>NC_054476.1:82103666-82841166 GCF_017639515.1 Carcharodon carcharias
TGTGTATGGGTGCATGAGTGTGCCTGTGAGTGTGTGTGAGTGTGTGTGTGTGTGTATGTGAGTGAGAGTGTGCGTGCATATGTGTTTTGTGAGTGTGCGTGCGTGTGTATGTGTATGAATGTGTGAGTGAGCGTGCATGTTAGTGTCAGTGTGTGAGTATGTGTGTGTGTGCATGTGCATGCGTGTGCGCATGTATCTGAATATGTGTGTGAGAGTGCGTATGCATTCTTGTGAATATATGTGTATGTGTGAGTGTGTGTGCATGTGCATGAGTGTGTGTGTATGTGTGGGTGAGTATGTGCAGGTGTGTGAATGAGTGTATGAGTGAGTGTGTGTCTGAATGTAAGTGTGTGTATATGTATGTGAGTGTGTGTGAGTGTGAGTTTGTGTGAGTTTGTGTGAGTGTGACTGAGTCTGTGTGTGTGTGCATGGGTGTGTGTGTGAGTGTATGCGTGTGCGAGTGTGTGTGAGTGTGTGTGTGTGAGTGAGAGTATGTGTGCATGTGTGTGAATATGTGTGTGAGTGTGTATGCATTTTTGTGAATATATGTGTATGTGTGAGTGTGTGTGCATGTGTCAGCGTGTGTGTGTGCATGTGTGTGAGTATGAGTCTGTGTGAGTGTATATGTGTGTGCATGCTTGTGAAAATATGTGTGTGTGAGTGTGTGTGCATGAGTGTGTGTGTATGTGTGGGTGAGTGTGTGCAGGTGTGTGAGTGAGTGTATGAGTGAGTGTGTGTGTGAATGTAAGTGTTTGTGTATGTATGCGAGTCTGTGAGTGTGACTGTGTCTGTGTGTGTGTGCATGAGTGTGTCTGTGAGTGTATGCATTTGTGAGTGTGTGTGAGTGTGTGTGTGTGAGTGTGTGTGTGAGTGAGAGTGTATGTGAACGTGTGTTTTGTGAGTGTGTGTGTGTATATGAATGTGTGAGTGAGTGTGCATGTGAGTGTCAGTGTGTGTGCATGTGTGTGAATATGTGTGTGAGAGTGTGCATGCATTCTTGTGAATATATGTGTATGTGTGTGTGTGTGTGTGTCAACATTTGTGTGTGCATGTGTGTGAGTGTGAGTTTGTGTGAGTGTGGTTGTGTGTGCATGCTTGTAAATATATGTACATGTGAGTGTGTGTGCATGTGAATGAGTGTGTGTGTATGTGTGGGTGAGTGTGCATGCATTCTTGTGAATATATGTGTGTGTGTGTGTGCGCGTGTGTCAACAAGTGTGTATGCATGTGTGTGAGTGTGAGTTTGTGTGAATGCGGTTGTGTGTGCATGCTTGTGAATATATGTACATGTGAGTGTGTGTGCATGTGCATGAGTGTGTGTGTATGTGTGGGTGTGTGTGCATGTGTGTGAGTGAGTGTATGAGTGAGTGTGTGTGTGAATGTAAGTGTTTGTGTATGTATGTGAGTGTGTGTGTGTGAGTGTGACTGTGTCTGTGTGTGTGCATAAGTGTGTGTGAGAGTGTATGCAGGTGCGAGTGTGTGTGAATGTGAGTGGGTGTGTGAGTGTGTGTGAGTATGAATAAGAGTGTCTGAATACGTGTGTGTGTGATTGTGTGTGTGCATGTGTGTGAGTGTGTGTGTTTGAGTGTGCGGGCATGTGTTTGTGAGAGTGTGTGTGTGTCTGTGTGAGTGTGTGTGTGTGTGTATGTCAGTGAGTGCATGTCTATGTGTGTGAATGTGTGCAGCATTGTGTGTGTGAATGTGACTGTATGTGTGAGTGTTTGTGTGCATGTGTGCAAGTGTGAACATGAGTTTGTGTGCATGAGTATGAGTGTGTATGTGTGTGTGTGTGTGAGTGTGAGTATGAGTGTGTGTGTGAGTGAGAGTGTGAGTGTGTGTGTGAGCGAGAGTGTGTGTGCACATATGTTTTTGTCAGCATGTGTGTGCGTGTCTATGTGTATGAATGTGTGAGTGAGCGTGCATGTGAGTGTGAGTGTGTGAGTATGTGTGTGTGTGCATGTGTGTGTGTGTGAGTGTGTGTGTGCAGGCATGTGTTTGTGTGAGTGTGTATGTGAGTCTGTGTCTGTGTGAGTGTGTGTGAGTGAGTGTGTGTGAGTGTGACTGTGTCTGTGTGTGTTTGTGCCTGAGTATGAGTGTGAATGTGTGTGTGAGTGTATACGTGTGCAAGTGTGTGTGTAAATGTGAGTGTGTGTGTGAGTGTGTATGAGTGAGTGTGTGTGTATGTGTGTGCATGTGTGTGAGTGAGCACATGTGTGTGAGTGTGAATGCATGCATGAGTGTTTATGTGTGTGTGTGTGTGTGCATGTGTGCCAGTGCGTGTGTATGAGTGTGAATGTGTGTGAGTCTGGAAGTGTGAGAATGGGTGTGACTGTATGTGTGTGTGTGTGTGAGTGAGAGTATGTGTGCACATGTGTTTTTGTGAGCATGTGTGTGCATGTCTATGTGTATGAGTACGTGAGTGAGCGTGCATCTGAGTGTGAGTTTGTGAGTATGTGTGTGAGTGTGCATGCATGTATGTGTGTGCGAGTGTGTGTGAGTGTGTGTGCATGTGTATGCATTCTTGTGAATATATGTGCATGTGTGAGTGTGTGCATGTGTGTGTGTGTGTGTGTGCATGTGTGTGAGTATGAGTGTGTGTGAGTGTGTATGTGTGTGTGCATGCTTGTGAATATGTGTGTGTGAGTGTGTGTGCATTGGCATGAGTCTGTGTGTATGTGTGGGTGAGTGTGTGTGCATGTGTGTGAGTGTGTGAGTGTGTGTGTGAATGTAAGTGTGTATATGTATGTGTGTGTGAGCATGTGTGAGTGTGACTGTGTCTGTGTGTGTGTGCATTTGTGTGTGCATGAGTATATTTGAGTGTGTCCATGTGAGGGTGTGTGAGTGTTTGTGTGTGTGTGTGTGTGTGTGTGTGTGTGCGTGTATGTGCCTGTGTGTGCATGTGTGTGTCTGTGAGTGTGTGTGCATGTGTATGTTTGTGTGTGTGTGAGTGTGAGTATGTGTGTGAGTGTGTGTGAGTGTGTGTGTGCATGTGTGTGAGTGAGTACGCGTGTGTGAGTGTGAACGTGTGCTTGAGTGTCTGTGATTGTGTGTGTGTGTGGGCATATGTTTGTCTAAGTGTGTATGTGAGTGTGCATCTGTGTGTGTGTGAGCCTGTGTGTGTGAGTGTGTGTGAGTGTGACTGTGTCTGTGTGTGTGTGTGCTTGAGTATGAGTGTGAATGTGTGTGTGAGTGTTTGTGTGCGCGATTGTGTGTGTTTGTGTGTGTGTGTGCGCATGTGTGTGAGTGTGAATGCATGCATGATTGTTTATGTGTGAGTGTGAGTGTGTGTGTGCATGTGTGCCAGTGCGTGTGTGTAAGTGTGAATGTGTGTGTGTGTGCATATGTCTGACTGAGTGTGTGTGTGCGTGTGTCTGAGTGAGTGTGTGTCTGTGAGCATGAATCTGTGCATGAGTGTATGTGTATTTATATGTATATGTATATATGAATGTGTGAATGAGTGTGTGTGTGTGTGTGTGTGTGTGTATATGAGTGTATGGTTGTGAGTGTGTGTGGGTGTGTGTATGTATGTGAGTGTATGTATGGGTGCATGAGTGTGCAAGAGTGTGTGTGTGTGTGCATGTGTATGTGTGAGCGTGTGTACGTGTGTGAGTGAATGCGTATGTGAGCGTGAATGTATGCATGAGTGTATGTGACTGTATGTGTGTGAATGTGTGTGTGAATGTGACTGTATGTGTGAGTGTTTGTGTGCATGTGCGTGTGAGTGTGAGCATGAGTGTGTGTGCATGAGTATGACTGTGTATGTGAGTGTGAGTGTGCATGTGTGAGTGTTAGAATGTGTGTGTGTATGTGTGTGTGCCTGTGAGTGTGTGTGTGAGTGTGTGTGTGCGTGTGTATGTGAGTGAGAGTGTGCATGCACATGTGTTTTGTGAGTGTGTGTGTGTGTGTATGAATGTGTGAGTGAGTGTGCATGTGAGTGTCAGTGTGTGAGTATGTGTGTGTGTGCATGTGCATGTGTGTGTGTGTGCATGTGTGTGAATATGTGTGTGAGAGTGTGTATGCATTCTTGTGAATATATGTGTATGTGCGTGTGTGTGCATGTGTCAGTGTGTGTGTGTGCATGTGTGTGAGTATGAGTGTGTGTGAGTGTGTATGTGTGTGCATGCTTGTGAATATATGTGCGTGTGAGTGTGTGTGCATGTGCATGTCTGTGTGTGTATGTGTGGGTGAGTGTGTGCAGGTGTGTGAGCGAGTGTATAAGTGAGTGTGTGTGTGTGAATGTAAGTGTGTGTATATTTATGTAAGTGTGTGTGAGTGTGTGGGTTTGTGAGAGTTTGTGTGAGTGTGACTGTGTCTGTGTGTGGGTGCATGAGTGTGTGTGAGTGTATGCGTGTGCGAGTGTGTGTGTGTATGTGTGAGTGAGTGTGTGTGCGTGAGTGTGAATGTGTGTGTGTGAGAGTGTGTGTGCATTCTTGTGAATATATGTGTATGTGTGAGTGCGTGTGCATGTGTGTGAGTATGAGTGTGTGTGAGTGTGTATGTGTGTGCATGCTTGTGAATATATGTGCGTGTGAGTGTGTGTGCATGTGCATGAGTGTGTGTGTATGTGTGGGTGAGTAAGTGTACATGTGTGTGAGTGAGTGTATGAGTGAGTGTGTGTATGAATGTAAGTGTTTGTGTATGTATGTGAGTGTGTGTGTGTGTGAGCGTATGTGAGTGTGACTGTGTCTATGTGTGTGCATGAGTGTGTGTGAGAGTGTATGCAGGTGCGAGTGTGTGTGAGTGTGAGTGTGAGTGTGTGTGAGTGTGAGTATGAGTAAGAGTGTCTGAATATGTATGTGTGTGATTGTGTGTGTGCGTGTGTGTGAGTGAGTGTTTGTGTGTGAGTGTGAATGTGTGCATGAGTGTTTGTGAGTGTGTGTGTGTGAGTGTGTGGGCATGTGTTTGTGAGTGTGTGTGTGTCTGTGTGAGCGCGTGTGTGTGTGTGGATGTGTGCAGCAAAGTGTGTGTGAATGTGACTGTATGTGTGAGTGTTTGTGTGCATGTGTGCGAGTGTGAGCATGAATTTGTGTGCATGAGTATGAGTGTGTACGTGTGTGTGAGTGTGTGGGTGTGAGTATGAGTGTGAGTGTGTGAGTGAGAGTGTGTGTGCACGTGTTTTTGTGAGCAAGTGTGTGCATGTCTATGTGTATGAATGTGTGTGTGTGAGTAAGTGTGTGTGCATGTGTGTGTGTGAGTGTGTGTGTGAGAGTGAGTGTGCGTGCATGTGTGTGCAATCTTGTGAATATATTTGCATGTGTGAATGTGTGTGCATGTGTGAGTGTGTGTGTGTGCAGGCATGTGTTTGTGTGAGTGTGCATCTGTGTGAGTGTGTGTGAGAGTGTGTGTGAGTGTGTGTGAGTGTGACTGTGTCTGTGTGTGTTTGTGCCTGAGTATGAGTGTGAATGTGTGTGTGAGTGTATGCTTGTGTGAGTGTGTGTGTGTAAATGTGAGTGTGTGTGTGAGTGAGTATGAGTGAGTATGTGTGTGTATGTGTGTGCATGTGTGTGAGTGAGTGCATGTGTGTGAGTGTGAATGTGTGCATGAGTGTTTATGTGTGTGTGAGAGTGTGAGTGTGTGTGTGCATGTGTGAGTGAGTGTGTGTGTGAATGTGTGTGTGTGAGTGTGTGTGTGAGAGTGAGTGTGCGTGCATGTGTGTGCAATCTTGTGAATATATTTGCATGTGTGAATGTGTGTGCATGTGTGAGTGTGTGTGTGTGCAGGCATGTGTTTGTGTGAGTGTGCATCTGTGTGAGTGTGTGTGAGTGTGTGTGAGTGAGTGTGTGTGTGAATGTAAATGTGTGTGTATGTATGTGAGTGTGTGTGAGTATATGCGTGTGTGAGCGTGAGTGGGAGTGTGTGTGTGAGTGTGTGTGTGAGTGTGAGTGTACATGTGTGTGAGTGTGTGACTGTGTGCATGTGTCTGAATATGTGTGTGTGTGCATGTGTGTGTGCGTGTGTGTGAGTGAGTGCGTGTGTGAGAGTATGAATGTGTGCATGAGTGTTTGTAAGTGTGGGTGTGTGAGTGTGCGGACATGTGCTTGTGAGTGTGTGTGTGTGAGTGCCTGTGTGAGTGCATGTGTGTGAGTGTGAATGGGTGCAGCATTGTGTGTGTGTGAGTGTGTGTATGAATGTGACTGTATGTGTGAGTGGTTGTGTGCATGTGTGTGCAAGTGTGAGCATGAGTTTGTATGCATGAGTCTGAGCGTGTACGTGTGTGAGTGTGAGTGTGAGAGTGTGAGAGTGTGAGTGTGAATGGGTGCAGCATTGTGTGTGTGTGAGTGTGTGTATGAATGTGACTGTATGTGTGAGTGGTTGTGTGCATGTGTGTGCAAGTGTGAGCATGAGTTTGTATGCATGAGTCTGAGCATGTACGTGTGTGAGTGTGAGTGTGAGAGTGTGAGTGTGAGAATGAGTGTGAGTGTGTCTGTGAGTGTGTGTGTGTGAGAGTGTGTGTAAGTGAGAGTGTGTGTGCACATGTGTTTTTGTGAGCAAGTGTGTGCGTGTTATGTGTATGAGTGCGTGAGTGAGTGTGCATGTGGGTGTGGGTCTGTGAGTATGTGTGTGTGTGTGCATGTGTGTGCGTGTGAGTGTGAGTGTGAGTGTTAGTGTGTGTGCATGTGTGTAGGCTCTTGTGAATATATGTGCATGTGTGAGTATGTGTGTGTGCGAGTGTGCAGGCATGTGTTTGTGTGAGTGTGTATGAGCATGTGTGTGAGTGTGTGTGAGTGTGACTGTGTCTGTGTGTGCATGTGCCTGAGTATGAGGTTGAATGTGTGTGTGAGTGTATGTGGGTGCGAGTGTGTGTGTATGTGTGAGTGTGTGTGTGAGAGTGTATGAGTGAGTGTGTGTGTGCATGTGTGTGAGTGAGTGCATGTGTGTGAGTGTAAATGCATGCATGAGTGTTTATGTGTGCGTGAAAGTGTGAGTGTGTGTGTGCATGTGTGCCAGTGCATGTGTGTGAGTGTGAATGTGTGTGAGTCTGTGAGTCTGAGTGTGGGTGTGAGTATATGTGTGTGTGAGTGTGAGTGTGTGTGTGTGAGTGAGAGTATATGTGCACATGTGTTTTTGTGTGTGAGTGTGCGTTTGTGTGCCTGTGAGTGTGTGAGTGTGTGTGTGTGTGTGTGTCTGTGAGTGCGTGTGCATGTGTATGTGTGTGTGTGTGTATTTGTGTGAGTGTGAGTATGTGTGTGAGTGTGTGTGTGCATGTGTGTGAGTGAGTACACGTGTGAGTATGAATGTGTGCTTCAGCGTTTGTGAGTGTGTGTGTGAGAGTGTGTGGGCATGTGTTTGTCTGAGTGTGTATGTGAGTGTGCGTCTGTGTGACTGTGTGTGAGCCTGTGTGTGAGTGTGACTGTGTCTGTGTGTTTGTGTGTGCTTGAGTATGAGTGTGAATGTGTGTGTGAGTGTATGTGTGTGCGAGTGTGTGTGTGTATGTGTGTGAGTGTGTATGAGTGAGTGTGTGTGTGTATATTTGTGTGCAAGTGTGTGAGTGTGTGTGTGTGTGTGTGCATGTGTGCAAGTGTGAGCATGAGTTTGTGTGCATGAGTATGAGTGTGAATGTGTGTGTGAGTGTATGTGTGTGCGAGTGTGTGTGTGTATGTGTGTGTGTATGAGTGAGTGTGTGTATATTTGTGTGCAAGTGTGTGAGTGTGTGCGTGTGTGTGTGTGCATGTGTGCAAGTGTGAGAATGAGTTTGTGTGCATGAGTATGAGTGTGTACTTGTGTGTGAGTATGAGTGTGTGAGTGTGAGTATGAGTGTGAGTGTGTGAGTGAGAGTGTGTGCACATGTGTTTTTGTGAGCAAGTGTGTGCGTGT
Organism: Carcharodon carcharias; assembly: GCF_017639515.1. Lineage (NCBI taxonomy): Eukaryota > Metazoa > Chordata > Chondrichthyes > Lamniformes > Lamnidae > Carcharodon > Carcharodon carcharias. The sequence continues at coordinate 82,111,482 of NC_054476.1, forward strand.
CTATGTGTATGAATGTGTGAGTGATCGTGCATGTGAGTGTGAGTGTGTGAGTATGTGTGTGTGTGCATGTGTGTGTGTGTGTGAGTGTGTGTGTGAGAGTGTGTGTGCATGTGTGTGCAATCTTGTGAATATATGTGCATGTGTGAGTGTGTGTGAGCGTGTGAGTGAGTATGTGTGAGTGTGCAGTCATGTGTTTGTGTGAGTGTGTATGTGAGTGTGTGTCTGTGTGTGTGTGAGTTTGACTGTGTCTGTGTGTGTTTGTACCTGAGTATGAGTGTGAATGTGTGTGTGAGTGTATGCGTGTGCGAGTGTGTGTGTGTATATGTGAGTGTGTGTGTGTATGAGTGTGTGTGTGTATGTGTGTGCATGTGTGTGTGAGTGCATGTGTGTGAGTGTGAATGTATGCATGAGTGTTTATGTGTGTGTGAGAGTGTGTGCATGTGCATGTGTGCCAGTGCGTGTGTGTGTGTGAATGTGTGTGAGTCTGTGAGTGAGTGTGGGTGTGACTGTATGTGTGTGTGTGTGTGAGAGAGAGTATGTGTGTGTGTGTGAGTGAGAGTGTGTGTGCACATGTGTTTTTGTGAGCATGTGTGTGCGTGTCTATGTATATGAGTACGTGAGTGAGTGTGCATATGAGTGTGAGTTTGTGACTATGTGTGTGAGTGTGCATGCATGTATGTGTGTGCGAGTGTGTGTGAGTGTGAGTGTGTGTGCATGTGTATGCATTCTTGTGAATATATGTGTATGTGTGAGTGTGTGTGCGTGTGTGAGTGTGTGTGTGCGCATGTGTGTATGAGTGTGTGTGAGTGTGTATGTGTGTGTGTGCATGCTTTTGAATATGTGTGTGTGAGTGTGTGTGCATGTGTGTGAGTGTGTGAGTGAGTGTGTGTGTGAATGTAAGTGTGTGTATGTATGTGTGTGAGCATATATGTGTGGGTGTGTGTGACTGTGTCTGTGTGTGTGTGCATTTGTGTGTGCATGAGTATGTTTGAGTGTGTCCGTGTGAGTGTTTGTGTGTGTGTGTTTGTGTGTGTGTGTGTGCGTGCGTGTATGTGCCTGTGAGTGTGTGTGTGACTGTGAGTGTGTGTGCATATGTATGTTTGCGTGTGTGTGAGTGTGTCTGTGCATGTGTGTGAGTGAGTACACGTGTGTGAGTGTGAATGTGTGCTTGAGTGCTTGTGAGTGTGTGTGCATGTGTTTGTCTGAGTGCATATGTGAGTGTGTGTCTGTGTGAGTGTGTGCTTAAGTATGAGTGTGAATGTGTGTGTGAGTGTATGTGTGTGCGATTGTGTGTGTGTATGTGTGTGTGTGCATGTGTGTTTATTCTTGTGAATATATGTGCATGTGTGTGTGTGTGTGTGTGTGAGTGTGTGTGTGCATATGTGTGAGTATGAGTGTGTGTGAGTGTGTATGTGTGTGTGTGCATGCTTGTGAATATGTGTGTGTGAGTGTGTGTGCATTGGCATGAGTCTGTGTGTATGTGTGGGTGATTGTGTGTGAGTGTGTGTGTGAATGTAAGTGTGTGTATGTATGTGTGTGTGAGCATGTGTGTGTGAGTGTGTGTGTGACTGTGTCTGTGTGAGTGTCTGTGTGTGTTTGTGTGTGCATGAGTATGTTTGAGTGTGTCCGTGTGAGTGTGTATGAGTGTTTGTGTGTGTGTCTGCATGTATGTGAGCATGTGTGTGAATGTGAGTGTGTGCGTATGTATGTGAGTGTGAGTGTGTTTGTGTGTGTGTGTATGTGAGTGTGAGTATGTGTGTGTGAATATGTGTGTGCGATTGTGTGTGTATGCGTGTGTGTGAGTGTGTGTGAGAGTGTGTGTGTGAGTGTGCGTGTGTGTGCGTGTGTGTGTGAACATGTGTGTGTGAGTTTGTGGGTTTGTGTGTGTGAGTGAGTGTGTCTGTGTGAGTGTGACTGTGTATGAGTGTGAGTACGTGTGCATGCTTATGAATATATGTGTGTGTGTGAGTGTGAGTGTGTGTGCATGTGTGTGTTTGTGTGTGAGTTTGGGTGTGTGTTTGTATGTATGTGAGTGAACGTGTGTGTATGTTTGTGTGTGAGTTTGTGTATGTTTATGTGTGTGCATATGTGTATGTATATGAGTGTGTGTGTGAGTGTGAATGAGTGTATGAGTATGAATATGTGTGCATGTGTGTGTGAACATGTATGTGAATGTGAGCCTGTGTGAATGTGAGTGTATGTATGCATGTGAGTGTGTGTGTATGTGTGAATATGTGTGCGTGTGTGTGTGTGTAAGTGTGTGAGTGTGTGTGTGTGCGCGTGTGTGTATGTGAATACGTGTGTATGTGAGTGTGTGGGTGTGCGTGTGTGAGTGAGTGTGTCTGTGTGAGTGTGAATGTGTGCTTGAGTGTGTGTGTGTACGTGTGACTGTGTGAGTGTGTGAATGTGTGTTATTGTGTGTGAGTATGTGTGTGCATGTGCATGTTTGTGTGAGAGTTTTTGTGTGTGTGAGCTTGAGTTTGCATGGGTCTGGGTGTGGGTATGTGTGAGTGTGTGTGTGTACATGCATATGAGTGTGAGTGTGGATGTGTGCAAGTATGTGTGCATACTTATGAATATGTGTGTGTGAATGTGAGTGTGTGTGCGTGTGTTTGTGTGCATGTGTGTGCATGTATATATGTGAGTGTGAGTGTGTGTGTGAGTGTGTGATTGTGAGGGTGTGTGCATCTGAGTGAATATGTATGTGTGTGAGTGAGTGCGTGTGTGTGTGTGTATGTGTGTCCATGTGCGTGAGTGTGTGTGTGAATGTGCATGTGTATGTATGTGAGTGTGTGAGTGTAGGAGTGTGTGTGTGTGTGTGTGTGTGTGTGAGTGACTGTGAGTGTGAGCGTGAGTTTGCATGGGTCTGGGTGTGGGTATGTGTGAGTGTGTGTGTGTACATGCATATGAGTGTGAGTGTGCATGTGTGTGTGTATGAGTGCAAGTATGTGTGCATACTTATGAATATGTGTGTGTGAATGTGAGTGTGTGTGCATGTGTTTGTGTGCATGTGTGTGCATGTATATATGTGAGTGTGAGTGTGTGTGTGAGTGTGTGATTGTGAGGGTGTGTGCATCTGAGTGAATATGTATGTGTGTGAGTGAGTGCGTGTGTGTGTGTGTATGTGTGTGCGTGTGTGTGTGAATGTGTATGTGTATGTATGTGAGTGTGTGAGTGTAGGAGTGTGTGTGTGTGTGAGTGTGTGTGTGTGAATGTGCATGTGTATGTATGTGAGTGTGTGAGTGTAGGAGTGTCTGTGTGTGTGTGTGCGTGAGTGACTGTGAGTGTGTGTGTGAATGTGAGTGTGATGAATGTATGTGAGTGTATGAGTGTGAGTGTGACTGTGTCTGTGTGAGTATGTGTGATCATGTGTGTGAGAGTGAGCATGATAGTGTGTGCATGAGTATGTTTATGTGTGCATGAATGTGTGTGTGAATGGGTGTGTGTGTGAATGTGTGTATGAGTGTGAGTGCATGTGCATGAGTGTGTGTGCATGTGTGCGTGTGCGTGTGTGTCAGTGTTTGAGTGTGTGTGAGAATGTGTGTGAGTGTGCGTGTGTGTGCGTGTGTGTGTGTGAATAGGTGTGGGTGTGCGTGTGTGAGTGAGTGTGAGTGTGTATGAGTGTGAGTGTGTGTGTGCATGCTTATGAATATATGTGTGCAAGTGTGTGTGTGTGCATGTGTGTGTTTGTGTGTGAGTTTGTGTAGGTGTATGTATGTGAGTGAGTGTGTGAATGTGTGTATGAGTATGAGTGTGTGTGCATGTGTGTGAATGTGAGTTTGTGTGAATGTGAGTGTGTGTATGTATGTGTGAGTGTGTGTGTGAGCGTGAGTTTGTGTGGGTCTGGGTGTGGGTATGTGTGAGTGTGTGTGTGTGTGTACATGCATGTGAGTGTGTGTGTTTGTGTGTGAGTGTGTATGATTGTGAGTATGTGTGCATAGTTATGAATATGTGTGTCTGAGTGTGAGTGCATGTGTTTGTGTGCATGTGTGTGCATATATATATGTGAATGTGAGTGTGTGTGCATGTGAGTGAGTATGTATGTGTGTGTGAGTGAGTGCGTGTATGAGTATGTGTATGTGTGTGAGTGTGTGAGTGAGTGTGAGTGTATGAGTGTGTGAATGAGTTACTGTGTATGAGTATGAGTGTGTGTATGTATGAGTGTGAGCGTGTGTGTATAAATGTGTGTATGAGTGCATGCATGCATATGAGTGAGTGTGTTTGAGTGCATGAGTGTGTGCGTATGTGTATGATTGTGTGTGTCTGAGAGTGTGTGTGTGTGTATGTGTGAGTCTGTGTGTGCATGAGTCTGTGTGTGCGCATGTGTGTGTGTATGAGTATGTGTATGTATGAGTGTGTGGGTGTGTGTGACTCAGTGTGTATGTGTGTGTGTGTGAGTTTGAGTGTGTTTGTGTGGGTCTGTGTGTCAGTATGTGTGAGTGTGTGTGTGTGTGTCTGTGTGTGTGAGTGTCTGTGTGTGTTAGTGCATGCATGTGTGTGAGTGTGTGTGTGTCTGTGTGCGTGAGTGTGTGAGTGTGAGTGTGCGTGTGAATGTGTGTGTGTTCTGTGTCAGCTTGTAGGTGTGCTAGTGTGTACTTGTGTGTGGGTGGGTGTGGGAATGTGTGATTGTGTGTGTGAGTGAGCATGTATGTGAGTTTGAGTGTGTGTGAGCATGTGTATGTGTATGTGAGTGTGTGTGCATGCTTGTGAATATATGTGCGTTTGACTGTGTGTGTCTGAGTGTGTGTGAATGAGTGTGTGTGTGTGAATGTGTATGTGTATGTATGTGAGTGTAGGAGTATGTGTGTGCATATGTGTGTGTGAATGTGTGTGAGTGACTGTGAGTGTGTGTGTGCATGTATGAGTGAGTGTGAATGTGTGCATGAGTGTGTGTGTACGTGTGAGTGTGCAAATGTGTGTGTCTGCATGTGTTTGTGTGTCTGAGAATGTGTGTGTTTTGTGTGTGTGTGAGTGTGTGTGAGAGTCTGTGTGTGCATGAGTCTGTTTGTGTGCATGTGTGCGTGTGTGTGTATGTGAGTATGTGTGTGTATGAATGTGTGGGTGTGTGTGACTCTGTGTGTGTGCGAGTGTGCGTGAGTTTGAGTGTGTGTGAATGTGAGTGTACGTGAGTCTGTGTTTGTGTGGGTCTGCGTGTCAGTATGTGTGAGTGTGTGTGTGTGTGTGTGAGTGTGTGTGCGTGAATGTGAGTGTGTGTGTGAATGCGAGTGTGTGCATGTGTGTGTTGTGTGTCAGTTTGTAGGTGTGTGAGTGTGTACTTGTGTGTGGGTGTGGGAATGTGTGATTGTGTGTCTGAGTGAGCATGTATGTGAGTTTGAGTGTGTGTGTGAGTGTGTGTTTGGGTATGTGAGTGTGTGTGCATGCTTGTGAATATATGTGTGTTTGACTGTGTGTGTCAGAGTGTGTGTGCATGAGTGTGTGTGTGTGAATGTGTATATGTATGTATGTGAATGTAGGAGTGTGTGTGTGCATATGTGAATGTGTGTGAGTGACTGTGAGTGTGTGTGTGTGAATGCAGTGTGATGAATGTATGTGAGTGTATGAGTGTGAGTGTGACTGTGTCTGAGAGTATGTGATCGTGTGTGTGAGAGTGAGCACGATAGTGTGTGCATGAGTGTGAGTGTGTATGTGTGCATGAATGTGTGTGTGAATGAGTGTGTGTGTGTGTGAATGTGTGTATGAGTGTGAGTGTGTGTGTGAATGTGAGTGTGTATGTATGTGTGTGAGCGTGAGTGTGTGTTCGTATGTGTGAATGTCTGTGTGAGTGTGTGTATGTGTGCATGTATGAGTGAGTGTGAATGTGTGCATGAGTGTGTATGTGTGTGAGTGTGTGTGTTCGTATGTGTGAATGTCTGTGTGAGTGTGTGTATGTGTGCATGAGTGTGTGTGTACGTGTGAGTGTGAAAATGTGTGTCTGTGTGTGTGTGTGTGTCTGAGAATGTGTGTGTTTTTTTGTGTGTGTGTGTGTGAGTCTGTGTGCATGAGTCTGTGTGTGTGCATGTGTGCGTGTGTGTGTGTGTGAGTATGTGTGTGCATGAATGTGTGGGCGTGTGTGACTCTGTGTGTGTGTGCGAGTGTGCATGAGTTTGAGTGTGTGTGAATGTGAGTGTACGTGAGTCTGTGTTTGTGTGGGTCTGCGTGTCAGTATGTGTGGGTGTGTGTGTTTGTGTGTGTGTGAGTGCATGTGCATGAGTGTGTGTGTGTGTGTGTGAATGCAAGTGTGTTCATGTGTGTGTTGTGTGTCAGTTTGTAGGTGTGTGAGTGTGTACTTGTGTGTGGGTGTGGGAATGTGTGATTGTGTGTCTGAGTGAGCATGTATGTGAGTTTGAGTGTGTGTGTGTGAATGTGTATGTGTATGTATGTGAGTGTAGGAGTGTGTGTGTGCATGTGTGAGTGTGTGTGCATGTGTGTGAGTGACTGTGAGTGTGTGTGTGTGAATGTAGTGTGATGAATGTATATGAGTGTATGAGTGTGAGTGTGACTGGGTCTGTGTGAGTGTGTGTGATCATGTGTGTGAGAGTGAGCATGATAGTGTGTGCATGAGTTAATGTGTATGTGTATGAGTATGTGTGCGTGTATGAATGTGAGTGTGTTTGAGTACATGAGTGTGTGTGTATGTGTGTGAGCATGTGTCTGAGTGTGTGTGTTTTTTGTGTGTGTGTGAGTCTGTGTATGCATGAGTCTGTGTGTGTGTGCGAGTGTTCATGAGTTTGAGTGTGTGTGAATGTGAGTGTGTGTGAGTCTGTGTTTGTGTGGGTGTGCATGTCAGTATGTGTGAGTGTGTGTGTGTGAGTGTCTGTGTGTGTTAGTGCATGCATGTGTGTGAGTGTGTGTGTGTCTGTGTGCATGTGTGCGTGTGAATGCGAGTGTGTGCATGTGTGTCAGTTTGTGGTACGTGAGTGTGTACTTGTGTGTGTGTGGATGTGGGAATGTGTGAATGTGCGTGTGAGTGAGCATGTATATGAGTTTGAGTGTGTGTGTGTGAGTGTGTGTGTATGTGAGTATGTGTGCATGCTTGTGAATATATGTGTGTTTGACTGTGTGCGTGTGAGTGTGTGTGCATGTGTGAGTGTGTGTGCATGGGTGTGAGTGTGTGTGTGTGAATGTGTATGTGTATGTATGTGAGTGTGTGAGCATAGGAGTGTGTGTGTGTGCGTGTGCATGTGTGTGAGTGACTGTGAGTGTGTGTGTGTGAATGTGTGTGATGAATGTATGTGAGTGTATGAGTGTGAGTGTGACTGTGTCTGTGTGAGTATGTGTGATCATGTGTGTGAGAGTGAGCATGATAGTGTGTGCATGAGTGTGTGTATGTGTGCATGAATGTGTGTGTGAATGAATGTGTGTGTGAATGTGTGTATGAGCGTGAGTGTGTGTGCATGTGTGTGTGTGCATGTGCGTGTGTGTGAGTGTGTGTGAATGTGTGAGTGAGTGTGCATGTGTGTGCGTGTGTGTGAATATGTGTGGGTGTGCGTGTGTGTGTCTGTGTGAGTGTGACTGTGTATGAGTGTGAGTACGTGTGCATGCTTATGAATATATGTGTGTGTGAGTGTGTGTGCATGTGTGTGTTTGTGTGTGAGTTTGTGTGTGTGTGTGTATGTATGTATGTGAGTGCGTGTGTGTGTATGTTTATGTATGTGAGAGTCTATGTAGGAATGTGAGTGTGTTTGTGAATGTTAGTGTGTGTGTATGTATGTGAGTGTGAGTATGTGTGTGAGTGTGTGTGCATGTGTGTGTGAGCATGTGTGTGAATGTGAGTATGTGTGTATGTATATGAATGTGTTTGTGTGTGTGTATGAGTGTGAGTGTGTGTGCATGCTTATGAATATATGTGTGCAAGTGTGAGTGTGTGTGCATGTGTGTGTTTGTGTGTGAGTTTGTGTATGTGTATATATGTGAGTGTGTGTGTATGTGTATGTATGTGAGTGTATGTGTGAGTGTGAATGTGTGTATGAGTATGAGTGTGTGTGCATGTGTGTGTGAGCATGTGTTTGAATGTGAGTTTGTGTGAATCTGAGTGTGTGTATGTATGTGTGTGTGTGTGTGTGCGTGTGCGAGTGTGTGTGTGAGTGGGTGTGTGTGTGTGCGTGTGTACGAAAATATGTGTGTGTGTGTATGTGGGTGTGCATGTATGAGTGAATGTGTCTGTGTGAGTGTGAATGTGTGCTTGAGTGTGTGTGTGTGTATGTGTGAGTGTGTGAGTGTGTGTGAGTGTGTGTGAGCATGTGTGTGCATGTGCATGTTTGTGTGAGTGTGTTTGTGTGTGTGAGCGTGAGTTTGTGTGGGTCTGGGAGTGGCTATGTGTGAGTGTGTGTGTGTGTGAGTGTGTTTGTGTGTGTACATGCATGTGAGTGTGAGTGTGTGTTTGTGTGTGAGTGTGTATGAGTGCGAGTGTGTGTGCATACTTATGAATATGTGTGTGTGAGTGTGTGTGCATGTGTTTGTGTGCATGTGTGTGCATGTATATATGTGAGTGTGAGTGTGTGTGTGTGAGTGTGTGTGTGAATGTGTGATTGTGAGTGTGGGTGCATGTGAGTGAATATGTATGTGCGTGTGAGTGAGTGCGTGTATGAGTGTGTGTATGTTTGTGAGTGTGTGAGTGAGTGTGAGTGTATGAGTGTGTTTGCATGACTTACTGTGTATGTGTATGAGTGTGTGTATGTATGAGTGTGAGTGTGTGTGTAAATGTGTATGAGTGCGTGCATGCATATGAGTGAGTGTGTTTGAGTGCATGAGTGTGTGCGTATGTGTGTGTGTGTCTGAGAATGTGTGTATTTTTGTGTGTGTGTGTGAGTGTGTGTACATCAGTCTGTGTGTGCGCATGTGTGTGTGTGTGAATATGTGTGTGTATGAGTGTGTGGGTGTGTGTGACTCAGTGTGTATGTGCGAGTGTGTATGAGTTTGAGTGTGTTTGAATGTGAGTGTGTGTGCATGAGTGTGAGTGTGAGTGAATGTGAGTGTGTGTGTGAGACTGTGTTTGTGTGGGTCTGTGTGTCAGTATGTGTGTGTGTGTGTCTGTGTGTGTGAGTGTCTGTGTGTGTTAGTGCATGCATGTGTGTGAGTGTGTGTGTGTCTGTGTGCGTGAGTGTGAGTGTGAGTGTGCGTGTGAATGTGTGTGTGTTCTGTGCCAGTTTGTAGGTGTGCGAGTGTGTACTTGTGTGTGGGTGGGTGTGGGAATGTGTGATTGTGCATGTGAGTGAGCATGTATATGAGTATGAGTGTGTGTGTGAGTGTGTGCATGCTTGTGAATATATGTGTGTTTGACTGTGTGTGTCTGAGTGTGTGTGCATGAGTGTGTGTGTGTGAATGTGTATGTGTTTGTATGTGAGTGTAGGAGTGTGTGTGTGCATGTGTGAGTGCATGTGCATGTGTGTGAGTGACTGTGAGTGTGTGTGTGAATGTAGTGTGATGAATGTATGTGAGTGTATGAGTGTGAGTGTGACTGTGTCTGTGTGAGTGTGTGTGATCATGTGTGTGAGAGTGAGCATGATAGTGTGTGTATGAGTGTGAGTGTGTATGTTTGCATGAATGTGTGTGTGAATGAGTGTGTGTGTGTCAATGTGTGTATGAGTGTGAGTGTGTGTGCATGTGTGTGTGTGAATGTGAGTGTGTGTGTATATATGTGAGTGTGTGTGTGCATGTGTGTGAGTGTGAGTGTGTGTTCGTATGTGTGAATGTCTGTGTGAGTGTGTGTATGTGTGCATATATGAGTGTGTGTGAATGTGTGCATGAGTGTGTGTGTACATGTGAGTGTGTGTGCGTGTGAAAATGTGTGTGTCTGTGTGTGTGTGTCTGAGAGTGTGTGTGTTTTGTGTGTGTGTGTGTGAGTCTGGGTGTGCATGTGTGTGTGTATGAGTATGTGTATGTATGAGTGTGTGGGCGTGTGTGACTCTGTGTGTGTGCGAGTGTGCGTGAGTTTGACTGTGTGTGAATGTGAGTGTGTGTGAGTCTGTGTTTGTGTGGGTCTGCGTGTCAGTATGTGTGAGTGTGTGTGTGAGTGTGTGTGTGTGAGTGTCTGTGTGTGTTAGCGCGTGCATGTGTGTGAGTCTGTGTGTATGTGTGCATGAGTGTGAGTGTGTGTGTGAATGCGAGTGTGTGCATGTGTGTGTTGTGTGTCAGTTTGTAGGTGTGTGAGTGTGTACTTGTGTGTGTTTGGTTGTGGAAATGTGTGATTGTGTGTGTGATTGAGCATGCATGTGAGTTTTTGAGTGTCTGTGTGTGTGCATGCTTGTGAATATATGTGTGTTTGACTGTGTGTGTCTGAGTGTGTGTGCGTGAGTGTGTGTGTGTGAATGTGTATGTGTTTGTATGTGAGTGTAGGAGTGTGTGTGTGCATGTGTGAGTGCATGTGCATGTGTGTGAGTGACTGTGTGTGTGTGAATGTAGTGTGATGAATGTATGTGAGTGTATGAGTGTGAGTGTGACTGTGTCTGTGTGAGTGTGTGTGATCATGTGTGTGAGAGTGAGCATGATAGTGTGTGCATGAGTGTGAGTGTGTATGTGTGCATGAATGTGTGTGTGAATGAGTGTGTGTGTGTGAATGTGTGTAGGAGTGTGAGCGTGTGTGCATGTGTGTGTGAGTGTGTGTGTGAATGTGTGTGTGTATGTATGTGAGTGTGAGTGTGTGTGCGCATGTGTGTGAGTGTGAGTGTGTTTTCGTATGTGTGAATGTCTGTGTGTGTATGTGTGTATGTATGAGTGAATGTGAATGTGTGCATGAGTGTGTGCATGTGAGTGTGTGTGAGTGTGAAAATGTGTGTGTCTATGTGTGAGTGTGTGTCTGAGAGTGTGTGTGTGCTTTTGTGTGTGTGTGTAAGTCTGTGTGCATGAGTCTGTGTGTGCATGTGTGTGTGTGCGTGAGTATGTGTGTGTATGAGTGTGTGGGTGTGCGTGGCTCTGTGTGTGTGTGCGAGTGTGCATGAGTTTGAGTGTTTGTGAATGTGAGTGTGTGTGAGTCTGTGTTTGTGTGGGTCTGCGTGTCAGTATGTGTGAGTGTGTGTGTGTGTGTGTGTGTGAGTGTCTGTGTATGTTAGTGTGTGCATGTGTGTGAGTCTGTGTGTGTGTGTGCATGAGTGTGAGTGTGTGTGTGAATGTGAGTGTGTGCATGTGTGTGTTGTGTGTCAGTTTGTAGGTGTGTGAATGTGTACTTGTGTGTGTGGGTGTGGGAATGTGTAATTGTGTGTGTGAGTGAGCATGTATGTGAGTTTGAATGTGTGTGAGTGTGTGTGCATGTGTGAGTGTTTACATGTGCATGAGTGTGTGAATGCATATGTGTATGTATGTGAGTGTGTGAGTGTAGGAGTGTGTGTGTATGTGTGAGTGTGTGTGCATGTTTGTGAGTGACTGTGAGTGTGTGTGTGTGAATGTGAGTGTGATGAATGTATGTGAGTGTATGAGTGTGAGTGTGACTGTGTCTGTGTGAGTGTGTGTGATCATGTGTGTGAGAGTGAGCATGATAGCATGTGCATGAGTGTGAGTGTGTATGTGTGCATGAATGTGTGTGTGAAAGAGCGTGTGTGTGTGAATGTGTGAATGAGTGTGAGTGTGTGTGCATGTGTGTGTGTGTGTGTGAGTGTGTGTGTGAGAGTGTGTGTGTGAGTGTGTGCATGTGCATGTGTGTAAGTATGTGTGTGTGTGAGTATGTGGGTGCGTGTGTGTGAGTGAGTGTGTCTGTGTGAGTGTGACTGTGTATGAGTGTGAGTACGTGTGCATGCTTATGAATATATGTGTGTGTGTGTGTGCATGTTGTGTTTGTATGTGAGTTTGTGTGTGTGTATGTATGTATGTATGTGAGTGTGTGTATGTTTATGTATGTGAGAGTCTATGTGTGAATGTGAGTGTGTTTGTGAATGTTAGTGTGTGTGTATGTATGTGAGTGTGAGTAAGTGTGTATGTATGTGTGTGTGCATGTGTGTGTGAGCATGTGTGTGAATGTGAATGTGTGAGTGGGTGTGTGAGTGTGTGTGTGTGAGAGAGTGAGCATGAGTGTGTGTGCATGAGTGTGTGTGAGTGTATGTGTGTGAGTGTATGTGTATGAGTGTGAGTGTGTGTGCATGTGTGTGTGACTGTGTGTGTGAATGTGTGTGTGTGTGTATGTGAGTGTGAGCATGTGTGTGAATATGTGTGTGTGTGAGTGTGGCTGTGTCTGTGTGTGTGCATGAGTGTGAGTGTGTAAATGCGACTGCATGTGTACCTGTGTGTAAGTATGTGTGTGTCTGTGTGTGAGAGAGAGTGTCTGTGTGAGTGTGTGTGTGTCTGTGTGTGTATGCGCGAATGTATATATGTGTGTGCGTGTGTGCATGTGTGTGAGTGTGTGTGGCTGTGTGTGTGTGTGAGTGTGAGTGTGTGTGTGTGGGTCTGGGGGAGGGTATGTGTGAGTGTGTGTGTGTGAATGTGTGTTTGTGTGGGTATGAGTGAGGGTGAGTGGGTGTGCATGTGTGTGAATGTGTGTGTGTGTTAGTATGTGTGTGTGAGTGAGTGTGTGTGTGTGTGTGTGTGTGAATATGTGTGTGTCAGTGTGTACATGCGTGTGTGTGAATGAGTGCATCTGTGTGAGTGTGAATATGTGCATGAGTGTGTGTGTGTGTGAATGTGTGTGTGAGTGTGTGAGTGTGTAAGTGTGTGTATGCGTGTGTGTGAGTGTGTATGTATGTGTGGGTGTCTGTGTGTGTGAGAGCGTCTGTGTGTGTGTGTGTGTGCATGAGTAAGTGTGAGTGTGTGAATGTGACCATGTGTGTGCCTGTGGGCGAGTGTGTGTGTGGGTCAGTTTGTGAGAGAGAGTGTCTGTGTGAGGCTGTGTGTGTCAGTGTGTGAGGGCGTGATTCTATGTATGTGTGTATTTGTGAATGTGTGTGTGTGTATGTGCATATGAGTTAGTGTGTGTGACTGTGTGTGTGTGTGTTTGTGAATGTGTGTGAGTGTATGTGTGAGTGTGAGTTTGTGTGGGTCTGAGTGAGGGCATGTGTGTGTGTGTATGTGTGTGAGTGTGTGTTTGTGTGGGTCTGGGGGTGGGTGTGTGTTTGTGTGGGTCTGGGGGTGGGTGTGTGTGTGTGCATGTGTGTGTGAGTGTATGAGAGTGTGTGCATGTGCGTGAGTGAGTGTGTGTGTTAAAGTGTGAGTATGTGCGTGAATGTGTGTTTATGTATGTGTGTGTGTGATTGTGTTTGTGTGAGTGGGTGTGTCTGTATGTGTGTCTGTGTGTGTGTGAGTATGTGTGTGTGTGCATGAAAATGAGTGTGTGTGTGTGTGCATTTGTGTGTGTGATTGTGTGTGTGTGTGAGCATGTATGAGTGTGTTTGTGTGTCTGTGTGTGCGTGAGTATGTGCCTGTGACTGTGTGTGTGTATGTGAGTGTGTGTGCGCATGTGTGAGTGTGTGTGTTTGTGAGTGAGTGTGTGAGAGTTTGTGAGTGTGTGTGTGAATGTATGTGTGCGTGTATGTGTGTATGTGTGCGAGTGTGTGTGTATGTGCATGTGTGTGTGTGAATGTCTGTGTGCATGTGTGTGTGTGAGTATGTGTGTGTATGAGTGTGTGGGTGTATGTGTGTGAGTCTGTGCATCTGTGCATGTGTGTGTGTGAATGTGAGTGTGTTTGTGTGAGTTTGTGTGAGACTGTTTGTATGGGTCTGGGTGTGGGTATGTGTGAGTGCATGTGTGTAAGTGTGTGTGTGAGTGTTAGTGTGTGCATGTGTGTGTGTGTGTGAGTGTGTGTGAGTGTGTGTGTACTTTTGTGTGTGTGTGAGTATGTTTGTGCATGTGTGTGAATGAGTGTGCGTGTGTGTGAGTGAGTGTGAGTGTCTGTGTGTATGTATATGAGTGTGTGAGTGTGAATATGTGTGTGTGTGAGTATGCGCATGTGTGTGTGTGACTGTGTGCCTGAGTGTGTGTGTTTGTGAGCATGTGTGTGTGTGCGTGTGTGTGTGAGTTTGAGTGTTTGTGAGTGTGTGTGTGTTTGAGTGTGTTTGTGAGTGTGTGTGTGTTTGAGTGTGTGTGTGTATGTTTGAGTGTCAGTATGTGTGAGTGTGTGTGCGTGTTTGGGTGTGTGTGTGTGAGTGGCTGAAGAAGAGTCATACGGATTCGAAACATTAACTTTGTCTTTCTTTCCACAGATGCCGTCAGACCTGTTGAGTTTTTCCAGCAAATTTTGTTTTTGTTTCACATAACCTCATTAATCAGGCTGATAGTAACACAATAAATCATTACACAGTCTTAGAGTAAAACACAAGTGCATCCCACAGACTGTCTGAAAGTAACATACCATCCCCTAACAGGTCGAGTCACTGCGCCAGTTTATTAAACCAGCTTTCTTCATTTAGTAACTTTCGAAAAGTAGCTCCTCCCCTTTCATTCAAAATCTTCATTCTCTGCTGCCCAGCCATTCGAAATAAAAATGTTCTCACTGTGATACCCTTACTGCTTTCCTCAATCAGCCTCTGCACTGAATGACTTCTCATCCTCAGTGATTTCAACCTCCATCTCTATAACTCATGGTCTCTCTCCTCTGAGTTCACTGCCCTCTTATCCTCCCTAAATCTCTCCCACCATATAAGCTCCCATTATTCACAGCCTCCCACTCAACCTAGCCAACTCACCTGTTTTCACTGCTCCCACTGTACCAATCACAGATAAGGCCATCTCTGACCACTTCCTTGTATCACTCACCACCCACACCCCTTCCAAACCCCAACCCTCTTTCAGTACCTGTCCCTGGAAAAGACAAACTCCAATTCATCTACAACTCCACTCACAAAATCCCTATTATTTAACCTTTGGCCTTCCATTCGCGTCAACATTTCTGCAGCTACTGTTCAACCACAACCTCATCTCAATCTTTGATGTCCTAGTCTCCACTAAAATCATTACTCTCTTTCACTCCGGCTGTTCCACCAGTGCAGCTCTCACCTGCACTTCCTTAAATGCAAGGGATGCAGGCTTGAAAGAATATGTTGGACACCTGGTTTAGCCATTCACTGGCAGATCTGGCTGGACCACATAAAGCAGGTCCTGTTCTCCTTTGCAAAAACTGTTCACAATTCCAGGATCATCCTGGAATGTAAAGATAACTCCCAGCTTTGTTCCTCTGCAGAAAATCATTATCTTAGACCCCCCTCCTCCATCCTTACCTCCAACAGTACAGGTGAGGAACTCATGGGCTTCTCTGTCGCTAAGTTCATGACCACCCAATCAACTGCCTCTGCCACTTTCCCCCCACTTCTACCAGCCCATTGGGCCAAACTTCCTCTCAAGTTTCCCATTGCTCTAGCCTTGAACTTGCTTCTTTCTCCCCTGTTACTGCCATGGACAGATGCATCTGCAGCATGCAGGGTGGTGAGGATGAGGCCAAGTGCCTTTTTCCCTCTTGTTGGTGCCCTCACCCCCTGCCCCAGTCTAACAGCTATGTCCATCAGGATTTGACCAACTCAGTCAGTAATGCTGCTACCTAGCCACTCTTGATGATGGACATTGAAGTCCCCCACCCATTCTGTGCCCTTGCCGCCTTCAGTGCTTCCTCCAATATGGAGGAGCACTAATTCATCAGCTGAAGGAGGTACATGGTAATCAGCAGGAGGTTTCCTTGACCATGTTTGGCCTGATGCCATAAGACTTCATGGGGTCCGGAGTCAATGTTGAGGCAACTCCCTGCCAACTGTATACCTCTGCTGGGCCTGTCCTGCTGGTGGGACAGGACATACACAGGGATGGTGATGGTGAAGTTTGGAGCATTATCTGTATGATTCTGTGAGTGTGATTATGTCAGTCTAGTATGTGAGACAGCTCTCCCACTTTTGGGGCTAGCCCCATAGCTGTTAGTAAGGAGGGTCGACAGGGCTGAGGTTGTCATTTCCAGTACCTAGGTCAAAGCGTCTGGTTTCATTCCTTTTTTGTGACTTTGCAGCAGTTTGATACAACTGAGTGGCTTGCTAGGCCATTGCTTTGGGTCTAGTCCAGATTCACATGTAGGCCAGGCGGCCAGCATTAGTGAACCAGATGGGTTTTTACAACAATCAACAATGGTTTCATGGTCATCATTGGACTTTTAATTCATTGAATTCAAATTCCACCATCTGCTGTGGCAGGATTCAAACCCAGGTCCCCAGGGCATTATCCTGGGTAACTAGTCCTGCGACAATACCACTACACCATCGCCTCCCCTGTCTGTGTAAAGACTTGTTGTATTACTGAAACTTGAACAATTCATGGGTACTTCTCCAGATTTTTCTTTCCCTTCACTTCCCTCTGACCCCATCACTTCGCCTAATCCCATGCCGCATATTTATGATATCCTCCAACCTACCTCTCTCTGACCCTCACTGGTCTATCAGAGTTGAAGGGCTCAGCTTTATTCCCTTATGCCTCCATCTCATTGAATTTTGAGCTCAGCATGACATTGAGCTCTTCTTCTGTTGCCTTCTCTGCACTCACTGATTTGACCAGGAGTCTTCTCCCACACAGTCAACCCTTTTCCCATCTCCAGTATTCCCCTCTCACCTGGTCTCCTCCCTCTGGCTTCTTACCCTCCTTACATCTTTCCATTGAGAACTGCCAGCGTGATCTCAGCTGTCTCTATTTCTCTGCTCCCTTCACTCTTTCTAACCTGTCTCCCTCTGAACTTTCCCGTTCTCTCAGGTCCAACCCTGATATAATCATCAAACCTGCTGACAAGGAGGGTGCTGTGGTTTCTGGCAAACCAACTTCTGCCTAGCAGAGGTAGAATGCCAGCTCTCTGTCCCTTCCTCCTACCTCTCCCTGGACAATGGTCCCACCGCCGAACATCAAGCCATTTTTTCCAGAACAGTAACTGACCTCATTTCCCCAGAGATCTTTCCTCCATAGCCTCCTCATAACATTTAAGAAGTATTTTGGTGTGCACTTGCGATGCCATGGCATACAAGGCTATGGGCCTAGCATTGGAAAATGGGATTAGAATAGTTCTCATAGAGGCTGAGCGTCAACTCGCAGACTTACTCCTATCTCCCCTTGGACCATGACCCCACCACCGAACATCAAGCCATTGTTTCCAGGACTGTCACTGACCTCATCTCCTCTGGAGATCTTCCCTCCACGGCTTCCAACCTCATAGTCTCCCAACCTCAGATGGCCCGCTTCTACCTCCTACCCAAAATCCACAAACAGGACTGTGCCGGCATACTGATTGTGTCAGCCTGTTCCTGCCCCACAGAACTCATTTCTAGCTATCTTGACTCCATTCGCTCTCTCCTTGTGCAGTCTCTTTCCACCTACATCCACGATTCCTCTGACACCTTACGTCACATCAACAATTTCCAGTTCCCTGGCCCCAACCGCCTCCTCTTCACCATGGACGTCCAATCCCACTACACCTCCATCCCCCACCAGAATAGTCTGAGGACTCTCTGCTTCTTCCTCAAACAGAGGCCTGAACAATCCCCCATCCACCACTACTCTCCTCCCTCTGGCTGAACTTGTTCTCAAACTGAACAATTTCTCCTTCAACTCCTCTCACTTCCTCCAAATAAAAGGTGTGGCTAAGGGTACCCGCATGGGCCCCAGCTATGCCTGTCTCTTTATGGGGTATGTGGAACATTCCTTGTTCTAGTCCTACTCCGGCCCCCTTCCACAACACTTTCTCCGGTACATCGATGATTGCTTCGGTGCTGCTTCATGCTCTCGTCTGGCCTGGAAAAATTTGTTAATTTTGCTTCCAATTTCCACCCCTCCATCATTTTCACGTGGTCAATCTCTGACACTTCCCTTCCCTTCCTTGACCTCTCTGTCTCAATTTCTGGTGATAGACTGTCCACCAATATCCATTACAAGCCAACCGACTCCCACAGCTACCTCAACTACAGCTCCTCACACCCCGCTTCCTGTAAGGACTCCATCCCATTCTCTCAGTTCCTTTGCCTCTGTTGCACCTGTTCTGATGATGCCACTTTCTAAAACAGTTCTTCTGACATGTCCTCCTTCTTCCTTAACCAAGGTTTTCCACCCATGGTGGTTGACAGGGCCCTCAACCGTGTCCGGCCCATCTCCCGCGCATCCGTCCTCACACCTTCCTCTCCCTTCCAGAACCATGAACACCTTCAGTCTGTCTGCAAACATGACCCAGACCTCCCTGTCGCTTGCCATTTCAACACGCCGCCCTGCTCTCATGCCCACATGTCCATCCTTGGCCTGCTGCAATGTTCCAGTGAAGCTCAACACAAACTGGAGGAACAGCACCTCATCTTCCGACTAGGTACTTTACAGCCTTCCAGACTGAATATTGAGTTCAACAACTACAGATCATGAACTCTCTCCTCCATCCTCAGCTCCTTTCTGCTGCCCCTTTTTTGTAATAATTTATATATGTTTAAAATATATGTTTCTTTTCCCACCTATTTCTATTATTATTTTAAAATATATTGCTTTATCTCCTCCTCTTACCCTACTTCGATCCCCTTCCCCTATCCCACCCCCACTAGGGCTGTCTGTCACTTGCTCATCCTGCTTTCTACCCTTAATGTCACCATTAGCACATTCCTTAGATATCACCACCGTCAACACCCCTTTGTCCTTTTGTCTATGACATCTTTGGCAATCTCTCCTTTGCCTCCACCTATCACTGGACGTCTATCCAGCTCCGGTTGTTCCACCCCCTTAAACAGCTTATATTTCACCTCATTTCTATTTTTTTTAGTTCTGTTGAAGAGTCATGTGGACTCGAAATGTTAACTGTGTTCCTGTCTGCACATGCTGTCAGACCTAATGAGTTTTTCCAGCTATTTTTGTTTTTGTTTTAGAATAGTTAGGTACTTGTTTGACCGGCGCAGACTCGATGGGCCGAAGGGCCTTTTTCTGTGCTGTAGACCTCTATGACTATGACTCTATGACTCATGGTCTCCCATCCCCATGCAGCCTGCAGCTACCTCCTTCCCTGGTCAATCTGTTGCTTCATGCTATTCCTTCCCCAAAAAAACGATTGTTTTCCTCTTTCCAGGCTATTTTTTCTCCCCTTGTCCAGCAATCTCCACCTACTCATGACTCTTCCGAAGCACCATCCAACCCTTATGCAACACTACCGTTTTCCCCCACCACTCCCTGCCCACCCTGTCACTAACAGTTTCTAATTTCCCAGGCCTAACTGACTCCTTTTCACTGACATTGTCCAATCTCTCTGCACCTCCATCCCCCAGTGGGATATCTGAGGGCTTTCTGCTTCTTCCCTGAATAAAGGGCCAAGTAATCCCCATTTAGCACCACCCTCTCCTCCTGTCTGAACAATGCTCCCAAATCGAATAACTTCTCCTTTAACTCCATTCACTTCATTCAAATTAATGGTTTTTTGCTACGGGTACCCACATGGATCCTAACTATACCTGTCGTTTTTTGAAATATGTGGAACATTCCTTGTTCCAGTCCTACTCGTGTCCCTCCCTCAATTCTTTTTCTAGTATGTTGATGACTGTATTGTTGCCCTTCCCTGCTCTCACCCTGAACTGGAACATTTCATCAACTTTGGTTCCAATTTCCACCTTTCTCTCACTTCACAGGGTTCCTCTTGACTTCCTTGTCTCCATTTCTGAGGAGAGGCTATCAATGAATATTCACCATAAGCCCACTGACTCCCACAGCTACCTTGACTACACTTCCTCACACCCTCCTTCCTGTAAGGACTCTATTCCATTTTCCCAGTTTCTGCATCTGTTTTGATGATGCAACCTTCCACAACAGTGTTTCATATGTGTTATCCTTTTTCTTCAACCAAGGGTTCCTCCTCTACAGTGGTTGACATGGCCCTTGACAGTATGCACCACATTTCATGCACTTCTGTTCTCACCCCTTTCCCTCCATCCAAGAAACATGATGGGATTCCCCTTGTCCTCACCTCCCCCCACCCACCCCCCCCAACAACCTCCATACTCAATGGATCATCCCCTGCCATATCCCTTACCTCCAGCCGTCACTGAACACACCTCCCTTACCTTCCCCTTTCAGCATTCTGAAGAGACCATTCCGTCTGCACAACCTTGTCCACTCCCCAACAACCTCCCCCCTTGCCACTTTTCCATGCAAATGCAGGATATACAACATCTGCCTTGTTACCTCCTCTCTCCTCATAGTCCAAGACCCTAAACATTCCTTCCAGGTGAAACAGCATTTGCTTGTACTTCTTTCAGTGTGATATACTATATTCACTGCTCACAATGAGGTTTGTTCTATTCTGGGAGACAGGACGAAGATCGGGTGACCACTTTGTTGAGCACCTCCATTCAAACTGCAAGCTTCCAGGCCATGTTATTTTAATTCTCCACCTTGCGCTCATGCTGACCTCTCTGTCCTTGGCCTGCTGCACTGTTCCAATGAAGCTCAATGCGAGCTCAAAGAACAACACCTTGTCTTTTGATTACTTTACAGCCTTCCTTCTGCATTGAGTTCAACAATTTCTAGACCTTAATCTCTGTGCCGATTCTTTCTTTTTTTTTTGCATGTTTTGGCAAATCTTCTGTTTATTTGTTTTTGCTTTCAGACAATGGATCTTCATGATTCTGTCATTCACACCTTTTTTGTTTCTTTACTTGTCACATTGCCACTCCCTCTGGTCTTGCACTATCAACTGTCTTGTTATTTAAATCTCCTGTCTTCCATCCGATCACCCTCACCCATTTAACTACCTAAAACCTCATACTTTTCTAACTTTTCCCAGCTCTGATGAAAG
Organism: Carcharodon carcharias; assembly: GCF_017639515.1. Taxonomy (NCBI): domain Eukaryota; kingdom Metazoa; phylum Chordata; class Chondrichthyes; order Lamniformes; family Lamnidae; genus Carcharodon; species Carcharodon carcharias. The sequence continues at coordinate 82,132,172 of NC_054476.1, forward strand.
TTCTTCAACTTGAAACATTGTATGGCATTTAATGCAGTTTACTGGGATCCTGGAGAGCCAACCAGAGGCCTGAGTCATCTACTTTAAGAAAGGTCTACCGTATTAAGTACTGAACACTGCAGTGGATATCAGCAGCTGCCCCCGGGATCAAGAATCCGTTGGGGGGGGGGGGGGTGGTGGCGGGTGGGGTGCCGGGTAGTGGGAAATCCCACCCACTAAGAGCTGCTGGCCAGAGACCACTGGTCCTCATTGCTTGGCAGTGCTGCTGGGAACACAGTGGCTGTTGCTGGTATTACACCCATCCGAGGGTCAAGATCACTGACGGACCTAGGTGCAGGTGAATGATGAGGGGGTGGTGGGGGGGTGGTTGCAGGGTGGATGTTGCAGGGGAAGGGGGTCAACAACAAGGGCATGGGGTGGCAGTATTAAATGCCATCTAGATGGAAAACTCTTTAACTTCTGTTGCCTCCATGCCAAAATTAAACTGACCGCTATAGGCATACATGACCTACAGCTTTCAAATGCCTGCAGTGTTATGCACTCTGCATGAGGTTTGTAAGCCACTCCTGATCTCTTCAATCTGCATGTGAGAAACTCCCCCATCCTTGAATTTTTCCAAAGCAAAACTCGTGACACCTGGTTAGCTAAATATTCCACCTCTCATAAATGTTGAAGGAGAGGCTCTGGAATATGTTGAGTACTTCCCATACCTTGGCAGCCACCTCTCTCAAAAGACCACCATTGACAAGGACCAACACTGGATTAACTGTGCCAGCTACAAAACTACAGCAGCAAGTGTTTGACAGCAAAGACCTCAGCAAGTCAACAGAAGTCCTAGTGTACAGAGCAGTGGTCATCACCAAAACACTGTACTGCAGCGAGCATCCTCTGTATTCAATGAGAGGACCAGAAAAAAAGTACCATTCTGCCATGTCCATATCAGCTCTCCCATTCCCCTGCTTTTTTCCCATACTTCAGCAAATTGTTTCTCTTCAGACAATTGTCCAATTCTTTTTTGAGTGCCATGATTGACCCTGTCTCAACCACACTCTCAGGCAGTGCATTCCAGATCCTAAGCACTTGCAGCGTGAAAGGTTTTCCCTCATGTCGCTGTTGTTTCTTTTGCCAATCACCTTAAACCAATGTCCTCTGGTTCTCAATCAGTCCACCAATGGGAACAGTTTCTCCCTATCTACTCGGTTTTCTCATGATTTGAAACACTTGTATCAAATTTTCTTTCATCTTCTCCAACGAGAACAGCCCCAGCTTCTCCAATATCCCAACGCAATTGATGATCCTCATCCCTAGAACCATTCTTGTGAATTTTTTCTGCATCCCACCTAATGCTTTCACATCTTTCCTAAAGTGTGGAGATCAGAACTGGCCATAATTCTCTAGATGAGGCTGAGCCCAATGTTTTACATGGGCTTATCATAACTTCCTTGCTTTTCAACTCTATGTTCCTATTCATAAATCCCAGGATGCTGTCTGCTTTATTAACTGCTTTCCTAATTTGCCCTGCCATCTTCATTGATTTGTGTACATCTACCCCCAGATTTCTCTGCTCTTGCACATCCTTTAGAATTGTATCTTTTCATTTATATTGCCTCTACTCATTCTTCCTATTATCCAAACTGTGTCAATTCACACTTCTCTGTATTAAATTTCATCTACTACGTGTCCACCCATTCCACCACCCTCTCTATGTCCTCTTGAAATCTATCACTATCCTCCTCACAGTTCACAATACTTCCAAGTTTTGTGTTATCCACAGATCTTGAAATTCTGCCCAGTGCACCAAAGTCTAAATTATCAATATATATCAGGATGAGCAGGGGTCCAAACACTGACCCCTGGAGAACTTCACTATAAACGTTCCTGCAGTCTGAAAAACAACCATTCACCACTACTCTGTTTCCTGTCACTCAGTCAATTTTATATCCCTGCTGCTACTCTATTTGATTCCATGGGATCAAACTTTGTTCACCATTGGATCAGAGATGAGTTTGGAGATTAACATAATGATAGTTCCAAAAGGAGAAGGGAAGAACATTTTTTCAAATTTACAGGTCCATTGATCCTATTGGGTCATTCTGATGTTGCGGGAACCCCATTGACCGGTATTCCTCAGACACAATGAAGAGGAAAACCACCTTCCTATTGCTAAAGTTGTGTGGAGTGGGACATATTCCACAGGAATCCAACAAGAAGGTCTGATAGGAACATCACTGGCTAGGCCATTTGTTCCACATCACTAATTGCTCTTGAGAAAATGGTGGTGAGCCACCCTCTTAAACCGTTGCAGTCGCTATGGTGTAGGTACACCCACGGTGCTGTTAGGGAGGGAGTTCCAGGATTTTGACCCAGCGACAGTGAAGAAACAGCAATATATTTCCAAGTCAGGATGGTGAGTGACTTGGAGGGGAACTGGCGGGTGGTAATGTTCCCATGTATCTGCTGCCCTTGTCCTTCTAGGTAGTAGTGATTGCAGGTTTGGAAGGTGCTGTTGAAGGAAGTTTAGCCAGTTGGTGCAGTGCATCTTGTATATGTACACACTGCTGTCACTGTGCCTTGGTGGTGGAGGGAGTGAATGTATTACCTTAATTTTGATCTTAAATATTAAAAAGTGTTGGAATAAGATCACTTTGACACTCAGGTAGCCAAATTTGCAAATAAATTTGATTTCCTCTACCACTCTCACCTCCACTTGGCACTGTTTTCTCATTGCTACACCAGTGTGTGTGGTTATGGGTGGAGATGTTGTTATGGTCAAGGGTTGTGATCCCCACCTGTTATAACTGGAATATTTGCAGAAACTTTCAATGGAAACATTTTCTTTCAGCTGCTCCACCCCACCCATGGCACAGGAGTCTTCGGTAGAGCTTGATCGATTTTACATTTTACATCATGCATTACTCAGTTCATTGACTCCTTTGGAAATTATACTTTGTATAAAAAAATCACTTTGCACAAGATCAAAAGTAACTCAGGGCTTGATCCATGTGGAGGGGTCAGTATGGCTCCTCCTGTGCTGCCGGATGTTCTCTTTTTAGGTTTTTCTGGTGTGAACACACCGAACTACAAATAAATTATATCAAAAAACACTGGCCCAATCACTGTCTTGGTGTTAATCTGCACATGAGCAAGCCCAGTGACATAGGTTAAACACAACTCTAAATGAATTTGAAGTTTCTCTCTGCAAGTATTGCCAAAAACTTCATACATTTTGTGTGATGCATATTGTGTTTTGACTTACAAATTCTTTAGTATTAAATTCCATTAATCATTTGTATTTCCAACTTCTGGAAATCCTTTTGCATGTTCTTTGCCACAATTGGAACCAATGTTTTGTGTCAACAGCAAAGGGGACAAGCTTAAATTCAGTTTTGATATCAGGGTAATTTGTGAAGATTAGAAATATGAATTCCAAACACACCTTTGTAGGATCCAACTGAAAACAGGTCCACACTTTGGTAACAGAAACGTTCACACACACCTTTCACACTGAGACATTTCCAACATCACCGTGTGCAAAAAACAAGTGGGACATTGGATTTGTGACCTCTTAGAACTCATATTGATCATCATTACTGGTTTGAGATAAATTTCTCAAATATTACCCCCGCGAATTGGCCGAGGATATTTTTATCTGTTTCATTGCTCACAGACAGCTCAAACGATAGGTTGGACAATACAGCCAGAACCATGATGTTTAGTTAGGAGAGGCTTGGTGGACCAGCTGGTCTGTTATTGTCACTCTTTTCATATTTTTTTTGTTGTATGCTAATAAAGCACTTTGAGCAATCACAAAACTACAAGGCATTTACCAATGATTAAACTGATCTACCCTGAAGCAACCAGTTTTCCCATTGCAGCATCCACTCTTTTCTCAGGTAATTCCGGGCTTTTCGACATTTTGTCCAAAGGTCCATTCTAAATGTTGACCAACTGCTGAATCAAAGTTGAATCTCCTGATATCATCCCAAAAGTTGCTTTTTGCTGGGTTGAATCTGTAGTCCTTTGTTCTCACCCCTTTGGTCTCCTCCCTTTGTTCTTCTGCGTAATTTAAACTCATACTTCCAGATGAACTATTTCAATTTCTTTAACTTTCTTAAATACCTCCATAAGATCAAATCTAAGGCAGAATAAGCTGAATCTTCCCTCACAACTCTGACTCTAATGCTAAGGGTCAGTTTCACACCTGTTCTTTGCACTCTCTACAATATTAAAATGTCTCCCTTGTGTGGACTGAGTAAATCAAAGTTCAGTTTTATTATGATTTTCTGTGGCTTATATTTAGCTGTTTAGGCTTTATAGTTCAACATTTTATCACTTACCTTGATTGCTGCTTTGTATTGATGAACTTTGGCTTGGAGTTACTGAGCTGGAGGCTGAACTGCAGACACTGCGACACAATAGGAAAGTTACCTGGACATTTTATTGCAGGAGGTGGTCACACCCCTTAGGATAGGTTTATCTGATTTGGTTCATGGTCAGGGTGTGACTGACACCCTAGACGGTGTGACTGTGAGTGAAGCAGGATGGGGATTGAGAAGGTAGAAGTGGAGAAACCTCAGCCCTTACAATTGTCCAACACTTTGAGGTTCTTGAAGTCTGCATGAAAGAAAGCAGGGGCTGCATGTTGGATGAGTGAAATTACTATGGCACTGTGGTACTGAATGTCAGGAACATATAATAATTTTAATAACATTACTGGAATTTATTGTATAATAGAGTAATAGTGGGGTCTATGTGTTTGTGCGCGTGTGTGTGTGGGGGGTCTTAATTGAATTAAAGGCAGCTGGTCTGAAGGCTTTGATGTATCAGAAAATAAGCTAGGTTTGAAATGTTAACTAGTTAAACATGGGTGAAGTTTTAGAATATGAGGTGTAAAGGGAACATTTGCATTTTTAAATAAAACAGGCTAGCTTGAATTCAAAAGAGGGGGGGTGAAATATTTTACCGAGCCAGGAGAAGTTAAAAAACAGTTTTTCCCAAAGATTACTGGTAAAATTGGTACTATATAAATGATACTGATAGATTTTATTATTAGAGAGGTAAAGTCCAAAGACATAGTGAAACAATGGGAATTTGCATTCAAAGGGGAAAATATGTATAAAGGAGAGAAAGTTGTGTGTACAGGAAGGCATTCTGAGATCTAAGAAGTGTGAAAAGCCTCTAGCTTCTAAGCCTCGAACTGCTATCTGCAAGAACTGAAGTTAAGAAACCTCACTTTGAATTCAACTGTTCAGGGTATTGTGTTACTTTGCCCGGGTCTTTTAAAATCTATGTGTCTTACTGTTGCCTTAATGGAGATGTAACTGGGAGTTAGGTTAATTAGGGGAGCTAGAAGTTATTATAGTAGTAATTTGGAAACCTATGTATGTGCTTAAAATCATTTTTTCTATTTAATAAAGGTTTAATTTAGATTTTTAAGCAGCCTATAAGATTTGGTGGCCTTTTTACTGAATTTAAAGCCCACATCTCAAAATAAGTACAAATTGCAAATAGTTGTGGCAGCTGTTTCAAGTTTTTGGGATTTGGGTAGCTTGGCATTTACCATCTGCTTGCCATAACACTGGAGGCCATTCAAGCAGAGGTAGTTGATAGGAATGAAGTGGTAGTTGGGGACAGCACAGTCAGTTCTCTGCAGCTGGGAGGATGGCTCTAGATGGCTGTGTTGCCTGCCTGGTGCCAGGGTTCAGGACATCTACCAGGGAGAGGAACTTGCAGTGGGAGGAGGAGGATCCAGTTGTCATATTCCAAGTTAGTACCAACGACTTAGATAGGTTTAGGAAAGAGGACCTGCTGAGAGAGTATGAGCAGCTGAGGCTAAATTAAAAAGCAGAATCTCAAAGATAATAATCTCTTGAGCCACAAGCAAATTGGCATTGGGTAAAAATGATTAGAAAGATGAATGCGTGGCTCAAAGATTGGTGTGGGAAAAATGGGTTTTGATTCATGAGGCACGGCACCAGGACTGGGGTACGTAGGAGCTGTACTGTTTGGATGATCTTCACCTGAACTGTGCTGGGACCAGTGTTCTGGCAACTTGTATAACAAGGGTGGTCGGGGCCGGGAGAATCATGTGAGGGAAGATGTGGTGAATTAAAGAGAAAGAACAAGGCAAGTGACCAGGTAGCAATTAGAGAATTAATAATCTGAATGTAGCAGGAAGGGACAGACTATACAAACTTGAGTTTGCACCAGCAGATAAGGCTAGAAGCTGCAAAAATAATAATAAAAAATGGGAGTGAAGGCATTCTATCTGAATGCACACTGCATTCCCAACAAGATAGATGAATTGACAGCAGAAATCAAAGTAAACAGATATGATCGAATTGTCATTACAAAGATGTGGCAGCACGGTGACCAAGGCTGTGAACTAAATGTTCATGGGTATTCAACATTTAGGAAGATAGGCAAAGAGGAAAAGAAGATGGGGTGCTACTGTCAAAAAAAGGATGTGAACAGTATATTAGCAAGAGAGGATCTTAGATTGGAAGATCAAGATGTAGAATCAGTTGGTTAGTGCTAAATAACACACAATCTCATTACACACACTAACAGTAACACACCAACTCACCACACACACACACACACACACACACACACACACACACACACACACACACACACACACACAGACAGTAACACACCGACTCTTCGCACAAACTGAAAGCAATACACAAACTCATTACACAGACTGACAGTAACATACCAACTCATCACACACACAGACAGTAACACACCAACTCATCACACTGGCTGACAGTAATACACCAACTCATTACACAGACTGACAATAACACACCAACTCATCACACAGACTGACAGTAATATGCTAACTCATTACACAGAATGACAATAACACATCGACTCATCACACACAGACAGTAGCACACCAACTCATCACACACACAGACAGTAGCACACCAATTCATTACACATAGACAGTAACACACCAACTCATTACACACAGACAGCAACACACCAACTCATCACACACACAGACAATAACACACCAACTCATTACACACAGACAGCAACACACCAACTCATTACACACAGACAGTAACACACCAACTCATCACACACACAGACAGTAACACATCAACTCATCACACACACAGACAGTAGCACACCAACTCCTCACACACAGACAGTAACACACCAACTCATTAAACAGAGACACTAACACACCAACTCATTACACACAGACAGTAACACACCAACTCATTACACACAGAAGGTAACATACCAACTCATCACACACAGAGGCAGTAACACACCAACTCATCACACACATAGACAGTAACACACCAACTCATTACACACAGACAGTAACACACCAACTCATCACACACACAGACAGTAACACACCAACTCATCACACTGGCTGACAGTAATACACCAACTCATCACACAGACTGACAATAATATGCTAACTCATTACACAGAATGACAATAACACATCGACTCATCACACACAGACAGTAGCGCACCAACTCATCACACAGACAGTAGCACACCAATTCATTACACTTAGACAGTAACACACTAACTCATTACACACAGACAGTAATACACCAACTCATTGCACACACAGACAGTAACACACCAGCTCATTAAACAGAGACACTAACACACCAATTCATTACACACAGACAGTAACACACCAACTCATTACACACAGACGGTAACACACCAACTCATTACACACAGACAGTAACACACCAACTCATCACACACACACACAGCAACACACCAACTCATTAAACAGAGACAGTAACACAACAACTCATCACACACACAGACAGTAACATACCAACTCATCACACACACAGACAGTAACACACCAACTCATTACACACAGAAGGTAACATACCAACTCATCACACACAGAGGCAGTAACACACCAACTCATCACACACACAGACTGTAACGCACCAACTCATTACACACAGACTGTAACACACCAACTCATTACACACAGACAGTAACACACCAACTCATCACACACACACACAGCAACACACCAACTCATTAAACAGAGACAGTAACACAACAACTCATCACACACACAGACAGTAACATACCAACTCATCACACACACAGACAGTAACACACCAACTCATTACACACAAAAGGTAACATACCAACTCATCACACACAGAGGCAGTAACACACCAACTCATCACACACACAGACTGTAACGCACCAACTCATCACACACACAGGCAGTAACACACGAACTCATCACACACACAGACAGTAGCACATCAACTCCTCACACACAGACAGTAACACACCAACTCATTAAACAGAGACATTAACACACCAACTCATTACACACAGACAGTAACACACCAACTCATCACACACACACACAGCAACACACCAACTCATTAAACAGAGACAGTAACACAACAACTCATCACACACACAGACAGTAACATACCAACTCATCACACACACAGACAATAACACACCAACTCATCACACACACAGACTGTAACGCACCAACTCATCACTCACACAGGCAGTAACACACCAACTCATCACACACACAGACTGTAACATACCAACTCATCACACACACAGACAGTAACACACCAACTCATTACACACAGACAGTAACACACCAACTCATCACACACACAGACAGTAACACACCAACTCATTAAACAGAGACAGTAACACAACAACTCATCACACACACAGACAGTAACACACCAACTCATTACACACAGACAGTAACACACTCGCTCATCACACACACACAGACAGTAACACACCAACTCATCACACAGACTGACAGTAATATGCTAACTCATTACACAGAATGACAATAACACATCGACTCATCACACACAGACAGTAGCACACCAATTCATTACACATAGACAGTAACACACTAACTCATTATACACAGACAGCAACACACCAACTCATCACACACACAGACAATAACACACCAACTCATTACACACAGACAGCAACACACCAACTCATTACACACAGACTGTAACGCACCAACTCATCACACACACAGGCAGTAACACATCAACTCATCACACACACAGACAGTAGCACATCAACTCCTCACACACAGACAGTAACACACCAGCTCATTAAACAGAGACACTAACACACCAACTCATTACACACAGACAGTAACACACCAACTCATTACACACAGAAGGTAACATACCAACTCATCACACACAGAGGCAGTGACACACCTACTCATCACACAACACAGACAGTAACATTTTTCTTGGATCTGTTTGGCAACAATGACCATATCAGAGGCTCCTCTGGCAGGCCTAAAGCCACATTGTGTCTCTGGGAGGAATGTCCTCAGCCACGGGAGGTGGGTGATTCAGGAGAATGCGTGTCAGGATTTTCCCTGATTTGGACAAGAGGGAAATACCTCGATAGTTCCACTGCATGGTTTATCCCTGTTCTTGAAGATAGTTTCAATTGTCACATTCCTGAAGTCAGGGCCTAGGGTGGTGTGGGGAGGTCTTTTTCCTCCCAGATCCATAGCATGACTGCTGGAGGCTTGTTGTGAGTAAAAGCCCACCAGCTTTGAAGATCTCACTGGAAAACATCGGGGCCACAGGCTTTATTGTTTTACATCTGGTTAATTGCTTATTGCAGCTCTCCGCTCAATGGTGATTCAATCTGGATTCTACACAGGTTACTGGGGAATAGACTGGAGAATATCAGCTGCCACTGTGGATTCATAGTTAAGGATTTGTTGGAAGTATCCCTTCCAATGTTGATGGATGGCATTGACATTCTTAAGAAGAGAAACACCACCTTGTGAGTGAAACAGATTCTGCCCTTTTGACCTCAGTCTATAGGTGGCCCTGTTGGCTTCAAAAAAGCTTTGCATGTCATGATGGTCAGTATATTGTTGGATGTCATGAGATTTCTCTCCCATCACATGTCCTTTATCTTCTGGATTTGTCTTTGGGCGTCGGCCTTGAGCTGTTGGAATGCTGCCTTCTTGACTTGTGACCTTGAGTTGTTCTGCTAGGCGATGAAGTCTGCTCCTTTCTGTACTGGAGGTCACATATTTCAGCATCATTTTTGTTGAGCCAGTCCTGGTGACAATGATGCTCGAACCCAATGGTCTGGGCACAGGAGTCTAGTGCACCAGACTTTATTTGGTCCCACTGTCCCAGAATTGAGTTGGATGTGTGAAGATTTTCTTGATTGGTCGTGAGCTGCAATTGGAATTCTTCTCTTTGGTCGGGCGGCTTTGGAACTAAGACATTGATTTTCTTCCTCTTTGGACCTTTAGGTCTTGCAATTTCTTGGTGCTATGTAGATGGTCATCACCGATTGAACATCGATGATTTTTCCAGCAGGTATCAGCCCCCTGCATAGATATAGACATCACTTAGATCTATGACCCAAACAATGACATCATCCAGGAGGTGCCAATGCTTTGATCTAGGATGGAAAGTAGTCTTATATTTGCCCTGAAGAAGGGTCGTACAGGCTCAAAATGTTAACTCTGTTTCCTTCTCCATAAATGCTATCAGACCTGCTGAGTTTTTCCCTTATTTCCTGTATTTATTTCAGATTTCCAGCATCCTCAGTATTTTGCTTTTATCTTTATATTTGTTCTTTTGGCAGAAGAGGATGTTTGTTATAATGAGGCCATGCTGAGCACACTATGTCAGCAGGAAGACATCACTATTGTTCTATCTCACCCTGTTTCTTCCAATTGTTCCAGTCTAGGCATTGGAGTCATGGCCAAACCTGGCATCCTTCTTTTGGGATGGCAGTTGTTAAAAGTTGATTGGTTATGCTGTTAAAGATCATAAGTGATGGGCATTGTTTGATTAAGGACTAAGAGTGCACGTAAAGAAGGCTACAGTGACAAAGTGCTCCTGGTCATCATGGTTTGACACATCACTGAAATCTGACTTGTTAAGATCATGTGGACAATGAGAGCACCCCAAGAATCCTCTGTTAAACAAAGTCCTGCACAGGCTGGGACACAGCATGGGTAGTTAGGAGGCAGAGATCTGTAATGCTGCATCCTGTGAATAAACCCACTAACATGGAAAAGATCTGTGTTTTGTTTCATACTTTACCATCTGGCTTGGACTCATTTAACAGCAGTGAGGACTTCATCAAGGTCGGAATGGGGTCAAAGGTCAGGGTATAAGCCCTGATGAAAGTGGCGCATTAGTCATGGCTGAGCTGTAGGTGAAATGTCTTTCATTTATCCAGTCAGGGAGTTCAGGCAGTGAATCTAAGATCCTATTCCGCATGGCAAAATTAACTCCATGGACACGGGAGTTGCTAACAGCCTTTCCTTTCCAGTAGAAGGTGCATACCCCTGCATGTTCCTTCAGCTGCCCATCCACAGGAAGGTGGGTCTCACTGAGGTAATGTCAATTTGAAGTCTCGGTAGTTCATATGATACGCTTGCAGTTCTTCTTTCTATCGGGTCACTCACTCTTGAGATTATCCAAGAGTGTTCTAATATTCCAAGGTGAAAAATTTAGTTTTTTACTTTGACCACAAAGGTGGTAATCCCGCAGGATGTGGTTTACCCAACCGGGTTGAAGTGGGGCAATCTATTTTTAGGGTAACTTTTCTAGCCCCCTCCCCATTTGGTCTGAGCAGTGGGCATCCTGAAGAGGATCAGTCACAGATGCTGCTGCCCAAAAACACCTCTGTCCCAACACAGGTGTCTAAACCCCAACATGCATCTGTCACCTGACTGAAGATTCTTGACCAGGGACTCCTCGGTTCACAGCCCTGTCCCCATTGCCAATTCTCCATCGCCACAGGACTTGACAAATGGACCCTGGTAGAAGCCTGATTATGACTTTTTTAATGCGGGGAGCTTGGGACACTGTCATTGGCCACACAATCTTGACAGGTTGGTGATCAGGTTTTGATGACGTGTCAAACCATGATGACAGAGACCAGCCTTCTTCCACTTTCCTTCATGCACAGTCTTCCTTCACCTGTTCTGCAGTTCAGGACTTTTTTCCCTGCATTTTGTCTGGCAATTCCCTTTGACCTTGGGTGGCCCTACAGCAGCAAGGGTCTCCTGACAGCATCGCTCAAGGGATCTTTGGAGTGCGCAAGTCCCTCCACCACATCGAGATGGCATCTACAGAGCAGCCTATAATAGGTGATGGGTGAATTTTGAGAGATGTAAACATGGAGTGCAGCAGTTCAAGAAGGCAGCTCACCTCCACTTTCTCAAGGGCAATTAGGGATGGGCAATAAATGCTGGTCTAGCCAGGATGACTAAAAAAAAGAAAATACTGATAGACTTTACAAAGGCTTCTAATATTTTTAAGGCATACTTTGGCCTTTGCAAAGGCTTTTGGATAACAACAATGCTTGGATGAACTAATGGCTGGCACAATAAATGTAGTGGCAGGAAACCAAGTCTATGCTAATGTGATGAAGTAGCGCACTCCAATCCCCGCTTAGATGGCTGCTACAGAATGAGGTTGCAGAGACTATGACAAATCTGTGGAAATGTGTCCTGCACTGCCTCTGCCACTCCCACTTTTACTTAAGCTTCACCCATCACAAAATCCATAGTCCACTTTGTCACAAATTGTGAAATTATTATTGTATAAAAAATAATTCAATTAAGGTTTGAAAGGAAATAGTTGTATTTAAAACAAAAACAGAAATACCTGGAAAAACTCAGCAGGTCTGGCAGCATCGGCGGAGAAGAAAAGAGTTGATGTTTCGAGTCCTCATGACCCTTCGACAGAACTTGAGTTCGAGTCCAAGAAAGAGTTGAAATATAAGCTGGTTTAAGGTGTGTGTGTGGGGGGCGGAGAGATAGAGAGAGAGAGAGAGGTGGAGGGGGGGGTGTGGTTGTAGGGACAAACAAGCAGTGATAGAAGCAGATCATCAAAAGATGTCAACGACAATAGTACAATAGAACACATAGGTGTTAAAATTAAAGTTGGTGATATTATCTAAACGAATCGTTTAGATAATATCACCAACTTTAATTTTAACACCTATGTGTTCTATTGTACTATTGTCATTGACATCTTTTGATGATCTGCTTCTATCACTGCTTGTTTGTCCCTACAACCACACCACCACCCCCCCCATCCACCTCTCTCTCTCCCTATCTCTCCGCCCCCCACACACACACCTTAAACCAGCTTATATTTCAACTCTTTCTTGGACTCGAACTCAAGTTCTGTCGAAGGGTCATGAGGACTCGAAATGTCAACTCTTTTCTTCTCCGCCGATGCTGCCAGACCTGCTGAGTTTTTCCAGGTAATTCTGTTTTTGTTTTGGATTTCCAGCATCTGCAGTTTTTTTGTTTTTATAATAGTTGCATTTACTTCAAGTGGGGCCATTTGCCTTTCATTTTGAGAAGGGAGAGTAAAGAGCTTAATTAGTCAGTCGAATGTGTTAGTCAATGGTCCTGTGTTTTGAAGATCTGATGACATGGGACTACATGATTTGGTCCCAGCCATTTAATTCAGATTCAGGAACTATTTATATTCCCATTGTTGCGTCATTATGTGATTTTGTTGCTGTTGTGAGGTATAAGTAGCTGACTGATAGCATAACAGTTCAGTGCCTCTGTCACTGTCCACATTTCCATGGGAATGAATCTAATCTTGTGCACGCTTTATTTTTTTTGTGTAGATTTCAAAGCAGAAGTACCCCAAGCCTTGTCCTCACAATTTAAGATAGTTATCGGTATCAAGCTCATCTTATCAGCTGCTCTGCTTGTCTATCCTTAGCTTTCATTTTGATTCCATACACTGAGCCAGGAGGTGTGATCAACACCCATTGTGTGCAGATAAGGAGCAAGACGTGTTGTTAATGTTGTAAACCAAAGAGAAACACCAAGGCTGCCAGTGTTCCCTTTTAAAATGGAGCTGTTGTGCACAAGCAGTTTTTTCAGTTCCTGATTCCTTCCTGTCAATGTACACACAGAGCAAGACCTGCATGGTATCATCCAGACTGCTGCACAGCCACAGGCTCATGCAGCTTGGTGGGAACGTTGGGCACTGCAGGGAATACACAGCAGGTCAGCTAGAATGTGTGGGGAGAAAGGAGAGGCTGTATCTAGAGACTTTAGGCTTGTTTCCCAATTGTGCCCATTTCCTGCCTTTCCGTTTGGGTGGGTCAGATATTGTTTGCACGCCCTTCTGTTTTTTCTTGTTCTCCTGATGGAGCTAATATTTTATGTCATCCAACAAACTTTCGTTTTTCTATAAAAAGAGTTTAAGGTCATTGAACTCCATGCTGTGATTGGAGTGTCATATATTTCTTTCTCCTTTTCTGCTGACCCTATTGATACTGTTCATGTTTCAGTGCAGTATCAGTGTATAACAAAGCAAAAGCAATATCTTCATCTCCTTTAGCCTGACGGTCATGTTTGTGGGCTTTGGGATTCGGGTCCAGTGGCGCAGGGGGTTTGAGCTTTTGCAGGAAGTGGTGTGGGGGTGTTGGAGGTGACTGGAGTTTTTATGGGGAATGGGACCAGCTGAGTTACTCTTGCAGAGAGTTGGCACAGACACAACAGGCCAAATGATTTCCTTCTGTACTGTAACCATTCGATGACCTTATTGTGCTAGATGAGTTTTTTCAACAATCCAATAGGTTTTGTGGTCACCATTACTGAGATGAGCTGTTTGAAAAAATTTCCAGGTTTATTTAACTAAAAGAATTTAAACTCCTCAGTTGCTCTGGTGGGATTTGAACATGTTTTTAGATCATTAGCCCAGGCCTTTACGATTACTAGTTTTGTAACATAACCACTGTACTCCTGCACCAATGTAGGAAGTCAATGCGGTCTCTGTGAAATAAAGAGCATCAATTGTCACTAAGTGAGCAATATGACAGAAAAAGCTAATTAGCTGCTGGTAACTACATGGCAGCTTCATTGCAGATGCTAATCATTTGCCACTTAAACTACCTGTTTACCTTCAAATATATACATGGTTAACTCAGTTAAATTGCAGCCAGTTCCGTTCATCCCTTATCGCTTTGTTCGCTAACCTACATTGGCTCCTGGTCCGGAAACAGCTTTAAAGTTCTTATCCTCATATTTAACTCCCTCCTCAATCTCATTCCTCTCTATCCTGTAACATCCTCCAGCTCTACAATCCTCCAAGAGCTCTGATTTCCACCAACTCAGGCCCCTTGCACATCAGCCACGTCTTTCACTCCACCATTGCTGGCCATGTCTTAAGCCATCTGGGCCCTGAGCTATAGAAATTCTGTTCCCAATTCTCTCTGCCTCGCCCTCTCTTTCTTTAAGACATTCAATGAAGCCCATCTCTTGGCCAAGCTTTTGGTCACCTGTCCTAATATCTCCTTCTTTGGCTCATGTCAATTTTTCCCTGATTACACTCCAATGAAGCGCTTTGGGATGTTTCATTACATTATTGCAAGTTGATGTTCAACAAATTGTTGATTTTCTGGCTCCTTTCTCAAGCATGGCCCCTTGTATATTTTTTAAAACTTCTTTTTCAACAAATTTTACATTAACTACATGTGCTTTTGGGCCTTTACGTGAAACAACACTGAACATTGACAGACATTGTATCTGACAGGACAGCCCAGCCCAGCCCAGCCACCTCCTTCATTTTGTTGATTTACAACAGAGCTGGAATTAGAAACGTCCTTGAAATTGTAATTATTGTCCTTGGACAAGAACAGCATTTACTATTTCAAAGGACAGAGTTGGAGGAGTGGGGGGGCGGGGGGTGGGGGTGGGGGGTGGTGAGGGCAGGTGGGGACTGGGGGATGGTTCAGGGGCGGGTGCAGTTGATGTGCAGAGAGAGCAAAAAGGAGGAAAACTGAAACTTAAAGAAAGAATGAAAATGGAACAAAATAAAATTGAGAGAAAATTGGCTTAAAAAAATGAAGCATCGCCAACATATCATTATGCCAGCATACAGATCATTGTGTAAACTACCAGGTGCATATAATATAATGGTACGTACTGCTTGATACTTTATATAATTATATCACTGTATATATACCCCTGGTAATTTATATAATGCTATCATCATCCATATCTTCTGGTAACATATTAAAAAAGCTTGTATTTATATATAGCACCTTTCATATGCCCTGAAAGTGCTTTCCGGCCAATGAAGTGTAGCCCTGTAAGAAAAGTAGCAGTCAGTTTGCACATAGCAACTTGGCCCAAACAGCAGTGTGTTCATGAACAGATCATCTCTTTCTGTGATAAAAGCAAAAAACTGCATTTGCTGGAAATCCAAAACAAAAATAAAAATACCTGGAATAACTCAGCATGTCTGACAGCATCTGCGGAGAGGAACACAGTTAACATTTCGAGTCCATATGACTCTTCAACAGAACTAAGGAAAAATAGAAAAGAGGTGAAATATAAGCTGGTTTAAGGGGGCGGGGTGGGGGGGTGGTGGGACTGGGCAGGGGGTGGGGGGGGGGTGGGACCAGTAGAGATGGATAGAGGGCCAGTGATAGGTGGAGATTGTCAAAAGATGTCACAGACAAAAGGACAAAGAGGTGTTGAAGGTGGTGATATTATCTAAGGAATATGCTAATTAAGGGTAGAAAGCAGGACAAGCAAGGTACAGATAGCACTAGTGGGGGTGGGGTGGGGTGAAGGGATCGAAATAGGCTAAAAGGTAGAGATAAAACAATGGATGGAAATACATTTAAAAATAATGGAAATAGGTGGGAAAAGAAAAATCTATATAAATTATTGGAAAAAAGGGGGATTGGAAAGGGGGTGGGGATGGAGGAGAGAGTTCATGATCTAAAATTGTTGAACTCAATATTCAGTCTGGAAGGCTGTAAAGTACATAGTCGGAAGATGAGGTGCTGTTCCTCCAGTTTGCATTGAGCTTCACTGGAACAATGCACCAGGCCAAGGACGGACATGTGGGCATGAGAGCAGGGTGGAGTGTTGAAATGGCAAGTGACAGGGAGGTCTGGGTCATGCTTGCGGACAGACCAAATGTGTTCCGCAAAGCAGTGACCCAGTCTGCATTTGGTTTCTCCAATGTAGAGGAAACCGCATTGGGAGCAGCGAATGCAGTAGACTAAATTGAGGGAAGTGCAAGTGAAATGCTGCTTCACTTGAAAGGAGTGTTTGGGCCCTTGGACGGTGAGGAGAGGGGAAGTAAAGGGGCAGGTGTAGCACTTTCTCCGGTTGCATGGGAAAGTGCCGTCGGAGGGGGTTGAGGAGTAGGGGGTGATGGAGGAGTGGACCAGGATGTCCCGGAGGGAACGATCCCTGCGGAATGCCACCGGGGGGGTGAAAGGAAGATGTGTTTGGTGGTGGCATCATGCTGGAGTTGGCGGAAATGGCGGAGGGTGATCCTTTGAATGCGGAGGCTGGTGGGGTGATAAGTGAGGAAAAAGGAGACCCTCTCATGGTTCTGGGAGGGAGAGGAAGGTGTGAGGGTGGATGTGTGGGAGATGGGCTGGACACGGTTGAGGGTCCTGTCAACCACCGTGGATGGAAAACCTCGGTTAAGGAAGAAGGAAGACATGTCAGAGGAACTGTTTTTGAAAGTGGCATCATCAGAACAGATGTGATGGAGGCGAAGGAACTGAGAGAATGGGATGGAGTTCCTACAGGAAGCGGGGTGTGAGGAGCTGTAGTCGAGGTAGCTGTGGGAGTCGGTGGGGTTTGTAATGAATATTGGTGGACAGTCTATCGCCAGAAATTGAGACAGAGAGGTCAAGGAAGGGAAGGGAAGTGTCAGAGATAGATCATGTGAAAATGATGGAGGGGTGGAGATTGGAAGCAAAATTAATACATTTTTCCAGGTCCCGACGATAAGCATGAAGCAGCACCGAAGTAATCATCGATGCACCGGAGAAAGAGTTGTGGAAGGGGGCCGGAGTAGGACTGGAACAAGGAATGTTCCACATACCTCATAAAGAGACAGGCATAGCTGGGGCCCATGCGGGTACCCATAGCCACACCTTTTATTCAGAGGAAGTGAGAGGAGTTTAAGGAGAAATTGTTCAAGAGAACAAGTTCAGCCAGACGGAGGAGAGTAGTGGTGGATGGGGATTGTTCAGGCCAAAATAATCCCCACATCTTCCTTTCACCCTCCCTGGCAGCATTCCACAGGGATCGTTCCTTTCAGAACATCCTGGTCCACTCCTCCATCACCCCCTACTCCTCAACCCCCTCCGACGGCACTTTCCCATGCAACCGGAGAAAGTGCTACACCTGCCCCTTTACTTCCCCTCTCCTCACCGTCCAAGGGCCCAAACACTCCTTTCAAGTGAAGCAGCATTTCACTTGCACTTCCCTCAATTTAGTCTACTGCATTCGCTGTTCCCAATGCGGTCTCCTCTACATTGGAGAAACCAAACGCAGACTGGGTCACTGCTTTGCGGAACACATTTGGTCTGTCCGCAAGCATGACCCAGACCTCCCTGTCGCTTGCCATTTCAACACTCCACCCTGCTCTCATGCCCACATATCCATCCTTGGCCTGCTGCAATGTTCCACTGAAGCTCAGTGCAAACTGGAGGAACAGCTCCTCATCTTCCGACTAGGTACTTTACAGCCTTCCGAACTGAATATTGAGTTCAACAATTTTAGATCATGAACTCTCTGCTCCATCCCACCGCCTTTCTAATCCCCCTTTTTCCAATAATTTATATAGATCTTTCTTTTCCCACCTATTTCCATTATTTTTAAATGTATTTCCATCCATTGTTTTATCTCTACCTTTTAGCCGTTTCGATCCCTTCACCCCCACCCCCACTAGTGCTATCCGTACCTTGCTTGTCTTGCTTTCTACCCTTAATTAGCACATTCCTTAGACAATATCACCACCTTCAACACCTCTTTGTCCTTTTGTCTCTGACATCTTTTGGCTATCTCCACCTATCACTGGCCCTCTATCCAGCTCTACTTGTCCCCCCACCCTGCCTTAAACCAGCTTATATTTCACCTCTTTTCTATTTTTCCTTAGTTCTGTTGAAGAGTCATATGGACTTGAAACGTTAACTGTGTTCCTCTCCGCAGATGCTGCCAGACCTACTGAGTTTTTCCAGGTATTTTTTATCTCTTTCTGTGATGTTGATTGCATTATAAATGTTGGCCAAGACATTGGGGATAAAGCCCCTGCTCTTCTTCAAAACAGTTTCATAGGATCTTGGACACCCACCAGACTGGACGGATGGGGCTCAATTTAACATCTCCCCCAAAAGACAGCACTGGAGTGTCAGACTTGATTTTTACGCTCAAGTCCTTGAGTTGGAGTTTACCCCAAAACCTCCTGACTCAGAGGTGAGAGAGCTCCCAGTAAACCATGGCTGACTCTTTAATAAATCATTCTGTTATTCCCTTGTAGATTGTATAGTAATATCACTGTACATATCTCCTGTAATTTATATATGACTGTACAGATTTCCTGTAATTTTTATATGACTGTACGGATCTCCTGTAATTTATATATGACTGTACAGATTTCCTGTAATTTATATATCACTGTACAGATATCCTGTAATTTATATGTGACAGTACAGATTTCCTGTAATTTATATATGACTGTACGGATCTCCTGTAATTTATATATGAATGTACAGATTTCCTGTAATTTATATATGACTGTACGGATCTCCTGTAATTTATATATCACTGTACAGATATCCTGTAATTTATATATCACTGTACAGATCTCCTGTAAGTTATATATGACTGTACAGATTTCCTGTAATTTATATATCAGTGTGTAGATGTGCAGTACTTGATACAATAATATCACCATCCATATTCCCTTAACTGAACACTGAGAAGCTAAGATTGCTTTGGACACAATTGGCAATCCGAGAGTAAATCATGCTCAAAACTGTACTGGTCTTCAAAAGAGTGTTTTATGCTTAAGAGTGGAATTTTCCTTGCCCACTGGCATCAGGCGTATTCGGCAGCGTGAGCAGACAATGTGGTGAGAAGGCCAGAAATCAGTTTCACGACACTGGGAGCCTCATTCTAATGCACCTGCATATCGTTATAAGGCCAGCCGGCTGGACTCACCCCCCGGCGCAGGATCATCCGCCCATGTCAGCGTGCAATCACACCTACGTGTTTCACAGCAGCATAGGTATGCATGTGACGGGCTGCACTTTGAGGGGAACTTGGAGGTGGGTGCCCTGCGGTTGAAGGTAGTGCATCAACATGTGCGGGGCGGTGGTGAACAAGTTGTATGCCTTGTGGTGTCCAGAGAGCGGAGACGGCAGAGGAGAGAGGGACAGAGGCACATGGCTGCACAGAGGAAGGAGCAGCACCCTCAGTAAGAAGGGGTGACTGGGGCTCCCGCACACACCGCCGATAAGCCACATTGAGCCATCACTGGTCTGCGCACAGTTTTCAGGGAGCGTCCATGACTCCTACGTTCTCACTCAGTCACAGATCCCTGATATCTTCCAGGGTCCACAGAGGCTACACAGTTGGCTCCGTGGGGACAAGGGCTACCCACAGAGGCCGTAGCTGATGACACACGTGTGGAGGCTTCAGGCTGCAGCAGAGTGATGGTAAAATGAGGCTCATGCTGCATCTCACAACTTGGTGGAACAAACCATCAAGATGTTGGAAATGAGGTTCCAGTGCCTGTTCCAGTCTGGTGGAGCCCTGCAATACAGTCCACAGAGGGTGTCACACATCGTCATCATCTGCTCCACCCTTTACAACCTGGTGCTGCAATGGGGAGAGGAGCTGGCTGAGGAGGATATGGAGGAGCTGCACGTCTCCTCCGATGGGGAGGTCCTCGAAGGCGATGATGACGGGGATGAGGCCCTTGCACTGGCCAGGTGAGGCAGGCACTCTTGGGAGGCCCTCATAGCTGCTAGATTTGTGGAGGATGATGGCAACATGCAGTCTGAAGACACCAGGTGTCCTCACATGGAAAGGATGAGGACAATGACAGTGACTGTGAAAGAGTGAATGGTGATGTCTCTTGAACTAGCAGTGAGTGAGGGCCCTGTGGATGCATGAAGGGTTTGTGCGTGTGTGAATTGAGAGTGATGAGAAGAGTGACTTACCCTGGTGGAACAGAAGAGATCATTCAGCCTCTTGCAGATCATTCAGCCTGCAGCCAGAGAGGGGGTAGAGGATATCATGGCGAGCCTCCACTGCATACAAAAAGCACTCAAGGGATGCGTATTGAGCCTCAGGTCTGCAGTCATTTTGCCTTTTGGGGCCATGTTTTCTGTGTATGCAGTCATGGGCTGGAAGCACTGAGAGGTGTGCTTGTGGCTGCACTTTAAATATGGTGCCCGGCATGTTGATGCGGCGAGGTGATGGCGTGGGGGGAAAATGAGAGCCCACCCACCATGGAAACGGCGTATTTCCCGGGAATGCATAATTAATGCGGTGGGTTTGGGGCGATACAGCGTGAGAAGCCACCATTACGGCCAGCAGGTAAAATGTCATTTTTCTCGCCCACTACCGAACTTAGTGCAAATCTGGGACAATTCTGCCCTAAGTTTCCTTTCAAACAAAGCAACAAATGTAAAATCTTCCATGAACCAGCATTTTAGATTGTAATTTTTAAAAAATTGTTGGATTAAAAACCATTCCTTTCTATGTTTACACGTGGTAACCCAGTGTGGTTTAATTCATACAGCTGGGAGGGACTTTGTCACAAAAAATATAATTTTTAGTCTTCAGTCCATCTCCTGTGAGATAGCTGATTTTAAATAGCTGAAAATGACTTAAAACAAAAACTATACAGAACCGCTTGCTGGTTATGTTGGTGTACAGTAGTCAGATTCTTAATAAGTTAAGAGTTATATGTAAGAGATTTGAAAATCTGCCTGTTAGTGCCCTTGCATCTAGAAAAGAAAGGAAGTTTATGTGGGGATGGACAGGGGTGGGCACGAACCCGAACGGCGCCCCCGGTCAGGGATGCACCACCATTTTCCGTGGGCAGGCCAATTAAGGCCTGCCCAGCGTGACGCTCGCCGGAAGCGCTGAGCGCTCCCTGTGTGGGCGGAGGGGATTCCCTGAGTTGTTCCCTGCGCTCTTTCACGCATGCGCGCAAAAGAGTGCAGAGATCTCCCTGAGGCACGGGCATATATTTTTATTAGATTTTAAAACCCTTCATGAAACCTCACCCGTCCCGTTGATGAAGCTTCATGAAAAATGCGAAGCTGCCTGGGTTCTTTGTCTACCCACCAACCTTAAGGTTGGACAGGCAGCTCACTTAATTGATTTAATTAGGTTTTAAATGGCCTAAATAAGCCTTTGAAAGTTCAGCGGAATGCCCGCCTGACATCACCGGCGCCATTTTATGTGTTGGCTAGCGGGCCCTGCCCCTGCTTGCCGGAAGGAGAACTCTGCCCATCTTCTGAGGCAGCTTGAAAGCCTATGATGGGCTTGGTTAGTGGAAACTGGCAATCGCGATTAATTTGAGCTTGTGGCATGGCCAGTTTTGTTGACAGAGCTTCTGGAGCAATGACTCTTAAACCAGCACAAGGAAACTTGATTTGCAGTGGGCATAATTGGCATTTGAATTTCCTGGGTCTTTTGTGCTGATTTTGGGCAAATTAAGCTGTAAATCCAGTGCAGCCAAGCTCCAGGCCTGGGACTGTGTGTATAGATATTGTGATGAGGCAGAATATAGAAGTAAGACAAAGCTCCGAGAAATGTGACTTAGATACTTTTGAATGTGGCCCCCACCTTTCCTCACAGACTTTCTTTACAGATATTCTTTAAACATTCTGAGCCTCTGCTAATCCAACCACAATCCTTTGCCTGCAGAATGTGACCCAGAGGCAAAATGAAGAGGTCTCCGACTTCTGTTCTCTACAATAATCACTTGTGTATTAAGGTCACCTTCCTCCATTATGAGAACAGTTGGCATTGCCTAAGAACATTGGTGCAGCCTGTGATGTGGCAAAGATTGAAAAACAAACCCCAAACTAAGCAACAGTTGACAGCAGTATCTGCGCTGAACGATGAAGAATTACAAAGTCATCAAATTTTTAATCAAAAGGCAGGTCCTGTTACTGAATGAGGTCTGACTGCCAATTTGGATCATGCATTTCCAATAAAAATACAAAGGGAAGGATAAATGTGGCTGAATTTTCTAGTTCATGAAGACTCCAGCACAGAATAACACTTCTGACAGCAAATGCTGTTCTTTTCTAAAAGTATCAGTGCTTTATGGCCAATGCAAAGTTCATTAAAAACATGAAACCATTAAGTTTCAGGATGCCCACCCATTGATAAAACACCCATTGAGCTGGTCTCAGCGTAGACCTTGATCAGCATTAAAGCTACTCCTCCTGCTAGACCCCTGCAGGGAGGGCTCCACTGAGCATTGGCCAGTCATTCAATACCACAGAGTGGGGAGTCAACCATTTGGACTCTTTGCTAAAGACCCTCCTATGAGGATTGAATTAAGCAGTGGCTGATGCATGAGTCTTGAACACAGCACAGAGGATAATCAGCAGCATGGACTGCTTGGACTGAAAGGCCTGTTTCTATGCATTCCATGTAACTCGATGGGCAGAATTTTACCTCCCGCAGGCGGGCCCATGCCTGACCCAATCAGGCGCAAAATACTGTGCAATGATGTTGGACGAGCGTCCCAACATCATCGCGAACTTGCGTGATATGTCGCTTGTTGGCGCACACGGGTGCTGGAGTGACGCCCACCATTAATTAAGCAGTCACTTTGTCCAATTGAATGCCATTTTTCATTGCGCTTGCGATTTCCACCTTGTCGCACAAGCAAAATGGGCAGGTCGCCCACCAACATTTTCACAAACCTCATGTGAGGGTGAGATAAAAAGAATCAGCAGCATTGCCAGTGTGAGTAGTGAGGGGTTTTGGACAGACTTTGCAGCTGATTGCTTATTTGCACTTGGCAGCTTCATCTCTGTTTGGGGCTTCATTCTTAGCATTCCCAGGCTTCATTTCAGGACTCATTGTTGTCTGCCAAGCTGCCGGAGGATTCAGACCGTGTGGACCCTTCCAGGTGTCAGACAGCCTTCCCTTACCCTGGTAATGAGGATTGTGCTCTCTGCTGGGGGCACCTCCTCTGAGGAGGAAGAGACGGGCAGAAGGGAGAGGAGGCCAGGTGGCCCAATGCAGCTTCCAGGGGAGCAAACTGTGGGAGACGAGGTCCAGGCACTAGGGGCGCAGGACCAGCAGGAGGTCCAAGTCTGAATGGGCCGCAGAAGATGCCACAATCCTGTTGCCAGGGTTTACAGGTGGCGATGCAGCCCAGGGCTCAGTGAGGGAGCAGTGTGGAGTGTAGCAATCAGCTGTCCACAGTTGCGTCAAGCTCTGTTCAGGCGGGTACTGACCTTTATTCTTTACCATAAGGAGGAGGCCAGACAGGCTGAGTGAGCCAGAGGCTTTGCAATTGCTGTGTTCCCCCGCGTCCAGGGTGCTATAGACTGCACACATGTGGCTATCAAGGTGCCAGCGGGTCAGCCGGGTGCCTTCGTCAACAGGAAGGGATTTCACTCCTTGAACGTGCAAAGTGTGTGACCACAAGATGCAGATTCTGCAAGTCTGTGCAAGGTACCCTGACAGCTCCCACGACACTTACATCCTGAGACACTCCAAGGTACCAAGGCTCTTCAGTGCTCCAGCTCGGCTGTGTCTCTCCTCCCTTAGGTCGCTCCCCAGGAAGCTGAATTGGGACACCTGACCTCCTCTCCCTTCTGCCCATCTCTTCATCCTTAGGGGAAGTGCTTCCAGTGGAGACCACAATCCCGATTACCAGGGTCACAGAAAGCTGTCAGATACCTGGAAGGATCCACACAGTCTGAATCCTCCAGGGTCCTTGGTGACACCAATGAGTCCTGAAAAGAAGCCTGGAAATGTTAAGACTGAAGCTCAGAGATGAAGCTGCCAAGTTCAAATAGGCAACCAGCAGCAAACTATCTCCTAAACTCCTCAATACTCACACTGGCAATGCTACTGACCCTTTTTATCCCACCCTTGGATAGGTTTTTTAAAATGTGGGCTGCCCACCTATCCGTTTTACCCATGCGACTAATGTGAAATCACACGGGCAACATAACATCAGGTTCAATTAAGTTTTTAATGGCCTTAAGTGGCCTTTTAATTGATGGCGGGTGCGGCTCCAAATCCATGCACACCTGCCAACCTGAAGATTGTATTTGTGCGGGATGACGTCAGGACGCACACCCGACATCTTCTCGCGCTACTTTACACCCGATTGGGCCGGGAATGAACCCACCCGTGAGGCGTAAAATTCTGCCCATACAAACACACACAATCATGCACACACACACGCACTCATGCACTCATGCGCACACGCAATCATGCACACACACACGCACTCATGCACTCATGCGCACAGGCAATCATGCACACACAAACACACACACACAAACACACACACATGTACATCCGCGCACACACACACTCATGCATACATATACATGCATGCACACACAAACTTATACACATACACATACATACACACTTGTGTACACACACATCAGTCAGAAATCCTAACTAGAGTAGTTTGATTTGGAGACACTTTAACAAGACATTGGAATTCCTCAATTCCACACCTGGCTGACCCAAGACAAATAGCAACTCACTGTGATGCAAGCTGCATTTCAATGGAAAACTGCAGTAACCAAGAATACAGCATCTGGTTATCTACACACACAAGACCTGGAACCAAACTTTTAGCCAACTCTAGCTTTTTGTCAGGTACCTGGTTTTATATTGAACAATGATGGGGACAGATTGGGATTCTGTTGAACTGCTTTTCCAACTCCTGTTTCTGACCTGTGAACCTTCCAGCCATCCATCCCTCTCAGTATTAGAAGACTGTCTAAAACAAAAACAGAATTACCTGGAAAGACTGTCTGTTTACCTTTAGTATGGTGGTGTGAACACAAGCCCCGCAGATATGATAATGTCTACTTCAACTGAGTTTCAAGTCAGAGGGGTTTGTGCAGCAGGTCACAGGCATTCAGGGCACATAAAGCCCTGCCCTTTATAACTGCTAAGGCAGACACAAAACTAACGGTTTTCATTGCAATGTTTGATTTCAGCAGCTCTGACGATAGATCAGATCGGCTGCAAGAAATGAATAGTGTTTGTTTAATAAGGAAATCCTGGAAGTGGTGTTTGTTTTTTTTTGTAGTAGCCCTGTATAATATTTACAGTGATTTCCACAGAGTCAGATCTGTGCTTTATCACACTGTTGAGAAGCAGCACTTTGTTACTTAAAAGTAGAGGATATACAAGACTGAATAGTTTCCAGTCAATAAACAAATGGTTGCTTAGTGTTTCCTTTCTGTGAGATAAATGAACAAGAGTTGGATTCACACTGAAATTGCAAAGGGAAACTGGCCGTTGCTAAGCGCGATTATTTCAGTGCATTTTGGCTCTTTCTGAGACAGTGAGCTGGTGGCCGCAGTAGTGTTTGGTCTCTATGAGGTGGTGAGGCAGCAACCGATAGAACTGGGATGTAGAACACTGCGTCCCTTTCAGGGAGTAACGGCAGCTGAGCTTATCTCACAGCTCAATTCACATTCATCATGGCACAGGGGTTGGAGTCAGCACAATATCCAAGCCAAGCTAACGACAAGAGCAAGAACAATCATCTGTTTACGCTATTTGACTTTTTATAAGTCACCTCACTGCTCCCCTCCGCCTACTGCCCCCCCTTCCCCACCAGCCGAAAGAAAACTGGAGGGAAGGGGGATTATGTTGGGGGTGCAAAACAAAAACAGAAATACCTGGAAAAACTCAGCAGGTCTGGCAGCATCGGCGGAGAAGAACAAAGTTGATGTTTCGAGTCCTCATGACCCTTAAACAGAACTAAGTAAAAATAGGAGAGGGGTGAAGTGTAAGCTGGTTTCAGGTGGGGGGTGGCTGGGGGGAGAGAAGTGGGGGGGGGTTCCCCACTACCCCCCAGCACCCCCACCTTAAACCAGCTTATATTTCACCCCTCTCCTATTTTTACTTAGTTCTGTTTAAGGGTCATGAGGACTCGAAACGTCAACTTTGTTCTTCTCCGCCGACTGAACTCCCTCCTCCATCCCCACCCCCTTTCCGTTTCTTCCCCCTCCCTTTTGTTTTTTCCAATAATTTATATAGATTTTTCTTTTCCCGCCTATTTCCATTATTTTTAAATCTATACCGTTTATGCCCTTTTAGTCTTATTTCACCCCACCCCCCACTAGAGCTATCTGTACCTTGCGTGTCCTGCCATCCATTCTTAATTAGCACATTCTTTTAGATAATATTACCACCTTCAATACCTCTTTGTTCTTTTGTCTGTGACATCTTTTGATTATTTGCTCCTATCACTGCTTGCTTGTCCCTACAACCACCACCCCCCCACTTCTCTCCCCCCCAGCCACCCCCCACCTGAAACCAGCTTATATTTCACCCGTCTCCTATTTTTACTTAGTTCTGCTGAAGGGTCATGAGGACTCGAAACGTCAACTTTGTTCTTATGTTGGGGGTGCTCCAATACTTGAGTCTCTTGGCAGGTTGGCCAAGGGCCAGGTCATTATTTCAACCTTGAAAATCCTGCTCTAAGTTAAGGAGAAGTGAGTTGGGAGCAGAAGGCGAGTGTCTGTTCAGATGTAAAGCAGTCTGGTATGTTTCACCACACAGAATACAACACAGCAATAAATGGATTAGGCAAGACATGTGAGGCTGGGAGCCACCATATAAGATCTAGCCTCTTGGACACATAATGTGCCCAATGGATCACCAACCTTTCCCTGTTCTAGGCACATTTGGTGGCCAGTTATCTTTAGGGATTGAATATGATCAAACTGCAGGTAAAGCACTGTGTAATCAAGAATCTGGGGTGTAGGAGCTATCATAGTATCTTACTCTTGGTCTATAGTCATTGATGATGATGCAGTTGCTATTGGAAAATTTGGTAGAGCATATCGAGAGAAACTGTGTCCACTGGTAGGGGAGTGAAAAACAAGGGGTATGATCTTAAATTTAGAGCCACTATGTTCAGAGATGACCTCGTGAAGCATGTTACCACATGGAGGTTAGTGGAAATTTCGGGACAGGGGTCAATTGGAAAGGTCAAATTCTCAGATTGGTTTGATTTTTTCTTTGGCAAAAGCATTAAGGGATATGGAACCAAGAAGGGTAAATGGCTTTGATACAACTCTGCCATCCTCCAATTGAATGGCAGAACAGGATCAAGGGACCGAATGGCCTCCTCCAGGTTGTATTTGCACAATGATGTTGAAATAATCTTCTAGGTTTAAACAATCCACAGATACAGGAAAAGAACTGTTTTGTGATCCTTGGTTGCCATTGCTGTACATCCTTGGTGTATAACAAGTTTAATTATGTTGAACTAGTTATGACAGATTGTATGAGTCCTCTGCGAATATACTGAATCATGTATTTCATGTATCCATGTTTGTGACTGTTTATGGAGTGGTTTGTCCCAACTCAATACATCCAAAGTCCTATCCAATACAGTGCCATTCACAGCCGTTGGGTATAAGGAGGTGCCCAAGACACCTGGGGTTGTGATTCTTGTTTGGAATTTTGTGCTCCAGTTGTCTTATCGTAAAGCAGAGCTGGGCATTAGAGGGGGAACTGCAACTTTCCTTCCTTTGGGGATTGAGGGCTCACACTTATAGTGAAGCTAGGAAAAAAGTTACCAAATGTTCATGATGAAATAAATACTTTATTATTAGCTATTCTGATTGCTTTTCGAAACATAGGAACAAGAATTGTCATAAAATCCATGTTGACTCTCTTTGGTCATCTCCTACCTATCCAAACGCTCAGCTACACTGTCTCTGATTATAGATTCCAGTAACTTCCCCACAATTAATGTTAAATTGGCAGGTCTGTAATTAGATAGTTTCTCCATTCTTCCTTTCTTAAATGATGGAATGGCATTTGCAATTTTCTAATCCAAAGGTACAATTGCTGAATCTGGAGAGCATTAAAAAACTGTGACAAATGCATCTGTGGTTTCTCCTATTTCCTTTGCTTCTCTGGAGTGGAAGCCATCCACTCTCAGATATTTGACAATGAGTAATGCTGTAAAAAGGGACATGATGCCAAAGTTTTTCACCTTGAACTCATCATGAAAAAATGCAAGAATGCCAAATTTCAAATTATCTCAACAATTTGTACTAAAGAGTAGTCCCTCTGCATCCAAAGCTGCTAAGTTTTTTCTCTTTTCAGTAATATTCAAGATCTGTACTACCAAACAACTGAAATTTGACTTTCTTTATTTTCATTATTTTCTCCATTATCCTTTTTTTGAATTATATCAAATTCAGTAAGCTCCTTCTCTTGATTTATTTTGTCTGCCTTACAAGTAGTATTTTATTTTCTTCTTCCACTGTGAAAATGGATACAAATTGTTAATTTAACAAGCCTGCCATTTTCTTATTATCCTCCTATTCTTGCGCACACCCACAGCAATCCAACAAACTGACCCCTTGTCCACCATCTGAACCCAAGGACTAGTATCCTCAAAAACAATGTAATTATCTTAATTGGCACACAAATAGCTAGCAGAAGCAACAAGCGAGCTTAAGATGCCAAACATGAATGTCAAGGATACTTGTGCCTGGCATGTGCCGGAATAAATTAATCCACTCCATCCTGTTAGAAAATAGTCAAGAATGAAATAGCAACATTATATTATGGGTCATTTCAGGTTCATTCTAAAACAACAGCTGGTATCTTTCCTAAGACTAGAGTATCTTCTTTCAAGATAGTTGTCCAAGGATTAGTACAAGACACACAGTAGACAGGAAAACAGCAGATGTGTTAAACTGATGGTTTTGTGGAAGAGCTGCAGATAATGATGGAGCAGAAGTTGTAAGCTGCACAGAAAGTAGTTGGTTGGCAAAAAGAGATTCAATAAAGAGGAGGATGCTGTAGGTAAGGCGTTAGATTTACATCTTCATGTGAGTGATATTGTAACATGCCTTTAAGGGACAGCAACATGCCATCACTAGAAGGGAAGTGCATCGTGTGACCAGTCTCAGTTTCACTTTGGCCTGTGAGCTGACCACAGCACATATCTGCCGCTGGTGTCTTCAAGCTTTCTATCCATGTAAAAATATTTGCATGTGCCTAGTTTAAATAAATGAACCCACAACGTGTTTACACAATCCCTTATGAGTGATTGGTGCCTTTATATCATTATAAAGACATGACAGGTGGGTGGCATGGGTCCATTTATTTTATTTTATTTTGGGGCTATTATTAACATGGTGGATGTTTTCTCTCCCTGTGGTAGTGACTACAGCAATACGCTAATGCTCCATCAATGACTGAGGGGGTAGAAGATTGGCCTATTACTCCTCATGTGGTGATCTTCTGTTTAATGGTTTGTTTAAGGGTCATATCAATATGGGCCAAAGTTGGAATACTGTAGGTAGCAATAACCAAATAAACGGGTGATCCAGCTGTCTGAATAGAAAAGCAGTTGAGTGCTCCCACCAGTGAGGCAAAGCAAATATAAGACTGAAACTTATTCATGAGATAGTGAGTATATATGGATGTATCAAACCAATGGAGATTGAGAAATCACACTACTGAACTCGCCACTTCTGTTGGCCATAGCAACAACCAGAGGTTCATGTGCTTTGGGACTCAGGTGCTCAGGTGATAGGTGCTGCCAACTATGTTCTAAGTAACTAAAGCTGCCAAATTGATCTATCTGTGGATCAGTAGCACATATTCTGTCTTCAAATATCGTGTTGTATTTCTCCCCACTATAATAATAATGTAGTACTCTCTTTAGTCACCTGGCCCCAGAATGATATGTCTCCATTGATCCTTAAGCGCTAACTCAGGTAAGTACTGTTCTTCAGATTGCATTCTCCACAGGGTTGTGAGCCCACACCAGGCTATGTAATGAGGGGTTGGGGCAGGGGGGTGAAATCACACAAGGAATAAACTCCCTTTAAGACATCACAACATTAAAGAGATCCCAATGTGGTCACCTAGATCAGCACATTGGGATCTTTTTAATCTATAAATCTATGTCCCTCAAACCCAGCCTGTGTGAAATAATCTATTGCCTTGTGCATCCTTTCTCAGCAACAGTTCAAGTTTGTAAATTTTATGTATGAACAAGGAGAGGGAGTAGGCCATTTGGTCCCTCAAGACTGCTCTGCCTTTTAAATAAGATCATGGCTGATCTGATGGTAACCTCAAGTCCGCATCCTGCCTATCCCCGATAATCTATCAACCCCCTGCTCACCAAGAATCTAATTTTTCCTTCCCTTACCTAGTCTGGGTTAAATAAAGTATGTATTTATATAATATACACATAATGGTAATTATTTCCCTTCAAGTTTAAAACAATAACATTTTCTTCCTCAGAATTTGTCACCAATATTTTTCCAATTAGAATGTGGCTATCACCTGCTTCTCACTTGACCTCAATCGCTGTAAATATTATCTGGGGTGTCAATTATCCACTTGACTCAGTTGCCAGCCTTCAGGTCTCTGAATTAGAAGGCTATATCTTCAAGCCGTACTTCAGGATTTGAGCACATAATCTAAGCTGACACTCCAGTTCACTGCTGATTGAGCGCTACAACATCTCAGATTGTGGTCTTTCCATGCTAAGGAACTCGTTCACTGTGCTGGTCAACATTGCTCCCTCAGCCACCAGCACCAAAACAGATTAATCTTATTGCTTTGACCCTTTCACAACATTTTGTGTGCCTCTAGGTAATTGATTGTATGTGGGGTACTTGGGACCTCTCATCAAAGTATATGCCAGCCTGCTCTATATGTGTGGGTTCTCCAGCAGCAGTGAAGATTGACTGTGTTTCTTACGGACTATGATTCACGATCAGATTTGTTTACATTCAGCAGAACCAGCTGTTAAGAGGGGTCTGGGCCCATCACTGTTAGTAGTTAACATGTGGATGGCTTCATGTAGTGTTCCATCAATCAAGCTTATAGTTTTCAGTAGAAGAAATTTGTCCACTGGTGCTCTCCTGCAGCGAATCACAGTATCATTAACAACAATTTGCCAATCTCTGCCTGCTATCACTGCTTCATTTTAATCGCTCCCCCATTGACAACCCCAGCTGCCTGGGCCTGAAGTTCTGAAATTCCCTCACATCTTTTTTATTCATTCACGGGGATGTGGGCTTCACTGGCTGTGCCAGCATTTATTGCCCATCCCTAGTTGCCCTTGCACAGCTCTCCACCTCTCTCTCCTACTTTAAGGCACTTCTTAAAACCTACCTCTTTGAGCAAGCTTTTGATCATCTGGCCTAATATCTCTAATACATATGTTAAATTATGTTCCATTACAATCCTAGAAATCACCTTGGACATCTTATTACATTAAAGATGCTATATAGACACAATTTGTTGTTTGTAGCCCTCACCCTACAATTTCAGCCTTCCCTTAGGTTTTTCTTGGCCCACTTACTTTGAACTGAGGGAATATGCGTTGAGGGTAAAAAGAACACAATGCAACAGTTTGAATGTTAGATTCATGGCAATGGCTACATTCTTGGTGCTTAACTTAATCATTTTCTTGGATAATAAGAAATACTGGTCCATGTGACCTGGCAACCCTTGGGGTAGGATCTTCCAGTCGGCGAGCAGGGGGCAGGGCCCAATTGCTGACACATAAAATGATGTGGTATGATGTCGGGCAGAACTTCCATCGTCACCCCACGTGATTTCTATTTTCAGGTCGCTGGGGGTGCAGCCGAGTCAGCTGTGCGCCCGCCGACCTGTCAATGGCCCCTTGAGGCCATTGAAAAACTAACGAAGGCCATTAATGGACCTGCCCATCTGACCTTAAGGCTGGCTGGCAGGCCAGGAGCCCTGGCGGGCTTCAGAAAAAGCATGAAACCTCATCCACGGATGAGATAAGGTTTCATGAGGGTATTTAAATTTTTATTATAGGTTTCAATAAAAGTTATGGACATGTCAGGGAAATTTTTTTATCATTTATATTACAAATTTTAAATTGAAGCTGATCTTCCTGAGGCAGCGCTTCGCCTTAAGGAGATCTGTGCACTCTTTCACACACATGCGCGAAAGAGCGCACTCCCAGCTGAGGGAATCCCCCCACCACCTGCACAGGGAGCGCATAGCGCTTCTGAATGTACGTCACATTGGGCAGGCCTTAATTGGTCTGCCCACATAAAATGGCAGCGCGCCCCAATGGGGGGCGCTGATCAGAGGTGCACCCACCCGCTCCTGCACATCTACGGGCAGTGTGCACAGTGAAGTATTTATCTATGAAAGTTTTTGAAACTTGCCTGCAAGTTCTGCAGTACTTCAAAACGCATACCAGCTGCTTTTTCTGGACTCTTAACCTTCAGGTCAGCACTCTGCAATGCGGAATCATTTCTGGTCCTGCAGGTTTCAGGGAGCCTTCCCTTAGTCTGGGAATGGGAGCTAAACTGTCCACTGGAGGCAGCTCCTCTGAGGAGGAAGGGAGGTCCAGATGGGGGAGGAGGCCAGGAGTGCACATTCAGCTTCCAGGGGAGCCACCTTTGGGAGGACAGGTGCAGGCACAAGGGGCGCAGGGCCAAGAGGTAGTCAAAGGTGAAGGAGCTGCAGAAGATGCCATTATCCTATTGCCAGGGTTTACAGGTGGCGAAGCAGCTATCTCAATATGTCTGAGATGCAGTGCCGAAGGAGGCTCCATCTCTCAAGGGAGACAGTCAACTATATCTGTCAGATGATAGGGCCTGAGATCTCCCCTAACTGTGTGGGTGGACACCGCATGCCAGTGGCTCTAAAGGTCACAGCTGCTCTCAACTTCTATACCTCTGGCTCTTTCCAGGGCTCAGTGGGTCTCCCCATGTGCGGTGTCTCCCAATCAGCTGTCCACATTTGTGTCAAGCAGGTCACAGAAGCTCTGTTCAAATGGGCATTGACTTTCATCCATTGCCGTTGGGACCAGGCAAGTCAGGCACAGGGAGCCAGAGGCTTTGCGGCCATTGCTGGCTTCCCCCGTGTCTAGGGTGCAATAGACTGTACACATGTGGCCATCAAGGTGACAGCAGATGAGCCCGGTGCCTTCGTCAACAGGAAGGGTTTCCATTCCATGAACGTGCAGATAGTGTGTGATCACAGGATGCTGATTCTACAAGTTTGTGCAAGGTACCCAGGCAGCTCCCACGATGCCCACATCCTCAGATACTCTCAGGTGCCGAGGCTCTTCAGTGCTCCGGCTCGGCTGGATGGTTGCCTGCTGGGTGAGAAGGGCTGTCCGCTGCGAAGGTTGCTCATGACGCCACTACGCCATCCAAGAACAGAAGCTGAACAGCGATACAATAGGCTCCATAAGGAGCACCATAAGGGCTGTGGTGGAGAGAGCCATCGGTCTTCTCAAGATGCGCTTCCGCTGCCTGGACCACTCAGGGGACGCACTCCAGTACCCCCCAGATCGTGTGTCGCTGATAGTGGTTGTATGCTGCACTCTCCACAATCTTGCACTGGAAAGGGGGGACGCTGTGGACGATGAAGATGTCGACGATGCGGCTGCACACGTTGAGTTCAGCAGTGAGTCTGAGGATGAGCATGCACAGGAAAATGCTCAGGAGGTAGACACTGACCCGGGCATACTGCAGGGAGGCAAGGACAACTGGGAGGCTTTAATCCAACAAACTTTCAGCTAGCACCCCACAGATGGACCACCAGGACAAGCCTGGGCTGTAGGCTTCATATTCGACATCTCAGTGCAAAATCTGCCTGGTTAGGGACGCTCACTAAGGGCCTTGTTAATAAAGCTGAATGTCCAACAAAGCACTCATTACAGTTTTGGAAACCATACAAATGCAGAAGAAAAGAGGCATCTTCAGCCATGGTGACATATCTGAATTTAATATGTCAAGCAAACCAACATATTCCAAAAAAAAAGAGAGTCGTGTTACAAATCAAAACAAATTATAAGGACCTCATCTCGGGCCAACACAAAAGCACCAGTGAAAAACCCTTGGTGTGCCTAAGATGCCTTAAGTTTTTGTTTCCGGTTGCTACATCTTGGTGCTGCCCCATATCTCGGAGTGATATCTGAGACAGTCTCGATGACCTTGGCAGTCATCCTCTGGCCCATGGAGCCTGTGCTGGGCCCACCTGGGAGGGAGCTGCCAGTTCCACAGCTGGCATCTCCCCAGTTGTCACAGCGTCACTGGAAGCTACGGTCACTGGGAGAGGAGAGGAGCTGCCTCCCTCATCCAGAGCGCCATGAGAGGTGCCCCTAGAGACACCAGGCAGCTGCTGCACCGACGTGAGGTTGCTTTGGAATTCCCTGCTCACCATGGATGGATGGGCACCGAGCTGGGAAAATTGATGCCCAAACCATCTCCCACACTGGCACTGACCAGCTGAGGCCAATGCCGATGTGAGGGCTTGCTGGTCAGAGCACATCCCCAGGAAGACCTGATTGGTCTCCTGGAGGAGCCTCGCCACGAGAGTCGCCAATATCTCCATGGAAGACGCATCGGCTATCGTCCACGTAGACCCCTCCACCACGGACACCTAGCCAAGCATAGCCTCATATATCTCCCCCAGATGCTCCCGCACACCCAGCCGCATTTCCTGCAGTTGCTGTGTCACAGACGACTCCGGAGGCACATCATCAGACACCGACTGAGCATGTGCCTGGTCCCCTGCAATCCTCTGGCTGCTGGTGCCATGGGCACTCCCTGTCTCTGCCAGCTCCTCTAGCAACTGTGAAGTGCCCTCACCATTGTGCCCCAGGACACTAGCCGATGTTCTAATTCCCACTGAGGTGCTAGTAGCTGCGCTGGTGCCTGCCTCGTAGAAATGATGTGATGCTGGTGAGACTTCAGGCCCCTCGGGTGTGGGAGGGGGCCTCTGCGCTCCTCCTCCCAGCCCTGCTCCGCTGGTGCTGAATGGAAGAACAAGGACATTGGATGAGTTAATGTGGAGACAATGACAAAGTTCAACCCTGTCCCCTGGATCATTATGCACTCATCCTTCCATAACCATTGGTCAAGCCATGTTGCAAAATTAAATCAATGAACATTCAGCACTGCTTTGCTGTTGGGAGAACAATGCTGACCTCACTGTTGGACATAAATACCTGGCCGTGGCATCCCAGCCTCACCGACACCAGTGAACCTAGGCGCATGGCACCTCTCCAAATCCAGGGCCTTCTGCTCAAACCGGCTAAGAATGACGAACTGCGCTTGCCCACCGCCAGTCCTCGCACGCGCTGCCGCTTTATGAGCATTCTTCTCCTGAAAATGAGAGACGAGCATTGATTAGTGCAAATTGTACATGGACTCTCTTTGTGCACGGCCCACCCCAACCAGGGTGGGACATATCAGGGCTCCAGTGCCTCCTCACCCCGCTGCTGCCGAACACTCACACAAAGATGCTAGGCCTGTTTCCCACCACCACCCCCCCACCACCCCTTAGCCAAATGTTGCCTACATCACATTAGGCGCCATACAGTTCATCCTTCCATAGCAAGGAGGTACAAGCAAGTGGAGCACAGAGGGCAGTAGCTGATTCGTTGCCACGCCACCTTGAATCTCCCCTCCCACCATCTCATCGCCCTGACTTGGGCATGTCCTGGAGTTCAAACACAGCTCCTAGGTGCAGCTCCTCCAGATTGCCCCCAAACCAGTAATGTAGGACTCAGTGTAAAACATGCTTCAGGGGCAAAACACATCTCTTCGCCACTCTCTCACACTGACATCAGCATAGGCAGAATCTGCTGGCCCACCCAGCAAAGGACAAATGCCGTCAATGATTCAATGCAGTCACTACACTCAGACTTGAGTTGGGGGAGCAGCGGGGAATAAGCTGACTTGCTAGGTTAAGTGACCAATGCCAACATGGTACTCACCCTTCCTGAGTGCAACAAGTCATTGAAGTGCTTGCGACACTGGATCCAGGTGCGCCACACCACATCGCGGGAGCTCCCCATCTCCGCCACCTCCTCCCAGGCATGTTTCATCATCTGGGGGGGGATTCCTTCTGGGGAAGCAGCACCTCCCACCATGCTGCCACTTCCTCGAAGATGGCAGCAAGGCAATCATCCAAGAAACGAGGGGCACACCCTCCAGCCTGGCCTGTCCCGGTGGCCTACCCTCCGGACTGGCCTGATCACCAGAAGCCCTATGTTAAGCCCTTCCACTTGACATTGTGAGCAGCCTTGCAAAGGCTGTCAGCGCTTCAGATAAACAGGCTGCCAGGTCACCATTGGACCCGGTGGACAATGCACTCCTGCCGCCACTCCTGCTATCCTCGGGAGTCATTCATTACACTGGGTGGGCTTTAATTAGCCCACCTGGGCTTTAATAAGCCCACCTGTGTAAAATGGCGGCACGGACCTCATCGAGGGCAGTGATTGGGTCCGTGCCCGCTCCCGCTCCGCCCCCCCAACCCCCCCCACTCACCCCCTCCACCATCAAACAGAAAATTCAGCCCCATGATTTTACTCATTTGGATTTGTGGGTCAAGTTGAATGAGTGATGCTTAAATTTGATAGGCTCAAATCGAAATGACATAGGGGGTTGGTAGTTTGAACCAGAATCAAGATTCAAGTGAAACCCTTTGATAGATATCCAAGAAAGAAAGAACTGTCATTTATATAGCGCCATTCACAGTCTCAGAACCAAAGTGCTTTACAGCGAGTTAAGTACTTTTGAAGCACAGTCACTGTTGCAATGTAGGAAACACGAAAGCCAATTTGCAAACAGCAAGGACCCACAAACAACAATGAGATAAATAACCAAAGAATCTGATTTACTGATGTTGGTTGAAGGATAAATATTGGTCAGGAAAATGGGGAGAAATCCCCGCCCTTCTTTGAAATAGCGCCATGGGATCTTTTACATGCACTTGAGAGGACAGATGAGGCCTCAGTTTAATATGTCATCCAAAAGACTCTGATAGTGCAGTGTTCCTGCTGTACCTCACTGGAGTGTCAGCCCTAGATTATGTGCTCAAGTCTCTGGAATGGGGCTTGTATCCACAACTTTCTGACTCAGAGGTGAGAGTGCTACCCAACTGGGCCATGGCTGATACTTGATCATAGTGTTCAAATTTGATGAACCCGGCTGAGATGTGGGAGGTGCCAAGCTCAGTGACCATGAAGCAACAGCAAGCACTCTTCGCTCACATTAAATACTGAGTGCCCTTGTGGGAACCAGGAGGAATCTCCACCTCAAACTATTTCCACTGCCAGCTGCTGAGATGAGTCTATGGGGATAAAGTAGAAAGTCAACCTTAAACAAATCAAACAAGAGGAAAGCTTTTGTTTCTATTTTTAGCTCATCGGCTGAACAAACCCCATATGATCAAGTGCTATTTTTAGGTAACTCATCTGTTTAAAATTAGGAAGTATCTTTAAAACTCCCTGTCCCTTTGTTATGATATGAAGGGCTCTCCGTTGGTAGGGGCTGTCAGAATTGCTGCACTGGCTGTATTTTTTATCTTCCCACTCCCTTCAGGAAACAAACACCCTTCCACCTCACTGTCTCTGACTGTTTTCTCCAAATTAAGCACATATTTTTCTGCCATAAAAAGAAAATAAATCTGAAAGAAAATTGTTGTATTTTATCCACAATTAGACATCAGCATGGAATGGTTGAAGCAGATAGCGTTGATACATACATTATGGGGCAGAGAATAAAAATAAGGGTGATGGGGTGAACAGGGTGGGAAGAGGTAATTATAGTGAGAGGAGGCTCATGTGGTCTATAAACACTGACATAGACCTAACTGCCCATTTCTGACCTGTGGGTTGACATTATTTATATATGAAATGTGTGTATTTGGTGGGGTGGGGGTGGTTTGTGGGTGTGGAAGAGTGGGGTGGTATCAGTTCACTTATACATCATTTCACAAGATTGGAAAAGTAAAGCTCTGGAGAGTCTGCTACACGAATGAAGACAGAGGCAGTACCTCTGTACAGATTTTACACTCCCCCACCCTTTCTACCAGGGATTATTGTACTTTTTCATTTACCAGCTGGCTTTTCAGAGACCACCATGATTCTCCATCAAACCAAATACAAACAAAGTGTAACAGCTCAGTGTGGGGAATGAAAGTCCCACGATAAGTCCCTTCATTCCCCTGTACAGTACAGGATAGACTGTCTAATTACAGTCCCATTCTTTAGACCACTGTGTCCACTTTAAGATCTTTTCTGCTTCTTTTCAGTTGTGATTTCTGGAGTCAAACAGTAATGTATGTTGTGCTACCTGAAAGGGTGGTGGAATCAGATTCAATAGTAACACTCAGAAGGAAATTGAACATATACTTGAAAATGGAAACAATACAGGACTATGTAGATACCCGGGGGAATGGGACTAATTGGATAGCTCTTTCAAAGAGTATGCATGGGCAAGATGGGCTAAGTGGACTCCTTCTGTGCTGTATAATTCCATGAAAGTTTCTTAGCTGCTATACCAAAGTGCCCCAACACAAGGTCATGGGAACCCCCTGCACTGCACCTTTCTCATCCAGTCTGAGTCGGAAGGTCCGGCAAGAAAGGTGCAGCTATGTTTCAGGGAAAGTTCCAACTGTGATTGCCACTCCACGGAACTTACGGCCCAGAAAGTCATGATAAATGGGTCATTTTCAGGCGGGCACATTGTCACTAGTGGAGTGCCACAGGGATCAATGCTGGGGCTTCAACTATTTACCACCTATATTAATGACTTGGATGAAGGGACTGAGCACATTATAGCTAAATTTGCTGATGATTTGAAGTTAGGTAGGAAAGTAAGTTGTGAGGAGGATACAAAGAGTCTGCAAAGAGATATAGATAGATTAAGTGAGCAGGTAAAAAACTGGCAGATGGCGTATAATGTGGGAAATTGTGAGGTTATCCAATTTAGCAGAAAGAATAGAAAAGCAGAATATTATTTAAATGGAGAGAGACTGCATAAGGCTGTGGTACAGAGGGATCTGGGTATTCTTGTACATGAATCACAAAGAGTTAGCATGCAGCTACAACAAGTAATTAGGAAGCAAATGGAATGTTGGCCTTTAATGCAAGGGGGATGGAGTATAAAAGTAAGGAAGTCTTGCTACAGCTGTACAGAGCTGAGACAACATCTGGAGTAGCGTGTGCAGTTTTGGTCTCCTTACTTAAGGAAGGATATACTGTGTTGGAAGCAGTTCAGGGAATGTTCATTAGGCTAATCCTGGATGAAGCGGAAAGGTTTAGCAGGTTGACCAATACTCATTGGAGCTTAAACGAATGAGAGATGATCTTACTGCAACATATAAGACTCTGAGGGAACTTGACAGGGTAGATGCTGAGAGGATGTTTCCTCTCATTGGGGAATCTAGAACTAGGGGACACAGTTTAAAAATAGGGAGTTTCCCATTTAAGTTAGAGCTGAGGTGGAATTTCTTCTCTCAGAGGATGATTAATCCTGCAATTCTCTTCCACAGAGAGTAGTGGCGGCTGGATTGCTGAATATATTTAAGGCTGGGTTATACAGGTTTTTGTTCAACAAGTGAGTTAAGGTTTATGGGGCACAGGCAGGAAAGTTGAGTAAGAACCACCATCAGATCAGCCATGGTCTTACTAAATGGTGGGGAAGGCTTGAGGGGCCGAATGGCCTACACCTGCTCCTAATTCTTATGGTCTTAAGGCCTTATGAACAAAAATAATCAAACCAAACACACAGATATGACTTTAAACTTCAAATGTTAGTTATAAAACTGTGGGGAGAATTTTTAGTTTAGTGGATGGGCACAATAGGCAGGCCTGGGAGTGGCCGGGAAAGGTGCTGCCACTCGCGATTGGCCCCTGACCGCGATTTCACACTGGCGGGCCAATTAAGGCCCACGCATCATGAACAGTGACTCCCCAATGGTCAAGAAGGGGCAGGCGGGGGTGTGGCCATGTCAACTGCTGGGTTGGACCCGGCAGCCGGTTTAAATATGGCACAGTGAGCCCCTGGAGGGCTGCCAACGATGAAGACATCTTCGGTATTGTCAACAGGAAATTATGGCTTCAAATGTGGCTGCAGACACCAGACGGGAGGGCAGGTCAGGTGGGAACTCGGACCCCCTGGTTTTCTGATGAGTGCTTCGTGGACCTCCTGGAGGAGATGGTTGCTAGGAGGGACACCCTTGCCCCAGGGATGGAAGGAGGAGGCTACTGCACCTAACCAAAAGAGCTTGGGAGAAGGTGGCAGTGCTGGTCAGCAACCATGATGTTGTGGGGCAGAACTGGGTCCAGTGCCACAAGAGGTTTAACAACCTGCTGTGCTCGGGAAGGGTCAGTATCGCATTAGCATGGATCAGTATAGAGAAGTGTTAAGGGCTGGCCCCCACCAGTGGAGCTCAGGGGTGTTAGAGTCTGAGGGCCAACTGTCAATGATGCCGGATCTGGCCAAGGGGGTGAGCCCTGTCCGCTTGGACTGAGTGCCTTGGAGATCGAGGCCACAACTCGGATGTGCCCTGCAAGGTGTTCCTCAGGTGGGGTTGGCCAGGCTGCAATGGTGCTGTAGGTAGAGAGTGGACTAATCAATGATCCTCTTTCCTTTCAGGAGAAGATGGCCCAAAACAACATTGAAAGGTTGCAGACAGGCAGAGGCTTCCAAAACCTCCTAATCCTCAGGAGGTATGAGCAGGATGCCTTGAAGCTGGAGAGGTGCCAGGCACCTCGGTCAACAGGCCACGGAGAGGCTGGGGTGTCAGACGAAGCTAAGAGTGCAGAGCACAGTGATGAGAATTTCGGATGCTGCAAACTTTCTTGTGTAGCCTCATCATTGATGGGAACCTCAGACCTGGATTTCCCATTGATCATTGAAAGACGAGGGCACCATGATGCAGATCTCCATTGTCTCACCAGGGTGCCTGGCATGCACAGTGACAGTGTGATGACTTAAACTAATGACATGTCATTGTTCTCCCTTAGATTGGCTACCACGCACTCGGTCACCAGCGGCAACTATCTACCAAACTCCTCACTACTCACATTGGCAATGCTGCTGACCCTTTTTATCCCGCCCGTGGGTGAGGTTTTGCAAATTGTCGGCTAGCCGCCTATTTGTTTTGCTCATGCAACGAGAGCGAAATTGCATGGGCAACATAAAATCGGCATCAATTGCCTTTTTAATGGCTATAACTGGCCTCTAAATTAATGGCGGGCACAACTCCTGCACCCACATGCGCCTGCTGACCAAAATATCACGCGTGGGCTGACGTCGGGACCCTCACCTGACATCATCTCGCGTGATTTCATGTCCGATTGGGTCAGGCGCATGCGCGCCTGATCTGTGTAAAATGTTGCCCTGTGTCTAGAAATTTTTGTTCAACAGATATGAATGTTAATGATATTGCAGACTTTTTACCTTTAATAGGCAAAATTGGGTAAATGGTCCTGTAGAGCTCTCAAATTAAAATAGCAGAATTATGGACAGCCCAAAATGCTCCAATGATGATCAATATGCACTGATCTCTGATGGGAGTGTGCCTAGTGTTAGTCTGTGAAGCCTGGACCTGTGATATTCTTGGGTTGAACAACCAGCACTAACCATCAACATCATGGGGGAGAGTGGCCATTCGGGTTATGTGCTGGAGGACAATGGGTACTCATGGATCTGAACTCCAGTGAGGATCTTGCCCCTTTAATGAGAGGGGGAGGGGAAAAATGAAAGTAAGAACTCAACAGACTTAGTGTATGACATAAGATAAAACTTGCATTGTGGCCAGCATTTCCATTCTAAAAGGGTTAAAAAGGCTGCTTCGATCTGAGTACAGTTCTCTGTGTACACTGTACAGACACAAGAATCAAATTTGGGTAGGGAGGGTTAAATATTGCTTGCAAGTTTGTTTTAATTTATTCATTTTTAAGATGTGAACATCTCTGGCTAGTTCAGTATTTATTGCCCATCCCTAGTTGCCCTTGAGAAGGTGGTGGTGAGCTGCCTTCTTGAACTGCTGCAGTCCATGTGGTGTAGATACACCCACAGTGCTGTTAGGGAGGGAGTTCCAGGATATTTACCCAACGACAGTGAAGGAACGGCGATAATTTCCAAGTCAGGATGGTGAGTGACATGGAGAGGAGC
Source organism: Carcharodon carcharias (assembly GCF_017639515.1). Lineage (NCBI taxonomy): Eukaryota > Metazoa > Chordata > Chondrichthyes > Lamniformes > Lamnidae > Carcharodon > Carcharodon carcharias. The sequence goes on from NC_054476.1 coordinate 82,175,195, forward strand.
TTGCAGGTGGTGGTGTACCCATGTATCTGTTGCCCTTGTCCTTCTTGGCATAGAAGACGTGGGTTTGGAAGCTGCTGTTGGAGGAAGCTTGGTGAATTGCTGCAGTGCATCTTGTAGCTTAATTGTTGCAGCCAAGAGCACGAGTCCAGAAAGCTGTGTTACCTGCCCGGTGACAGGGTAAAGGAAATCTCCTCAGGGTGGAGAGGAACTTGGAAGTGGGAGGAGAAGGATCCAGTTGTTGTGGTCCATGTCAGTACCAGTGGCAGGTGGGACTAAAAAAGTTGTTCTGCTAAGGGAGAATGAGCAGCTAGAAGCTAAATTAAAAAGCAGAACCATAAAGACAATAATCTCTGAGTTACTACCTGAGCTATAAGAAAATTGGTATAGGGCAAATAAGATTAGAAAGTTGAATGCGTAGTGTGTGAGAAATGGGTTCATGAAGCACTGGCACCAGTACTGGGGAAAGCAGGAGCTATACTATTAGGGTGACCTTCACTTGAACTGCACCGGGATCAATATCCTGGTGAATCATTTGACTACGGCTATAGAGGGAGCTTTAAACTAAATAGTGTGGGGTAGAGGGTTCACATGAGCAGAGATGTAGAAAGTTAACAAGAGAGGTGCAGGGTAGCGATAAGGGTAATGATAACCAGAGTGCGACAGGAAGGACAAAGTGTACAAACAAAAGACTGTACCAGCAAATAATATCAGAGTAGGGAAAAATGGCATAAAAAAAGAATTAAAGGCTCTTTATCTGAATACACACACAGTATCCAAAGCAAGATGGATGAATTCATAGCACAAATTGAGATAAATGGATGAGATAGATTTTACAGAAACATAGTTGGAAGGTGACCAAGACTGAGGATTGAATATTTAAGGGTATTTATTTGAGATTTTGGAAAGATAAAAAGATTGAACAAGGAGGTGGGGTATCTCTGTTAACAAAGGATGAGATCACAAAATTAATGAGAAATGATTTTGGCTCAGAAGATCAATATGTATAATCAGTTTGGGTGGAAATGAGAAATAGCAAGGGAAAGATGTCACTTGTGGGAATAGTTCATAGGCCCCCTAATAGTAACTACACTATAAAAAAAAAACAATGGGTGCTTATAAGAATGGTACTGTAATATGTGTGTGATTTTAATCTTCACATAGATTGGACGAATTAAATTGTTACAAAGGTAGCCTTGAGGATGAGTTTATAGAGTGTATTCGAGGCAGTTTCTTAAAACAATATGTTCTGGAACAAACGAGGGAACAGATTATTTTAGACCTGGTAATGAGACAGGATTGCTTAATGATATCATAGTAAAGAATCCTCTAGGCAAGAATGATCATAGAATGTTTGAATTTCACATTCAGGTTGAGAGTGAGAAATATAGGTCTGAAACTAGGACCTTAAACTTAAATAAAGGCAATTAATTACAAAGGCATGAAGACCGATTTGGCTACAGTAGACTCAGAAAATAGGTTAAAAAGTAAAATGGGAGAAAAGCAGTGGCAGGCATTAAAGGAGATATTTCATAACTCAACAAGGATATATTTCATTGAGAAAGAAAGACTCTGGGACAAAGATACACCATCTGCGGGTAACTAAGGAAATTAAGGTTTGTATTAAATTGAAAGAAACCCATGAGAGTAATTTAGCAAGAAATTTAAAAAGAGACAGTGAGAACTTCTACAAATATATAAAAAGGAAGAAAATAGCTAAATTGAGTGTCGGTCCCCAAGGGGGCAAAACTGGTGAATTAATAATGGGAAACAAGGAAATGACAAAATCTCTGAACAAATACTTATACCTGTCATCACGATAAAGACACAAAGAGCATCCCAAGAATAATAGGAGACAATCAAGGGACAAAAAGGAGGGAGGAACTTAAAACAATCACTATCACTAGAGAAAAGGCATGCAGAAAACTAATGGAACTAAAGGCTGTCAAGTCCTTTGGACCAGATGGCCTGTGCCCGACCATCTTAAAAGAAGTGGCTGCAGAGGCAGTGGGTGCATTGGTTGTAATTTTCTAAAATTGTCTAGATTCTGGAAAAGTTTTAGCGGGTTGGAAACTGCAAATATAAAATCACTATTCAAGAAAGGAGGGAAACAGAAAGCAGGGAACTATAGGCCAGTTAGCCTAACATCTCTCATTGGGAGAATGGTAGAATCTCTTATTAAGGTACTAGTAGCAGGACATTTAGAATCAAGCATGTTTTTGTGAAAGGGAAATCATGTTTGACATATTTATTGGAGTTCTTTTGAGGATATAATACACAGGGTGGGTAAAGGGGAACCAGATGATGTAATGTATTTGGATTTCCAAAAAAGCATTTGATAAGGCGCCACATGAAAGGTTACTGCACAAGATAAGAGTTCATGGTGTCAATAATATATTAGCTTGGTTAGAGGATTGGCTACAGGAAGCAGGGTCAGGAGAAATGGGTCATTTTCAAGTTGGCAAGCTGTAACTAGTGGAGTGCCACAGGGATCAGTTTTGGGGTCTCAACTATTTACAACATATATCAATGAGTTGGATGAATGGACTGAGTGAATTGTAGCCAAGTTTGCTAACAATACAAAGATGGATAGAAAAGCAAGTTGTGAGGAAGACAAAAGAAGCTGCAAAGGGAAATAGATAGAGTGGACAAAATCTGGCACATGGAGTATAATGTAGAAAAATGTGAGGGTGTCCACTTTGACAGGAAGAATAGAAAAGCAGAATATTATTTCAATGGAGAGAGACTGTAGAATGCTGCTGTACAGAGGGACATGGGTGTCTTCATTCATAAATCACAAAAAGTTAGCATGCAGGTGCAAGCAAGTGATTAGGAAAGCAAATGGAATGTTGACCTTTATTGCAAGGGGGAAGGAGTATACAAGTAGGGAAGTCTTGCTACAACTGTACAAGGCATTGATGAGGCCGCACATGTACAGTTTTGGTCTCCTTACATTAGGAAGGATATACTTGCATTGGAGGCAGTTCAGAGAGAGTTCACCAAGTTGTTTCCTGGGAATGAAGGAGTTTATCTTAAGAGGAAAGGCTGAGCAGATTGGGCCTATACTCATTGAAGTTTGAATGAAAGGCGATCTTATTGAAGCATGTAAAATTCTGAGGGGATTGACAGGGTAGATGCTAAGAGGGTGTTTCCCCTCATGGGATAGTTTAAAACTAGTGGGCACCGTTTAACAATAAGTGGTCCCCCATTTAACACGGAGGTGAGGAGGAATTTCTTCTCTCAGTGGGTCATTAATCTTCAGAATTCGCTTCCATAGAATGCAGTGGAGGTTGGATCATTGAATATATTCAAGTCGAACAGGGGGTCGGTTAGTTTGGTTGGCTGGATGCCTGGTTTGTAATGAGGGTGACACCAACAGCATGGGTTCAATTCTTGTACCAGCTGAGATCATCCATGAATGCCTTGCCTTCTCAACCTCGCCCCCTCACCTGAAGTGTAATGAACCTCAGGTTAATCTCACCACCAGTCATCTCTCTCTGATGAGAGAGCAGCCTATGGCCCTCTGGAACTATGGCAGCTTTCATCATTTCATATTCAAGGTTGGGTTAGACAAATTTTTGATCAAAAAGGGAGCTAAGGGTTATGGGGGCAGCAGGAAAGTGGAGTTAAGGCCACAATCAGGTCTGCCATGCTCTTATTAAATGACAGACCAGTCTCAAAGTGCCAAATGGCCTACTGTTGCTATTTTTTATGTTATTACATATGCATTGATACTACTGAGCATTGATGGTGTAGAGAATGAGTGTTTAAGGTGGATGGGATGCCAATCAAGTGGGCTGCTTTGTCATAGATTTTGTCAAGCTTCTTGAGTGTTGTTGGAGCTGTCCTTGTCCAGGCAAGTGCAGAGTATTCCATCATATGCCTTGTAGATTGTGGACAGACTTTGGGGAGTCATGAGGTGAGTCACTCGCTGCAGATTTCCCAGCCTCCAAACTGCTCTTGTAGTCACAGTATTTATGCGGCTAGTCCAGTTTCTAGTCTATGGTAACCCCCAGGATGTTGCTGGTGGTGAATTCAGAGATGGTAATGCCATTGAATGTCAAAGAGAGATGGTTAGATTCTGTCTTGTTGGAGAAGATCATTGCCTGGCACTTGTGTGGCATGAATGTTACTTGCCACTTATCAGCCCAAGCCTGAATGCTGTCCAGGTCTTGCTACATATGGACATGGACTGATTGAGTATCTGAGGAGTTCCTAGTGGTGCTGAACATTGTGCAATCATTAGAGAACATCCCCACTTCTGACCTTATGATGGAAGGAAGGTCATTGATGAAGCAGCTGAAGATGGTTGGGCCTAGGACACTACCCTGAGGAACTCCTGCAGTGATGTCCTGAAATGATGGGTCTCTGATAACCACAAACATCTTCCTTTGTGCTAGGTATGACACCAACCAGTGGAAAGTTTTCCTCTGATGTCCATTGGCTTCAATTTTTCTGGGGGTCCTCGAAGGCATACTCTGTCAAACATTGTCTTGATGTCAAGGTTAGTCACTCTCACCTCACTCCTGTAATTCAGCTCTACTGTCCATGTTTGTACCAAGGCTGTAATGATGGTCTGGAGTTGGGTGGTCCTGGCGGAACCCAAAATGAGCATTGGTGAGCAGGTTGTTGCTGAGTAAATGCTGCTTGACAGCACAGTCGATGACAACTTCCATCACTTTACTGACATTCGAGAGTGGACTGATGGGGTGGTAATTGGCCAGATTGGACTTGTCATGCTTCTTGTGGAAAGGGCACACTTGAGTAAATTTCCAATTTGCCAGGTAGTTGCCAGTGTTATAGATGTAGTGGAACAGCTTGCCTAGGGGCACAGCTAGTTCCAGAGCACAAGTCTAAGTACTATTGCTGGAATATTGTCAGGGTCCATAGCCTTTGTAGCAACCAGTGCCTTTAGCCGTTTCTTGATATCATGTGGAGGGATCTGATCCGTTGGCTGTGGGGTCACTTAGCTCTATCTATTGCATGCTGCTTCTGCTGTGTGGCATGCAAGTAGTTGTGTGTTGACACTTCATTTTTAAGTATGCCTGGTGCTGGTCCTGGCATGCCCTCCTGTGCTCTTCATTGAACCAGAGTTGATCACCCGGCATGATGGTACTGGTACAGCGAGGGACCTGCTGAGCTATAATATTACAGATTGTGGTTGAATACAATTCTGCTGCTGATGGTCCACAGAGTCTCATCAATGTCCAGTTTTGATTTGCTAGATCTGATTTGAATCTATCCCATTTAGCATGGTGGTAGGGCCACACAATATGATGGTGGGTACCCTCAGTGTAAAGATGGGACTTCATCTCTACAAAGGCTATGTGATGATCATTTCAAGAACACTGTCATGGACAGATACATCTTTGACAGGTACATTTGTGAGAACGAGGTCAAGTATATTTTTCCCTCTTGTTGTTTCCCTCACCACCTGCCAGAGGCCCAGTCTGGCAGATATGCCCTTCAGAACCCAGCCGGCTAAGTCAATAATGGCACTACCAAGCCACTCTTGTTGATGGATATTGAAGTTTCCTACCTACATTACATTCGATGCATTTACTACCCTCAGTGCTTCTTCCAATTGGTGTTCGAGATGGAGAAGCACTGCTTCATCAGCTGAGGAAGGGTAGTACATGGTAATTAACAGGTTTCCTTGCCTGCATTTGACTGATTCATGGGGTCCAGAGCCAATGTTGAGGTCTCTCACAGGAATGCCCTCCCAATTGTATACCACTCTGCCACCACATCTGCTGGGTCTGACTAGCTAGTGAACAGGATGTACCCAGGAATGGTAATGGAGGAGTCAGGGGTATTGGCTGTAAAGTAGGATTTGGTGAGCTTGACTAGCCTTTGGGCAGTTGTTTCAAACTTCACACAAGCCCAGATGTTAGGAAGGAGGGCTTTGCAGGGGCGATACGGTGTGCCTTTGTTGTTTCTAGTCTCTAGGTTGATGTTGGGTGATCTGCCTGGTTAATTCTTATTTGACATTTGATGTTGAGGTTTGATACAACTGAGTGGTTTGCTAGGCCATTTCAAAGGGCAATTAAGACTCAATCACATCACTGTGGGTTTGGAGTCACATATAGGGAAGACTGGGTAAGGATGGCAGATTTCCTCTCCTGAAAGACATTAGCAAGCCATATGATTATTTCACAATTATAGTTTCATGATTATTATTAGTGAGACTAGCATTTTATTCCAGATTTATTAATTAATTGAATTTAAGTTCCTCTACTTGCCCTGGTGGAATTTGAACATGTCTTTAGGGAATTACTATTCTGGATTACTAGTCCAGTAACATTACCACTATGCTCCCTTGCTATGTGGAAAAATAGTTTCCCTTCCTTCTTACATCATTATATGGAGTCATATTTATGGCACAGAAGGAGACCATTGAGCCCATCAATTCCATGCTGGCTCCCCATGGAGCAAACTAGTCAGCCCCACTTCCCCACTGTATCCCAATATCCCTGTAATCTTATTTCCTTCAAGTCCCATTCAATTTCCTTTTGAAATCATTGATTTTCTCTGCTTCCACCACCCTCTTGGGTTGCAAGTTCCAGGTCATTACCATTCACTACATAAAAAACGTTCTTCCTCAAATTCCCCCTGCAACTCTTGCCCAAAATCTGAAATCTGTGTAGCCTAGTCCTTGACTCACTGCTTTCTGTCCTTAAGCCATTTTTTATCCAACTGGGCACTGATCTTCCTATTCCATGAGCCTTAATTTTGTTAACCACCCTTTTCTGTGGTACCTTTTTAAACAAGTTCTTAAAATCCACATAGACAACATCCATCACATTCCCTTCATCAATCTTCTCTGTTACTTCATTGAAAAGGCAGATTATTCGAGCACAAACTGCCTTTTACAACAAAAACAGAAAATGCTGGAAAAACTCAGCAGGTCTGACAGCGAGAGACTGTGGAAAGAGAAACAGAGTTGACATTTTGAGTCCGTATGACCCTTCATCAGAGCTACTTTTTACAATTTTGTGTTGGCTCTCCTTCATTAACTCAAACCTCACCAAGTTGCTGTTGATTTTTTCCCCTTGATTATGGAATCCAAAACCTTCCCCAGAACTGATGTTAAACTACCTGTGATTACTAGGACTGTCTTTACAACCTTTCTTGAATATGGGGGTCACATTTGCCTCTTCAATCCTCCGGCACCTCCCTCATTTCTAGGGGAAATTGAAAGATTAAGGCAAGCCCTTCTGCCAACTCCACTTCCACTTCCTTTAGCAACCCGTTAGAACTGGAAAGGGACATACGTTCAAACCCAACTTCAGGGTTCAACCTTCACTCTTATGCTTGTTGTCTCAGGAGGGCTAATGATTTTATATCAGATTCCAGCAGGACTGTTATTTTTGATTGAATATATGCAAGGCAATTAATAAAAATGGCTGATAGTGTCTCATCATTGACTAAGCCTCTAAAATTTTCAATTTGAATGAACAGAGGGACATTTCTGTACAATTATACCAAATAATTGGCTGCTGCGGATTAAAGGTAATGAACATAGTCTTGAGAAAGGCAGTTTTACTCTCTAGGCTTGGCATTTGTGGTTTAGGTTCTGTAAAGCCTGCGACTGCATTGCTTGCTCTTTTGTTAACTCATTCTTGCCTCCCCATTACTCTTGATATAGGCAGAATAAATCAGGCTCTTCATTGTTCAGGAAGCTGGCATGCCCCTAGCACAGATGGAAGATCAGAGTCTCAAAAAGGCAATGGGAGTGTTAGACACTTACTGACCCATGTTTGTAAGACAAAGCCAGGTATTTTGGCCAGTTCTACATTAGCTGAGTTTCCCAGCACTCTCATTTAATGCGTTGGGATCATATTACAATTTGTATAAACTTGCTGTGCACACTCTGGCTGCTGCATTTCTTACATTACAAACTGCACGTTTCAAAAATATTTGACTGGCTTTCACTGAGTCATCTGCACAATCCTGTCAACTGATGCTGAAAATTGGTCAGTGCACAATAAAAGTTAATACATCATTCATAGCCAGTGTGCCTCAGTACAGCTTACTGTACAAACCAGGTACGTGGCACACCCACTCAGAGCACAGGAGTTGGTAGATGAAGGTGAAGCTCAGGTATGTTGCTGACGTAATGCTGGACCTCTGATAGTTATACAGTACCTGTTGCGTAAGCAGCACCATCAAAGATGTTAGAATTGGAAACAATAGGAGGAGGAGAGATATATCAGTCTTATTTGCTCCAGTAGAAGTAGCCCCATATATAGAGCAAAGAAGACTGAGGAAACTTAACAGAGGTATTTAAAATGATGAAGGGCTTTGAACAGGGTGAATAAGGAAATACTAGTTGCTTTGACTGGGGAGTCAATGACAAAGTCATCAATTTAAAATTGTCAATGAACATTATTGGTTGATCTCCTATGCAGCACCCTCCACAAATTTCAGCTCATCCAAAACTCTGCAGCCTTAATCCTTTAATGCAACAAGTCCTACTCACTGTTGACACCTGTCCTCATTGACCTCATTGTGGGCCACAAACACTTCCAATTAAGTGAGAGGTTAGGAGAAATTTCTCAAAAGGGAGGGTTGTTGGAATAGAGAATCCTTTGTGATGAGAGTAGCTGAGGCAGAGGGGATTGCATCATTTAAAGGGAAATTGGATAATTTCTTTGCAGCAGGGGAAGATAGAGGGTTATGGAAAGAGAATGGGACATTGAAATTAGTTTTTCAGGAATAATTTAGATTTATATTGCAACTTGGACATAAAAAAATGCCCCAAGGCACTCCACTGAGGCATTGAGGGATAAACAGGTGCTGAACCAAAGGTGTTGGTTTAAGGAGGGGTGACTCAAAGCTTGGTCAAAAAGCTGGGGGTTTAAGGTGAGAGTTAAAGGAGGAAAGGGAGATAGGAATGGAAGCTTTGAGGGAAAACACGGGGCCCACACGATTGAAAGCACAGCCACCAATGGTTAGGGGAAGGGAGCTGGCACAAGGGGTTGTAATCGGATGAATGGAACGTTCAGGAGTGGGGTTTGTGTGGGGGGAGGTGACAGAGATGGGGCGAGGCCATAGAGTTTTAAGCACACAACAACAAAACCAGTTGTAATGAAATGGCCCAAGCCACTTGACAGATGCATTTTATAAAAAAAGACACCAAATCACATAAGGAGATATTGGACAGATGATCATAAGCTTGGTCAAAGATTTAGATTTTAATGAATGTCTTAAAGGAGGAAAGCAAGAGAGAGACATGGAAAGGTGCAGGGATGGTACCAGAGCTTGAGGCCTTGGCAGCTGACAGCATATCCAATGCTGGAGCAATTAATATTGGGAATGCTCAAAAGGCCAGAATTGGAGGAGCGCAAATATCTTGGAGAATTGTAGGGCTGGAGGAGATTAAAGATCGGGAAGAGCCAGGCCACCGGGAGGTTTGAAAACAAAGGTGAGAATTTTAAAATCGAGGAGTTGCTTAAACAGTAGCTAGCTTAGGTCAGCAAGCACAGGGGTGATGGGTGAATGGGACTTAGTGCAAGTTAGGATATGGGCAGCAGATTTTTGGAGGAGCTCAAGTTTATAGAAAGTAGGATGTGGGAGGCTGACCAGGAGTTGGTTCGATTTGGCAAGTTTGGAGCTAACGAAGACATGAATGAATGTTTCAGCAGCAGATAAGCTAAGGCAGTGACAAAGTCAGGCAATGTTACAGAGGTGGAAATACGCAGTCTCAGTGATAGTACAGATACATGGTCCCAGGGTTGCAAACAGTCTGCTTCAGCCTCAGGCAGTTCCCAGGGAAAGGGATAGAGCCTTTGGCGAGAAAATGGAGTTTGTAGATGGGACCGAAGACAGTGGCTTCAGTCTTCTCAATATTTAGCTGGAGGAAATTTCTGCTCAGCCAGTCCCGTATGTTAGATAAGCAACCTACTAACATAGAGACGGTGGAGGGGTTGAATGATGTGGTGGCGAGATAGAGCTGGGTATTGTCAGCATATATATAGAAAATCTTGTTGAGCGGCAGCATGGAGAGAGATAGGAGGGGAGCAAGGATAGAGGTAACTGTGTGGGAATGGGAAAAGAAGCCATTATGGTGATTCTCTGGTTATTTGGCCAACTGAGAGCAGTTCCACCTAGCTAGATGTTGGTGGAAAGGTGATGGAGGAAAGTGGTGTGTTAACTATGTCAAGGGCTGCAGAGAGGTTGAGCAGGATGAAAAAGGGAAAGTTTGTTTTTGTCACAGTCGCATAGGATGTCACTGGGACTTTGATAAGAGCAGTTTTAGCACAGTTGCAAGGGTGAAAACCTGATTGGAAGGATTCAAACATGGAGTTTCAGGAAAGATGGGCACACAAGATGTTCAAGGATCTTGGAGAGGCAACTGAAGTTGGAGATCGGACAGCAGTTTGCAAGGATGAAGGGGTCAAAGGTTTGTTTATTGGTCAGAGGGGTAATGATGGCAGATTTAAACGACATACACCCATACAAGTTAGGAGCTGGAGTAGGCTATTCAGCCCCTCAAGCCTACTGCGCCATTTCATAACATCATGGCTGATCTGATTGTGGCCTCAACTCCACTTCCTGTCTACCCTCTATAACCTTTGACTCTCTTGTCGATCAAGAATCTATCTAAGGCAGCCTTAAAAATATGACCCAGTCTCCACTTCTCTCTATGGAAGAGAATTCCATAGAACAACAACCTTCTAAGAGAAAAAAAAATTCTCCATCTTAAATGGGAGACCCCTTATTTTTAAACTGTGCCCCTTAGTGCTAGTCTCTCCCATAAGAGGAAACATCCTTTCAGCATCCACTGTGTCAAAGCCCCTCAGGATCTTATACATTTCAATAAGATTACCTCTCATTTTTCTAACAGCCGAAGATCGAGGACCATTAACAATATCGGCCAACATGAGGCCCAGGAGAAGTTGAGTGGTCAGCAGTTTAATGGTATAAGGTTGAGAGAGCAGGAAGTGAGTCTCATGAACAAGATGAGCTTGGAGAGGGCATAAGGAAGATGCCTGTAGTCAGGCAGTGTTGATAATAAAGAGATGAAGATGGTAACCCAATGAAATAAATAACAAGGAGCTTTATTTGACCCGACACACAGGTAGCAGTAAAGGCAGGGTCTACATTCCCCTGTAATGTTGCAACACTAACAATAAAATAAACTCTGCATTACAGGTGCATTCTATGATGACGTCCATGTAACATGATAAATCCCGTGGAAGGTGAAGCTCAGAGAAGGCAGTCTAGAATAAAGCTAATCGTTTCGGATTCTCCAGGTTAAGCCTGAAGTTCTCCAAAAACTGAGACGCAAGTTCATCGTCCACCACACGGCCATCACTGGACAGAGTGACTGTCATCATATCTTTATGGTAGAGGCTAGGGTTCCCTTTGTCATCTTCAGAAACTGTCAGATCCTGGCGTGACTGCCCGATGGCCAAGATACAAGCCTGGGGGGGATTAATCACAGCACTGAAACCGCTGATTCCAAACATTCCCAAATTGGAGATACTGAAAAAAAGAGAAAAGAAAATGACCATCTTCATTTCTACTGCAGCTTTTGACACTCAAGTCACATGGCATCAGTGACCCACTCCAGTCAATTACCTGCTTGTGTCGCCAGTTCCCTTCCTGTGCCCTTAGTTCCCTTCCTGCGTTCCCAGTTCCCTTCCTGCGCTGCTCATTCCCCTTCTGCCCCATCAGTACCCCGCTCATGTTAGACAGCCAACCATCTCTCTGTCATCAGTCACCTGCCCCTGTCAGTTAACTGCTTGTGTCAGTCACCTACAAAGTTCTGTCCTTCTGTTTGGAATTTTATGCTTGAAGCAAACGTCAAAACAGCTAGGCAAGCTTTGACGCTGCAACAGTTATACCCATTCACCTGTTGTGTATTTACCCTGTGTCAGAACTAAATAAACAAACTTTAAGATGTATGGTGGCCTCTGAAGACCATTTTTCTTATCACCTTTCCACTTGTTTTCTCTTATCCACCCCTCGGAATGTGAGGGAAGAGGGTGCAGCTATCTACAGAAACAGTGTAAACTATGAAATATCAGTTCTCCTGATTGCCCCGTAATCTATTCAGCTGAGAACTAAACTCTCCCTTGGTTGTAACTGGTGGCCCGAGGATACTGCAATACCAACCAGTCTTCTTGGCAAATGTTAGGGAGTTATATAACTAGGATGCATTTAAGTTCCTAAAGCTGCCCAATTCACAGTGATTCACAACCTTTATTAGATATTAATTTTAGTTTAGCTTTTACATTTAGGAATTAAAATGGATTAAATATGTTGAAGATAAGAAGGTGGCTTTGGTAAATAAGTCCCTTCAGGCAATTTAATCTGCTCCTTCCACAGTACCAGTGATACCATCGCCCATATGACATCTGTAGATATGTTCACTGTGATGCTAGGCACTCTGCCTGGTAACTGCAGGGGCAGGGATATTTTAAGGGTACTGAAGAAACACCCAGCATTTTTGGAGAAGCAATTTTATTTTATATCTTATCGGACAACCTCACCTTCAATCCCATTCTAAACTGTACATGATTCTGGAGTATAGGTGTTGTGGATCTTTCTGTCTCTCCATGTATGCTCTTGTGGTTGGTCTCTCTGTCTTCGCATTTCTATTGTTTTCTCTCTATGAGCCTGTGGTTCACTGTTAACCTTGTCAGTGCCCTGTCTCACATCGTTCCTATGTGTATGTGTCTGTTTTTTTCTCCCTTTGTGTGACAGCATCTAATCCTCTCTCCATCCCTGTGTGCATCTGTGGTTCTCTCTGTACCTGTGTGTATCTGTGGTCCCCTCTCTACACCTATGTGTGCCTGTAATCTGCTCTCTCTGTCTCTGTGTGTTGATGATTCTCTATCTCTCTGTGACTGTGATTCCCTCTCTTCTCTGTCTCTGTGATCATGATTCCCTCTCTCTCTCTGTGATTCTCACTCTCTCTCTCTGCGATTCTCACTCTCTCTCTGTGATTCTTACTCTCTCTGTGATTCTCACTCTCTCTGTGATTCTCACTCTCTCTGTGATTCTCACTCAGTGTCTGTGATTCTCTCTCTCTCTGAGATTGTGATTCTTTCTCTCTCTCTGTGTGACTGTGATTCCTCCCCTCTGTGTCCATGATTCTTTTGCTGTGTGACTATGATTCCCCCCTCTCTCTCTTTCTGTGATTCTCCCTCTCTCTTTGTGATTCTCACTCTCTTTCTGTGATTCTCACTCACTCTGTGTTTGTGATTCTCACTCACTCTGTGTGACTATGATTTCCTCGTGCTCTCTCTGTGATTGTGATTTTCTCTCTCTCTGTGACTGTGATTCTGTGTGTGTGTGTGTGTGTGACTGTGATTCCTCTCATCTGTGTCTGTGATTCTCTTGCTGTGTGACTGTGATTCCCTTTCTTTCGGTGCTTGTGATTGTGTGTGTGTGCGTGTGTGTGTGTGACTGTGATTCCCTCTTTCTGTGACTGTGATTCTCTCTTTCTCTGTGCCTGTGATTCTGCGTGTGTGTGTGTGTGAGAGACTGTGCTTCCCCCTCTCTGTGTGACTGTGATTCCCTCTCTGTGTGATGGTGATTCTCTCTCCCTCTCTCTCTCTGACTGTGATTCTCCCTCTGTGCATCTGCGATTCTCTGTGTGCGCATGACTGTGCTTTCCTCTCTTTGTAACTGTGATTGTCTGTGTGTAACTGTGGTTCCCTCTCTCTCCCTGATTTTTTTTATCTCTCTCTGTGATTTCCCCTCTCTTTGGGACTGTAATTCTCCCTCCCTCTCTGTGTGACTGTGATTCCCTCTCTCTCTCTCGTGTGTGATTATGACTCTCTCTGTGTGTCTGCGATTCTCTCTCTCTGCATGTCTGCGGTTCTCTCTCTTGCTGCGTGTCTGTGATCTCCCTCTCTTTGTGTGTCTGCGATTCTCTCGCTCTGCGTGTCTGCGATTCTCTCGCTCTGCGTGTCTGCGATTCTCTCGCTCTGCGTGTCTGCGATTCTCTCGCTCTGCGTGTCTGCGATTCTCTCGCTCTGCGTGTCTGCGATTCTCTCTCTGCGTGTCTGCGATTCTCTCTCTGCGGGTCTGTGATTCTCTCTCTCTGCGGGTCTGCGATTCTCTCTCTCTGCGGGTCTGCGATTCTCTCTCTCTGCGGGTCTGCGATTCTCTCTCTCTGCGGGTCTGCGATTCTCTCTCTCTGTGCGGGTCTGCGATTCTCTCTCTCTCTCTGCGGGTCTGAGATTCTCTCTCTCTCTCTGCGGGTCTGAGATTCTCTCTCTCTCTCTGCGGGTCTGCGATTCTCTCTCTCTCTCTGCGGGTCTGCGATTCTCTCTCTCTCTCTGCGGGTCTGCGATTCTCTCTCTCTCTCTGCGGGTCTGCGATTCTCTCTCTCTCTCTGCGGGTCTGCGATTCTCTCTCTCTCTCTCTGCGGGTTTGCGATTCTCTCTCTCTCTCTGCGGGTTTGCGATTCTCTCTCTCTCTCTGCGGGTCTGCGATTCTCTCTCTCTCTCTGCGGGTCTGCGATTCTCTCTCTCTCTCTGCGGGTCTGCGATTCTCTCTCTCTCTCTGCGGGTCTGCGATTCTCTCTCTCTCTCTGCGGGTCTGCGATTCTCTCTCTCTCTCTGCGGGTCTGCGATTCTCTCTCTCTCTCTGCGGGTCTGCGATTCTCTCTCTCTCTCTGCGGGTCTGCGATTCTCTCTCTCTCTCTGCGGGTCTGCGATTCTCTCTCTCTCTGCGGGTCTGCGATTCTCTCTCTCTCTGCGGGTCTGCGATTCTCTCTCTCTCTGCGGGTCTGCGATTCTCTCTCTCTCTGCGGGTCTGCGATTCTCTCTCTCTCTGCGGGTCTGCGATTCTCTCTCTCTCTGCGGGTCTGCGATTCTCTCTCTCTCTCTGCGGGTCTGCGATTCTCTCTCTCTCTGCGGGTCTGCGATTCTCTCTCTCTCTGCGGGTCTGCGATTCTCTCTCTCTCTGCGGGTCTGCGATTCTCTCTCTCTCTGCGGGTCTGCGATTCTCTCTCTCTCTGCGGGTCTGCGATTCTCTCTCTCTCTGCGGGTCTGCGATTCTCTCTCTCTCTCTGCGGGTCTGCGATTCTCTCTCTCTCTCTGCGGGTCTGCGATTCTCTCTCTCTCTCTGCGGGTCTGCGATTCTCTCTCTCTCTCTGCGGGTCTGCGATTCTCTCTCTCTCTCTGCGGGTCTGCGATTCTCTCTCTCTCTCTGCGGGTCTGCGATTCTCTCTCTCACTCTGCGGGTCTGCGATTCTCTCTCTCACTCTGCGGGTCTGCGATTCTCTCTCTCACTCTGCGGGTCTGCGATTCTCTCTCTCACTCTGCGGGTCTGCGATTCTCTCTCTCACTCTGCGGGTCTGCGATTCTCTCTCTCACTCTGCGGGTCTGCGATTCTCTCTCTCACTCTGCGGGTCTGCGATTCTCTCTCTCACTCTGCGGGTCTGCGATTCTCTCTCTCACTCTGCCTGTGATTCTCTCTCTCACTCTGCCTGTGATTCTCTCTCTCACTCTGCCTGTGATTCTCTCTCTCACTCTGCCTGTGATTCTCTCTCTCACTCTGCCTGTGATTCTCTCTCTCACTCTGCCTGTGATTCTCTCTCTCACTCTGCCTGTGATTCTCTCTCTCACTCTGCCTGTGATTCTCTCTCTCACTCTGCCTGTGATTCTCTCTCTCACTCTGCCTGTGATTCTCTCTCTCACTCTGCCTGTGATTCTCTCTCTCACTCTGCCTGTGATTCTCTCTCTCACTCTGCCTGTGATTCTCTCTCTCACTCTGCCTGTGATTCTCTCTCTCACTCTGCCTGTGATTCTCTCTCTCACTCTGCCTGTGATTCTCTCTCTCACTCTGCCTGTGATTCTCTCTCTCACTCTGCCTGTGATTCTCTCTCTCACTCTGCCTGTGATTCTCTCTCTCACTCTGCCTGTGATTCTCTCTCTCACTCTGCCTGTGATTCTCTCTCTCACTCTGCCTGTGATTCTCTCTCTCACTCTGCCTGTGATTCTCTCTCTCACTCTGCCTGTGATTCTCTCTCTCACTCTGCCTGTGATTCTCTCTCTCACTCTGCCTGTGATTCTCTCTCTCACTCTGCCTGTGATTCTCTCTCTCACTCTGCCTGTGATTCTCTCTCTCACTCTGCCTGTGATTCTCTCTCACTCTGCCTGTGATTCTCTCTCACTCTGCCTGTGATTCTCTCTCTCACTCTGCCTGTGTGATTCTCTCTCTCACTCTGCCTGTGTGATTCTCTCTCTCACTCTGCCTGTGTGATTCTCTCTCTCACTCTGCCTCTGTGATTCTCTCTCTCACTCTGCCTGTGTGATTCTCTCTCTCACTCTGCCTGTGTGATTCTCTCTCTCACTCTGCCTGTGTGATTCTCTCTCTCACTCTGCCTGTGTGATTCTCTCTCTCACTCTGCCTGTGTGATTCTCTCTCTCACTCTGCCTGTGTGATTCTCTCTCTCACTCTGCCTGTGTGATTCTCTCTCTCACTCTGCCTGTGTGATTCTCTCTCTCATTCTGCCTGTGATTCTCTCTCTGCCTGTCTGTGATTCTCTCTCTCTCTGCCTGTCTGTGATTCTCCCTCTCTCTGCCTGTCTGTGATTCTCCCTCTCTCTGCCTGTCTGTGATTCTCCCTCTCTCTGCCTGTCTGTGATTCTCCCTCTCTCTGCCTGTCTGTGATTCTCCCTCTCTCTGCCTGTCTGCGATTCTCCCTCTCTCTGCCTGTCTGCGATTCTCCCTCTCTCTGTGTGACTGTGATTCCCTCTCTCTCTCTCATGTGTGATTATGACTCTCTCTCTGTGTGTGGTTCTCTCTGTGTGTCTGTGATTCTCTGTCACCCTTTCATTGTAGCACGGTATATGTTTGTAGCTCTCTGTTATTGCATGTATTTATTCCTATTACACTTCCAAAGACAAATCCAATCTTACGTAAGGTGACAGTTGAACATGACGGTGTTATCCACCGCTGAGGGCAGCGCTTGAATTCTAACAAGGAAAATCTGCATTGTAAGAGATAACATTTCACAAAATCGTGAACCTGCGATAGGATGTTCTCTCTGGGTAGCAAGCCCAGCATTGACCAGAAAGGAATACTTTCTGAAATCTGCCCTCACAATGTGTTCAATTTTCTTGCTTGCTGGATGTATCTGAAATATGTTTTAGATTGACTTTCTCTTGCCTATTAAGTAAATTATAATCCTATCCATAAGATCCCCTCTGGTATGGTTCTTTAGAAGGCTAATTTATCAGGCCCTCCTCGTAGCTCTTTGCTGAGTGCTCAGGGATTAGCTTCATTGTTGTCTGCACTGCCTCAAATGCCCGGATGGCCTCTTTAGGTGAAAGTGTATCATGTGAACTATTCTGAATTTGGTCAATCAGCTTAAATGCTTAGTTTTAACCCAAATGGTAGGTGGACAAAGGCAACTACTGTGTGTATGTCACTCAGAAATAGGATCCAGCAGTAGATGTTGTCAATGTGACAGTGCTGTGGAAGACATCACTTCCCTTCCTGTCTGATCAATTTGTAACTGTACTCAAGATTTTTGGTGCAGGTGGTACATAGTTCTGATCATGGAGGTGTCCTTCATTTGTAATGTGCAATGGCATTTCGCAGAAGTTTTGTGTGAACTCTGCAAATGAGTTGAGATATAATTTAGAAAATGCTAGAAAAACTCAGCAGGTCTAATAGCATCTGTGGAGACAAAGACAGAGTTAACATTTCAAGTCTGTATGACTCTTCTTCAGGGCTCCACAGATGCTGTCAGAGCTGCTGAGTTTTTCCAGCATTTTCTGTTTTTGTTTCAGATTTCCAGCATCTGCAGTATTTTGCTTTTATTTTATTATACGACATATAATTCACAACTGTCAGAGTGGACAATCAGGATCAAAAATATATTCCATGCATCTCAGCTGCTCCAACTGCTAGGGAGAGGTATCAATGCAGTTAGATATCCTACTAAAAGAGTCCCTTGCCTGGGTTTGCAGAGGTTACAGCTGAGTGGCTGCTTCATTAGAAAACATTCAGGGGGTAAAACATGGTGCATTTTTCATATTGTTTGTGTACCTTACACTTTCTTTCACTGGATTGGCTGTGTTATCTTCAAGGAATAGTGCCAGCTTTATTTCTGCAACAGTCCAGGAGTTGTTGGCATTAGGACTGTGCAGGACACCTTTACTGGCAGATTAGCCATCGATGATCACCCAGACAACTCACTGTATATGCAAAGTATGCTGGACAGGCTGTCTCATTTTGGTAAACTTTATACAGGCCATGGAATTGCTTATCACTTACAATGTGGCTACAGCCATTAAAGGATTGAGAACAAAAGTGTAAGAATAGGTTCCAGGAAAAACAAACATGCCCTAACTCAACAAAATTGCAGACTTCCAGTGCTTTAATATCTTACAACTAAAAGTAGAATGATAGAGGCAAAAGTACAGAGCTGCTGGTGTTTTACCTGAAGGATCCCCCCTGGTATTCCTCAGGTAGCAGCTTTCCTGCTTTTGCTTTCTTTGCGAGTGCCTGGAATAGAATTATAAACATTGTTGTTAATTTAGTTTGCAGCAATTGAGTGTGCAGTATGTGCCGGAGAGAGAATTCCCCAGCTAACAAAGAGCAAATTGTTTCTCTATGTATTCTCAGTAACATCACAAACTTCTTGTGAACACAATTTGCTGACAGAACTAACAGAATGGCCTAAACTGAAATCAGTTAGATAGCAAGTAGCAAAGGAACAAATTGGAAGAGGACATTTAATCTCTGGACCAGCACACTGTTCAGAAACTGAACAGAAAATAAAATAGGCAGCTTGAAAGATCTTGGTAAGAAACTTCACTTTTGGATTGTTTTGTCTGTTTAAGATCCAGATCACTCCCAAATCATCTCATACTTCAACATCAAAGAACCTTAATGAAGTACCTGTATAACTACCTCACAGATCTTGATTACTGTAATAATGACCACATGAATGTGACTGTTCGCCTTACTCACCCTGAGTGATATCCCTTTTAACTCTCCATTCTTTCAGTTCTATTTCATCATCAACAAACCTGCTGACAAGGCTGTAGTGGAAGCACCTACACTTGGGAAAAGCCCAGGATCAACTGTATGACTCCCCTCCCTATCTCCCTTTGAACTGCAACTCTACATCATTGTCTCCAAATACCACTGGACCCTACACTCTGCACAATTTGTTTCTATCTCCTGGATTTATGACCAGGAATGTCCCTAGGTACCCATTCCTGTTCCACTGAGGTAGTCTCCTCTCACCTGATGCCATTCTCTCCCCTTAGTCCAGTCTTTCCATACCTACATTTATGATGCTTCAGATGCTCTGTGCTGCTTTGGCCATTCCATATTAGGTCTCCTATTCATTTTGTCACTGTACATGTATTGAATCTTTGTACTGCACCAGGATGGTTGCTGAATTCACCACTTCTTTAATAAAAGCGACCTAATCCCTCCTCTGCTCAGCTGAGCTTGTTTGCACCCTGACAGCTTCTCTTTTAACTCCACTCACTTCCTTCAGATAAACATTGTTGCTATGGAAATCTGTATAAGCTCCAATTATGCCTGTCTTTTGGTAGGATATATGGAAGTCTTTATTTCAATTCCATTCAGTCTCTCTTCAGATCTCTTCTCCATTACACTGGTGATTATGTTGATGCTACCTCCTGCTGGCTTCAACCCGGAGAATTTCAGTGATGACGCACAATTTCCACCCATTAGTCTTTGTGGTCTTCCTCTCTCTTCTCTTCCTGGACTCACTCATCATATCTCTGTTAATTAGGTATTCCCGAGATGTCTATACAAGCCCACTGATTTCCACAGCTACTTGGATTATGTTTCTTGTAAAATTACTATTACTTTATCCAGTCTCTTTATCAGAACTTTTAAAACCTTCTCCTTTTTCCTAAACTGATGTATTCCTTTATTTGCCGTTGACAGTGCCCTTGATCATGTCTACCCTATTTGTTGCCCCTCCACTTACATAGGCAGGGTGACCCTGTCCTCAGCTTCAATCCCATTTCCCCCCACATCATTTACATCCATCTCAGCTGCTTAAAACATCATCGCCAACGGGCACATCTTCCACCTTCTCCTCTGCTTTCTGGGGAATGGTTCCCTCTGGAATACTCTTCCAACATCCCGAGTTCTGACTGCCCTTCTTCTGACACTCTTCCAGCTACAACATATACTCATTCACTCTTCACCCCATTATGAGGCAACAGGCATATTGTATTTACAGCTTTCAAAGCAGAGTCCTGTACAATGGGGAGTCCACTCTAAATTGAACCATGTTGCTGAGTGTCTCATTGTTGTCTATAAGTGTGATCCTTGTGGCCACCCTCTGGTCTCAATGGTGACTTTAGAGATTTCAGCCTTTAGCTGAAGGTCCATTTCTTGCCCGTTTTCCCCATCCACCTACCATTTCATACATTGTATTTTGGAGGCTTTTCTGGGTCACATATCTTTTCTGGACCTTTACAGTGTCATACATAGCTGTTTTGTTCCATCATTGCATTATCACTGCTTCACGGAAATGACTGTTTAATGTTCACCAACTCTTACCTTTATCTAGCCCTTTAAAGAGCCTATTGCTGGGCATCCATCAGTTCTATTTTTACCTTGGATTACTCCACTCACCCACCAACCACCCCCACCCCCCCCATAACCGCCAACCCCGGCGCCCACATGCCTCACCCCCAATGGTCTTCCCTGTGTTGAAGCAGCTTCTGGAGGCCCACGGCAGCAAGTGAAGACTGTGTTCCCTGGGTTTAAGGGGGCCATTTCTGATTGTCAGCCCATGATACATTGTAACGACACACAACTTTAAACTCATACAGGAGTGTTTGTTTATAATGCTGCTAATTTAACCTTTAAAGAGTAGCAACCGTTATATTCCTTAAACAAGGGAAAGTGCTTTCATATGTCTCAAATGCTGCCGGGCAAAAGGTATTCCCTCTCCTGCTACCCAGTATCATTGAATATTACATACTGTCTCCATCAGCTATTTTCTTTTCTCAATGTTTGAAAAGTAAATACCTGCATGGTACTTCATATAGACAAATCTCAACAATATGACTGCCATGGTCTGTCAGTGAAATGATTCACACACTGGGTTTAGAGCTACTAAATCATCCACTAACACAATAAATCCTCTGTCATTCTTCTCGTGGCTGACAGGTAAATATTCATTTGTTCAACACAGCACAATGCAACCTAATTATAGTGAACTCAAGTTGTTTAGAGTGAAGGGGAAGATTTATTAAGCTCCATCCACTACATGTGGCACTGGATGAACTAACATTGCTGCAATGAACTGAAACTCCTCTCACAATGAGCATTTATTTGCTAATTCCTTGTATGACAGATTAGCAACCCTACAGAGCATGTTATAGACCTGCAGAAACCAATGACAATCAGCAGCAATTCACCTGGGTCTTCAAATAGACATATTGAAGTGCACAGTATGTTTTGGAAGACACTTTATGATTCAGTAAAATATATTGCATTGTGGTGTTCGGATACCTCAACTTGTCTTTTGACTATTGATCAGGGCTTCCTTCTGGGTCCTACAGCCTTTGCATTGCATGTCTGTCATTTAGCTCCTGAGTGAAAACTTATTCCAGTGTATGTCTTAGCCAAACAGCCACAATACAGGGAAATTCTTGCTCCAGTGCAAGTCTTTCATGGTCAGCCAACTCCTGATAGTGGAACTCCTGCTCCAGTGTATCTCACAGTGCTCAAAGAGACCCTAATGCATTGATACTCCTGATCCAGTGTATCTCCCAGTGCTCAGACAGACCCCGTTACTGTGAAACTCCTGATCCAGTGTATCTAATAGTGCTCAGACAGACCCTGATACAGTGAAACTCCTCATCCAGTGTATCAGATAGTGCTCAGACCCTGATACAGTGAAACTCCTGATCCAGTGTGTCTGACAGGACTCAGACAGATCCCGATACAGTGAAACTCCTGATCCATTGTATCCCACAGTGCTCAGATGGACCCCGATAAGGTGAAACTCCTGGTCCAGTGTATCTCTCAATATTCAGATGGACCCCAACACAGTGAAACCTCTGATCCAGTGTATCTGACAGTGCTCAGGCGGACCCCGATACAATGAAACTACTGATCCAGTGTATATCTTTATTGGGTTCCTTTCTGTTTGTGTATTCATATTTTTAAAAATATATACATATTGTGACATGATGGTGATCGAGGTCAGGGCAGATGCTTCCACTCTTCACCAATCCTTTCTGGCAGGGGCACTATTGTTGCATTTTAGGGTGTGTCAGGATTTTAAAATCTAAGAGAAATAATTCAAACTACATTATTTCTTATAAAACTGTGTGTGAAATGTTTCACGTGCGCTTGTTAAAATTTTAAAGTTAAGATTTTTTTCCTGAAAGCCTACATCTTTCATTATGTAAGTGGCTTTAACAGTGAGCACAGCTTAGCATAAAGGGTCATCACTTCAACTCTAATGAAAACACAGTTTCTGGAAAACTCCTCAATTATCATAAAGCAGTTTTTTTTAAAAAAAAGTCAACAGCCCTGAAATCTCATCCAGGAACACACAGAGCTCTTAAATTAATCTGCCAAGACATAATCTGCATAAGAATGCTGTATCCGTGGTAACGGCAATTAGTTTGGATACAATAACATGGGACTGGCAGAGGGACTCGGATAAGATGTCTGGAGAGATTGATGCTGGCTATTTTACTAGTTTGTGTGGGCTAACCTGACCCTGACGCCAATATTGTACGAACCTTAGCTGAGTTAGACAAGTTGTTCCAGCGTTAAGACAAGAGAGGTAGAAATGGGAGTAAAATCCTCAATCTAGAACACCTTGAAAAACTGGATTGCAATTTTATTCAGTTCAGAATGCATCATACCAGATCTCTGACATTACTGAAATTGCAGGGGTGGAAGACTGGATTTTGCTGAGGGTAATTGAATTCAGGTGCTTAAAAGAGTCAAGTTAGGTCGGAAGAGAAACAAGTGCGTAACTAGGTTTGTAAACTTACAGGAAAACCGTGGAGTTTAACTAGTTTTAGGGCCAAGTCACTTACTCATTGGCATTTTCTTTATTCTTTTATGCGATGTGGGCATCGCTTGTAAGACCTGCATTTATTGCCCATCCCTATATGCCCTTGAGAAGGGGGTGGTGAGCTGCCTTCTTGAACAGTTGCAGTCCATGTGGTGTAGGTACACCCACAGTGCTGTTAGGGAGGGAGTTCCAGGATTTTGATCCAGTGACAGTGAAGGAACGGTGATATATTTCCAAGTCAGGATGGTGAGTGGCTTGGAGGGGAACTTGCAGGTGGTGGTGTTCCCTGTGTCTGCTGCCCTTGTCCTTCCTGATGGTAGTGGTTGTGGGTTTGGAAGGCGCTGTCCACAGAGCCTTGGTGAATTCCTACAGTGCATCCCGCAGCCAGTACACACTGCTGCTACTGTGCGTCAGTGGTGGAGGGAGTGAATGTTGAAGGTTATGGACGGGGTGCCAATCAGTGAACTGCTTTGCCCTGGATGGTGTACAGTCTCTTGAGTGTTGTTGCAGCCACAGTCATGCAGGCAAGTGAGAGTATTCCATCACATTCCTGACTTGTGCCTTATAGATGGTGGACAGGCTCAGCATTCTCTCGTGACACCTTGGTCCACTCTTCAATATTTAACAATCCTTCCCATTCCCACAGCACCTTTCCGTACAGTGGAGGAGATGCATACCTTTTACCTCCTCCCCCTTCACCATCTGAGGCCTGTACACTTCTTTCAGGTGAAACAGCGGTTTACGTATATTTATTTCAATGTAGTATACTTTATTTGCTGCTCATAATGCGGTAGTCTTCCTCGACATTGGGAAGACCAAACGCAGATTGGGTAATCACTTTGCGGAACACCTCCATTCAGTCTGCAAGCATGACTTTGAGCTATTAGTTGCCTCCTTGTCTTTTGCCTCCTATGCTGTACCAATAAAGCTCAAAATAAGCTCATCTCTTGATTAGGCACCTTGCAGCTTCTGGACTCAAAACTGAGTTCACCAATTTCAGATCATAACCTGGATTCCATTTTTTTGAGCAATAGTTATCAGTGATGATTCTGCTTTGCTATTTACACCTCTAGATTCATTTTTTGTTTATTTACTTGTTTCAATATCATTCCCATTGCCTTGCACCATCACCCCCTTTGTCATTTAATCTCTCCTGCCTTCCACCCTATCAAACACTTTTGTGCTATCCTTCCCTCCCTGCTTTCCTTGCTTAAAACCTGTTACATCTCTACATTTTTCTAGTTCTGTTGAAAGGTCACCGACCTGAAAAAGTAACAGTTTACTTAACAGATGGATGTGCTCTCCAAAATGGGGTTTAGGGAGGGAATCTGCAATTGGGTCCAACTGCTCAACACAAACATCAGTAGCAAAAACAGAATTACCTGGAAAAACTCAGCAGGTCTGGCAGCATCGGCGGAGAAGAAAAGAGTTGACGTTTCGAGTCCTCATGACCCTTCGACAGAACTTGAGTTCGAGTCCAAGAAAGAGTTGAAATATAAGCTGGTTTAAGGTGTGTGTGTGGGGGGGGGGGGGGGGGGGTGGAGAGAGAGAGAGAGAGAAGTGGAGGGGGTTCGTGTGGTTGTAGGGACAAACAAGCAGTGATAGAAGCAGATCATCAAAAGATGTCACAAACAACAGAACAAAAGAACACATAGGTGTTAAAGTTGGTGATATTATCTAAATGAATGTGCTAATTAAGAATGGATGGTAGGGCACTCAACGTATAGCTCTAGTGGGGGTGGGGAGAGCATAAAAGATTTAAAAATATTTAAAAATAATGGAAATAGGTGGGAAAAGAAAAATCTATATAATTTATTGGAAAAAAAACAAAAGGAAGGGGGAAACAGAAAGGGGTTGGGGATGGAGCTCAGGACCTAAAGTTATTGAATTCAATATTCAGTCCGGAAGGCTGTAAAGTGCCTAGTTGGAAGATGAGGTGTTGTTCCTCCAGTTTGCATTGGGCTTCACTGGAACAATGCAGCAAGCCAAGGACAGACATGTGGGCAAGAGAGCAGGGTGGAGTGTTAAAATGGCAAGCGACAGGGAGGTTTGGGTCATTCTTGCGGACAGACCGCAGGTGTTCTGCAAAGCGGTCGCCCAGTTTACGTTTGGTCTCTCCAATGTAGAGGAGACCACATTGGGAGCAACGAATGCCGTAGACTAAGTTGGGGGAAATGCAAGTGAAATGTTGCTTCTCTTGAAAGGAGTGTTTGGGCCCTTGGACGGTGGAAGTGAAGGGGCAGGTGTTGCATCTTTTGCGTGGGCATGGGGTGGTGCCATAGGAGGGGGTTGAGGAGTAGGGGGTGATGGAGGAGTGGACCAGGGTGTCCCGGAGGGAGTGATCCCCCTACGGAATGCCGATGGGGGGGGGGGGGGGGTGAAGGGAAGATGCGTTTGGTGGTGGCATCATGCTGGAATTGGCGGAAATGGCGGAGGATGATCCTTTGAATGCGGAGGCTGGTGGGGTGGTAAGTGAGGACAAGGGGGACCCTATCATGTTTCTGGGAGGGAGGAGAAGGCGTGAGGGCGGATGCGCGGGAGATGGGCCGGACACGGTTGAGGGCCCTGTCAATGACCGTGGGTGGAAAACCTCGGTTAAGGAAGAAGGAGGACATGTCAGAGGAACTGTTTTTGAAGGTAGCATCATCGGAACAGATGCGACGGAGGCGAAGGAACTGAGAGAATGGGATGGAGTCCTTACAGGAAGCGGGGTGTGAGGAGCTGTAGTCGAGGTAGCTGTGGAAGTCGGTGGGTTTGTAATGGATATTGGTGGACAGTCTATCACCAGAGATTGAGACAGAGAGGTCAAGGAAGGGAAGGGAAGTGTCAGAGATGGACCATGTGAAAATGATGGAGGGGTGGAGATTGGAAGCAAAATTAATAAATTTTTCCAAGTCCCGACGAGAGCATGAAGCGGCACCGAAGTAATCATCGATGTACCGGAGAAAGAGTTGTGGAAGGGGGCCGGAGTAGGACGGGAACAAGGAATGTTCCACATACCCCATAAAGAGACAGGCATAGCTGGGGCCCATGTGGGTACCCATAGCCACACCTTTTATTTGGAGGAAGTGAGAGGAGTTGAAGGAGAAATTGTTCAGTATGAGAACAAGTTCAGCCAGATGGAGGAGAGTAGTGGTGGATGGGGATTGTTCGGGCCTCTGTTCGCGGAAGAAGCTAAGGGCTCTCAGACCATCCTTGTGGGGGATGGAGGTGTAGAGGGATTGGACGTCCATGGTGAAGAGGAAGCGGTTGGGGCCAGGGAACTGGAAATTGTTGATGTGACGTAAGGTGTCAGAGGAATCACGGATGTCGGTGGGAAGGGACTGGACAAGGGGAGAGAGAAGGGAGTCAAGATAACGAGAAATGAGTTCTGTGGGGCAGGAGCAAGCTGAGACGATCGGTCTACCGGGGCAATTCTGTTTGTGGATTTTGGGTAGGAGATAGAAGCGGGCCGTCTGAGGTTGGGCGACTATCAGGTTGGAAGCTGTGGGAGGAAGAGCCCCAGAGGAGATGAGGTCAGTGACAGTCCTGGAAACAATGGCTTGATGTTCAGTGGTGGGGTCATGGGCCAGGGAGAGGTAGGAGGAAGTGTCTGCGAGTTGACGCTCAGCCTCCACGAGGTAGAGGTCAGTGCGCCAGACAACAACAGCACCACCCTTGTCAGCGGGTTTGATGACAATGTCAGGGTTGGACCTGAGAGAATGGAGTGCAGTAAGTTCAGAGAGAGAGAGATTAGAATGGGTGGGAGGAGCAGAGAAATTGAGACGACTAATGTCATGCCGACAGTTCTCAATGAAAAGATCAAGAGAAGGTAAGAATCCAGAGGGAGGGGTCCAGGTGGAGGGAGAATATTGGAGGTGGGTGAAAGGATCCGTTGAACGGGGAAAGGACTCCTGCCCAAAGATGTGAGCCCGGAGACGAAGACGGCGGAAGAAGAGTTCAGCATCATGCCGAGCCCGAAATTCATTGAGGTGAGGGCGTAAGGGTATGAAACTAAGTCCTTTGCTGAGCACTGAATGTTCAGCATCGGAGAGGGGAAGGTCAGGGGGTATAGTGAATACATGGCTGGGGCTGGGATTGGAAGATGGGGTGGGGATGGAGGGACAGGCAGGGGTGGAGGGTCCTAGATGGGTGTTGGTGTTGAGTTGTTGGAGCTTGCGTTCCTTAGCACTTGAGAGAAAGAGAAAAAGTTTCTTGTTGAGGCGTCGGATGAGCCGAAGAATAAAATGAAACTGGGGGCACGCGCAGCTTTGAAAAAGGGTACGGCGGTGCTGCTAGAGGGAGAGGTCGAGTGTGTCATATGGCGGCGCATGGCACTGAGTGTGGATTTCAGAATTTGACGGGAACAGCAGTCCGAGAAACGTTTTATGTCCCGGAGATACCTGTAATCCTGGGTGGGTTCGAAACATGAGGGGTGGAATTTCAGTTGAAATCCACGTGGGGTAAGTCGGAGATGGAGACAGTCACTGAGAAAGGAGATATGGCTGTGAAAGCGGGTCTTAGTAAACACCTTGTCAAACACCAGGAGGGAAATGGAAAGCAATGAAGGTGAGCAAGGCAAAAGAGAGGTACAGAAATCTTGTCGCAGAGAAGAACAGAACTTCTTCAAGGAGGTAGGCATTTCTTGAAGAGCAGTGGCAGTCAATTAAACACAGAGATAAAAACAAAAAAACTGCGGATGCTGGAAATCCAAAACAAAAACAGAATTACCTGGAAAAACTCAGCAGGTCTGGCAGCATCGGCAGAGAAGAAAAGAGTTGACGTTTCGAGTCCTCATGACCCTTTGACAGAACTTGAGTTCGAGTCCAAGAAAGATTTGAAATATAAGCTGGTTTAAGGTGTGTGTGGGGGGGGGGGGGAGAGAGAGAGAGAGAGAGAGAGAGAGAAGTGGAGGGAGTTGGTGTGGTTGTAGGGACAAACAAGCAGTGATAGAAGCAGATCATCAAAAGATGTCACAAACAACAGAACAAAAGAACACATAGGTGTTAAAGTTGGTGATATTATCTAAACGAATGTGCTAATTAAGAATGGATGGTAGGGCACTCAAGGTATAGCTCTAGTGGGGGTGGGGAGAGCATAAAAGATTTAAAAATATTTTAAAATAATGGAAATAGATGGGAAAAGAAAAATCTATATAATTTATTGGAAAAAAAACAAAAGGAAGGGGGAAACAGAAAGAGGGTGGGGATGGAGGAGGGAGCTCAAGACCTAAAGTTGTTGAATTCAATATTCAGTCCGGAAGGCTGTAAAGTGCCTAGTCGGAAGATGAGGTGTTGTTCCTCCAGTTTGCATTGGGCTTCACTGGAACAATGCAGCAAGCCAAGGACAGACATGTGGGCAAGAGAGCAGGGTGGAGTGTTAAAATGGCAAGCGACAGGGAGATTTGGGTCATTCTTGCGGACAGACCGCAGGTGTTCTGCAAAGCGGTCGCCCAGTTTACGTTTGGTCTCTCCAATGTAGTGGAGACCACATTGGGAGCAACGAACGCAGTGGACTAAGTTGGGGGAAATGCAAGTGAAATGCTGCTTCACTTGAAAGGAGTGTTTGGGCCCTTGGACGGTGAGGAGAGAGGAAGTGAAGGGGCATCAGTAGTGCAGTTTCAATCAATGGGTGGGAGTTGGAAAGCTTTCTAATTAAATCTGGAGTCAGGCAGGGCTGCCTTCTCTTCTCTGCCTGGTTCGTGCATTGCATAGAACCCTTGCTGAGTCCATCAGGAGGGATTTGGGAATAAGAGGAGTGACAGTCCCAGGTCGTGGAGGCACTCAAGTCAAAGCCTCCCTGCACTTGGACGATATTGCTACCTTCTGCTTGGATCTGCTGTTGGTGCACAGACTGATGAGCATTTGTGACCACTTCAAACTGGCCTAGGGAGCCAAGGCAAATAGCTGCAAGAGCAAGGCTATGTTCTTTGGGAACTGGGCTGACCACCTTTTGACTTCTTCAGGCTGCCTGGAGGTGCTGGGGATATGATTCAGAGGGACCCGGAAACTGGAAGGGGCGAGTAACCATTGTTAAACAAAAACTGGGCATGTGGGAGTGAGGCTTCCTCTCCATTGCAGTTAAGAACCTGGTCATCAGATGTGAGGTGCTTTCGGTGTTGCTGTATATGGTACAGAACTGGTCTATTCCTCACTCCTGCGCTGTAACAGTCACCCGTGCCATCATCCGCTTTATTTGGTGGTTGAAAATGGACTGTGTTTGCAGGGACATGACGTACAAGCTTCTAGGTAAAGGGGGGAAAAACATGCCCAATACTGCCCTCATTCTGATGGCCACCTTTGTGTGTGGCTGCCTCAAAAGTGTAGACCCTCAGTACGCAAACACCAAGTGTCACTACACGCTGGAGTTCTACCTGTCCTTGGTGTTGCGAAAGATAAGTCTGGCCATGTTGCCTGGGAATGCTCCAAGCAGTTGGATTGTGCCGAACCATCTAACCCTTGTGGAAAAGATTAAGCGGATAACACTTTTGACAACAAATCCATCAGGCAGTGGTCTGCACGTAATGTCCTTGAGGCCCTGTGGGAAAAGGAGATGGTGGATTGTGTCGAATGGTTCCCTGAGCAGACTGCCACAAAGCCATTTGACAGGATGTGTCATTGCCGAGCTTTCAAACAAGCGCCAAGACATAGCTCGGCTGGTGGTGAGAAAGGCCCACCCCGTCAGATCCTTCCTATATGCCCAAAATTTCACCCCCTCCGCACCTTGTCCTCAAGGAGGATGTGTGTGGGGAACAGACCATTGTTCACCTCCTTTGCAAAGGCACATTCCAAAAGAAGGTCTGGAGAGAGATGCAATGGTTTCTGTTGAGGTACATCCTGAGCAGCTCTGTGACACAGGACTCTGGGCTGTTCCTAGGGACGCACACTGAGATAAACATCAACTGTGGCTGGAGGATCATCAACTTGGTGAAAGACGCTCTTTGCTTTGCCTGAGACCTGTTGGTCTTCCAGTGCAAAGGGTTGCCCTCAGCAGTATTGCAGACAGGTACATTCCAAGATCCAGGACTGCGTGCTGAGGGATGCACTAAAGCTTGGGGCAGCCACTGCAGAGGCATAATGGGGAAAGGTCACTGTCTAAGGCCTTTCAGCCATAGTACACTGAGGGGGTGGAACATTTGTAGAATCCCCTCAGGCTGCATACTGACACTGAATGAACTTTGTGAATATCAAGAATATCGAAATTGCATAAAGGAACATGCTGTATGAAGGAAAGTTCAATTCTATTCCACTTCATGTAATTTTTAAAACTTGAAATGTTCTGCCCTCAGTTTATATGCCTGACATGGAAAGTACATTGTAAATATCAAGAGAATTACGATTGCATAAAGACACCTAGGAGTGGAACATATTGTACAGAGACGAGTCAAATTTGATGGCACTTCCTCTAATATTCAAGTTGAAATGTTTTGTAATGTGCTTTCAGAAATTTTACAAATAAAGTATATTTTTGGAAATAAAAGTTTTTCTCTCCAGAGTTGCTGCTTGACCTGCCAAGTGTTTTCAGCATTTTCTGTTTTGATTACTGTTAATAGGAAGTTCATTTTTACAAGGAAGAAAGTCTAGTATTATCATCAAATTTACCACCATTTCTTCTGAAGCATATTGATATGAAGCAGAGAGACAGATACAGCAAAGTAACTCTCAAGGTTCCAACCACTATTTAAAAGCTCATTCAGCAGAGCCTTCTGTCCTACTTTTGATTCATTCATGGGATGTGGGCACTGTTGATAGTGTCAGCATTTATCACCCATCCTTAACTGACCTTCTTGAACACAACTGAATGGATTACTAGGCCATACTAAGAGTAGTTAAGAGTCAACCACTTTCATGTGGGTCTGGAGTCACATGTAGGGCAATCTGGGTATGGATATCAGATTTCCTTCCCTAAAAGGGCATTAGTGAACAGGATAATAAATAGGGTACAAAGGCAAGGAATGATGGCCCTTTGTAAAGCATTGGTTCAGCCTCAACTGGAGTATTGTGTCCAATTCCACTTTCTGAAGGACGTGAAGGCATTGGACAGGGTGCAGGAAACATTCATGAAGATGGTTCCAGGATGAGAGACTTCAGTTACGTGGGCAGTTTGGAGAAGTTGGGGTTATTCTCCTTAGAGAGAGGAGATTTGATAGTGGTGTCCAAAATCATCAAGGGTCCAGATAGAGTTGAAAGAGAGAAACTATTCCCATTGGCAGATGGGCCGAGACCCAGAGGACACTGACTAAAAGTGAATGGCAAAAGAACCAAGGGCGATATGAGGAAAAGATTTTCATGCAGCGAGTGGTCAGGATCTGGCTGAGTAGCTCTTACAGAGAGCCAGCATAGATATGATAGGCTGAATGACCTCTTTCTGTGCTGGAAACTTTCTACTGTTCTATAAACTGGTAGTTTCATGGTCCAGATTTATTGAATTAACTGAATATAAATTCACAGATGTTAAGGTGGAATCTGAACTCATGTCCCCAAATCATCACTTCAGTAATAAAACCATTAAGCCACCAAGTGTCAGCCGTGGCTCTGCTAGAAGCACCCTTGCCTCTAGGTCAGAAGATTGGAGGTTTCAAGTTCCACTTTGGTACTTCAGGGCAAAAATCAAGGCTGATACTCCAGTGCAGTACTGAGGGAGTACTGAGAGGTGATGTCTTTCAGATAAGACATTAACCTGAGGCACTGTCCGCCCTCGTAGGTGAATGTACAAGATGCCATGTCACTATTTCAAAGGAGAGCAGTGGGAGTTATCCCCCCTTGTGTCCTGCCTAACAGGAATCTATGTCACAAAAGCTCTGAAGAAGTCATATGGACTCGAAACGTTAACTCTGCTTTTTCTCTCCACAGATGCTGTTAGACCTGCTGAGTTTTTCCAGCATTTTCTGTTTTTGTTTCAGATTTCTAGCATCTGCCGTATTTTGCTTTTATCACAAAAGCTATTATTGGGTCATTAGCACATTGCTGTTTGTAGGAGCTTACTGTGTGTCCCACATCACAACAGTGACTACACTTCTAAAGTATTTCATTGGCCGTGAACCACTTTGGCATACCTAGTGGTCAAGAAATATGCTATATAAATGCAAATCTTTTTGAAATAGTCCTTACCAATCTGTGGTATGCAACACACATTTTTAGGGGCAGCCTTTATGCAAGATTCAGGCTCAGGGAATTGGGGATAATATATTAGCATGGATTAACTTTTGGTTAACAGTCAGAAAAAACAGAGTAAAAATATAAGGATGATGGGTTGGCAGGCTGTAGCTAGTAGAGCGCTGCAAAGATCAGTGCTTGGGCCTCAGCTATCCAAGTTTGTTGAAAATATAAACCTTTGTCAGCAAGCAAACTGTTTGGAAGATGTAGTGAGGCTGCAAAGGGATGTAGGCTGGCTAAGAGATTGGGCAAGATGGCAGCAGATGGAGTATAACGTGGGGAAATTTGAAATTATCCACTTCGGCAGGATACGCAGATTATTTTTTTTTAAAGGCAAGAGGCTGGTAAATGCTGCTATTCAGAGGGATTTCAGGATCCTTAAACACAAATGACAGTAAGTTAGCATGCAGGTACAGCAAGCCATTAATAAGGCAAATGGTATGTTAGCTTTTATTGCAAGGGGGGTTGGAGTATAAGACTAAGGAAGTTTTGCTGCAATTATATATGGTTTTAGTGAGACCATACTATGAGTACAGTGCAGAGTATTGGTCTCCTTACCCAAGGAAAGATAATGAAGATTCATTAGCTTGATTCTTGGGATGTGTGGGTTTCTTATGATGAGAAATTGAGTAGAATGGGTCTATATTCTCTGGTGTTTAGAAGAATGAGAGGTGATTTCATCAAAACATATAAGATTCGAAAAGGCTGTTTCTCCAGCTGGAGATTCTAGATCTATAAGTCAGCCATCTAGAACTGAGATGAGGAGAAATCACTTCACTCAGAGGGTTGTAAAGCTTTAGAATTCTTTACTCCAGAGGACTTTCCACATGCTGGATTCACACATGTCAAGAGCTGCTTTTGAGCGGTTAAAATGCAAGTGTTCAGATTGGGAACAGAAGAATTTGTAAACGTTGGATTTAAAATCTTCAAGGTTTTAAGAAGTGTCCGTGTGTGGGTGCTGGTCGGGAGGATGTTCAATATACTCCCGAATACTTTGTAAACCAGGTTTGACACTGCACTAGCTTTGCACACCATGTGGTGTGAGAATCCCTCCTCCTGGGAGGAAGGATTAGGTCCTAACTACAGGCTCTCTCTCTCTGTCCAAGGTTTGCTAATCGTGGCTCAATGATACCATGATATCACAATGGGGTAAGATGAGGCAAGGCCAAGAACTACCTCAGCTGATACAGAGTCTGAACCCACGTTGCTGGCGTTATTAAGCACCACGCTCTAATTAGATGAGCTAACAAGCCCTATGGACTACAGATTAACACTGAAAATTCAGCACCACAGTAGAGTGGAAATTACTTGCAGCAATACCAAATTTGCAGGTTGGCTTCAGTGTGGTGCAGAATGTCACCAACAGCGCAGGTTCAATCTCCATATAGGTTATGGTAGTTCATGGAAGTCTGCTTCCTTGACTTGCCCAGGCTTGATGTGGAATGGTGGCCCTCACATCATATAACCATTGGCTCTCTCTAATGGAGAGAGATGGCCATGATCCTTCATGGAATACAGCAAATTAACATTATGATTATAAATTCACCCTTGAGTAGTTTGCGTTTACCCAGTAAAAGAATGGAGAAATGACTGGGTACAAAAAGCAGACTGACCTCAGCAGTAAGAAATTGAAGTATTGTACATGGTGATAATCTGGCCTTTCCTTCACTGTAAAAGCTATGGATGGCAGGAATGCCTGACAGAGATGCTGCCCGTCAAAAAGTTTGTTCAAAATCCCAGGAGAGTCAAAAGTATTTTTAGTAGCTAGACAGCTTTAATGAGAGATATTAATGGCGACTATATCTACAACTAGGAGCTCACAGATGGATGTTGGCTGACACCTGGCCTCTTAATATATATAATCCCTCAATTGTATGTTAGTGTTTATGCGCAGGCCTCACCTTGAACTTAAGGCATCACCAAGAACTGCCAGCAAGATTCATTCACTGGTATTAATTCAATTTAGACAAACTGCCAAGTTCATTTCCAATACCCTTGTGCATAGTCATTTAATTATTAAGAACAACATCCTGGCTCTTCAAGGTAGAACAGAGAGTGCCACCCATTTTAAAAAATCTAAAATTGTGCAATTTGCACATCTATTTCCTCCACACCTTCATCAGGGGTTACTGAGCAACAGTTAGCTTGGGAACAACTGGCCAGCTAGTTGCCACTGGCTATCCTCACTACCATATCAGATTATCCCACTTCCTTCCTTGGTCATGGTAATAGACCAACCATCAACATGGTACAGTCTCCACCACTTGGCGTTACTGGGATTTACCCTCTGTAGACAATGGACAGTAAAAACAATCTCCAAGTCATTATACAAAAAACTGATCACCTGTGCCTCACAATTGTGTTCAGCAATTTAAACCAACAAATTGAAAACACTAATATATTTTAATTAATCTTGGTGCATCCAAATATGCCCAGGTCATGTAAATTCAGATGTGCTACTGTCCATAAGTATGATCCAACTTTTGCAACATGCAAGGTTGTAGTGACTCTTTCTGATACTTCAATCTCCAATATCTTTGCTTCTGTTATTGTACAACTCCACTTTAACTTGGAACAGTTTGACACAGAAATCCCCAACGTGTAGAAAATGAACATTGCACAGATAGAGGGGTGGTGTGAAGTGATGTGTAAATCAGTAATTAAAAGGAAATTAATGAGATTGTGAAAAACTTATTGAAGTGCCTGAAATAAGTTTCAAGTGGCACCTTTGTAATGGTCACCTATGGTACTGGAAAATGGTTAGTGCTATTTGTTTGATATAGGCGGCTGTCATGATAAGCCAATAAGTGGCGGATACTGCACTGGAAATGCCCATTAGGCCTGCTCTTGCTGCACACTCTATTGTGGGGTGATGGATTCTGCTCCACATATTCAATCTTCTGGGGGAAATTTCCTCACTCCCTGGTCCCGAAGTGTATTCAGGAATATTCGTCTCTCCCCACATCTTCAGCATTAACGCTGAATTGCTGCCCTCAGCAGGCAACATCATCCATCCCCATGCCAACATCCAAGCACTACTGTACTCCATGAAGTATAGTTTACACAAAACCACCGCTCTGGTAAAGGGCTATTGCACCTGGTGATTTTTTCTTAGAAGAGAAAACTATCACAGAAATTAAGAAAAGGGGATTAATAAAAGGCCAACTGGTGTTTGGATTTCTTTTTAGTTCATATTTTGGTCTATTTTTTCAGTTGCTAAGACTAAAGATAACAATAACAGTTCACAAAGACACTCGAGATCAGCAATGATTCAATATTTACCTCGGCTTCCAACAAGACAACTTCCACATGAAAGGCTATTTAATTAAATACAAAGTTGTGGGATTTAGAGTAAAACCTGGAAATGGATTTAAAAAGGGTAGGAAATTGCAACTATTCATTACAAAAGTTATGTCAGGGTGAAGAGAAAGTACTAGGTGGGATGCACTCCCTACCATTTCTAATTTACATAACTGACTTGGATTAGAAACACAATGCAAAGTGACCAATGCAGATGACTCCAAACTAGGAGGGTTGGCAGATTCAAAGGAAGCACCTCAAATTTCAGGTTGATAACCTTTCTAGTCCTGACAGAAGGCTGTGGATCTGAAACTCCGTTTCTCCCTCCACGGATGCTGCCTGACTTTTATTGAGTATTTCAGACATTTTCTGCTTTTATTTCAGAGGTCCAGCATCTGCAGTATTTTGTTTTTGCCATATAACAGGATTGATTTCCAGTAATTCTCAGTCATTCGCTGTGCATGTGGATGAGGGGTTGGGGGAAAGAAAACAGTTTGTCATGTTCTGTTGGAACATAACAATGTTTCTCCTTCCATCCAATGTTCTCTCTTGCCCCGAAGGTTCTGACTCAGTTCCAAGAGTATTGGCTCTGTCAGCACCTCATCAAATTTATGATGGGTGAATTTAGATAATGAGCTTTGGCAGGCTATTCCAACTGTGGGAGTCATCCTTGCTGAGTCTGATCCTGTCCTAACTCAACTATACACAAATGCATACTTTCCAGCAGAAGTCACTGAACAAGGAACCCTGGCTGACCTTAGGGATAATTTTGCATTGTTAAAATAAAAGTTCTGTCAGTGCTTTCTATTGTCGGATTCACTATGTACCTATGAAGGAGGAAACAGATGGTTATATACCAGAAATAGAGGGTAACCAGGGGGCTAATAAAAGTGAGGAACTTAATTAATATTAGCAGAGAAAAGGCATTGGAGAAACTTAAAGGACTAAAATCCCCAGGACATCGTACATTCAAGGATTTTAAAAGAGGTAGCTGCAGAGATAATGTAAACACTGGTTATGATTTTCCAAAATTTCCTAGGGCAGAATTTACATTCTGAACTGCAGGGTTTCTGAGTGATGAGATGTTGGCAGATTCCCGTATACAATCAAAGACTTAAGCTGGGATTTTCCACTCCCATTTGTGGCGGGCATCAAAGCGGGTGGAAGTGGAAAATATCAGATATTAAAAATCAGTTTCACATCATTGTAAAACCAGTTTGTAATCGTATGCTCCACCCGTAAATGGCTGGCCACGTTTCCTGACATTGCACGTTGGGAAGCTAGTTTCAATACATTAGAATCTCATTATAATCCCTGCTAGATGTAAGGGTGTGTGTGAGAAGGTATGTGTGAGTGAGTGGTGATGTCCATTGAGCTGGCAGTGAGTGAGATGCCAGTGAATGTGTAATTGGTTTGTGAGTGTGTGAGTTTAGAGTGATGAGATGGTTGCCTTACCCTGGCAACACAGATGAGATCATTCATTCTCTTTCTGCACTGGATTGCCAGCCTCTTCTGTGCAACGTTGGCACTGACCATGGCTGCCACCACCTCTGAAGCCGGAACGGTGAGATTGTTGGACTTCCTGTGGGCAGAGTAGGTCGGAAGACATCACGATAGGCCTCCAAAAGGCATTCCAGTGAAAGGTCACTGAACACTTTCAGGGTCATGTCTTCACTGGCGCAGTCCTGGGTTGCAAGCATTGAGGACTGTGTGCGTGGCTGCAGTTTAAATATGGCATCTGGAGTGAGGAAATGATGAGGTAACTGCATGGCGGATGATTCAGAGGCTGCCCGCTAACGATGCGGCGTGTTTCCTGTGGCTGCACAATTAATGGGAAGCGGACGATATGGCACAAAGGCACAAAAACCTGTCCTTGCGGCTGGTGGGAAAAATGTCTTTCTTCACGCATGCCACTGCACTTGGTACAATTCAGGGAAAATTCCGGCCTTAAGTCTTTGAAAACACGCTTTTACTAAATTAAAACGCTAATCTTTACAAGCCATAATGTCACAAAGGAACTGGGATCAGCCTCAAAGTTTAGGCACTGATCATTGCTGACATGAAACTTAGGATTCTGCAGAGGTTTGGAATTGGGGGGGTGGGGGAGGCTGAAGGAGCCAGGTTAAGATGGCCAAATGTCTCTGGATGTCCTATTTCAAGACCTCTACTGAAAGGCCACCCTGCTGACTGCAATATCACCGAGCTAAAGTTTGTTTCTGAACGGTATGCATGACACAGAGTAGCTTTAATGTTGGTCTTTTTCCTCTTCCTATTATGCTGTTTACTCACTTTGCCCTGACAGGGATTATGTGCTGGGTTTTCCATTGAAGGGACAGTCGATGATACCTTGTTATTGCCAGTTAAAAAGGTAGAAGTCTGGCCTAGGTGACTATCTCTGGTACTCCCTCCTCTTCTCTTGAGAGCATCTTCTCACCAATGAACACTAACACTTTGAAATTCATTCTGAGTACTCATTTTTACTGAAGAATTCATTATCAGGTTAAGTCAGTCAGTTTATTGATGACTGTTTTAACCCAAAAAAAAGGAGCCAACTGTCATTAAAACAACTAGAAATAAAAGAAAAATTCAAGACAGTTTCAGTACACTGTGCTCTTTTTACATAATGCAAAAAAGATTGATTTGACTAGACTGATTAACCACAATTATCTGGCTAGACATTTATTATAGTATTGCAAAGATAATAGAGACACTTGTGTGAGAATATTACAAAGACCCATTGCATGTCAGGCCTTAAAACACAGGATTGGACAGAAAATAGAGACTGTGGTTGAGATTTACCTTGTGTTTTCCTCCTGTCCTGGGCAAATTGGAGTGTAGCAGAACAGAAAGTCGCAAGAAACAAGCTCATGCCTGTCAGTCTAGCCCATACAGGAGCTACTAACCTCTGTCACACATTCTGTAGTAGGTGTTGCGCAGGACCAGAGAGAGAAATCGTGGGCTTCTCCAGTTTCTGGGCCCTTTATCCCGGCCCCCTAACCCTTCCCCTCACATTAGGTGCCTAGAATTAGGAAACAGTCACAGTGGGGTAAAACTGTTTTATACAGATTTAACAAAACTTCTTGGCTTTTGTACTCTGTGCCTCTATTCATACAGCCCATCGAAAACTCAGGTTTCAGTGTGGTGCACTTTACAACCATTGCTTTGTCAGACAATTACACACAACTTGGTCATTCATATTATGCAACCAGCTCTTTTTCTTTGAACATGGCCCTGTGCGATACCCAGACAGCAACAACTGAAAGACTTGAAACTCACAAGCACTGCAAATAATAATCCTATGTAGAAATAAGAATATATTGAACTAACTAACGTATTCTACAGGCGCATGACTTTCACATCCAAATTTGAAAATGGCAAAATCCTCTGGTAATTTAGTACCAAGCAATTCACCTGCAATAATGTGTTTTTTCTATTGACACAAGTGGCCTTTGTTAACAGAAAAATTACACTTATCTCATTTTAAATTGAAACTAACCACACTTGCAAATGCCCAGCATGCAGCATTGAGCAAAGTACTGCAGATGCTTGAAATCTGAAACATAAACAGAAAATGCTGGAAATACTCAGCAGGTCAGGCAGCATCTGTGAAGAGAGAAACAGAGTCAAAACTTCATGACCATCATCTGCACTAGTTCTGATGATGAAGCGTCACTGACCTCTGTTTCTCTCTGCACAGATGTTGCCAGATGTGCTGAGCATTTGCAACACTACCTGCTTCTACTGGAGCAAAATTAACCCCTTTTGCCAAGCTTCCAAAGAGCAATCAGACGGCCTGCGAGCCTCTCATTCCCTTTCAGCAAGAATTCTAGCAACAGCTGCCTGATATCTGGCTTAGCACAACATTAAACATGAATTTCAGAAAAAAAAGTTAAGATATAATGAAAATATAAACAACTTGCTCAGCAAAAAGAATCAATGCCAAAGCAATAAACTGATAAATTCACAAATAGTAATTAATAAAAATGACCATTAAAAAGTTAGCTACCCAATAAAACCTGTATTGCCTTTATGCTTAAGCACTAGGGCTAGAGAGACAGACTAGGCCCCAAGTCCTCGACCACCAGGAAAGGGGGAGCGGATCGGGGCTGAGCTAAGGAGGTGGATTCAACTAACACTGACCTTGTGTATGCCTCTGGTGGTGCACACTCCATGCTGGCCTTGGCTGAATTCATACGAAAATGGGGGTTGGAAGCAGGTTCCCTTTCAGCGTGGGATTTCCTCCTCTCCCGGTCCAGTATGTGGATAGGTTTTTGGGAAGAAAGGAGGAGGAGAAAGAGGGGGAGGAAGGGCAGGGGAGGGTGTATGCTCCACACCATGCAACTTGTGTGCGTGTGCGCATGCATGCCTGGCTCACCTCCAGTCTCAGGGTTCTCGCTCCCACCCTCTTGGTCTCATCACACTCACTCAACAAATTTTCTCACTCCAACACACACACACTCACTCACATTGTCTCACACCAACACAAACACAAACACACACTCACTCACTCACATTCTCTCACAACAACACTCACTCACATTCTCTCACACCAACATACACACAGTCTCTCAACAAATTCACTCTCAACCTCGCCCACTTGCCCTCATCCTCTCGCTCTTGTGCCCTCGCTTGCTCGCTCTCAAGTTCGCTTCATGCTCACACTCACTCACTCACACACACAGGGAAGTCAGGGGCGACAGATACCATCAACTGAGGGAGGGCTTGGAGGGCAGGTTGCGAAGCGAAAGGAAGGGCCAGGGCCTTGTACACAATAGACCTGAGGGGGATGTCAGGAGAGGAAGCCAAGACCATGGCCACACCACTGTCAAGGGTCTAAGGAGAGGTCAGGAAGGGGCAGAGGCCAAACCCAATCACCACTGACTCAAGGGAGAACTTGGAGGAGAGATCAGGAAGCCAAGGGCCTTGTGTGGGTAAATCAAACATTGAGGCACCAGGCTCTTTACCTTACCTTGCGCTCCAGCCAGATCTGAAGAAGAGTGAAGAAAATAGCACCCAACTACACCTAAACTGACAGTCCATGAGGTAAGCAAAAAGAGGGACTGCGGAATCTGGCATGTCCTACTTGGCCATTGATTGCTGTTGTTCAGAACAACAACAATCATTGGCTGAGTAGCCAGTCAATTGGGATGGTTTGTGTGCCAGATTGGCTGCTTTGGACACGATAGTTATGTCATGCAGCTTTTGCAGCGCCTTCTCCTGGGCCCTGGTGTTGAGTGATGTGAGGGAGGGAGGGCAGGGTACTCTTGTGCAACAAACAAGCCTTTAGCAGAGGCCTATGGTAGACTGTGGGTACATCATCCTATCCTGTGCATTTTCTATTGAATATTTAAACAAGAGATTTAGCAGAAACGAGTCTTGTCCCAATTCCTATCCATACTATCCTTGCCTCTCCGATAACAGCCCTATCACTTCCAAAACCTCAAGAAACTTTGGATCTAATATTCTACTGAACTTATGCTATACCTGACCTGGGATTGGTCACCTTTCACCTTGAGCATCAGAAAACCAGAAAATGTTAAGTTAAAATAAAAATGATTTGATTGCATTCCTATTCTATTGTCGGAATCAAACAGCCAGGCTTTTGGGGTCCGTGAAGCAGCATTCTCAGCAGTTTCTGATCTGGTTCACACCGTTTAACAGTTTCATTTACTTTTCCAGAATATATTTTCACTATTGCAGTCCTGTGAAGATCCTAAACCTTACAAACCCACAGGTTGTGATCATTCCTCTTCACATTTATATAGATGGGCAGCAGCAACAACAATTTTTATGTATATAGTGTCTTTAATGTACAAAAAGTCCCAAGGCGATTCAAAGGAACATTATCAAACACAATTTTACACTGAGCAACATAAGGAGATATTAAGGCAGTTAACCAAATGCTTAGTCGAAGAAGTCGTTTTAAGGAGTGTCTTAAAGGAGGAAAGTGAGGTGGAGTGGTTTAAGGAAGGCATTCCAGAGCTTAGGACTTTGGCTGCTGAAGGCATTGATGATGAAGCAATTAAAACTGGGGGGTGCTCAAGAGGCCAGATATCTCGGAGGCTTGTAGGAGCTAGGGATGGAGGGGTGAGACCACATAGGGATTTGAAAACAAGGACGTGGATTTTAAAATCGAGACATTGCCTAACCAGTAACTAATGTAGGTCAGAGGGCATTGGGGTAACAGGAGAATGGGACTTGGCATGAGTTGAAACATGGAGAGCAGAAATTCAGATAACCTCAAGTTTAGAGGGTAGAATGTGGAAGGTCGGCCAAAAATGCATTGGAATGGGCAAGTCTCGAGGGAACAAAGGAATGGATGAGGTGCAGTTGTAAAGTCGAGCAATGTTATGGAGCTGGAAGTAGGTGGCACAGATGTCAGGTGGCAAGCTTATCATGGAGTCAAATTTGACACCAAGGTTGTGAAGAGTCTTGTTCAGCCTCAGACAGTTGCCAGGGACAGGGACGGAGTTGGAAGCTAGGAAAGGGTTT
Source organism: Carcharodon carcharias (assembly GCF_017639515.1). Classification (NCBI taxonomy): domain Eukaryota; kingdom Metazoa; phylum Chordata; class Chondrichthyes; order Lamniformes; family Lamnidae; genus Carcharodon; species Carcharodon carcharias. Next base: position 82,217,131 of record NC_054476.1, read on the forward strand.
TTCGGTGAGGACCGAAGACAATATCTGGAGGAAATGTATGCTCACTCCGTACTGAACATCTGACAAGCTAGAGATAGTGGAGGAACTGAGAGAGGTGGTAGTGAGGCAGAGCTCAGTGTCAGTGTACATCTGGAAATTGATGTTTTCTGATGATGTTTCCAAGGGGGAAGTGTATAGATGAGAAATATGAGGAAGACAAGGATAGATCCTTGGGGGAATACCAGAGGTAACGGTGCGGGAACAGGAAGAGATGCCTTGCAGGAGATTCTCTTGTTATAACTGGAGAAATATGAATGGAAGAAGATGGCGTGGTCAACTGTGTCAAAGGCTGCAGACGGGTCGAAGAGGACGAAGAGGGATAGTTTACCTTTGCTACAGTCATATATGGTGTCATTGGAGAGTTTGGATAAGAGCTGTTTTGGTACTATGGCAGGGACGGAAACCTGATTAGAACAACTTAAACGTGGTGTTGTAGGAAAAATGGGCACAGGTTTGGGAGGCGAAAGCACATCCACAGATTTTAGAGAGGGAAGATTGGAGATGGGGCCGATGTTTGCAATTGGACAGCAGTCAAGGACGGATTTTTGAGAAGCGGGGTGATGATGGCAGATTTTAAGGAGAGGGGAACAGTATCCGAAGAGAGAGAACAGTCAACATAGGAGTTAGGAAGGGAAGTTGGGTGGATGACAATTTATTGGGCTTAGAGGGAGCAGGAGACAGGTTTCATGGACAAGAAGAGCTCAGAGAGGACATAAGGAGAGACAGGACAGAAATTAGAGAAAAATGCAATTTCAGGGTGAGGATAGGAAGAACGATTATATAAATCTCGACCCAGTGATCTAGGGAACAGGAGGGAAGCAGAAGAGGCAGCTCTCAATTGATATAGATGGGCAGCTCCACCGAATACCTCAAATTACCTCATGAGTGTCTGTCAGTGTGTGCATGCACTGTGTGTGTTTGTGCGCGCATTGGACAGATGGTGGGCTTTGCATGTGTGCGTGTAGACGTGTAGGTGTGCGCTGGTGTGTGTTCATGCGTGTGTGGTGTTTGTGCAGGTGTTGTGCATGTACATGTTGAGTTTGTGGAATGAAGAGAGTGATCTGCTCGTTTGCTCTGCAATGAAATCAAGATCGGGTTCCAGCCTTTCATTTATTCTGCATTCTTATTTAGTGTAATTAAGTGTATTCTATCAATCTAAAAACAGAAGCAATAATGCCGTATGATTCACAGTAGAGTGTAACATGAAAATTGTTTCACACTTGGGAGGCAAAATTAGACATCTATTGAAAGAAAAGGGTGCGTTCTCGACACCAATTACTGCTGGAGGTTGGAATGCTTGACATTGGAGGTTTGTTGAGGTGTCACACACCATCATGCCCCTCTCCTGTATGGCTGCTGCACTGCGTGCTGTTAAACTGTATCACCCTCTCCAATAGTTCTGTCTCCTTCCCATGCCCCCGAGCTGCTTCACAGATTTTCAAGTATCTTACATTTTGTCGGGAGGATGGGGTGAAAAAGTGAACTGTTCTCAGCATTTGCTGGGCTTGACCATTAAGCCTGTGCTTCTCACGGAAGTGTTGGTATGGGACTGTGATCAACAACAGAAGTCAAGCAAGTGTTTAATGAACAGTAACTACACAAACCCCTGATGAACAGGCAATAGCAAACTTAAATGCATGCACCTCTCCATTGCTTCAGTCTGCAGAGCCTTGTCTCAGCAATCCGCTCCAGCCCGTCAGTACTGTTTCCACCCCCTCTGCTGATACGCTGAAACCATTCGCATTCTAGTGGTAATCTGGGGTTATTCAGTATCCCCTGTTACACTCTGTATTTTAGAACTTGGGGTCAAAGCATTCAAGTAACCTCTCAAAATGGACACACCACACACAGTTATGGTCACTTGTCAATGACTCCCCCCCTCCTTGTAGCAAAGGATGAAGATGGGAAAAAAACACATCTAATGAAAGAAAGTTTTATATTGTAATATTGTCCTTAAAAAAACACCCATTGGGACCACTCCTCACTCATTTCCCATTGTTCCTGTTTGTTTTGGGAGGACCCCACTGCTCAAACAAAATCCAAGGAAGCAGGAAATTTTCAGGGTGGGCCTGAAAAATATTCATGAATGCAGTGTAGGGCTTCTTCACGTCCCAGCATTAACCAGCACATCTGTTTATCGGCTATTGATGGGCCGCTTCAGATTTAATTAGGTGGGGCTTGGGTGAAGAAGGGGTGGGGACAATGAAGGAAGCAGAGACAGAAGGAAGCAAAAGCAAAACTGAAACAGCGGCTTTTTAACTCAAGCAGTTGGCAAGGCTCCTGATGCCTGAATACCCAAGGAACATTGATGACACTGTTATGGAAAAGCGACTTGGTAACTGGTTAAGGGCGAATGAACCTGAGGGAAGTTGGGGGTGGTGGGGGTGGGGGTGGGGGTGGAAATAAGCCAAGAAATGGGAGCGTGGGAGCAAAGGAGGGGGGAATGGCAAACACACACAACAGAATCCAGGGTATTCCAAATCCAGAATGTGCAATACTGTTTCTAGGCCAGCACCTGACGTACATGCTCTGGATTCTTTGATGTTTCCCAGCAGACAGCACTGCTTGCTATGCATGTAGTTGCTTGCAAAGGCCTGAAGTTCTTGGATTGCACAGCCAAGATCAGTCATACATTGTTTGGGAGCTCTGCCACCCACGAATCATGACTTAATGCATTTATATAGTACTCATAGACGTTTACAGCACAGAGTGAGGCTATTCGGCCCATCACGTCCATGCTGGTCAACAAAGATCTGACGATACTAATCTATTCAGTCACGAGGGGACATAAGTTCAAGGTGAGGGGCAGGAGGTTTGGGGAGATGTGAGGAAAAACTTTTTTACCCTGGGAGGGTGGTGGAGGCGGGTTGCCTCACATCCTTTAAAAAGTACCTGGACGAGCACTTGGCATGTCATAACATTCAAGGCTATGGGCCAAGTGCTGTTAAATGGGATTAGGAGGTAGGTCAGGTGTTTCTCACGTGTCGGTGCAGACTTGATGGGCCGAAGGGCCTCTTCTGCACTGTGAGATTCTGTGATTCTGTGATCTTCCAGCACTTGGCCCATAGCTCTGGAGGCAACGCAAGTGAATATCTAAATACTTCTTAAATGTTAGGAGAGTTTCTGACTCAACCAACCTTTCAGGCAGTGAGTTCCAGACTCCCACCATCCTCTGGGTGAAAAAATTTCTCCTCAACTCCTCTCTTAGCCTTCTACCTCTTACCTTAAATTTATGCCCCGTGGTTATTGACCTCTCTGATAATGGAAAAAGTGCATTCCTATCCACTCTATCTATGCCCCTCATAATCTTATACACCTCTAACAGGTCCCCTCTCAACCTTCATTGCACCAAGGAAAACAACCCCAGCCTATCCAATCTTTCCTCATAGCTCAGACCCTCCAGCCCAGGCAGCATACTGGTAAATCTCCTCTGCACGCTGTTAAATCACATCCTTCCAATAATGTGGTGACCAGAACTGCATGCAGCACTCCAGTTGTGGCCTAACCAGCGTTTTATACAGTTCCAGCAGAACCTCCCTGCTCTTATATTCTATGCCTCGGCTAATAAAGGCAAGTATCCCATAAGCCTTCTTAACCATCTTTCAACCTGCCCTGCTACCTTCAGGGATCTGTGGATTTGCACACCAAGGTCCCTCTGATCTTCAGTACTTTCCAGGGTCCTACCATTCATAGTGTAATCCCTTGCCTTGTTAGCCCTCCCCAAGTGCATTATCTCACACTTTTCTGGGTTGAATTCCATTTGCCACTGCTCTGCCCACCTGACCAATCCATTGATATCCTCCTGCAGATTCCAGCTATCCTCCTCATTATTTACCACCCTAACAATTTTTGTGTCATCCGCGAACTTCTTGATCATACCCCCTACATTTAAGTCCAAATTATTTGCGTACACCACAAACAGCAAGGGCCCCTGCACCGAGCCCTGCCGAACCACACTGGAAACAGACTTCCAGTCACAGAAATATCCCTCTACCATCACCCTCTGGCTCCTGCCTCTTTGCCAATTTTGGATCCAGTGTGCCACTTTGCCTTGGATCCCATGGGCTCTTACTTGCTTGACCAGTCTGCCATGAGGGACCTTATCAAAAGCCGTGCTAAAGTCCATGTAGATCACATCAAATGCATTACTCTCATCAACGGTCCTGGTTACCTCCTCAAAAAATTCCATCAAATTTGTCAAACACGACCTTCCTTTAAATCCATGCTATCTATCCCTGATTAATCTGTGTATTCTGTCCCTCAGAATTCTTTCTAATAATTTCCCCACCACCGAGGTTAGACTGACTTGCCTGTAATTTCCTGATCTATCCCTTCCTTCCTTTCTTAATAACGTGGCAATGTTAACAGTCCTCCAGTCCTCTGGCACCTCACCTGTGGCCAAAGAGGATTTGAAAATTAATGCCAGGGCCCTTGATATCCTTTCCCTTGCCTCTCTCAACAGCCTGGGATACATCTCATCCGGGCATGTGGATTTATCTACTTCTAAGGCTGCTAAACTCACCAGTACTTCCTCTTTCTCTATGCTAATTTCCTCTAATATTTCACAGTCCTCCACCCTGATGTCTATATCAATATTGCGAAGACCGGCGCAAAGTATTTATTGAGGACTGTAGCCACGTCTTCAGGGTCCACACACAGATTACCTCTATAGTCCCTAAATGTTTCTACTCTTCCCCTAGTTATTCTCTTGCTCTTTATATATTAAAAAAACCCCTTTGGGTTTTCCTTTATTCTACCCACCAATGCTTTCTCATGCACTCTCTTAGCTTTCCTAATTTCTTTTTTTAAGTTCCCCTCTGCACATTTTATACTCCTCTTAGAACCCTGCCATATCAAGTCCTTGGTACCTGCTATAAGCTTCTCTTTTTTTCTTAATGCTAAGCTTTTATGTCCATTGACATCCAGGGCTCTCCAGGCTCCCCATCTTTGTCTTTACGGGGACATATTTGCCCTGTACTCTCGCTGTTTCCTTCTTGAACACCTCCCACTGCTCTGACATAGTTTTATCTGCAAGTAGCTGCTCCCCGGCCACTTGTGCTAAATCGCATCTCATCTTAGTAAAATAGCCTTTCCCCAGTTTAGAACTTTTATTCCTGGCTCAACCTTACCCTTTTCCATAACTATCCTAAATCTAACTCAGTTATGGTCACTATCTCCAAAATGCACCTCTACTGATATACCTTCCACCTGCCCGGGCTCATTTCCGAATATTAGGTTCAGAACTGCCCCCTCCCTTGTTGGGCTTTCTGCGTACTGGCTAAAAAAGTTCTTCTGAATGAAACGTAAGAATTTTGCTCCATCCCTACCTTGCACACTAAAGCTATCCCAGTTAATATTTGGGTAGTTAAAATCCCCTACTATTACTATCCTATTATTCTTACACTTCTCTGAAATTTGATTACATATTTGATCTTCTATCTCTCCTTGACTGTTTTGGGGCCTATAGTACACAACTAACAGCATGTTTGCCCCTTTTGTGTTTTTTAATTTTATCCATATGGCTTCATTTGATGGTCCTTCCAAGATATCACCCTTCCTCACTGCTATAATTGATTCCTTGATCAATGTTGCAACCCCTACCCTCCTCCTCTTCTATCCCCCTATCTCTTCTGAATACCCTACAGCCAGGAATGTTGAACTGCCAATCTTGCTCCAGAGTAGTGAGGCCTCTGGTTTTAGGGACAATACCAACTCAGGTGACCAAATTCAGATATCATCACTTGGGGAACAGGGTGAATATATGATCACAGAAACTGTTAATGCCTATTTGTAACAGTTTTCTGGGAGCAATGTTGAGATCTATCCCTACCCAACCTTCCACACCAGATGCAGCTCAAAACCCAAGAATCTCACATTGTGCAAAGAAAACAAATTTCAGTGTAAACATCTCCAGCCAGCTGCTCATACATGTGACTTACTCATATACACTACTTCAGAAGTATGCAAATCTCTTTCAGTCTTCAAATAATTCTCTTAGATTAAAAAGGTTCAAAAACGCTCATTAAAATTCTGTTCCATTTGAAAAAAGGAATCTCTGTGTGGTGACGAGCGCTGATATATATGCAGTATTTCCACAGGGTCTGTCTGAATTACCAAATTATGGTAATCAGCCCAGCTTCCTCCACCACCCTGGAGATGTCCACCTTGGACACAAGAATTCTGCGTGGGGAAGATATACTATGCTCCACACCCCAGACTACTCACGCACAACAACTTATATTAGTGTACTGCTTTAACATTGTAAAACGTCCCAACATGTTTCACAGACAATTTATAGAATCATGGAATAGTAAAAAAAAAGGCCATTCAGCCCATCAACTCTGTGTCAGTTTTTTGAAGAGCAATCCAATTAGTCCAACTCCCCCTCTCCAAGCACCATATCACTGAAATTTTTTGCCAACTAAAGAGATATTAGGGCATGTGACCAAAAGCTTGGTCAAAGAAGTAGGTTTTAAGGAACAATTTAAAGGAGGAGTGAGGCAAAGAGGGTTAGGGAGGTGATTCCATAGCTTGGAGCCTAAGCAGTGCAAACATGAGCGCCGATGGTGGAATGATTAAAGTCAGAGATGTGCAAGAGGCTAGAATTGAATGAGTGCACAGATCTCATGAGTAACACCATAGGGAATCTCAGGACATACAAAGATTTATAAATATCAATATCATTAAGTATTATGAGATGAAAAGTCCTTCAACCAAACAGATCCCAGATGTGTGTAACCAGCTATCAATCTGCCTCCAAAACCAGTCCCATTTTCTGATTTGGTTGCTTCTTTGGTCGAACCAATGATTTTCTGGGGCGCATGGTGCTGTTGGCACTACTTTATTTACTCACTGAGGTCTTGCATTTATCTCGCAAGAACTCTTTATTCATCAGATCAAGTGTAGAAACTGAAAGAATACAAGGCTGGGTCACAGTGCAGCAATGTTCAGGTTAGACTGGGGTGGCATGTGGGGCACTTTGTGCTTTTGAGTATGGGCAGACCATCATCACTGTGACTCATGTCCATGCCTGGCACCTCGTGCCTCCTGGTCCATTAAAAGTTATGATCCATAGGTGCTTGTTTTACAGTCTCCTGTTTATCTATGCTTTTCTCTTCAGTCACTCTCGCTCTCAATGGGCTGGATTTTGGCTACCGAGGCAGGTAATGCCAAACCCACTTCAGTAAGTACCTTGAAAAGCCCAATTTTTGCCGGGGTAGGCAGGCAGGGGATACAGTTGGGCCTGCTTAGGTGCATAGCGGAGCATAGATGAGTGAGTGCCGCAGCAAACTAGTTAGAAGGTCCTCCTTGGATCTTTGGACTTTGTCCCAGTTGTTTCAGAAATTGTTAGATCGTCTAGCCGACACCCAAACCCAGTGGCTCCTCATATTCCCCATGCCAACTCAATGCTCCCATCCACCACCCCTTGGTCCCTCATACTCTCCATGTCACCTCCATAGCCACTCACCCAGAATCCACCATGGGCAGACTTCAGGAGTCATGTGAATATGAAAAAAATAAACTTCTAACAATCAAATACAGTGCTCACTTGTACACACTTGATAGTTAAAAAATCTCCCATTCACAGACCCATTAAAAGCTTTTAAATCTCAAACTTCAATTCACACCCCACATCAAAGACAGTTCATTCTTTCATAGCCTCTTCAAACTGTCAATCAAACTGAATCAGAAGTCCCTGTTGAGACAATTGTAACTTTTGAAACTCAGATAAGCATTCATAACTACATAATAATAGCCCTGGGGAAAAGCCAGCAAAGAGCTCTATGGAAACTGTGCAACAAGACCCTGTTTTTTTAACCTACGCCTGTTAATCAATGCAATCCAAAAGAGGGCTTTTTGAAAAAAATCTCTCTGACAACATCAGCCTATTTCTTTTTAAAGTTTAAAGAGTAAGACATTTAAAACAGATCATGACACTTATCTGCCCTTCAAGAGCCCTATTTAAAATTCTCATCCTGATGTTTAAATCCTTTCATAGCCTTGCCTCTCCATATCTGTATACATCTAACTCAATAACCTCTCCACCCTCAAAATCTCCATTCCCCTGTCTCTGGCTTTTTGTGTAGCCTTTTACATTCTTGCCACGTTTAGAGGACTTCAAAGCATTTTGCAGTGGAATGCAATTTACATTTATGTGCATGACAATCCATTGAAGAGAAAACTATAATTATGGCACTAGTGGTTATTATAACATTACATTAATTTCCTGACATTTTTTCAAACACAAGAAATAGGAGCAGGAGTAGATCACACGGCCCATTGAGCCTGCTCCATTATTCAATATGATCACGGCTGATCTTGGTCTGCAACTCCACTTTCCTGCCCGCTCCACATATTCCTTCATTCCTTGAAACACCAAAAATCTGTCTATCCCAGTCTTAAATGCATTCAATGATGTAGCATCCATAAACCTCTTGGGTAGAGAATTCCAAAGATTCACAACCCTTTAAGTGAAGTAATTTCTCATCTCAGGAAGCGCAGCAGGTGGCTTATTCAGAAAAATGGTCTTCCTCAGGGAAGCGTGATTGCACCGCTGCTGTACAACATCTACACGAATGACCTACCTATAGACGGTGTCACACGCCGCTTTATATATACTGATGACTTACGTGTCACCGCCCAAAGCACTGATTTTAACACTGTGGAGAAAACGCTTTCTGAGGCCTTGGAGGGGCTAACATCCTACTATGAAGAAAACCACTTTCGTGCAAACCCATCAAAGATGCAAGTTTGTGCATTCTACCTCAGAAACCGTGAAGCCAAACGCCAGCTTAAAGTAACCTGGTGCGGAGCAACATTGATGCATTGCTAGCACCCTATCTACTTAGGAGTCACCCTTGACAGGTGCCTCACCTTCAAGAACCACATTGAAAAGACAAAGGCAAAAGTGAACGCACGAAACAACATCCTGAATAAGCTCACTAACGCAAAATGGGGAGCAAGCTCGAAAACATTGCGAACCAGTGCATTTGCTCTTTGCTATTCCACTGCCGAATACGCCTGCCCTGCATGGGAAAGATCTAGTCATGCTAAGAAGATGGATGCCGTTCTGAATGCAAGCTGCCAACTTATCATAGGTTGTTTAAAACCAACAAACACCAACAGCCTATATGTCCTGGCGGGTATCGCTCCCCCTGATATAAGAAGAATGGTAGCCAGCAAGAAAGAGCGACTCCATCAAACATCAAATGAGAGGCACCCTCTACATGGTCATACACCTACACCCAGCTGTCTAAAGTCAAGGAAGAGCTTCATGAACAGTGTTGTTCCATTCCAATCAACCTCATCTGAAGCCTGCATCACCTTTTGGAAAGACCAGCTTGCCAGTCTCAAACAACCCCCCAGTGATGGAAATTCTACCGGATGAAAGCCTCCCAGGAGCTAATTGCAACTGGGTAACCTGGAAGTGCCTTAACAGACTTAGGACTGGTGTAGGTCATTCAAAGGTGTCACTAAGCAAATGGGGATATACAACCAGCCCGACAACCTGTGAATGCGGAACTGAGCCACAGACTATGCAACATCTCCTGCAATTATCCTTGGACTCTGCTCCCATGTTTTAGGTTCCCCAACTGGGGGAAACAAGCTCAGTGTCTACCCTATCAAGCCCCTTCAGAATTTTATATGTTTCAATGAGGTCACCTTTCATTCTTCCAAACTTCAGAGAGTAAAGACCCAATTTACTCGTCATAGGACAACCCCTCATCCCAGGGACCAATTTAGTGAACCTTCACTGTACTGGCTCCAAGCTAAATCTTAATTACTCCAATCAACATGTTTCAGTTTTGAACCTAGTCAGTGAACAACAACTCCATTATTTAATTTGTGAAACAAATTAGATAGTTAAACAAATTCATTCACATAGTTTCTTTTTAAGTAACTGTTTATTTTATTCACCTGCAAATTCGTTCACACAAAAAATAAAACCTAGAGTCTTTTGTAACAATTGTCATGGCCTTACAGAGTCCTTCACAATTTGTCTGCCCATATTGCTTTGATTGACAGAGGCTTGGGGGCAGGGATTGGCCTGGTGAGAACGTGGGACGGAGAGGGTCCCTGGATATAAGCTCAAGGTCAGATAGAATTGGATGTGGTCTTGGACACCCAAAAGAGGCCTGGATGGAAACCTAGAGATGGAAGTGGGCTTGTATGGGAGCTTGCAGGCTAGTGGAGACCTAGATGAGATATCAAGGCCTGTGTACACAAGTATCAGGAAGGATAAGTCCTCTTCCTTTTGTCTTTTCTAAGTTTAGAATCACTAATTCCGTCAGCGTATTCCATCAAGCTTTGTGGCTGAAAACTGACTTCTTCTCTGAAAGTGGGAAGAGGAACACATACGCAGTGCCAACCACACCCCTGATTAAATCTGAGACTATCCCAGGAACTTGTGTGATGGACCCCCACCCTCAGTGTTTAGGAAGAGTTGATCTCGGATGGTGAAGAATTTGTCCAATATCACACTGACACAAGGACCACATGAATGGGAATCCTACTGCTATATTTGGTATAATGACACCAATGTGATGCAAGGGAAAAAAAATCACATTTAAGCCAAGGTAATTCTTGTGTGCCACTTTTAATTCATCATCTCAGTTCTTTTTTTCATTTGAACATGGGATGTGCGCATCACTGGCTGCGCCAGCAATTATTGCCCATCCCTAACTTCCCTCAAGAAAGTGGTGGTGAGCTGCCTTCTTGAACTGCTGCAGTCCATGTGGTGTAGGTACACCTGCAGTTCTGTTATGGAGGGAGTTCCAGGATTTTGACCCAGCGAAAGTGAAGAAACGGCGATATATTTTCAAGTCAGGACGCTGAGTGACTTGGATGTCAGGAGCTGTGCGCTGTCACTACTATCAAGTTAGACCCCTAAGCACCAGAACTTTATCACAGCCTTATAGCATTTGAAATACTTCCCTATGACAAGCAAGACAGAAGATGCAAAATCTTGGATGGTTGTTGTTGGTGCTTGTAATTAAAATAGACATAGCAACAACATTCCCATCCACCCACTATTATGATTCACTGAAACCTGAATGTAAAACTCACACCCTACATTGTTACACTTCACTGAAATCCTAGTGACAATGCTGGATTTATTATAGGAAAATAAAACTGCTATCATTGAATGAGGCATACAAAAGGGGAGGATAAGAAAAGCAAATACAAGCCCTTTATACAAGAACTTTTATCAAAACGTTCAGCTGCGCAAATAAATGGACAGTACTAATTGCAGCCTGCATATCTCAGTACTACCTGGCACTGACATGCAGGCAGGAGCTCCTGATCAAAGTTCACAAATCTATTTTCCCTTTTTTATTGAGTGGGGATTTCAGTGGTATTCATAGCAAGCTCCTGCATGACTCCGCCAATTCATATTAATTTCACAGAATTTGAGTCATGTACAATATTGTCTAACAGCCAGATTCTGCTTGCTGCAGAGTTTAACCTATTCAGCAGCACAAGGAATAGGACAAGTATATCTGTTTATGAAAGAAGTTAGCATTCAATAGGGATAAATATTCCATGGAACAGATAATGAAGCATTTATAGGAACTTTATCACTCAAGAGCTGTTAGAATTTGCAGCTTAAAACTGCTCAATGTTGTTGATAGGGTCGATGTCAACGACAACAACTTGCATTTGTATAGTGCCTTTAATGCAGTAAAACATTCCACAAGTTCTTCACAAGAACATTATCAAACAAAATCTGAAACCGAGCCACATAGCAAGATATCAAGGCAGATAACCAAAAGATTGGCCAAACAGGTAGATTTTAAGAAACGAAGGAAAGAGAAGTGGATAGGTTTAGAGAGGAAATTCTGGAGCTTAAGGCTAGGCAGCTGTAGGCATATCCACCAACAGCGGACAGATATAAAATCGGGATTGCGCAAGAGGGCAGATAATGTGCAGGGGTGTAAGGCTGGAGGAGCTTAGAGAGATCGGAAGGGGCAAAGTAGTGGAAGAATTTGAAATAATGATGGAGTTTTTAAAATTGAGGTGGAAACCAATGTTTGAGGTGGAAACCATACTTCAGGAGGTTAAGCAAGTTGAAGAGTATACGTGGCTATATATATAAGCACAGTCCATTGTTCCTCTTATTGTGTCCATAGCCTAAAATATTCTATTTGTGACATGCTGAAGTTTCCAATCTCAGTTTTAAGCAAATTTCCCGTCCATTTTATTTAACTACGTAGACTAGTTAACATCCCAGATTGACATGAAATGGGGTCATGTCTGGACCCGCTGAATTGGGGAACAAGGGCAGGTAAGCAACCAACCTGTATAAACCAATACATCTGGCTCCAAATCATCTGTCTCTGTGAATTTGTTCTCTGCTGTTGTTTTAGTTAATGTTATGAGGGAGCTGCTCCTTCTGACTGGTTAGTTTGCTGGGCTCTTCTTTCTGGTTATTTTCCTCAATGAGGAAAATTTTAAAAAATATATATAAGTGAAGTCTGGAATCCATTTGGGTCTGCAACATGTTCCCAACTTTATTTTTCTTCAGCAAATACTCATAAGTAGACAGGAAGTAGCCTTTAGGGTCTGATTGGTTTGCACTATTGTAAGATTAGCATAAACCAATCAGCAACGTTACTGACTTACTGCAAATTTGAAGCGTTACAGACAATTAGTCTTTTCATACCCACAGGAACAAATGCTAATGTAAAGGAAATGGCAGAAGCTGTTATATATTTATTAAGAAAGTTGTGTAAAAGCTCTAAGGATTTGAGTATATGTTCTATGATAAGGGAATGAGTATATATTCTTAGTAAATGGTACTTATCAAAAATGAATCCAATTCAGCTTTTCATTCTGTAGAATGCCCCCTTGGGAACATCATTTAACTCCACCACATCAAGATGACACAGCGATTCGACACATCACTGTCTGGAGCTCGACTGTGCGCAAGAAACCCTAAAGTGCTTCACAGAAGCTCAATCAGAGAACTCAAATGACCAGCAGCTTTAAAGTATGAAGCAATGCAACGAGGTAGATTGAGGCACAACAGTAAGTGCCCTGCTAGCTCCCTTCATACGATTTCGGATTTTGTGACAATCTGTGCGAGTAGCATCCTTATTTAGTTACACCGTTGGACAGTTTTATGAAAAATAACACAGCTTTGGGAAGGATATAATAACTGAGCAGTGAGATCACAGGTGAGTTCCCTAATCTCCAAAGGGAAGTATCATAACATGAGAAGAAAAGCAAAATACTGCAGGAGCTGGAATTCTGAAATAAAAACAAAATGCTGGAAATACTCAGCAGGTCAGGCAGCATCTGTGGCGAGAGAAACAGAGTTAACCTTTCAGGTTGATGAACTTGAGTATTTCCAGTATTTTCTGTTTTTATTTCGGATCAATAACATACTGCATTTGTGGAGATGAAGACACTTTATAAATGGGACAAGGCTTTAGCATTTATTTTTTTAAAAAACGCACCTGCAATGAAATTACACATAGTAAATTGATTCAATACTCCTGCCCTTAAAAAACATCCATTTACTGTTGCCAAGGGATGTTTGTTTTAAGTTCACTGCCCTTTAAGGCCACAACATCTAATTGGTTTATGTAAGAACAACCTGAGAACAATTTTCTGGGACAGCCTTGGTGTAACGGGTAAGGCGGAATCTGCACTGGAAAGACTTGAACAGAGTTTTCAACCAGAGCTTTGTCAATGATAAAAATTAACTGTAGCATGTTAAGAACACAGCTGCAGTGAATACTCTTCCAGTTTCATCTTGCACTCTAATGCAAAATACCAGAGAACTTCACAGTTCATTAAATTTTTACTTCTGGTGAATTCCTGCTTTACCAATCCTAGGTCAAGATTGATTAAAACTTAATTATCCAGGATCTGACAACACTCATTAGAACAGACACTCATTAAACTGGTACTCATTAGAACAGGAGTACATTTAGACTTAAAAATTTCCTGCTGATGTTATTGGTCAATAAACAATAACTTTCAGCATCCCTTTATTTGCATGGCTCGTTCCCCAAATGCCACCTCACATCACTTATTAAAAATGCCACCTCCCCATTGCCCTATAACAATCAGCTAGTAATACTATGCATAACTGGAGTCATTATACAGGATTTAAGTCACAGAATAAATTAGCTGTACATTTATAGAAATTAGAAATTCTGGGCCACCAAATCTGCTTAAGGACAGGTTAACTTATTGTAGAATTGCCCAGTACCAAGATTCATCCTTAAATATAAACCTTTATTGGAGAAATTATATGTATGTGCTTGAGGGTACATAACTGATGCGTTGACTTTCATTTCAGTAAATGGCGAGCAAAAGAGAGATTAGGTTAGCATGTGGAGGCCCATGATGTGGCAATCCTGGATGGTCTATGTGTGTGAGAGATGATAACCCTTGTTGGCAGCAACTCGGTGGGTGGCAAACACAACTAAATCTACGGCACCGTGCAGCAAGTGGGTAGGAAGGGAGGATAAATGAAGTGCAGAAATGCAGTAGTAATAGAGGATTCCATAGTCAGGGGAATAGACAGAACCTTCAGCAGTCACAATCCAGGGTCCCAAATGGGACATATTTCCCAGGAGACTAGGGGCAGAATTTTCCAGCTGATGTGAGGCTAACGGAGCCCGCACGTCAGCACATTAAATGTCGTGCGCTGACATTGCGTGAGTGTCCCAAAGTCAGCGTGAGCCATCGTGATATTTCGGTTGCCGGGCACGCTCAGTTCGCTCGCCATTAATTGAAGGGCTCGTTAAGGCCCTTAACTTGCCAATTGTCCAGGATTTTGAGGGGCCCGTGCAAACTTTGGGTCAGTGCACCGGCCCAACGGGCAGGCGGGTAGGAAATTTTTAAGAAAACTTTTGCAATGTCAGGATATGTGGACTCAGAGAGGTTGTTCATGTTTTACATGAAGTATTAATTGATGAAAGTGTTTAAAACTGGCCTGTGTGATTGTTAGTAGTTGTCATCGATGTCCAAGAGGTTTTTGAGTAATTTGAAACCAGTCTGCAGATAGAATTCTTTTTCGGCCTTGCAGCTTTCCGGAGGCCTCCATTTAGCCTGGGGCTATGAGTTCTGACCTCTCCACTGGAGACAGCTGCTCTGAGGAGGAAGGGAGGGATAGAATAAGGAGGAGGCCAGGACTGAACAATCAGCCTCCAGGGGAGCCACCTTTGGGAGGTCAGGCGCAGGGCCAAGAGGTTGTCCAAGGTGCAAGGAGCCGCAGACGAAGCCACTATCCTGCTGCCGGGGTATACAGGCGGCAAAGCAGCTACCTCAATATGACTGAGGTGCAGTGCCGAAGGAGGCTCCGACTCTCAAGAGAGAGAGTCAACTATATCTGTCCGATGATTGGCCCTGAGATCTCCCCTAACTGTGTGGGTGGACATCCCATGCCAGCGGCTCTGAAGCTCACAGTTTCCCTCCACTTCTATGCCTCTGGCTCCTTCCAGGGCTCGGTGGGTGATCTTTGCTGTGTCTCGCAATCAGCTGTCCACACTTGTGTCAAGCAGGTCACAGACGCTCTGTTCAGACGGGTATCCACCTTCATTCACTTCTGCTGCGACCAGGCAAGTCAGGCACAGCGAGCCAGAGGCTTCGTGGCCATTGCTGGCTTCCCCCACGTCCAGGGTGCAATAGACTGCACACTTGTGGCCATCAAGGCGCCAGCAGGTGAGCCCGGTGCCTTCGTCAACAGGAAGGGCTTCCACTCAATGAACGTGCAGATAGTGTGTGATCACAGGATGCTGATTCTACAAGTCTGTGCAAGGTACCCAGGCAGCTCCCACGATGCCTACATCCTCAGACACTCCCAGATGCCGGGGCTCTTCAGTGCTCCGGCTTGGCTGGATGGTTGGCTGTTGGGTGAGAAGGGCTATCCCCTGTGAAGGTGGCTCATGACGCCTCTCCGCCATCCAAGAACAGAAGCTGAGCATTGGTACAATAGGAGCCAGGGCACCATAAGGGCTGTGGTGGAGAGAGCCATTGGTCTTCTCAAGATGCGCTTCCGTTACCTTGAACGCTCAGGGGGCGCACTCCAGTACCCCCCAGATCACGTCTCTCTGATCGTGGTAGTCTGCTGCGCCCTGCACAATCTTACGCTGGAAAGGGGGGATGGAACTGACAATGAAGACCTTGACACCTTGGATGAGGCGGCACATGATGAATCCAGCAGTGCCTCAGAGGGTGAGGAAGCACAGGGCGATGATGAAGGGCACAGCAATGACCCACGTTTACACCAAGGAGGCAGGGACACCCGGGACAATTTAATCCAAAGAACCTTCAGCTAGCTCCACACACATGGATCAGCAGGAACAGCATTGCCTGGAACTTCCACACGTGGCATTTAGGTGCCACATCTTCCACCTTTTCAGCTGCAACTAAGGCCTTAGTACAGAAACATCAATGTCCATCAAACACTCATGATAATTATGTGAAAAAGAAAAAAGCACCACAATGAAAAAACCCTCAGCCATGGTAACAAAGGTGGACTTTATTGTGTCCAAAATTAAAGCACACATGATTATTTCACAATGACAGAAAAATGGATCCCTATTCTAAGGCCAACACAAAATCACCAGTGACATACCCGTGGAGTGCCTAAGGTGCCTTATGCTTACATTTCCGGGTGCTATGTCTACGTGCTGCCCCATTGCTCGAATTGGCTTGTGAGACAGCCTGCTGACTCTGCTGTCCTACTGGCTAAGATGACCTTGGCAGGTGTCCTCTGGCCCGTGGAGCCTGTAATGGCCCCACTGGGAGGGAGTGGTCAGTTCCTGAACTGTGCCTCCCCAGTTGTCGTAGCCTCAACGGAAGAAATGTTGACTGGCAGAGGGGCGGAGGAGCTGCTGCCTTCATCCAGCGCACCATGGGAGGAGCTCGCAGCGACAACAGGTAACTGCTGCACCGACATGAGGTACAAATCTACCTCTCTGCTCACCGTGGATGCATGGGCACTGAGTGCTGGCGCTTGGTGTCCACAACATCTTTCACAATGGGAAGGACCACCTGTGGCCAGTACCGCTGTGAGGGCTTGCAGGTCAGAGCGTAGCCCAATCATATTTTGATTCATTTGGTGGAGGCCCCTCTCTATGAGAGTCGCCAATCTCTCATTGAAGGAAGCCTGAAGCTCTGCCCTGAGGGCGGAATCTTCACATGCACTCTGCCTAGACTCCTCCGTCGCAGAAAGCAACTGAACCACTCCCTCATGCAACCCTGCCAGATGCAAATGCACTTCCTGCCACCTGTCTTGCAGCTGCTGCAATGGGGGCAACTCCAGAGGCACGTCATCTGTGCTGGACTCAGCATGTGCCTCATCCCTTGCAGCCCTCCAGCTGCTAAAGCCATCAGCACTCTGTCCCTACCATCTCCTCCAACGATTGTGAAGTGCCCTCTCCACTGTGACCCGGGACACTAGCTGATGGTAAAGTCCCCACCGAGGTGTGTGTGTCTGTGCTGGTGCCTGACTGGCTGAAATGATGTGCCGCAAGTTACACATGTTGGGCCTCAGGTGTGGAGGGGGGGCTGCGGTGCGGACGTGTGGGTCGCTCTGGTGGTGATGCTGAAATTAACAACAAGGACAGTGCATCAGTTAGCGTGCATTCACTTCAACCTTTCATCGCTTTTCCCCTCCAGCCTCATAAGTCGCTACCCTTAAAGACCCTAAGGAGAAGAACATTGGTGAAGTGGAAATGAGTCAAGACGGGCCCCAACCATAAAACGCACAGGCAGACAGGCTGGTCAGATGGCCTCATGAATGCCACATGGCTTGTTATGAACCATAGGAGTGGGAAGAGTGCAGGGATACCTGACCTGGATACATTGTTGCCTGGATAGTTGCGGGGCTGAGGAAACATCTCAAACAGTTGTGACATTTTCCGCCGCACACAGGGGGCTGAGAGGTCATATTATTACCCTTCATTCCGTAAGTAGGGGCATAGACTAGGTGGCCAGAAGGCAACATTTCCCCTTGGCGCAGGAATGAGTAATGTGGTGGCATTCATCTAAGTTGAGTGCCATGAGGTTCACAGCTGAGGCGCTGAAGACCTTTTGGACAAAGTAATGTGGGGCGCACTGGCTGAAAGGGTGCAGGAGGTCCCAAGCCTCCTTGAATGGAATAAGTCTTTGGCTGTGCAGCAGCGATCCAATGGCAGTTAGACCATGGCGATAGTGGTCACAAATGGGATAAGGTGACTTTGGAAGGTGGTGGAGATGCTATTCCTCAAGGGGATGAGGGTCTCTTCTGTATGACCCAAACATCAGAATGTCTCAGTCTGTGAATGAGCATTGTTGCAGCATTAACGATTGCAGCAACCATCAGTGGTTTGGATGGTGTGCAGACAGAGTGGATGGGACTGTGGACCTCAAATACCTGCCCGCTGGACCCCAGCCTCACCGCCCCCAGCCGCCCTGGCCTCTTGCCCTGCCCCAACCCCCTCCCCCAACGGTCCCCTTGGACACATTCGGCGTCCATCATTTTGAATAGCACACGGGTCCTAGCGCCAATGGCAAGGAGGTGCAACTAGGTGCAGTGCCGATGCTAGCAGCTGGGACTTGCCCAAAAGACCTTGAGGCACCCCTTGGACCATCTTATTACCACCAATATGACATGTGTTGGAGTTCTGAGTATGTGTCTCACGGCTTCCCCTGCAGCTTGCCCCAAACTACTCAAATGCCACAAAAACCAATATATACTGTGGGGAAAGCCCTTCTTCTCCTCAACCACTAAGGCTGATGTAAGCATTATCAGTACCCATTTGCCCACCCATGGCCTGCTCCTCGAAGGATGTGAGGCGCTGGTGGAGGGTGCGCCCACCTCCAGTCCTCAGGCGCTCCTGGGCAGTGTGGTTACTTTTTGCCTGAAAAACAGAGAAGAGGATTTATTGGGGTAGCCCGCCCATGTACTCTGCACGCGCATGCCGCACCCCACCCACAGTGGCCCATCTGAGGCCTCCAGCAGCTCCCGTCCACACTACTAGGGATGAGTTCCCAGAATATATTACGGCTGGTCCCAACCCCCTCCCCCAACGGTCCCCTTGGACACATTTGGCGTCCATCATTTTGAATAGTACACGGGTCCTAGCGCCAATGGCAAGGAGGTGCAACTAGGTGCAGTGCCGATGCCAGCAGATGGGACTTGCCCAAAAGACCTTGAGGCACCCCTTGCACCATCTCATTACCACCAATATGACATGTGTTGGAGTTCTGAGTATGTGTTGTGCAGCCTCCCCTGCAGCTTGCCCCCAAACTACTCAAATGCCACAGAAACCAATATATGCTGCGGGGAAAGCCCTTCTTCTCCTCAACCACTAAGGCTGATGTAAGCATTGTCAGTAGCCATTTGCCCACCCAGCGTGCGTCGGATGCCCTGTGCAGTAACGACAGCCATATACGGTGTTTGGCGGGGGGGGGGGGGGGGGGGGGGGGGGGGGGGGGGGGGGTCAAATGGGCAAGACAGACACATGGTACTCACCCGTCTGGAGTGCAGCAGATCGTTGTCTACATTGTGCGCCAGATGTCACCATGGGCACTTACAGCCTCACCAGCCTCCTCCCACACCTGGCTGGTGACATGGGGAGCCCTCCTCCTCCCATCCTCAGGATACAGAATCTGACGCCAGTTTCCCACCTCTTGCAGGAGGGCAGCAAGGCATGCATCCGAAAATCTGAGAGCACAATGGCCCCCCCCGCTGGCCTCTCCTGCAACCTGCGCCCCCCTCTCCTCCTCCACCTCTGCCCTCCTTAGAACATTTCTACCTCTCTCAGTGGCCATGGTGCACTGCCTCAAGCAGGCTCCCTGGCCACTCTTTAAACAGGCTGCCGGCTCCTCATTGGAACCGGCAGTCTGAGGCCGCCCGCCCCAGCGACTATTTTCCCATTCTTCATGGGAGCCTCAAAGCCGCGGTGCAGGCCTTAATTGGCTGCCCGCCGCTGAGTCGGTTGGGCTCGCCCGACTGATGAATGTAAAATTCTGGCCTAGGTATGGAATAACATGGAGCAGGTGCAAAAGATTTTGCAGAGGGAAGGGGAGTATGCAAAATGCCACAGCTCATGTTGAAATACAGTTCTGCAAAGGGAGTTTCATTCCTTAGGAGATAAAAATTGAAAAGCGGGACTTCAAGCTTAGTAATCCCAGCAATATGCTGGTCAATATAGGAACTAGAAGACAATGAAGTTAGACGCACAATTGGAAATATGGTGTATGAGGTAAGGTTTCAGATTCCTGGTACAATGAGACCAGTGAGCTAGCATCCTGCACATCATGGATGGGTTTCACCTGTACTGGATGGAACCAATGTGCTAGCTGGGAGAATAACTGGTGCATTGTGAGGTTTTATACTAATGTGGTGGATGAAAAGGGAAAAAATGATGAGGAAGCATAACTGGGAGTCGAAGGAACAGTAAGATAAGACAGAAAATATATCAAAAGGAGGATGGACTAAAATAAGTGAAACTGCCAAACAGACAGAGAGATGTTTGAGGCATGTGTATGTAATATAAGGGTAGGGAAATATTTGGGAGATGGTAACCACAACATTGTTATGTTTGATAAAGAAGTTAAATAGGAGAGGAAGTCAGCAATAAAGGTATTTGGCAAGGGAACAGTCAATGATAAAGATGTTTGGTGAGGAAGCAGTCAATTACAAAGGTATTTGACTAGGGAACAGTCAGGGTAAAGATATGAGATTAAAAGGGGAACAAGTCAAAATAACCCAAATTGAAAAATTAGTAAGAAAGATAGGATGCAAACAATAGAAAACAGATTATTAGGAATAGACAAATTAAAATTAAACTGAGACTTAAAGAAAGAGGCATGCAAGGAATCAAGCTTACTAATACAAAAGGAACAAAGCTGAATAAATGAAATACAATGAAACAAAAAAAAAGGTTTAGAAAGGCTGAGGGGGTTAAAAAAAAACAAAAATTGGCATGTAAAACTGGTCAAGGATTTTATAAATGCACTAAAAGTAAAAAAAGTGTAGGACTGATTAGCAAGGGGGAAGAAAGTCTAATGAAGGATAAAGGGATGGTGGAAATATTAAATTAATACTTTGCCCTGGTTGTCACAGAATAAATGGGAATGAACCAAAAGGAAACACTACTGAACAAACTGGAGTTAAGTGAGAAGTGCAAAAGGCACCAAGGCTTGAGGGCACACATCCTAGAATGCTGAGGGAAATCAGGAAGGAAATAGCAGAGAGTCTGACCACAATCTTACAAACATTCTTGGATGTGGAAATTGTGCCTGATGACTGGAGAATTGCCAGTAAAAATTTGTCTTAGTTTGGAAGTAGATTGGCAATCTCACTCCAACCCCGCAGGATGGTTGCTATGGGGAGTGGAACTTGTCATCTTGGTGCAGTAAGGAGTGCTGCTCTGCAGTGCAGTTTTGATTGTACATCTAGCTTGCACTCTATCTGACTCAGACTACTGATGCTTTATCTGGGATATGTGGAAAATGGTATTACTCCACCTTCCAGGATTAACATCTCTCCCCTTGAGTTTAAATTTCATTCTTTGAAAAAAATCTCAAACAAACAAAAATACACCTATAATACCTCATGTCGAACTGTTTAACACTAGTCCTGCTGCATTGCCTATTCTTAGTCATTACATAAAAATGATGCAGATCTTTTCACATCACAGTTTTTCCTAAATAACTTCAGTTTTGTTTCCTTGTCATACTGCAGTATTTTCCTGGTTGAACAGGTTGGCTCAATTCGGCCTTCGAATATATTGCCAATTTTGGATTGTCACAGGTTACACTGGAGATGGGTCTCTACATTTCTCCACTCAACAGCATGCCATGCCAGCCTAAGTAAGTACAGATATCAAAAGGGTTCATTTGCACAATAGGTTTAGCATTGGTGCACAGCGATGCTAAACTTGTGTAATTGAAATCAAGTGTTGAGACCTGAAGCAGGTCCCCTCTTGTTCTGGTGCCAGACCATGCTTGACTCTGGACTTGGGTTGAAATTACACTTTGCACCGATATTATTGTTATATTGTAAAGGTGCCCTTAGTGTACTGGGTATCACAAGTGTGAATCAAGTCCTGCCACTCTATTACTCTGCAACATGCCATAAGGCTTTTGGCAAGAGGCCTCAAAACCTGAACAGCTTTGGTATCAGACCTTCTAAAAGTCAGTGTTTCTTATGGTAAGTGTAGAAAAAAGCAACAATCGTGCTATGCTGAATTTCCATCAATCTGTTTTCTTAAGTATGCTAAAATTCTTATTAAACTGTATTGTAATTTACAAAACACTGGACAATCTATCATAATGATTTGAACAGAAATATTAAGTAGATGTATCAATTCTATCGAGAAGACAGGCTTTACACCAACATGTTAACATTCATGGTGGTGAAAGGATTAAATAAAATGCTGATTTCTGTCACTATTCTCGTGGCATTCAGACCCTCTTGTCCTACCTTGACCATGGTGGAAATTTCCTCTATTCCCTTGGTAGCAGCATCTCGCACGATTGGTGTAACGAGACCACGCTCCGTAGCAACTGCCACTGCGATGTCAATAGAGCTCAGCTGATGAGGGCCCTCATCGTTCCAGGTGGAGTTCACATCCGGCATTTGCTTCAAAAGATTTTCATCGAGAGAAAAGGGAGGGAGCAAGGGAGGTGTGAGGGTGGAGGAAAAAAGACAGCTGTCATAGAAAGAACTGGAGTGGGCAAAACAAAATGCTTGTGTTATAAATAGAAGCAATTTACCATCAAATGGTAATGCCCACTGTAGATTTAGTGACTGTGGGATTATGTTCTAAATCTTTTATGGTTAATCTTGCGTCCAAGATGTTATTCTTGACACCTTAACTTCTGCCAACAGTCTGCTTCAATCTACCCTCTCCCATCCTCAAGAATTTTAAACAATTTCTATCACATTGCCCATAATCTGCATTGTTCTATCAAAATAGGCCAGTTTTTCCAAGTCTATTTTTGCATTTATGTTTCCTCATGCCAGGCAGCATTCTAGTGATACCACACAAGGGGAGAGAGAAGGGAGTCAGGATAGCGAGAAATGAGTTCCGTGGGGCAGGAACAGGCTGACCTCTCTCTCTCCTTGTCCAGTCCCTTCCCACATACATCCGTGATTCCTCTGACACCTTACGTCACATCAACAATTTCCAGTTCCCTGGCCCCAACCGCCTCCTCTTCACCATGGACATCCAATCCCTCTACACCTCCATCCCCCACCGGGATGGTCTGAGGGCTCTCAGCTTCTTTCTCGAACAGAGGCCCGAACAATCCCCATCCACCACTACTCTCCTCCGTCTGGCTGAACTTGTTCTCATACTGAACAATTTCTCCTTTAACTCCTTTCACTTCCTCCAAATAAAAGGTGTGGCTATGGGTACCCGCATGGGCCCCAGCTATGCCTGTCTCTTTATGGGGTATGTGGAACATTCCTTGTTTCAGTCCTACTCCGGTCCCCTTCCACAACTCTTTCTCCGGTACATCGATGATTACTTCGGTGCTGCTTCATGCTCTCGTCGGCACCTGGAAAAATTATTAACTTTGCTTCCAATCTCCACCCCTCTATCATTTTCACATGGTCCATCTCTGACACTTCCCTTCCTTGACCTGTCTCAATTTCTGGTGATAGACTGTCCATCAATATCCATTACAAGCCTACCGACTCCCACAGCTACCTCGACTACAGCTCCTCACACCCCGCTTCCTGTAAGGACTCCATCTCATTCTCTCAGTTCCTTCGGCTCCATCGCATCTGTTCTGATGATACTACCTTCAAAAACAGTTCCTCTGACATGTCCTCCTTCCTTAACCGAGGTTTTCCACCCACAGTTGTTGACAGGGCCCTCAACTGTGTCTGGCCCAACTCCCGCGCATCCGCCCTCACGCCTTCTCCTCCCGCCCAGAAACATGATAGGGTCCCCCTTGTCCTCACTTATCACCCCACCAGCCTCTGCATTGAAAGGATCATCCTCCGCCATTTCTACCAACTCCAGCATGATGCCACACATCTTCCCTTCAACACCCTGGCGGCATTCTGTAGGGATCGTTCCCTCCGGGACACCCTGGTCCACTCCTCCATCACCCCCTACTCCTCAACCCCCACTTATGGCACCACCCCATGCAAACGCAAAAAATGCAACACCTGCCCCTTCACTTCCTCTCTCCTCACCGTTCAAGGGCCCAAACACTCCTTTCAAGTTAAGCAGCGTTTCACCTGCATTTCCCCCAACTTAGTCTACTGCATTCGTTGCTCCCAATGCGGTTTCCTCTACATTGGAGAGACCAAATGCAGACTGGGTGACCACTTTGCAGAACACCTTCGGTTTGTCCGCAAGCATTACCTGTCGCTTGCCATTTTAATACTCCACCCTGCTCTCTTGCCCACATGTCTGTCCTTGGCTTGCTGCATTGTTCCAGTGAAGCTCAATGCAAACTGGAGGAACAGCACCTCATCTTCCGACTAGACAGCCTTCCGGATTGAATATTGAGTTCAACAACTTTAGATCTTGAACTCCCTCCTCCATCCCCACCCCCTTTCCGTTTCTTCCCCCTTCCTTATGTTTTTTCCAATAATTTATATAGATTTTTCTTTTCCCACCTTTTTCCATTATTTTTAAATGTATTCCACCCATCACTTTTTTCACCCCACCCCCACTAGAGCTATCTTGCTTGTCCTGCTCTCCACTCTTAATTAGCACATTCTTTTAGATAATATCACCACCTACAACACCTCTTTGTTCTTTTGTCTGTGACATCTTTTGGTTATCTCCTCCTATCACTGCTTGCTTGTCCCAACAACAGCCCCCCTTCTCCCCACCCCTCTTAAACCAGCTTATATTTCACCCCTTTCCTATTTCTACTTAGTTGTATTGAAGGGTCATGAGGACTCAAAACGTCAACTTTGCTCTTCTCTGCCGATGCTGCCAGACCTGCTGAGTTTTTCCAGGTATTCTGTTTTTGTTTTGGATTTCCAGCATTCCCAATTTTTTTGTTTTTATCTCATTGTTCCTTTGGCAATCTGTGTTGGTTACTTTTAGCTATTTTTTGTTCATCCAGATGTGTGGCAATTTCATTTTAATTAATGACTCTAAAATTTAAGCTAATTGACCTATAATTATCTGGATTAGCTGAGTCCCTTTCTAAAAATCAGCATTACATTAGACACTTTCCAGTCCTCCCATATACATCCACACTTAGTCTTCAAGTACAATTTCTAGAGTCTAGGCAAATTCTTCCCTTAACACCCTCAGGATTCTGGGCTCTGAAGCTTTGCCTTCCTCTGGCATAACTGAATTATCTGAAATATTATTTTATTTATCATAATATCACTCATCTCACTCTCAACCAATTCAGAATTCATCTCTCTCCACCATCCTTCTCTTTACTAAATACTTAGTAAATACCTCTGCCATCATCTACATCTATCATCTATAAACTGACAATCCTCTTCTCTCATGGGTTCCACCTAACATTTAATAATTCTCTTTTTACTGGTTTCTGACATTTTTCACACTCTCTTTGTTTCTCTTATCTCACTTAACCTCCTACTTCCTCAGATAGGCCCTCTTATTCATTCAATGGTTTCTAACCTCTATTTATCCATGGGATCCTAAAACCACTGGTAATTTTCTTTTTTAAAAATAGAATCTATTTATTCTTTACTTTTGTAATTTCTTTATTAAAAACGTCCACTGTTGCCCTATAGTCCTGTGTCACTGTGCCCTTCCATCTCACCTCAGCTAGCTTGCTTCATTTTTCTGAAATCTGTCCTAATCCAATTTGCTTTTTTAGTCTTTGTGCACGATTTACAGTTTCTGGTTAACTTAGCCCTCATCATACTTTGATCACCATCATTTATTTTATCTATGTGACCCATTTTATTCCTTATAACCAGAACAAATAATGCCTACACCTTACCGCTTGAAGAAAGAATCTTGTACACAATTTAGGAATCCCATTCTCTTTTCTCCCTCTCTGTCCCATCGATCAGTGAATTTTTCAAATCTTTTTTGTTATTCCGATTCATCTTTCTAATCCCAGTGCAGATTCCTTTCTACATTTTCTTCCCAGGATTTGGAGGATTGTAACACACCCTACTCACTTAACAAGTCATTTTATTTTAATCTTCAAGTTCTAACCATATTGACTTTCTCTCTAAATCCTTCCTTGTGACATCTTCCCTTTCTACAAACTTATTCTCACTTCAACCAATACTGTCCCAATTTTCTTCTTAGATAGACCCACGGGATGGAGCTTTCACTCTGTTTCAATGGGTTCTAAGGTCCAATGAGAAGTCCAATGTGCGATCTGTAGACTCTGCCACATGTGAAGTAGGTGGTGCTTGAAGGGTTTGGTAGATGGGTTGTTTGGAGGTTTTGAGGCTCCGACCCTCAACTTCGCCTCTGCACATTCTCGACAAGCCTCTTGATGTATTCAGGGCCTTCCTGAATGAATCATCGCTATTTTGGGCAGTCTACCCTTTGGTCCTAAGAATATATATCTCTCAATACATCAACAGTTAATGTTTAAATCTTCCACATTTTGCGGGAATGACAAATCATTATCTCTTCAGGTGCTGACATTTTTGGTTAGTTTTTAGCCCACTTCAATATTACATTCTCTTAATATCAGCTAGTTTGTTTAGCACCTCCCTCCCAGTCTGCACTGAATTCACACACTTGCCAAATTACCATTTTAGAAGCTCTTACTCTCACTTTTCTTTTCCCATCTCATGCCATTAGCCAGCTCTTGCAAGACATAATCACGATTAGCTCCTCCATAGCAAATTACTTAATTTTTTGAATGTATTCTAATAATTCCATCTTGTTGCATGGTAGCAATTGTAAAGAGGTTCATTATTAAGATCCCTTTAAACACCAAGACATTTGATTTATTTTTAAATTAGGCAAGCATTTTACTCTTCTTTACTGGGTCTCTTTGCATGTTACTCCTCCTCATTTGCATCTAAGAGGCTCTCAGTTTAAAATACACCCATTTATAAAACATGAATGTATTTACAAGAAATATGGAAAAGTCATGCTGCTCTGCAAAATCTGACCTATACAGAACCCTCTGCTTACTTTGGGGAACAGGAATATTTAGTCACTCATGAACTATTTTAATAGCTCATTAGTGCAACTTTCCTCAGGGCACAGCTTTAGCTTGTACTTGGCCTTTAAAATCCATGCAATGCTATTTGCTTGCTGTTTTTCAGGGGTGTCAGTGATTGAAAGGGGCTAAAGGGATTCCTGAAGAAATGTTCACAACTAGGATACTTAAAATATAAAGATAGCTTCCTGGTTACAATTCGATTACTGAGGCTACGTGTTGTCCAACGAATTGTTTGAGGCAAAAAAACCCTACAACTGCCAGCATTGGTCAAGAGAGAGAACAGAAGGGGTCAGGCCCTTTGTAGAAGTCCTGAGCTTCGACGTGTCTGTTCTCTCCATGGATTCTGACTGACCTGCTGTATTTCCAGCATTGTATGTTCTTCTTTCTATTATTTTAGAGGGTTGAGTCGGGGTTTGAAACTGGTCTCATACATTGGCAGCATCTTAACTGTATACCTTCTCATTTTTGGCAGAGCAGGGTTAAAGATGCCTGCTCGAGTACCCGTACATACAGGCATTGTACCGGTTCTATCAACTCTGTATTATCCCAACTCATGGTTCTAGGCTTGGGCGCATCAGTTTACTCTAGTCAGGGCCACGAGGAGACTCTGAATGACATTACCATTCCTGATGAAAAGGGAATCTCTTACACTGTACCATTCCTCTTTCAAAGTCCACTTACTTTCAGTGTGACAGCAGCTGCCTTAATAATGAAATCATTCACTGAGATCTTGATATCATCTAGAAAAAAAAACAATAAAAAGCAATGAGACTGCAGGGACTTGTGATTCTGATGCAGCTTTTCATTAGTTCATTGTTTTAAAAAAAAAGGGCAGTGGAATGCTAATGTCATTTTGACATTTCTGCACAGACCCCTCCTCTGTTGTTGTGAATAGTGTCCCAGCAGATGTGATACAGAGATGTGCATAGCTTTCTAAGGGTTAAGGACATTTACTGTGCTAAAGTTTCTATACAATTAGCTGAGTTACAGGCTCTGAGCCAACATTTGCCTGAATGAATGCACTTGTGATATTTTAAAACTTTGTTCAAATTGTACAATATTTTTCAAAAAGTATTTAAGGGAAAATGTTTGCAGAGGCTTCAAAACCAGTAAAAAAAACATTCCATCGTTCAGACAGGCCTCTGGTCAGGATATACTGAAAATAACAGTTTCTTAATGCAGGCTGCAGAGATACATATTTATATCATATATGTGAGGTCTACAGTGGAAGTTTGTCTTCTGTGGTTTACTGCAGTACATGAAATTATCCTGCTCATCAGCCAGCTGAGTTACTTGCTTTTTTCCCAGCCTCTGTATCTTCTGGTTTTCTCTCTTTGCTGGCACACATTCTGGCTTTATTTTACAGTGTTCTCTGATGGAAGTGATTCTCACACTTTGTTTATCTCTGGGATGTATCTTTTAATCCTGAACAACAATCCCTTAGTTCTCAGCCATGACAAATACTTTCCCTGCTTCTGGTGCTCAATGAACTTACACAGTAATCAGTGAACCACAGAGGCCAGGATGGACGTGTTTGATCCCTGTCCGTACTGGGCTATCTCGCCTCAGCCAGCGCAATTATAGAGCACAGCACAGATTCAGGAGTGGAAACATCAAAGAAGGTTGCTCCCTTTGGACTTCAGTCCAGTTAGAAAATGATAGTACATAGAAATCCACAAGGATTACAGATAACACAAGCTGGTCATTCGACCCAAATCAGGCCCTGTCAGATTTACACTCCACCTTCTTTGTATGTGTTCATCGGATTACTCTTTCCCCAGCTACATTAGTAGGAGGTGTGGGGAAGGGGAACGGGTGGGGGGGAGAAGAAATGAAACAGCCAATGAAAACTATATGGCACTACAGAAGAGCGCTGAACATCAGGTGGCTGCAGTACACTTGAATCTGCTGAATATTTAGAATAGCACCTTTAGTGTAATAATAAAGTTCCCCTCACAAGAGGAGTCCATGTCCAAATGCAGCAAGAGCTGGACAATATCCAGACTTGGGCTGACAAGTAGTAAATAACGTTCACGCCACACAAGTATCAGGCAATGACCATCTCAAACAGGAGAGAATCCAGCCATTGCCCCTTGATGTTCAAAGGCTTTACCATCACTGAATCCCCCACTATCAACATCCTGGGGAGTTACCATTGACCAGAAACAGAGTTGGACTAGCCATATAAATACTGTGGCTACAAGAGCAGGTCAGAAACTAGGAATTGTGCGACGAGTAACTCACCTCCTGACTCCCCAAAGACTGTCCATCATCTACAAGGCACAATTCAGAGTTTGATGGAATACTCCCCACTTGCCTGGATGAGTGTAGCTCCCGCAACACTCAAGAAGCTTCACACCGTCCAGGACAAAGCAGCCCACTTGATTGGCACCACATCCACAAACATTCACTCTCTCCTTCACCTACGCACAGCAGCAGCAGTGTGTACTACAGGAATTCACCAAGGCTCCTTAGACAGCACCTTCCAAACCCACGACCACTACCGTCTAGAAGAACGAGGGCAGCAGATAAATGGGAACACCACCACCTGGAAGTTCCCCTCCAAGTCACTCACCACCCTGACTTGGAAATATATCGCCATTCCTTCACTGTCGCCGGGACAAAATCCTGGAACTCCCTCCTTAACAGCACTGTGGGTGTACCTACACCACATGGGCTGCAGTGGTTCAAGAAGGCAGCTCACCACCATCTTCTCAAGGGCAATTAGGAATGGGCAATAAATGCTGGCCCAGCCAGCGACACCCACAATCCCGTGAATGAACTTTAAAAAATGGACACCCAAGAGTATCAGCGAAGTTAATCGATGACTGATACAGTTGCAGAGAACTGGCAAAGCAGAGAGGATTTGGGAGGAACTAGGGCAGAGACAACCAATGAATGATGGAGTTCAGAGACACAGGAGGACTGAATGGCACTGGCTGGATTGAAAAGCTGAAGGGGGTTGCAGATGTCGGATGAGGCTGAAGAGAGATTTATAAATGAAGAAAATGGCTGCGAACCTGATGTGTAGGGGGATAGGGAACTTACAGAAGTTGGCTAGATTTGGACTGATGGTTGAGTTGGATGTAATGTGGGATGGGCTGTGGTCAGTAGAGGTCAGACAAGTTCAAGCTTATGTAATGGCAGGGCTCAGGGGGCTGCAAGAAGAGTGGTGGAAAAGTTGTGTCTGGAGATAAAAACATGATGAGGGTTTTGCTATTGGTGAACCTCAGTTAAGGACGGAGTTAGTGAATTCTGTGGAAGTGGTAATGAGCAGTCTGAGTGATGGATTGTATTTGGAGCTTGAAGTTCAGCTCAGAGTTAAACATATCACGAGAATTATGTACAGTCCAGTTCAAACAGAGTGATCATCCAGGAGGGGAAATGAAAGTTAGGGGCAAGGACAGGCTAAGCCTTTGTCTTCATGGATAATATATATATGCATTGAGCAGCATTCCTGGAACAGATGGCTTGGCCTAGTCACTGTTAAGTTGAAGAAAGTTCCCCTTATCTAAAGTTTGATGTCAGAAAGCAATCTGATGGTACAGTTGTGACTGTGTAGTATAATAGAAGTTGAGGTGTGTGTTGTCAGCATACATGTGGAAGCTGGCATCTTGCCTGCAGATGGTGTTACTGAAGGACAACATTTAAAGGAGGAATAGAAAGAAGGCGAAGGATAGATCTTTGGAGTGCACTCAAAGTGATTGCACAGCGGTAGGAGGCATCAAAAAAAGAACTTGCATTTATATAATACCTTTGACAACCTCAGGACGTCCCAAAGCATCTCACTGTCAATAGAGTACTTTTGAAATCTCGTCACTGTCGTAAGTGTAAGAAACATGACAGCCAATTTGTGCAGAGCAAGGCCACCCCCGTAAGCAGCAATGAGACCAGTGTTACTGGTTGAGCTATAAATGGTAGGCTAGGACACCAGAACTCCCTTGCTCTTCTTTGAAAGGCTGCCTTGAGATCTTCTACACCCGCCTGCGAGGTTTAACATCTCATCAAAAAGACAGCACCTCTGACAGCGCAGCATTCCCTCAGTATTGAACTAGAATCTCTGGGATAGGGCCTAACTTCGAAGAAAGTGAGAAATCAGCCTTTGCCAGTGAAACCTAATTTTGATGCTTTAACTAAATAATTCCACACATTTTGCTTTCAAGTTGATGTTACTGTGGCTTTTTGATTAAACAGGACATGATTAATTGTAGCTAAGGTTCTGTGAAAAGCTGGAATTTGATGAGCTCTTTCATGTATGTCTTTTATTTTTGTGCCTTAAAATGACACTTGTCTGAACAAAGAAAGATAGCTGCTCTATAAGGAAAGTGCCCTCACTTAGTGCAATAAGGAGCCTAACCCAAACTAGTTGGAACAGTTTGATAGTACACTGATCTTTCTTCTAACAAAGTAAAGTTCTGTTTGTTCTATGCCTGAAATGCAAAAGGGATTGAAATTTGTCTTGGGTGCTCATGTAATACAGGTATTAGGTGATTCAGTAGTCCATTTTACATGCTGCTCAATTTCCTTTTCAACTGATTTAACTACAGCAAAGTGTGGAACAGGCTGTCAATTTGCCTTCATGATGGATATTTACATATTCCTTAATTGATAACAGATTTCAACTTGTGACAATAAAATAAAAGCAAAATACTCCAGATACTGGAGATCTGAAATAAAAACATAGTGCTGGAAAAACTCAGCAGGTCTGGCAGCATCAGAAACAGAGTTGGCAGAGCTGCCTTTCTTCTGTTCTGGAGAAGAGTCATATTGGACTTGAAATGTTAACTCTCTTTCTCTCTCCACAGATGCTACCAGACCTGCTGAGTTTAATCAGCACTTTCTGTTTTTATTTCAACTTGTAATCACTTGCTATGCCATCCAGCCACATTTCGGATTATGTAGTAACTGCTGGATAAGGCACAAGGTCCACAAAGCAATCAGGCTTCACTCTCATTTTACATTGTCTTGGTGGTGTAATAACCCTGTCAACCATTACAGCTGGGCTGGAATACAACATCTATCTTAAGTATATATCCAGCCAAAGGAATTTAAGCCCTGCGTTAGATTTACTGAACAGTACTAGTAGTTCAGTATTAGTAGTTAGAACCTTTTAATTTAAGGATATGGAAGGTGGAAAATTGAAAATGGGCAGGTTTCCATTGAGGGATAGGGAAAGATAAAGAAAGATGGGGTAGAATTATTAATTAGAAATAATGGCATTTAAACAGAGAAGTTGTTTGAACAGAATCCCTTTTGATTGAGTTAAGGATTATTAAGTGACCCATTATTGGAGAGCACTGAACAATAGAAAGAAAACTGAGTATGAAATTTGTAAACAATTTAGAGAAAAGTGTATTAACTATAGTGTGTAAATTGTAGGAAGTATTAATTAACCCATTCTGATCAAAGATAATCTGTTTCAATCTCTGCAGATATCACCTGACCTGCTGAGTATTTCCAGCATTTTCTGTTTTTACTGTAAATCATGACATATAAGTTGACCCAGTGTATAAAACAATTTGGTGCCAAAATGCATGTTTAGGCCTATACTTGGTGTATAAGTCGACCCCCTATTTTTCAGCTAATAAATGTATTTTCAGGGCTGTACTTGCATTTGGAGTCCGCCTCAATTTTTTAACTCAAATATGATTAGGGTTATACACACGTTATAAATCAGCACATGGGATCAATCAGGCGCTTGTCAAGATGATGTGAGGCTGTATAAGACACACCCACACAGAGTAGATCGCGCATGGTGACTGATGAACAGAAATGGGTCCTCCTACAAAAAAAATGAAGTACGAAACTGCTTTCAAGCTAAAAGCTGCAACGTTTGTGAACTCGTCAAATAACTGTACGGAAGCAATGGAATTCGGTGTTAGTAAAAAATGGCGTGAGAATGAAAGGAGGAGCCCTCTCTGAAGGACATGCCCAAGACCAAACGTGCCATGGGAACAGAGTCCAGCCACAGGCCTGATCTTGAGAATCATGTATCGGAATGGGTCCTTGAAAATTGTCAGAATGGTTACATCATCACAGGAAATTCAAGACTTATGTACGCACTTAAGGAAGCTAATCCAAACCCTCGAGTCCAGCAAAGATTTCGGAAAATGCAGAAGACCAAGATCGCTCAGAGACTACCAAAAGACCTCAAAGCCAAAACGACGTTTCTAGTGATTCATCACCAGACAGCAGCAAAAATATGAGTACCCATTATGTCACACTGGTAACATTGATGAAGCTCCCATGAATTTTGATACGCCAAGCAAATGAATTGTGGAGTGCAAAGATTCAAAAACAGTTCTAGTGAAAACCACAGCTCATGGAAGACAAAATTCATAGTGGTACTAGTCTGTATGGCTAACAAAACAAAATTGTAGCCTATGGCAATTTTCAAACTTTAAACCATGCTGAAAATCAAGTTCCTTGCAGGGGTTTTGTGCATATCCATGACTATGGTTGGATGGATGAGGATGGAATGAAGTTATGTTTTGATAACGTGTGGAATAGGCCTAAACAAAGATTGCAGCTTATTAGTGTGGGACATGTTCAGATCCCATATAACTGATGAGATCGAGGTACCTGCGAAGAAATACCATCCACACTTCATCAGTAAATGATGGATAGGATCATCAAAAGTGCTATCAAGCGGCACTTGCACAGCAATAACCTGCTCACTGATGCAGTTTAGGTTCTGCCTGTGTCACTCAGCTATTGAACTCATTACAGCCTTGGTTCAAACACAGACAAAAGAGCTGAACTCCAGAAGAGACATCAAGGCAGCATTTGGCCAAGTGTGGCATCAGGAGCCCTAGCAAAACTGGAGTCAATGGGAATCAGGTGGAAAACACTCCGCTGCTTGCAGTCATACCTAGCATAAAGGAAGATGGTTGTGGTTGTTGGACGTCAACCATCTCCAACAAGACAGAATCTAACCATTGCCTCTTGATGTTCAATGACATTAACATCGCTGAATCCCCCACTATCAACAGTCTGGGGGTTACCATTGACTAGAAACTGAACTGGACTAGCCATATAAATACTGTAGCTACAAGAGCAAGTGAGAGGCTAGGAACCCTGTGGCGAGTAACTCACCTCCTGACTCCCCAAATCCTGTCCACCATCTACAAGGCAGAAGTCAGGAGCATGATGGAATACTCTCCACTTGCCTGGATGAGTGCAGCTCCAACCACACTCAAGAAGCTTGACACCATCCAGGACAAAGCAGCCCACTTGATTGGCACCCCTTCCACAAACATTCACTCCCTCCACCACTGACGAACAGTGGTAGCAGTGTGTACCACCTACAAGATACACTGTAGAAACTCACCAAGGCTTCTTAGACAGCACCTTCCAAACCCACGATCACTACCGTCTAGCAGGACAAGGGCAGCAGATAAATGGGAACACCACCACCTGGAAGTTCCCCTCCAAGGCACTCGCCATCCTGGCTTGGAAATATATCGTCGTTCCTTCACTGTTGCTGGGTCAAAATCCTGGAACTCCCTCCCTAACAGCACGCTGGGTGTACTTACACCACAGGGACTACTGCGGTTCAAGAAAGCAGCTCACCATCACCTTTTCAAGGGCAATTAGGAATGTGGAACAAATGCTGGCCAAGCCAGCAACACCCACATTCGATAAACGAATTAAAAAAAATACCAGGGGTCCAAAGTCCATTGTTCAACCTTTGGATGTGTGCCCCAACAAGTCATTCAAGGATCATGTTTGTACTGATTGGAATAGGTGGATGGCTGACGGGAATAAAAACCTTCATAAAGAGTAGAAATATGCATGCTGTCCCGATTGTTGTTGTGTGTGGTTTTGTCATCAAATCTTGGGATTCTATTAGTGCAGTCATCAGATTGTTCAAAAAATGTGGAAAATCCAATTCAATGGATGGAGAAGGTTTTGTTGCGGAGGGATCATTATGAGACTAGAAGTGCCACATTTGATCTAGAGTGGGTCCTTAAAATGATGCCATAGCCGAAGTGATTCAGGATGAATTCGATGAACCCTCTGTGTTGGATGCGCAGGCAATGAGTGTTTAAAACAATATGATTATGGTTCAAACTATCCCTGTAAAATTACCTAATTTTTAAAAAGTGACACGTTGATTTAATTTCAATTACCAGTGTTATGTCTTTTTTCATGTTTTAAAATGGTGACCACCTACACTAGGAATTGCAGTTCACATTTTATACTCAGTGTATAGATCAACCGCATTATTTCTTAAAGCTTCAAAGGTTGACTTATACATCGTGATCTATGGTATTTATGAAAATTAGCACTCCAGCAATGAATGTACATTTGGAAGAGATATCTAGGAAGGTTTGCAGGGAATCACAGAAAAGCTGAATTGAGTTGCCCTCTACTTGACATTAGGCCATTGTTTTCATTGAACTCTGTGACGAGGAAAGCAGGAAAAAATGTAGGTAATGAAAAGGCAGCTGGGAACCTTTTTCTTACTCTGGCTCCAGGCTCTTTGACATTCCAATCGACTTGTGGACTATGTCTCGCAAATGGTGTCATATTACAGGAATCAGCTGACGTGCATCATAGGGTGAGGTCAGGTCGTCGGTCCCATTATCTGTGGTGTGTGTTGGATACAGGGTCACACACTGTGCTATGGTGTGTTGGATACAGGGTCAGGCACTGCTATATGCTGGGTACAGGGTCACACATTGTCTTTGGTGTATTGGATACAGGGTCACACTGTCTGTGATATGTGTTAGATACAGGGCACACACTGTCTGTGGTGTGTGATGGATACAGGGTCACTCACTGTGGTGTGTGTTGGATACAGGGTGTCACACTGCGCTGTGTGCTGGATACAGGGTCACACACTGTCTGCTCTGTGTGTCGGGTACATGGTCACACATTGTCTATGGTGTGTGTGGGGTACAAGGTAACATTGTCTATGGTGTGTGTGGGGTACAAGGTAACATTGTCTATGGTGTGTGTTGAATACAGGGTCACACATTGTCTGTGGTGCTGGGTTTGCTAAGGCTGCTATGTGCTTGCTCCAGGTTCACACAGAGGATTATCTGTATTATCAGTCTACAGAAGTATTTTAAAATGGCGTTGTGAACTTGAATTTGAGCAGTTTAGCAATATAATCAGGCCCTGTTTCTAAATGTAATCCTTCAGTAACTTAATAACGCGTCCTCAAATATTACAAAGTGTTTTTTTTATTGGACAATGAAATGCATCCAAGCCTAGAGCCTGAACTGTTTAGTAAGTCTATGTTCGACACAAAATGATTTTCACTTAAATATACAGCCATTGATTAAAGAGGAAGTATTTAAAATGTTATACAATAGAAAAAAGTCTTTTAATTTCCACACAAGTCAGGCGCAGCCAAATCTGTGCTGAAAACTCTCTCTGTTCAGCTCTTGACTGAGCAGTGTTAAACATGAGCAGGCAGCTCCAGAAATAAAAGCAGTAGGGACTATTCTGAAGTAGTGTGGTTCAGCAAGGATTATATTGGATGAAGGCACTCTGTGAAACGATGAAAAAGAAAGGGTTTCAGGGAGCACTACCTAGGAGCCACAAGCAAGTGATTACTTTCTCAGCCCAAACTGAACACTGGGCTTTGATAGTAGCCCCTTACCTTCTAGCTGCACACTTTCACCTCATCTCTAATATTCAGCTGGATGGCAGGATAAACCTTTAGGGGTACCTTTAGTTGACACCCAATTCTGAGAGATGGGCAAGTTCAGTGCTGACCCATCATACCTTAAGTGCCGTGGCCATATCAAAATGCACCACACTTTGGAGTCAGCCTCGTCATTAGAGATTTTCCTGTGCTGGTTGTATAGGCAATTCTATGGAGAGCCAAGTATAAAAGTCATTGGCCAGAATTTTGAGCTCTGCAGGTCTGGGAGTGAGCGGCAAACAGCCCGTGGCCCTCGATCGGCCCGCGACTGTGATTTCACGTCAGCGGGCCAATTAAGACCCACCAAGCATGAACAGCGGCTCCCCAGTGGTCGAGAAGAGGGTGGGGGCCTGTCGGCCGCCTGGTCCAATGGTGACCCGGTTTAAAATTGGCCCAGTCAGGTCCTGGGGGGCTGCTGGCGAGGAAGACATCTTCAGTGTTGTTAGCAGGAGATTAAAAATTATTGATTCCAATGCGGCTGCAAATGCCAGGTGGGAGCGCAGGTCAGGTGGGCACTCAGCCTCCCGGTTTTCTGACGAGTGCTTCGCGGTCCTCCTGGAGGAGGTGGCTGCCAGGAGGGACACCCTTGTCCCCAGTGCTGGAAGGAGGAGGTCACTGCACCTAACCAAAAGAGCTTGGGAGGAGGTGGCAGCGCAGGTCAGCAGCCATGATACGTGCTGTGTCTATTTCCAGTGCTGCAAGAGGTATAACAACCTGCTGTGCTCAGGAAGGGTCAGTATTATGTTGGCATGGATCAGTCTATTTAGTGTTAAGGGATGGCTGTCCCCCTGTGGAGTTCAGGGGTGTTAAAGTCTGAGTGCCAATTGTCAATGACGCTGGATCTGGCCAAGGGGGTGAGCCCTGTCTGCTTGGGCTGAGTGCCTTGTGGATCGAGGCTATGACTCGGATGTGCCCTGCGAGGTGTTCCTCAGGTGGGGTTGGCCAGGCTGCAATGGTGCTGTAGGTAGAGAGTGGACTAATCAATGCTCCTTTGTCCTTTCAGGAGAAGACAGCCCATAACAACGTTGAGAGGTTGCAGACCCACGGAGGCCCTGCTAATCTCCCAATCCTAACCAGATATGAGAGGACACTTTGGAGCTGGAGAGGTGTCAGGCACCTCGGTCAACTGGCCATGAAGAGGCTGGGGTTTCAGATGAAGGTAAGAGTGCAGTGCACAGAGGTGAGGATTTCGGATACTGCAGACATTCCTGTGTAGTCTCATCATTGATGGGAACCTCAAAACCGGATTCCCCATTGATCATTGAAAGACAATGGTGCCATGATGAAGATCTCCATTGTCTCACCAGGGTGCCTGGCATGCCAAGTGACAGTATGGCTACGTAAACTAGAGACATATTGTTCTCCCTTAGGTTTGCCACTACACACCCAATCACAGGGTGCCGAAGAGGCACCCCTGATGCTAGAGGACTGCCAGACTCCAGATGCACCTGCGTCACACCCGCACCAGTACAGTTACCAGCACCTTGGTGGGGTTAGATCTTCAGTTAGAATGTCAGAGCACAGCGGTGAGGGCACTTCACACTTGCTTGAGGTATAGGCAGAGGCAGAGTGTTCCCAGGGTGCCGGCAGTCGGAGGACTGCTGGAGACCAGGACGACACTCAGTTGAAGGTAGATGATGAGCCTCTGGAGTCGTCCATTAGGCAGCAGATGCTGGATGTCCAGTGAGATGTGCGGGAGGATCAGGCAGAGATCCGTCAGGGTATGCGTGCCATGGTCTCCGTTATAGAGGAGTCCATGCGGAGCATGAGCACCTCATTGACACTCATGGTTGAGCGCACTGCCTCCTCCAATGAGAAAGTGGCAACTCTCATGGAGAGGCTGCTCCAGGGACAGAATGAGGAGTTCCTGGGATTGCACACGGACCTGCAAACTCTCACACAGGCACTGACCTCAGGTGGTCAGTGCCTGTGTGGAAGATGGATGATGTACCCATTATCCCAGCAATGGTGAGCAGGGATGTCCAGAGCAACCTCATATTGGCACATGAGCTGTCTGTCGTCTCTGCAGGCTCCTCTCAGGGCGCTCTGGGTGACAGCAGCAGCTCCTCCACCTCTCTTCCAGTGACCGTGGCTTCTGATGAGGCTGCGGCAACTGGGGGGATGCCAGCAGTGGTGGCTGCTCCTTCTCAGGTGGGGCCAACACTGGGTCAACTGGTCATAGGACGACTGCCAAGGTCATCAAAGCCAACAAGACAGTGGAGTCAGCAGTCTGTCTCCAGCGCAGCCTGGAGCCTAGCAGTGCAGTGCTCAGCAGCCTGTCTCTTGGCAAGGATATACCATCAAAATGAGAGAAAGAGATGT
Organism: Carcharodon carcharias; assembly: GCF_017639515.1. Classification (NCBI taxonomy): domain Eukaryota; kingdom Metazoa; phylum Chordata; class Chondrichthyes; order Lamniformes; family Lamnidae; genus Carcharodon; species Carcharodon carcharias. The sequence goes on from NC_054476.1 coordinate 82,256,252, forward strand.
TAAAATGTCATCTCTATTCCCATATCCTTTTTATACACTGACCACTCATTCCCACCTCTGCAACATTGCCTGCCTCTATTCTATCACTACGCCACTGAAATCTGACTCTATTTCATAGAAACCCTTATACCTACTGTCACCTCCATACACAATGACTCCACTTTTCTATTCTTTACTCTACATAAACACTAACTTCGTCAAACTCTGCTGCCTGTATCCTGTCCTATTCAACGTCCAACTTGCCCATCATCCAGATTGTCCTTGACATTGGTTCTTCATCCTGCAAAGCCTAAAGTTTAAAATCACTGTCCTTTTCTTGAAAACTAACCCCCCCCACAAAACTGCTTCACGGTGCCTTATTGCTACAGGCTGCTCCAGCCCTGCATCAGTTCCCAAACACTGTTCCTCTCTGGTCTCAAGTGTTTTCCCATTTTACTACCTATTCTTAAAGATATGTAACTTACTCATCATTTCCTGAAAGGTATAACCTCACAATTTTGCTATCATCTTCGTACATCATTTTTACACACTCCCGAATGCCACCAAATCCTTCTTACAATACAATATGGTGTACGTGGTATTTGAGTGTGGCCTAACCAAGGATTTTTCTAAGTTCAGCATAGCTTCTCTGTTTTTCAATTCTATCCTTTTGGAAATAAACCCCAGTGCTTGGTTTGCTTTTTGCATGGCCTATTAACCTCACTATTAAGGCATAAAGATATTATTGTTTTCTGTGAGACAATACTTATTTTGAAGAGGGTTGGAAGTGCAGTGTGGATCTCTTATCAAAGATCTCTTAGCTTGCAGTCTGGTTCAAGTCAAGTTATTAATAATCCTTAAGTGCATACAAAAGTATAGTAAAGGTACAGGCTCCCAATTCCTAGGGACAAGGTCTGCTATTAAGAAACAAAACTAAATACTCAAAACTGCAACAGTTACAATAAACAAAACTTTACAAAATGAAAGTGCTGCCATTTCCTTTTACAAACAGTGGTTCCCCCAGGATCACTGATGTGCATGAACGTAGTATCACATCACGTACTGGACACATGACTTGTTGTTATACAGATGCCGTTTGTCTGATGTATGATTATCCCTTCAGCTGGACTCAATGCTACTTTCTTTTACTCCTGATTGGTTTTCTTACAGCTGTATAAAGCTCTATGGGATGTTTCTCTTCATTAAAGATGCAATATAAATTCAAGTTGTTAATCAGTTATGCAATATTCAATATTAGAAATGAGTCAAAATTACTGGCGAGTATAATGAAGAAAAACATGAACACTAAAAAAAATGTTAAAATTATTCATCAGCAGAAGGATTAACTTGGCTCTCTGATACCTCTCAATGCTCGTAAAAGGACAGGAAACAAAACAGCTTGTCTAGACTCTACGAGAAACCAATGACTCTAGTATTAAATCCTATTAGAACACTTGAACTAGCATAATCTTAGCAATTCCTTGAAATTGATACTATAGTTCAGTCTACAGGACATATTCGAGAGGGGAGGTGCAAGGACCATGCCATCCATGTCCAGACACAATCTTTATTATCTGGATATTTTGAATATGCTGTGTTACAGTCTAATGCTATGGTCCTTTGCAGCTTGTATTTTATTGCATTGTGTGGGAAGGATTGGTGGTGCAGGTAAAATATTAAAATGGTCCTGTACAGGCACTGCTGAAGTCCCAGTGCATGTACTCGGCAAATGGCCAACAGCTGTAGACCTGGATTTGGCAACACAGATGAAATCATATTACACAGGAGCCTGATTAATTTCTTGATTGGAGCTTCTGAAAATGTTTAATTGGATCTACATGGGAAACTATTTTGGTTTCTTTTCCTTACCTTGGGAGGACCAGGGGAAGAAAGGTGAGGATTGAAAATATTTAAACTTGCTTATTCGATATGCCTGAAGCTCCAAAGGTCTGTGACAGCTGCGACCCTGAGTAAACTTAAGCTGCCAGCAGGAAAGTCTCCGTGAGACAAGTCATTTTGATTTCCCTCCCACATTCTGTGATGAGAAAGGGGAGGGGACATTATTCAAACTGATTTGGCTCTTAGAAATTGCAATACTTTAACTTAGAAGGTGAAATACTAAACAGGCAGTCATAAAGATGGCACAACTTTTTGTAAACCCAGTCTTCAGTGAACTCATGACATGCCATTAGGTTTTTGCTATGTAATACACCATGGCACAATCATTATTTTGCTTTTAGGTTTGGCAAGATTATAATAATTACCTTGATAATGACAAAGGAGTCAGATTTAAATAGAAATAAAGGATTCCTTTTTCCAGATAAAACAGCACTCCTGCTTCTTACATGGGCCCAGGTTCAGAACATGAACTCTCAGATTTAAAGCTGAGAACCTCAGGTTACAAATAAAGTCACTAAACATATAACACAGAACTTTACCCTCTCCACATCAAAATCAATGCAGTTAAACTTGCTAGAAAGCTGCAGGTTGTTTCAGCTGGAAGTATGTATTTGTACTTTGTGAATGTGGGGAAGGGAAAGGGCATCTTAATTTTCCAGAGAACTACATGCATTGATTTCTCACAAATTAAAGTAACTTGAGTTGACTAAGCAGGGAAAAAAATGCTGAAACATCACACATGGTAGGCAGAATTTGCACTCTCTCTTCGATTTTGTAGTGAAGTTACTGCCTTGTCTGATTCCCTTTGATTGAATCGCTTTGGTAAAAGAGTTACTTATCTTATTGAGCATTTTACCTGCAAAGCTAATATGAGCTTTTAAAAGTTGCCGGTTGAAAAGAAAGGAAAGCTGCAGTAAACTGTTGTGCAGTCTAAACAACAGCACAGTAGAAACTGACTGCTTTGAACTGAAGAAGACATTCAGCACTCTGAGGGTAAGCTATAGTCTTGGCTGAGCTGATGAATGAGATTCAATGAAAGCAGTACCTCCTAATCAGGGGTCCAAGCCAATGGAAATATTGCACAATAGCAGAATGCCTTTGACAGCAACATCATTTCAGGTGAGGGATGTGATAATCGGTCTATAACAACTGAATGGTGGTGCAAATATTCCCCTATAAGTAAAATTATACTATAAATAAAAGGCACGCTGTGTGGAACAGTGGCAAGCAAGTCTATTCATGAGTGGCACAAATGCTGTTCATGCAGTTATGAGAATCACATAAGCCCGAGATACATTGAAGTTTCTCAATTTCTGCTGACTCTCGTTTTCTGTTGATGGTTCTAGATGACCACTCAATAAACTTGAAATATTTTGGCACGACCAATTTATCTTGCAGATAGTAGTTACAACAACCTGAACTTTCAGCTTTTGGTGCAGATTGGCATCTAATTCTTTTGTGTGATAGATTAGTCTGGTAGTCAGTCACTACCCCATATCCATTAGTGCTGCATAATAAAATGAGCAGTACACTGTTTTATGACAGGAACATTATATAATTTAAGATCCAGGCAATTGATTCAAATTGAATTACTGCTTAACGATATGATTAAAATGGTAAGAGATTCCTTAGTCTATGCAGCATAACAAGAATACCTGGAAGCACAGTGATACAAATATGGACAACCTCTAAACGTACGTTATTTGGTATAAATCCTTTCCTGGCTGACAACGTTAGAAATGCAGTTCCCTTTAAGAGTAAACCAGGACAAGCCTCAGAATGAATTCAGAGCAGGCGATGCTCACTGAAGCCTGTATTTAGGAGCTGCATGAAGAGCGTCTTCTGCTGCCTGATTCGATAAATGGATATCAACCTATTAAACCCTGGCCACCTCTTTTCTACACTTTTGTCCAATGTGTTTTGTAGCTAAAAATATGTATTTACAAATTTTTTGTTGAGGTTGTAATTATGAAAAATTTGGCTGAAAAGCTTAATGGAATGAGCAAGAGACAACTTTAGACATACCCATCGGTTCAAGCCAACTTATACAGTATTTTGCATTGCCAACTTAAACCCGTTGGAAACTGAATAAAACATCTGAACACGCAGCCAAAGAGAAGCAACTTTTACTTACTTGTCTGAGGTACATTCAAACCCAAGACCCAGAGTTGAAACTACAGGGGTCTAATGTATTGCAGTACATCCCCGACCCAAATATCCTCTGCTCAAATTCCAAAAAGCTGGCCCTTTGAAGTAAATTCTCACAATAGTAAATATTGAGCCAGATGCTTGTATCACTGTGTTACACTGTATAGAATAAGGAATCTCTTGCCATTTTAACAAAATCTTTAAGCAGTAATTCCATTTGAATGGGTTTCCTGGATCTTAAATGATATAATGTTCCTGTCATAAAAATATGCAACATTCAATTTATTACATGTCACTTATACAGAGAATAATGGTTAGTGACTAACGAGCAAACTGTCATCTATCTCATCAAGTGAATTACATGCCAATCTGCACCAAGCGCTCAAAGTTCAGGTGGTCATTGTACACTTGAGATTTAGCTACTCTCTGCAAGATAAATTTTTTTTTGTTCTTTCATGGGATGTGGGCATCGTTGGCAAGGCCAGCATTTGTTGCTCAAGCCTAATTGCCCTTGAACTAACCTTGCTAGGCTATTTCAGGGAACAGTTAAGATTCAACCACATTGCTGTGGATCTGAGTCACATGTAGGCCAGGTCAGGTAAGGACTAAAGGGCATTAGTGAACCCAGATGGGTTTTTACGATGATAGTTTCATGGTTACCATTACTGAAGATGGCATTTTGTTGTCTGCTTCACCACTGATGTGCATTGAATGGTGTGAAGTTGCTGTTCTTTGCAGTAGATACAAACTAAATCTGCTGCAAACTGAGACCAGCTTTATAATTCCAGATTTATTAACTGAATTCAACTTCCACCAGCTGCCTTGGTGGGTTTTGAACCCATGTCCCCTGAGCATTAGCCTGGGCCTCTGGGTTACTAGACCAACAACATTACCATTATGCCACCATCTCCCCCGCCAAGTTGCTCTCAAAATAGCAGGAGAGGCTATGGTGCTCATCGTTATTTATGCATAAGTGGTACAGCAACTTGAAGCATAGGGCAAATTCTGGCTAAATCGAATGCACAGATATTGCTGTCAGAGTTGCGCTGCTTTGCCATTAGTTTTGTGAAGATGGCATTTTGCAGTCTGCTTCACCATTGATGTGCACTGAACGGTGTGAAGTTGCTGTTATTTGCAGTAGATACAAACTAAATCTGCTGCAAAAATGTAGAGCTAGTAATTATCAGCCTAAGTGCTATAGTAACAATGCAAGGTGCTATTTTTTTTTAAATTACTTTTTCTTTCTTTCTCTCAATCCAATACTTAATTCCCTCTTTACTCTCTCTTCCTGTACCTTTCTATATCTTCTGATGTGATATTGAATTCACCCAATCTAACTTATCCTCGTTCTGAGTCCTTCCTCTGTTATTTCCCAATTATTAAATGTCATTGATTAAAGAGATATCCTGTTGGCTGCCCACTCAGGTCCCAAATGCCCTGTTTCCTTTGCTGTACTGTTATCGCTGGATTAAAAGGGAGAAAGTGAAAGGTGAAGTAAGAAAAAATCTGTCCCCTTATGGTTAATGGCATTCCTGATGACAGCATACAGTATATATGTCACACTATGGTTGTGATGTTAAAGCTGAGGAAATGTCCTAGATTGTTTGGTTGGTGAAATCATTCTTTTAATCACCAGTGTCGCTAATTAGAAAATAGAAAATGGTGATGCACAGTATTCAGTTTTTGAAGGAGAAAAACTAATTCTCTGCCCTCTGATAATGGCAATGAGTACCTGGCCAATTTTCTTTGTTCTCCAAATGTGGTCATTACTGGCAAAGCCTCATTTTTTGCCCATCCCTCGTTTATATAACTGAACGACTTTGCTGATGGTGAGCCCTGTGCAATATGTTAACCTAACTTTGCCTTCCACACATTTCCTGATCTGAGTGATTTCTGTTTTTGCTTTACACTTACAGCATTAGTGTCAGGTTGCTATGGGGGAACATGTGAAAAATGAAATCGGTCTTTCTGACAGTAATGTCAGATTAAAAGCAAAACCCACCTTTGGCTAGTTGCTTCCTCATCTTTAAGACTTGTTCGATATTACAGTCAATACTGGCATACGAATGAGGGATGGTGGTCTTGGACTCTGTTAGTCTCCGTGCAATGACTTGCCGAATATTACTAGCTGGGATTTCTGTAAATGTGCCCTGCAAGCAACAGGAAACAATGTAAATTGCCAAATGAAATAAATAACTTGCATTTATTCAACACATCTCATATCAACAGGACGGTCCAAAATGCTTCAAAAGCCAATAAATTACTTGGAGTGTAGTCACTGTTGTTAAGTAGGCAAGGTGGCTGACTCTTAATAGTCCTCTGAAATGGCCTAGCAAACCACTCGATCATATTCAAGAAATGGCTCACCACATCTTCTCATGGGTAATTAGGGATGGACAATAAATGCTGGTCTCGCCAGAGATGCTCAAATCCCATGATGGAATGAAAAAAAAATGGTTGTCAAATTGCACCTAGCAAGCTCCTACTGACTGCATTGAGGTGAATGATCAGCTGATCTGTTTTGTGGCGCTGACTGGGGATGAATGTTGACCAAGACACCCATAGAGTTCTGTTCTTTGAAATATGTCCATTATAACCTGTACATCCATCTAAACAAGTAGGTGGCACCTTTCATCCAAAAAAATGCCACAGCCAGCTAGATTATGTGTTCGAGTCATGGAACCGGGCTTTAGCCCAGGACCTTCTGGTACTCCAATTTAGATTGGCAGTGTGAAAGTTAGTGCCAAGAAGATTTCCATTGTTTCAGTGCATACAGCCCTTAAGATCTGGGCTATGCCCTGCTGGTAGGATTGAAAGATACCGGTGTTCAGAACCGTGTTAATCACTTATACTGGAATGTACCTGAATTTGGCCATGTCAACTAAATATGAGATGCAGACATATTTCATCAAAAACTACAAGTTACCTGACTGCATCTTTGACAAATCTGAAGTCAGGTTTTTTCTAAATTTAAAATCTGATTTTAATAATGGAAAATATAGGGTCAAATCTAGGGTCCAGATTTGAATCTTCAGTGACTTTGTTCAACCCTGGCAATAATTCCGCTTAATTTAAACCACACAATCCCATCAGTCCAAGATAATCAACAGTATAAATTACTTTTCAGTTCCCTAGACTCAGACAGATTCCGACTGTACCCTGCAAGTATATCTCACCTTCCCAACTAATATGGGGATATAGAAAAATGCCAAAAAATTTAAATAAATAAAAAAACCCCAAATGATATCAGAAATAAATTGTTTAGTCAAGATGCAAGAAAAAGCAAACTTCAAACATAACTCCACATTAATCTGAATGCAGAGCTGTACAGTGTTGTTTTTTCCAGATAACTCAAGTCAATGGGTTATTGAAGAACCTTAATAAAACTTTGCAACTTGCCATATGCGCATTTTGGTATATATTTTTTTATACTATTTTCCAAATATTTTTGGTATTTTGTTTTAAAAGCACAGAGATCCAATCAGAAGGTAAAAGCTAAACAAGACATAAGTTTGGTAAATGTAAGTGGTAAATATTATTTTGTACTTTCTTCATTCCAATACACTGTTTGTACATTCAGCAGTTAATGCCACTTGTCAGGCAATCTGCCACCCCTAACCAGCCTGGTCCGCACATGGCTCCTGTCCCATACTATTCTTAGTGCCCTTTCAACTGGTCTAGAAAGTCATTCGGTTATATAAACAAGGGATGGGCAAAAAATGACGCTTTGCCAGTGATGCCGACATTTAGAGAATAAAGAAAATTGGCCAGGTACACACTGCCAATATCAGAGGCCCGGGAACCCTGTATTTCTGAGCAGGTATTGAGGCTATTGGAAAGCGTACCAATGCAGTGCAGTTTTTATACTGGGCAATTCCTTTCTAATTTCAAAAAATTAGGGTGAATTTTGTGTTCAAGGCAAGAGATGTTGCTGAAAAAGCAAAATACTGTAGATGCTGGAAATATGAAATAAAAACAGAAAATGCTGGAATTGCTCAGCAGATCCGGCAATGTCTGTGGAGAGATAAATAGAGTTAACATTTCAGGTCGATGAACTGGGAGAAGTTAAGATGCGATAGGTACAGAATAAAAGGGAAGAACTATGAGGGGGTTAAATGACAAAAGGGCTCATGATGGAAGGCCAAATGGAATGGTAATGAAACAAGTAGAGAAACAAAAGGTGTGCCTAGAAGAGGTCTGAATGGCAGAACATTGAACAGTTGCCAAATTAAAGCAAAAAAAAGGTGGTGAAAGGGAGAGAAAGAAGAGAATAAAACCAAAGCTTGCAAAGATAAAGAAATAAATTGGGGGCAGAGATTATGACCCAGAACTGTTGAACACAATGTTGAGCCTGTGAGGCTTGAAAGTGTCTAATCAGAAGATCAGGTACAATTCCTTGAGCTTGCGTTGAGTTTCACTACAAGACTCTGGAAGCCTAAGACAGAAAAGGTTCAGAGTGTGAGCAAGGTGAAGAATTAAAATGACAAACGACTCCAAGCTTGGGGTCACTTTGCAGACTGAATGGAAGTGTTCCACAAAATGGTCACCCAATTTGAATTTGGACTCCCCAGTGTAGAGACCGCCATTTTGTGAGCAGCGAATACAGTTTCATGTGGAAGGAGTGCTCAGGACCTAGGGAAGAGGTGAGGACAAAAGTGCAGGATATGGAATGGATATGGTCAAGGGTCCTGTCGACCACAGTGTTGCGGGTTGAGGGGGGGGGGGGGGGGGGGTGCGCAATCCTCAGTTGAGGAGAAAGGAAGCCATATGGAAATGCTAACATGGAAGATAGCACCATCAGAACAAATGCAAAAGTGATGGAGAAACTTGGAATTCTTAGAGAGGATGGGGTGTGAGCAAGTGTAGGCAAGGTAGCTGTTGGAGTCAGTGGGCTTATAATAAATACCCATTGATTGAAATAAAAACAGAGAAGTCAAAGAAGAGAAGAGTTGGAGATGGACATTTTGAAGCTGAGACAAGGGTAGAAAGTGAAAGCAAAGTTGACAACATTTTCTACTTCAGGGCAAGGGCATAAAACTGTACTGACAGAGTCATCAATGTACCAGAAAAAGAAGTGAGGAAGGGAGGGGGCCTGAGTAGGACAGGATCAAAGAATGTTCCATATACTCCAGTAAAAAGGAGGCATGGCTAAGACCCATGCAGATACTCTTAATGACACCTTTTATTTGGGGAAAGTGAGTCAAGTTAAAGGAGAAGTTCTGCATTCTGAGAGCACTTTATAATCTTCTGGGACCATAATTGAGTTTAATAATTTTTGATCATAACCTTTGTTCCTATCTTGTTTCCTTTTTCTTTGCTGATTTTGGCTTTATTCATGTGTTTCTCTTCCTTTTTTCACTGTCATGTGGCAAGAGTTTATGGTTCTGCCATTCACACCCCCTCTAGATACATCTTTTGTCCCGTTACCGTACCTTATAGATTTGCACCATCATCCCTTTTTTTGTTTAATGTTTCTTGCCTTCCACCCCATCACAGGCCTTATCTTTTACGCTGTTTTCCCACCTTCCCCCAGTTAACTGTCTAAAGCAGATTACATCTTAACTTCTCCTAGTTCTGCTGAAAGGTCATTGACCTGAAATGTTAAGTCTGCTGAGGATTTCCAGCATTTTCTGATTTTATTAGATGTTATTGATGGAAAATGAAAAACTTTCTATTCAAGGTACTCACTTAACATTTTAATCTCAGAAAATATAATCCTGTTACTATTTATTTGTTTTCTCTAATACGATGAAGTAATATTAATATCCCTTTGGGCTCTATTCAGCTTTTTCACAGGAAAGGATGTTCTGAAGCATCACCAGGACAGATCTTCACAGCATTTTGATGCTGAACATGAGCTCACTCATGCCAGACCAAGGTACTTACTTACTCCACAAAAGCTATGCTACACAGGTGTAAAGAATGTTGGAAGTGTCATGGCATTTGATAGGCACTGCACAATCTTTATCAATGTATCATGAAAATAAAGTATTAAAATGTACAAGTTCACTTTGACAGGCAGAGCAGTACTGGAAGTTAAAATGCATCATTACAATGTTCATAGAAAATAGTTCCACTACGGAGCACATTTTAGAGTATTGCATGGTTGAGTTGATAAATTGCTTGACTATCCTGATTTAAAACAACCCCTGAAGACCTCAGCAACTTGTCATCCATTGAGACTGAGTGTTACCCTGCATCTGGAAAATGGAAAACTCCTTGCCATCTTGCATCTGTGCCTGTTATACTATGAGGCAGGCATTTCACACATCTATCTATTTGAATACTGTAAATTGGGTGCTACACAGTCCAAAATATTTTTAGAAATATAGAAAATTTAAGGCACAGTAGGGCATCTGGCACATTTGTGTTGGCCAAAAAAGAGCTCTCCAACTTAATCCCACTTACCAGTTCTTACCAGATCCCATTCCCCACCACCATCTGGAAGAAAAAATTCTCAACTCCTACCAATACTCCTTTGCCCCCTAGTTATTGACCTCCCTACTAAGGGAAATAGGTCCCTCTTATCCACTCTACCTAGACCCCTCATAATTTTATACATCTCAATTAAATCTTCCTTCAGCTTCCTTTCTTCCAAAGAAAATAACCCCTGCATATCCAATCTTAACTCACAGCTAAAATTCTCATTTTCTGGCAAAATCTCATAAGTCTCCTTTGTACTATTTTGAGTGCAATCACACCCTTCTTGTAATGCAGTGACCAGAACTGTACACAGTACTTTAACTATGACCTAACTAGTTTTTTTATACAGTTCAAGCATTACCTTCTTGCTCTTATATTAAATTTTTTCACCAATAAAGGAAAGTATCCTGTGTCCCCTTTTAACTACCTTATCTACTTACCCTGCTACGTTCAGGGACCTGTGGATATGCACTCTGCGGTCCCTCAGTTCCTCTACATTTTTTAGTATCCTACCATTGATTATGAATTCCTTTGTCTTGTTTGCTCTCTCTAAATGCATTACCTCACATTTTTCCAGATTGAATTTCATTTGCTACTTTTCTGCCCATCTGACCATTGTTTATTAATAATTTCCTGCAGTCTACAGCTTTCTTCCTCCTATCAACCACATGACCAATTCTTGTATCATCTGCTAACTTTTTAAATGTGCCCCGTACATTTAAGTCTAAGTCACTGATATATGCCACAAAAAGCAAGGAGCCTAGTACTGAACCCTGTGCAACCTCAATAAAAACTGCTTTCCAGTCACAGCATCCATCGACCGTTACATCTTGCTTCCTGCCACTGAGCCAATTTTGGATCCAACTCATCACTTTCCCTTGGATACCATGGAACCTTTCTTTTCTGACACATCTGCCATGTGAGACCTTGTCAAAAGCCTGGCTTTAGTGCATACAGACTACATCAAATGTACTTCCCTCAGTGACCCTCCTTGGGATCCCATCCCCCTGCCTTGTTACCTTCTCAAAAAATTCAATCAAATTATTCAAGTGGGACCTTTGTTTCAAAATTGAAAAGGTCTGAAATTCATTGACGAAAGGTATAGTGAAACTAAAGTGTTGTCATTTACATGCTACTGATTTTAATTTATGATCCATTTTTTGTTGATGGAAGTGAGGAACCTTCTTCGCTGGAAGTGTCATGGTGTCTACAGTATCTTTGTACCAGTTTAGTCATTCGCAAACTAACATGCGTGGGATCTAAATGGTCCTAGTTCAGGATCTTTTACAGCATGGTCCCAGGAGCTAACAAACTGTATACAGCAGAAATATAAAACCAGACAGCAGTGAGGCACATTTCTATAGGTCACTGGACCAAGGATACCGTGCAACAATTTCTAAATGGCAGAATCAAGGAAATCTTTGTTTCTTTTTTTTTGCAATCTGTTTTTGTTTTCTTTTAAAGCTCCATTACCTCATTTCATTCAAAGGTACTTCTCAAAGAAATGTTAGCTTCAAAGCAACTTTCTAATCCTGTTTAATTACTATCTTACACTTGGTTTCTTGCACTTGGTTATATTTAGTTCATGTAGTTGTTGTGAGGATCATGGGCTCCAGTCAAACAACATCCTTGGGCCCTCATCTGGCATGCAAACCTGGCTGGGACTGACAGTGCCAAACACAAATATATCAATGGAATACATTATTATGTCTGAGCAATTAACGAGAGTGGAAGATTCATCTATAGGGTTACTTTAGGAAATGTTCCAGAATTAAACTAAGAAAATGTGAGCTCATGTAATTTCTATGAATACCGTCTGGTAACTTTTCCATTTGTTTGCAAACACACAGTACAATGATACCAATTACCTTACAATTTAATGTTGCATTATTTGCTGAAGTGATTCTAACCATAATGGCACACTGGTTAGGGTGAATCACCAGACGAGCAAAGACAGTTTGTTAAAAAATTTATTTCTGAAGAGTATTATTTTAAGTAGAGGAAACGTAATAAGGAGAGTAGTATACAAAATGTCACAAGCATGAAGAGGTCTTCAAGGTTAAGTAACTTAATTGCAGGATGATGATATCAGGACATTCGCAGGCTAGTGTTGATAAAATATTTACAGGCTGATGTGTATCGGGGCCGCCGCCAGTGAGGGTCGATCGGGACCGCCGCCAGCGAGGGTCGATCGGGACCGCCGCCAGCGAGGGTCGATCGGGACCGCCGCCAGCGAGGGTCGATCGGGACCGCCGCCAGCGAGGGTCGATCGGGACCGCCGCCAGCGAGGGTCGATCGGGACCGCCGCCAGCGAGGGTCGATCGGGACCGCCGCCAGCGAGGGTCGATCGGGACCGCCGCCAGCGAGGGTCGATCGGGACCGCCGCCAGCGAGGGTCGATCGGGACCATTACAGGAGAGTGTGGATCGGAACCGTTATGCGAGAGTGTAGATCGGAACCGTCACGGGAGTGTAGATCGGAACAGACACGGGAGAGTGTAGATCGGAACAGACACGGGAGAGTGTAGATCGGAACAGACACGGGAGAGTGTAGATCGGAACAGACACGGGAGAGTGTAGATCGGAACAGACACGGGAGAGTGTAGATCGGAACAGACACGGGAGAGTGTAGATCGGAACAGACACGGGAGAGTGTAGATCGGAACAGACACGGGAGAGTGTAGATCGGAACAGACACGGGAGAGTGTAGATCGGAACAGACACGGGAGAGTGTAGATCGGAACAGACACGGGAGAGTGTAGATCGGAACAGACACGGGAGAGTGTAGATCGGAACAGACACGGGAGAGTGTAGATCGGAACAGACACGGGAGAGTGTAGATCGGAACCCTTCACAAGTGAGTATTGATCGGGTCTATCACAAGTGAGTGCAGATCGGAACCGACACGGGAGAGTGTAGATCGGAACCGACACGGGAGAGTGTAGATCGGAACCGACACGGGAGAGTGTAGATCGGAACAGACACGGGAGAGTGTAGATCGGAACCGACACGGGAGAGTGTAGATCGGAACCGACACGGGAGAGTGTAGATCGGAACCGACACGGGAGAGTGTAGATCGGAACCGACACGGGAGAGTGTAGATCGGAACCGACACGGGAGAGTGCAGATCGGAACCGACACGGGAGAGTGTAGATCGGAACAGACACGGGAGAGTGTAGATCGGAACAGACACGGGAGAGTGTAGATCGGAACAGACACGGGAGAGTGTAGATCGGAACAGACACGGGAGAGTGTAGATCGGAACCCTTCACAAGCGAGTATTGATCGGGTCTATCACAAGTGAGTGTAGATCGGAACCGACAAGGGAGAGTGTAGATCGGGACCCTTTACAAGCGAGTGTTGATCAGGTTCATCAGAAGTAAGTGTGGACCGGAACAGTCATGAGAGGGTGTAGATCAGGAGCGTCACACGAGGGTGTAGATCGGGACCGTCATGGGAGGGCAGATCGGGACAGTCACAGGAGAGTGTAGAGCAGAACTGTCATGGGAGAGTGTAGATCGGGACTCGTCACAAGCGACTGATAATCGGTTCCATCAAAAGCGAGTGTTGATCGGGTCCATCACAAGTGAGTGTGGATCATAACGGTCACGGGCGAGCGCAGATCGGGACCGTCACGGGCGAGCGCAGATCGGGACCGTCACGGGCGAGCGCAGATCGGGACCGTCACGGGCGAGCGCAGATCGGGACCGTCACGGGCGAGCGCAGATCGGGACCGTCACGGGCGAGCGCAGATCGGGACCGTCACGGGCGAGCGCAGATCGGGACCGTCACGGGCGAGCGCAGATCGGGACCGTCACGGGCGAGCGCAGATCGGGACCGTCACGGGCGAGCGCAGATCGGGACCGTCACGGGCGAGCGCAGATCGGGACCGTCACGGGCGAGCGCAGATCGGGACCGTCACGGGCGAGCGCAGATCGGGACCGTCACGGGCGAGCGCAGATCGGGACCGTCACGGGCGAGCGCAGATCGGGACCGTCACGGGCGAGCGCAGATCGGGACCGTCACGGGCGAGCGCAGATCGGGACCGTCACGGGCGAGCGCAGATCGGGACCGTCACGGGCGAGCGCAGATCGGGACCGTCACGGGCGAGCGCAGATCGGGACCGTCACGGGCGAGCGCAGATCGGGACAGTCACGGGCGAGCGCAGATCGGGACCATCACGGGAGAGTGTAGATCGGGACCGTCACAGGAGAATGTAGATTGGGACTGTCATGGGAGAGTGTAGATCCGGACCCATCACGAGCAAGTGTTGATTGGGTCCATCACAAGCGAGTGTGCATCAGATCTGTTACGGGAGAGTGTAGATCGGGACCCGTCACAAGCGAGTGTTGATCGGAACCGTCAAGGGAGAGTGTAGATTGGAACCGTCACGGGAGAGTGTAGATTGGAACCGTCAAGGGAGAGTGTAGATTGGGACTGTCATGGGAGAGTGCAGATCGGGACTCGTCACAAGCGAGTGTTGATCGGGTCCATCAGAAGCGAGTGTGGATCGGAACAGTCAAGGGAGAGTGTAGATCAGAACTGTCACGGAGTGTGTAGATGGGAACCGTCACGGGAGAGGACAGATTGGAACCGTCACGGGAGAGGACAGATTGGAACCGTCACGGGAGAGGACAGATTGGAACCGTCACGGGAGAGGACAGATTGGAACCGTCACGGGAGAGGACAGATTGGAACCGTCACGGGAGAGGACAGATTGGAACCGTCACGGGAGAGTGTAGATCGGAACCGTCACGGGAGAGTGTAGATCGGAACCGTCACGGGAGAGTGTAGATCGGAACCGTCACGGGAGAGTGTAGATCGGAACCGTCACGGGAGAGTGTAGATCGGAACCGTCACGGGAGAGTGTAGATCGGAACCGTCACGGGGGAGTGTAAATCAGATCTGTCACGGGAGAGTGTAGATAGGGACCTGACACAAACGAGTGTTGATCAGGTCCATCAGAATCGAGTGTAGATCGGGACTGTCACGGGAGAGTGTAGATCGGGACTGTCACGGGAGAGTGTAGATCGGGACTGTCACGGGAGAGTGTAGATCGGGACTGTCACGGGAGAGTGTAGATCGGGACCGTCACGGGAGAGTGTAGATCGGGACCGTCACGGGAGAGTGTAGTTTGGAACCGTCACGGGAGAGTGTAGATCAGAACTGTCATGGGAGAGTACAGATTGGGACCCGTCACAAGCGAGTGTCGATCGGGTCCATCAGAAGCGAGTATGGATCGGAACAGTCACAGGAGAGGATAGATCGGGACCATCATGGGAGAGTGTAGATCGGGACCGTCACAGGAGAGTGTAGCTTGGGACTGTCACGGGAGAGTGCAGATCGGGACTGTCACAAGTGAGTGTTGATCGGGTCCATCAAAAGCGAGTGTGGATTGGAACAGTTATGGGAGAGCGTAGATCAGAACCGTCACGGGAGAGTGTAGATAGGAACCGTCATGGGAGAGTGTAGATCGGAACCATCATGGGAGAGGATTGATCGGAACCGACACGGGAGATTGTAGATCAGAACCGTCACGGGAGAGTGTAGATGGGAACCTTCACAGGTGAGTGTAGATCGGGACCCGTCACAAGCGAGTGTCGATCGGGTCCATCAAAAGCGAGTGTGGATCGGAACAGTCACGGGAGAGTGTAGATCGGAACCGTCACGGGAGAGTGTAGATGGGAACCGTCACGGGAGAGTGTAGATGGGAACCGTCACGGGAGAGTGTAGATGGGAACCGTCACGGGAGAGGATAGATCAGAACAGTCACGGGAGAGTGTAGATGGGAACCGTCACAGGAGAGTGTAGATGGGAACCGTCACGGGAGAGTGTAGATGGGAACCGTCACGGGAGAGGATAGATCAGAACCGTCACGGGAGAGGATAGATCAGAACCGTCACGGGAGAGGATAGATCAGAACCGTCACGGGAGAGGATAGATCAGAACCGTCACGGGAGAGGATAGATCAGAACCGTCACGGGAGAGGATAGATCAGAACCGTCACGGGAGAGGATAGATCAGAACCGTCACGGGAGAGGATAGATCAGAACCGTCACGGGAAAGTGTAGATGGGAACCGTCACGGGAGAGTGTAGATCGGAACCATCACGGGTGAGGATAGATCGGAACCGACACGGGAGAGGATAGATCGGAACTGTCACGGGAGAGTGTAGATGGGAACCGTCACGGGAGAGGATAGATCAGAACCGTCACGAGAGAGGGTAGATGGGAACCGTCACGGGAGAGTGTAGATCGGAACCATCACGGGAGAGGATAGATCGGAACCGACACGGGAGAGGATAGATCGGAACCGACACGGGAGAGGATAGATCGGAACCGACACGGGAGAGGATAGATGGGAACCTTCACGGGTGAGTGTAGATCGGGACCCGTCACGAGCGAGTGTTGATCGGGTCCATCAGAAGCGAGTGTGGATCGGAACTGTCACAGGAGAATGTTGATCGGGACCGTCACGGGAAAGTGTAGATCGGGACCGTCACGGGAGAGTGTAGATCGGGACCGTCACGGGAGAGTGTAGATCGGGACCGTCACGGGAGAGTGTAGATCGGGACCGTCACGGGAGAGTGTAGATCGGGTCTGTCACGGGAGAGTGTAGATCGGGACTGTCACGGGAAAGTGTAGATCGGGACTGTCACGGGAGAGTGTAGATCGGGACTGTCACGGGAGAGTGTAGATCGGAACTGTCACGGAAGAGTGTAGATTGGGACTCGTCACAAGCGAGCGTTTATTGGGTACATCACAAGCGAGCGTGGATCGGAAACATCATGGGAGAGTGTAGGAGGGAATCATCACGAGAGAGTGTAGATCAGAACGGTCACGGGAGAGCGTGGATCAGAACCGTCACGG
This sequence comes from Carcharodon carcharias, assembly GCF_017639515.1. NCBI lineage: Eukaryota > Metazoa > Chordata > Chondrichthyes > Lamniformes > Lamnidae > Carcharodon > Carcharodon carcharias. The sequence goes on from NC_054476.1 coordinate 82,273,568, forward strand.
GAGAGTGTAGATCAGAACTGTCATGGGAGAGTACAGATTGGGACCCGTCACAAGCGAGTGTCGATCGGGTCCATCAGAAGCGAGTATGGATCGGAACAGTCACAGGAGAGGATAGATCGGGACCATCATGGGAGAGTGTAGATCGGGACCGTCACAGGAGAGTGTAGCTTGGGACTGTCACGGGAGAGTGCAGATCGGGACTGTCACAAGTGAGTGTTGATCGGGTCCATCAAAAGCGAGTGTGGATTGGAACAGTTATGGGAGAGCGTAGATCAGAACCGTCACGGGAGAGTGTAGATAGGAACCGTCATGGGAGAGTGTAGATCGGAACCATCATGGGAGAGGATTGATCGGAACCGACACGGGAGATTGTAGATCAGAACCGTCACGGGAGAGTGTAGATGGGAACCTTCACAGGTGAGTGTAGATCGGGACCCGTCACAAGCGAGTGTCGATCGGGTCCATCAAAAGCGAGTGTGGATCGGAACAGTCACGGGAGAGTGTAGATCGGAACCGTCACGGGAGAGTGTAGATGGGAACCGTCACGGGAGAGTGTAGATGGGAACCGTCACGGGAGAGTGTAGATGGGAACCGTCACGGGAGAGTGTAGATGGGAACCGTCACGGGAGAGTGTAGATGGGAACCGTCACGGGAGAGGGTAGATCAGAACAGTCACGGGAGAGTGTAGATCGGAACCGTCACAGGAGAGTGTAGATGGGAACCGTCACGGGAGAGGATAGATCAGAACCGTCACGGGAGAGGATAGATCAGAACCGTCACGGGAGAGGATAGATCAGAACCGTCACGGGAGAGGATAGATCAGAACCGTCACGGGAGAGGATAGATCAGAACCGTCACGGGAGAGGATAGATCAGAACCGTCACGGGAGAGGATAGATCAGAACCGTCACGGGAGAGGATAGATCAGAACCGTCACGGGAGAGGATAGATCAGAACCGTCACGGGAAAGTGTAGATGGGAACCGTCACGGGAGAGTGTAGATCGGAACCATCACGGGTGAGGATAGATCGGAACCGACACGGGAGAGGATAGATCGGAACTGTCACGGGAGAGGATAGATCGGAACTGTCACGGGAGAGTGTAGATGGGAACCGTCACGGGAGAGGATAGATCAGAACCGTCACGAGAGAGGGTAGATGGGAACCGTCACGGGAGAGTGTAGATCGGAACCATCACGGGAGAGGATAGATCGGAACCGACACGGGAGAGGATAGATCGGAACCGACACGGGAGAGGATAGATCGGAACCGACACGGGAGAGGATAGATCGGAACCGACACGGGAGAGGATAGATGGGAACCTTCACGGGTGAGTGTAGATCGGGACCCGTCACGAGCGAGTGTTGATCGGGTCCATCAGAAGCGAGTGTGGATCGGAACTGTCACAGGAGAACGTTGATCGGGACCGTCACGGGAAAGTGTAGATCGGGACTGTCACGGGAGAGTGTAGATCGGGACCGTCACGGGAGAGTGTAGATCGGGACCGTCACGGGAGAGTGTAGATCGGGTCTGTCACGGGAGAGTGTAGATCGGGACTGTCACGGGAAAGTGGAGATCGGGACTGTCACGGGAGAGTGTAGATCGGGACTGTCACGGGAGAGTGTAGATCGGAACTGTCACGGAAGAGTGTAGATTGGGACTCGTCACAAGCGAGCGTTTATTGGGTACATCACAAGCGAGCGTGGATCGGAAACATCATGGGAGAGTGTAGGAGGGATTCATCACGAGAGAGTGTAGATCAGAACGGTCACGGGAGAGCGTGGATCAGAACCGTCACGGGAGACTGTAGTTTGGAACCGTCACGGGAGAGTGTAGATCAGAACTGTCATGGGAGAGTACAGATTGGGACCCGTCACAAGCGAGTGTCGATCGGGTCCATCAGAAGCGAGTATGGATCGGAACAGTCACAGGAGAGGATAGATCGGGACCATCATGGGAGAGTGTAGATCGGGACCGTCACAGGAGAGTGTAGCTTGGGACTGTCACGGGAGAGTGCAGATCGGGACTGTCACAAGTGAGTGTTGATCGGGTCCATCAAAAGCGAGTGTGGATCGGAACAGTTATGGGAGAGCGTAGATCAGAACCGTCACGGGAGAGTGTAGATCGGAACCGTCATGGGAGAGTGTAGATCGGAACCATCATGGGAGAGGATTGATCGGAACCGACACGGGAGATTGTAGATCAGAACCGTCACGGGAGAGTGTAGATGGGAACCTTCACAGGTGAGTGTAGATCGGGACCCGTCACAAGCGAGTGTCGATCGGGTCCATCAAAAGCGAGTGTGGATCGGAACAGTCACGGGAGAGTGTAGATGGGAACCGTCACGGGAGAGTGTAGATGGGAACCGTCACGGGAGAGTGTAGATGGGAACCGTCACGGGAGAGGATAGATCAGAACAGTCACGGGAGAGTGTAGATGGGAACCGTCACAGGAGAGTGTAGATGGGAACCGTCACGGGAGAGGATAGATCAGAACCGTCACGGGAGAGGATAGATCAGAACCGTCACGGGAGAGGATAGATCAGAACCGTCACGGGAGAGGATAGATCAGAACCGTCACGGGAGAGGATAGATCAGAACCGTCACGGGAGAGGATAAATCAGAACCGTCACGGGAGAGGATAGATCAGAACCGTCACGGGAGAGGATAGATCAGAACCGTCACGGGAGAGGATAGATCAGAACCGTCACGGGAGAGGATAGATCAGAACCGTCACGGGAGAGGATAGATCAGAACCGTCACGGGAGAGTGTAGATCGGAACCGTCACAGGAGAGTGTAGATGGGAACCGTCACGGGAGAGGATAGATCAGAACCGTCACGGGAGAGGATAGATCAGAACCGTCACGGGAGAGGATAGATCAGAACCGTCACGGGAGAGGATAGATCAGAACCGTCACGGGAGAGGATAGATCAGAACCGTCACGGGAGAGGATAGATCAGAACCGTCACGGGAGAGGATAGATCAGAACCGTCACGGGAGAGGATAGATCAGAACCGTCACGGGACAGTGTAGATGGGAACCGTCACGGGAGAGTGTAGATCGGAACCATCACGGGAGAGGATAGATCGGAACCGACATGGGAGAGGATAGATCGGAACTGTCACGGGAGAATGTAGATGGGAACCGTCACGGGAGTGGATAGATCAGAACCGTCACGAGAGAGGGTAGATGGGAACCGTCACGGTAGAGTGTAGATCGGAACCATCACGGGAGAGGATAGATCGGAACCGACACGGGAGAGGATAGATCGGAACCGACACGGGAGAGGATAGATCGGAACCGACACGGGAGAGTGTAGATGGGAACCTTCACGGGTGAGTGTAGATCGGGACCCGTCACGAGCGAGTGTTGATCGGGTCCATCAGAAGCGAGTGTGGATTGGAACTGTCACAGGAGAATGTTGATCGGGACCGTCACGGGAAAGTGTAGATCGGGACCGTCACGGGAGAGTGTAGATCGGGACCGTCACGGGAGAGTGTAGATCGGGACCGTCACGGGAGAGTGTAGATCGGGACCGTCACGGGAGAGTGTAGATCGGGACCGTCACGGGAGAGTGTAGATCGGGACCGTCACGGGAGAGTGTAGATCGGGACCGTCACGGGAGAGTGTAGATCGGGACCGTCACGGGAGAGTGTAGATCGGGACCGTCACGGGAGAGTGTAGATCGGGACCGTCACGGGAGAGTGTAGATCGGGACCGTCACGGGAGAGTGTAGATCGGGACCGTCACGGGAGAGTGTAGATCGGGACCGTCACGGGAGAGTGTAGATTGGAACTGTCAAGGGAGAGTGTAGATCGGGACTGTCATGGGAAAGTGCAGATCGGGACTCATCACAAGCGAGTGTTGATCGGGTCCATCAAAAGCAAGTGTGGATCGGAACCGTCCCGGGAGAGTGTAGATCAGAACCATCACGGGAGAGGATAGATCGGAACCGACACGGGAGAGTGTAGATGGGAACCGTCACGGGAAAGGATAGATCAGGACCGTCACGGGAGAGTGTACATGGGAACCATCACGGGAGAGTGTAGATCAGAACCATCACGGGAGAGGATAGATCAGAACCTTCACGGGAGAGTGTAGATCAGAACCGTCACAGGAGAGTGTAGATGGGAACCGTCACGGGAGAGTGTAGATCAGAACTGTCACGGGGGAGAGTGTAGATCGGAATGGTTAGGGGAGGGTGTGGATGGGAACCGTCATGGGAGATTGTAGATCAGAACCGTCATGGGTGAGTGTGGATGGGAACCTTCACGGGTGAGTGTAGATCAGAACCATCATGGGAGAGGATAGATCGGAACCGACACGGGAGAGTGTAGATGGGAACCGTCACGGGAAAGGATAGATCAGGACCGTCACGGGAGAGTGTAGATGGGAACCGTCACGGGAGAGTGTAGATCAGAACCATCACGGGAGAGGATAGATCAGAACCTTCACGGGGGAGAGTGTAGATCAGAACCGTCACAGGAGAGTGTAGATGGGAACCGTCACGGGAGAGTGTAGATCAGAACTGTCACGGGGGAGAGTGTAGATTGGAATGGTTAGGGGAGGGTGTAGATGGGAACCGTCACGGGAGATTGTAGGTCAGAACCGTCACGGGTGAGTGTAGATGGGAACCTTCACGGGTGAGTGTAGATCGGGACACTTCACAAGCGAGTGTTGATCAGGTCCATCAGAAGCGAGTGTGGATCGGAACTGTCACAGGAGAATGTAGATCGGAACCGTCATGGGAGTGTGTAGATCAGGACTCTCACGGGAGAGTGTAGATCAGGACCGTCACGGGAGAGTGTAGATCAGGACCGTCACGGGAGAGTGTAGATCAGGACCGTCACGGGAGAGTGTAGATCAGGACCGTCACGGGAGAGTGTAGATCAGGACCGTCATGGGAGAGTGTAGATCGGGACCGTCACGGGAGAGTGTAGATCGGGACCGTCACGGGAAAGGATAGATCAGGACCGTCACGGGAGAGTGTAGATGGGAACTATCACGGGAGAGTGTAGATCAGAACCATCACGGGAGAGTGTAGATCAGAACCTTCACGGGAGAGTGTAGATCAGAACCGTCACAGGAGAGTGTAGATGGGAACCGTCATGGGAGAGTGTAGATGGGAACCGTCACGGGAGAGTGTAGATCAGAACTGTCACGGGGGAGAGTGTAGATCGGAATGGTTAGGGGAGGGTGTAGATGGGAACCGTCATGGGAGATTGTAGATCAGAACCGTCATGGGTGAGTGTAGATGGGAACCTTCACGGGTGAGTGTAGATCAGAACCATCACGGGAGAGGATAGATCGGAACCGACACGGGAGAGTGTAGATGGGAACCGTCACGGGAAAGGATAGATCAGGACCGTCACGGGAGAGTGTAGATGGGAACCGTCACGGGAGAGGATAGATCAGAACCTTCACGGGGGAGAGTGTAGATCAGAACCGTCACAGGAGAGTGTAGATGGGAACCGTCACGGGAGAGTGTAGATCAGAATTGTCACGGGGGAGAGTGTAGATTGGAATGGTTAGGGGAGGGTGTAGATGGGAACCGTCACGGGAGATTGTAGGTCAGAACCGTCACGGGTGAGTGTAGATGGGAACCTTCACGGGTGAGTGTAGATCGGGACACTTCACAAGCGAGTGTTGATCAGGTCCATCAGAAGCGAGTGTGGATCGGAACTGTCACAGGAGAATGTAGATCGGAACCGTCACGGGAGTGTGTAGATCAGGACTGTCACGGGAGAGTGTAGATCAGGACCGTCACGGGAGAGTGTAGATCAGGACCGTCACGGGAGAGTGTAGATCAGGACCGTCACGGGAGAGTGTAGATGGGAACCGTCACGGGAGAGTGTAGATCAGAACCATCACGGGAGAGGATAGATCAGAACCTTCACGGGGGAGAGTGTAGATCAGAACCGTCACAGGAGAGTGTAGATGGGAACCGTCACGGGAGAGTGTAGATCAGAACTGTCACGGGGGAGAGTGTAGATCGGAATGGTTAGGGGAGGGTGTAGATGGGAACCGTCATGGGAGATTGTAGATCAGAACCGTCATGGGTGAGTGTAGATGGGAACCTTCACGGGTGAGTGTAGATCAGAACCATCACGGGAGAGGATAGATCGGAACCGACACGGGAGAGTGTAGATGGGAACCGTCACGGGAAAGGATAGATCAGGACCATCACGGGAGAGTGTAGATGGGAACCGTCACGGGAGAGGATAGATCAGAACCTTCATGGGGGAGAGTGTAGATCAGAACCGTCACAGGAGAGTGTAGATGGGAACCTTCACGGGTGAGTGTAGATCGGGACACTTCACAAGCGAGTGTTGATCAGGTCCATCAGAAGCGAGTGTGGATCGGAACTGTCACAGGAGAATGTAGATCGGAACCGTCACGGGAGTGTGTAGATCAGGACTGTCACGGGAGAGTGTAGATCAGGACCGTCATGGGAGAGTGAAGATCAGGACCGTCACGGGAGAGTGTAGATCAGGACCGTCACGGGAGAGTGTAGATCAGGACCGACATGGGAGAGTGTAGATCAGGACCGTCACGGGAGAGTGTAGATCGGAACCGTCACAGGAGAATGTAGATCGGGACCGTCACGGGAGAGTGTAGATCGGGACCGTCACGGGAGAGTGTAGGTCGGAATCGTCACGGGAGAGTGTTTTCTTTGCTGGGAGGTGGTAGTGGTATTGTCACTGGACTGGTAATCTAGAAACCCAGAGTAATGTTCTGGGGACCCAGGTTCAAATCCCACCACTGCAGATGGTGGAATTTGAATTCAATAAAAAATCTGAATTAAAAGTCTTATGGTGACCATGAAACTGTTGTTGATTGTCGTACAAATCCATCTGGTTCACTAATGTCCTTTAGGGAAGGAAATCTGCCATCCTTACCTGGTCTGACCTAAATGTGACTCCAGACCCACAGCAATGTGGTTAACTCTTAAAATCCCTCTGAACAAGGGCAATTAGCGATGTTCTCATCCCATGAATGAAGAAAAAAAAAATTGGGGCCATCAAGGGACAGTGCATATTGGGACCATCATGAGTAAGTGTATGTCAGGACCGTCACGAGCTAGTGTAAATTGGGACTGTCATGAGGGCAATTAGATTTTGGGATTTTCATGAGCTAGTATTAACAGTGATGAAGAAGGTCTTACAGTGAAGTATTTATTTCTAATATTGGTTATCTGTATTTTGTCAGGGGACTAAGACTCTATGTTTTTATAAAATATATATTCTTATGGCTAATTTCTAAAATTTTTAAACTGGGCAAAGGCTTTTAAAATGGCTGAAGCTATGTCTGTCTGTGACCTTGAGTGTCAAAGAAATTTGTACCTCGTTATCTCTGAAGGGATCCTAACGACACCTTGTGGGCTGCAGAGGCCAAATTCAAAGGGAACGATACAAAGGCTATCTACATTTCATAAGCCAGGGCAAAGGATCCAGACAAAGAGATACACACCCTTTGTCAAAGCCAAAGTGGAGAGATGAGAGATATTGACATGGCCTCCAACACCTCCCCCGCCCACCCCCACCACCCAGCCACAACTGGTAGAACCAGCAATATTGCTTTGTGGAGCTGCAAAGTACAGTCAGCTGTCTTTCTACCTAGCAGCAACACAGGAAAGGGGCACTGGCCCCATCTACACTGTTTCGGCTGGAACCTATTACCATTGCCTACAAGATAATTCATCTCTGTGTGCCTAGCTCATCGTGGAAGTCATCACTACTGGAAAAGTGAATGATCCATCATCAGTTCAGCCTGCCGGCCTCTGTGAAGGAATCCACCATTGGATTTTGGTTCAGCACTTGAGACACAGGTGCAACAATAATTATTTTTTCTGTGGTCTTTGCCCTGTAAATCTGTCTTCCTTCATCCCTCTTTTACTTAATGAATGCAAAGGAGGCAATGTTGTGACTCTGCTCCTGCATCTGAGTGTTTGCAGATAAACCAAACTCTTTGAGTTCATCCCATCTCGAGTTTACTGTGGGGTTATTAATAGAAATGAGATCACACCAAAGCTGAGAGGTTGGGAAATATGCCACTGATTACAAAAGGGAAAATTAAAATCAAAACACCTTTCTGTTTACAGACAGGGGATGAGAGAAGAAATCAGGGCTGTTTAAATTAAACCCCCTCCTGTCTGTAACAATTTCAAAAATAATATTTTAAAAGTGGTGGAGTGCTTACAATTCCCTCAACAGCCAGCTGATTAGCCTTCAAAAAGTAAGGCTTTATATAAAACAGTGCTGTAGCAGAGACTTTTGGTTTGTTAAATACCTTGGATATGTGCAATTTCTCTGGCTTCAGGACACTGTTTCAGTGAGACTCTGCAGCTATCCCAAATGAGACAGTTTGACATTCACATCTTTTCACTCTAGAGATAGCGTAAATATGCACTCTCCCCAAATGATCACCTCCATGCCTCAGATAAGATCTCAATAAGGCTCACAATTGCCCCTTTGGCTGACCGACCGGGACCTCCATATTCCCAACAACCATCACTGTCATTGTAACAGGGATGACCTTATATCAGATTTAAAAGGACAACTTAATTGAAACATTTAAGATCCTGAAGGTTCTTGACAGTGGATGTAGAAAGGATGTTTCCTCTTGTGGGAGGATCGAGTACTAGGGGACAATGTTTGAAAATAAGCGGTTGCCCATTTAGGACAGAAATGAGGAGAATTTATTTCCCTGAGGATTGAGTGTCTTTGGAACACTTCCTCAAAAGGCAGTGGAAGCAGAGTTTTTGAATATTTTTAAGGTAGAGGTAGATAGATTCTTGATAAGCAAGGGGGTGATAGGTTATTGGGGGTAGGCAGGAATGTGGGGTTCAAGTTACAATCAGATCAGCCACGATGTTATTGAATGGCACAGCAGGCTCGAAGAACCGAGTGGCCTACTCCTGCTCCTAATTCGTATGTAAAACATCACTGGATCATTGCTTCCATTTGGTTGATTGGCCACCCAGTCCCCAGCAGGCTTCACAGTTCAATCAGGATGCTAATTTTGCAGAACTTCTGAGGTCAATCTGAACACACATTTAGAACTAACTGATTACCCAGCATCTAAACTCCATAAAACTCAATTTACTCAGCACAAAACAAACCACTGAATTTGTACAAATAATAGCATAGCTTGCTTCAAATTTCAATAAACAAATAGCTTCCCATTCATTTCCAATAAACGAACAGCTTCCCATTAATTTCCAATGGATAGAATTCTAAACTTCTTTGGTATCCAGCCCTGTTTTAAACATCTTAAGTGATTATCCTGGTATACCAAGCCTCGATAGGGAAACAGGGACCCAATAGAACCTGTCAATTTGACGGTTTTTGTTCTTACCACCAAACCTTTATAGCTCTACCTCTATAACCATCTTCATCCCTATTTTTCTTTCCCCATTCTTCATTCACCTTTCCAACTTGAGAAACTCTGAAGTTAAAAATTTGTTGTGCCAACGGCAGTCTGGGACAGTGCGTTCCACATTCTCATAATCAATCAGAACCTTATTGAAAAGTCATTGACTAGAAACACTAACTGCTTTTCTCTCTCCACAGGTGCTGCCATACATGTCGAGTATTTCAAGCTTTTTATTGCTTTTTCTTTATTCTTTTATGGGATCTGGACGTCACTGGTTAGGCCAGCATTTGATGCCCATTCCTAATTGCTCTTGAGAAGGTGGTGGTGAGTTGCCTTCTTGAACCGCTGCAGCCCAACTTGTGTAGGTACAATGTTAGGGTGTTCCAGGATTTTGATCCAGCTACAGTGAAGGAACAGCGATATAATTCCAAGTCAGGATGGCGTGTGGCTTGAAGGGAAGCATGCATGTAATGGTGTTCTCATGCGTCTACTGCCTATGTTCTTCTAGGTGGTACAGGTTGCGGATTTAGAAGGTGCTATCAAAGGAACCTTGGCAAGTTGCTGCAGTACAACTTGTAGATGGTACACACTGTTGCCACCGTGCATTGGTAGTAGAGGAAGTGATTTTTAAGATGGTGGATGGGGTGCTGATCAAGTGGGCTGCTTTGTCCTGGCTAGTGTCGAGCTTCTTGGTGTTGTTGGAGCTGCACTCCTCCAGGCAAGTGTAGGGTATTCCATCACACTCCTGACTTGTGCCCGTGTAGATGGCGGACAGGCTTTAGGGAGTTAGGTGAGTTCCTCGCCTCAGAACTCCCAGCCTCTGACCACAGTTTTGATGTGGCTGGTCAAGTTAAATTTCTGTCAATGGTAACTTTTTGGATGTTGACATTGGAGGATTCAGTGAGAATAATACCGCTGAATGTCAAGGGAAGATGGTTAGATTCTCTCTTGTTGGAAATTATCATTACCTGGTACTTGTGTGATGTGAATGTTACTTGCTACTTGTCAATCAAAGCCGGAATGTTGTCCAGGTCTAGGAACACCCAGATATGGGCTGCTTCAGTATTTGTGGTGTTGTGAATGGTACTGAACATTGTTCAATATTAAAGGAACATGCCCACTTCTGACTTTACGATGGAGAAAAGGTCATTAATGGAGCAAGCAAAGACACTGCCCTGAGGAACTCCTGCAAGAATGTTCTGGAGCTGAGATGACTAACCTCTGACAACCACAGCTGTTTTCCTTTGTGCTAGGTATGGTACTAATAGGTTTAGAGTTTGTCCCCGATTCCTTGGTTTCAATTTTGCTAAATTGCTTTACATCACATTCAATAAAATGCTGCCTAGATGTCAAGGGCAGTCACTTTCACCTCACCTCAGGAATTCAGCTCTTTTTTCTGTGTTTGAACCAAGGCTGTAATGAGATCTGGAACTGAGTGGTTCTGGCGGAACCCAAACTGAGTGCGAGTGAGCAGGTTATTGCTGAATAAATGCCACTTGATAGCACTGTTGATGATACCTCCCACCTCTTTACTGATGACGGAGAGTAGACTGATGGGGCGGTAATTGGCCAGGTTGGATTTGTCCTGCTTTGTGCACAGGTCATACCTGAACAATTTTCCATTTTGTTAGGTAGATTCCAGCGTAGTAGCTGTACTGGAACAGCTTGACTAGGGGCACAGCAACTTCTGAAGCACAATGTTGTCAGAACCCATAGCCTTAGCTATGTCCAGTGTGCTCAGTCAATTCTTGGGCTCATAACTTCCAAACTCTGGGGTGGCCCCCAACTCTGGAAATTCCCAGGTAATTGCCAGGGATGTTCAAACTTCCTTTAGGCAATTGCCCTGCACAGGGAACCATCTGATAATGTGATTTAAATCACAAACCTCGGATGGTTCTGACTGTCTTACAGCAATAGTTACGCAGAAAAAGTTAGAAGAATTAAAACCATTTCTAGCTTCTGGCTAACTATAGCACTGGCCCACCCTAACCCCCAACAGGACACCACCCCCCACCCTCCAGACTGCCCATGGGACTCCTCCCACCCCTCACTACCCACCCCCTCACTAAGAGCCCCTACACCCCCTATAGGACTCCCGCCACTTCCCCACTATTCCTCCCTAACCCCCACCAGGGGACTCCCCCCACTCCGAGTCCCCATGGGACTCCTCCACACACCCAACTACCACACCTCCAACTTCCCAAAGGATAACCCGCACCCCTCAACAACCCCCCTGATTCCGTTCCCCCCCTCGACCTGACCCCACACCCCCAATGCAGCCTGACACATCTCCCTCCCCCGAGCCCCAACCTCCACTCGCGGGCCCGACCAGCCCCCCCAGGCTCAACCTGACCCCACCACCGCCAACCTCCATGCCCCCAAACCCCAAGGCTCAACCCAACCCCACCTTCCCAAATCTCCATCTGACCCTACCAACCCCTGCAGCCATGCTCAACCCAACCCCACTGCTCCCTCTCCCCAAATCATACTCACTTACCTTATATACTTACCTTCTCCCTGGATTGTCAAAGTGGCTGGACCTTTAAATTTACCTGGTTTATGTCAGCTAGTGCTGTTGGAAAAGGGACCGTGCTTTACTTACCATCGACTCAGCTGCCCTTGACTGTAGGCCGTGGGAACCTTCGGTGCTGGAGTGATTTTGCCCAGCCCAAATTGGAATGTCGGGCGTGATAGGAGCAGCTTCATTTTCAGGTAAGAAACTAGGAGCGGAGTGGCAATCCGATTCAATTGCCAGATGTTATGGGCTTTAATATCACATGGGGTGAATTGAATTGGCTAAAGCTGGCGATTGTGATGCTGGGATCCTCAAAAGGAGGTCAAGATGGATCATCAATTCTGCAGTTCTGGCTTCTTGGTCAAGCTCAAGCAAGTTTCCCCTCATGAATTATTAGCTTGATTAGTCCATTCCTTTTTAAGTCTGCATTAATGAACTCTAGAAAGTAATTCACAACTGAATTTGCTTTTCTTTTCCTCGTTTTTAAATAGGGATGTAATTTTGGTCACATTCCAGTCATTGGCCACAACCCATGTATTTTTAAAATTATGGTTAATGCCCCTATTAGTTCCTTTAGCATTTTGGAAACCATACCATCCAGAACTGTTGATCTTTCTGCATTCAGTCCCAGATTGGCAAACTGTATTTGGTGCAGTGCCACAGAGATTAGTCCTGGGGCCTCAACTATTTACCTTCCATATTAATGACTGGGTGAAGGGGCAGACCACATTGTAAACAAATTTGCTGATGATACAAAAATAGGTAGGAAAGCAAGTTGTGAGGAGGTTTAAGAATTCGGCATATGGAGCATAATATGGGGAAATGTGAGGATGTCTACTTTAGCAGGAAGAATAGAAAAGCAGAATACTGTATCATTTAAATGGGAAGAAATTGCAGAATGTTATGGTACGGAGGGATCTGGGTGTCCTTGTAGATGAATCACAAAAAGTTAACATGCAAGTACAGCAAGTAATTAAGAAGGCAAATGGAATGTTGGTCTTTATTGCAAGGGGGATGGCATATAAAAGTAGGGAAGGCTTGCTACAACTGTACAGAGCATTGGTGAGACCACACACTTGCACTGGAAGCAGTTCAGAAAAAAATCACTAGGCTGATTCCTGGGTTAAAGAGGTTGCCTTATGAAGATAGAGTGAGCAGGTTGGAGTTTAGAAGAATGAGAAATGATCTTATATAAGATTCTAGGGGTGGATGCTGAGAGGGTGCTTTCCTTTGTGGGAGAATATAGAACTGGGGGTACAGTTTAAAAATAAGAGGTCTTCCATTTAAGATAGAGATGAGGAAGGTTGTTAAGTCTTTGGAATTCTCTTCTACAGAGTGCAATGGAGGCCAGGTCATTGAATATATTCAAGGCTCAGTGAGTCAGATTTTTGATCTACAGGGAGTCAAGGGTTATGGGGGATGGGGGGTGGGCAGCTAGGAAAGTAGATTTAAGGTCACAATCAGATCAGCCATGACCTTACTGAATTGAGGAACATGTTTAAAGAGCTGACTGGCCTGCTCATGCTGCTATTTCTTATGATCTTACAAACTTCTTTTAAAAAAAGTTCTTTTTTGTGCATTCAATTAAAGAATTGTCTCCTGTGGTGCTCTTCCACATTATCCTCAAATATTCCTTTTCCACTTTCCTCTGTAAAGTTGAGTCCAAAAACTTACAAGGTGGCTCCTCGTTCCACTGAACCTCTTCTGTCTACCTTAGCGATTCTATCAAAAGACCTCAATTAGGTTAGGTTGGTGCGCTCCATCTTTTACAAAACCATACAGAAGTCCTCAATAAGCTCACAGATTTTTAATGCTTCATTTATTGTTCCCGGATAATGGACTCTTATCAACTTCCACAACAATGACATTTAACTCACTGTCTTCTGCTTGCTGGACTTATCCCTTGCTTGCTTTTAAAGAAATGGTATATAACCTATCTTCAAGCCCTCTAGCTCATAGCAGCCTAATTTCCTCACTTTTTAAAATATTCTCTAATGGATACCTTCAGGATTTAGAAATTTGTCTGGTCCAACCTTCTTATATTATAAACAGGACATTGCAAGGATCATAATAATCATCCCTTCATTGATCATGAATGATCAATGTATCCCTGATAATGGATCTTCCTGTTCCACTCTTTTTTCTTGATATACTTAGAAAAATGTTTGCTTTTACATCGAAACCATCTTGTTGGGTTCCATATGGTGGGAAACAAATCCAGGCCTTTGTACTTTTGCCAATTTTAAAAACTGACTTCCTGCTGAACCAAAAAAAGATGGCTGCTACAAGTCACATGACCACAAGGCTGGCACTTTGGGTGCTTTTATTTAGAAGTTTTCATGGGATATGGGCATCACTGGCTAAGCGAGCATTTATTGCCCATCCAAAATTGCCCTTGAGAAGGTGGTGGTGAGCTGCTTTCTTGAACTGCTGCAGTCCCTGTGGTGTAGGTACATCCACAGTGTTGTTAGGGAGGGAGTTCCAGGATTTTGACTCAGTGACAATGAAGGAACGGCGATATATCTCCAATTCAGGATGATGAGAAGCTTGGAGGGGAACCTCCAGGTGGTGGTGTTCCCATCTATCTGCTGCCCTTGTCCCTATAGATGGTAGTGGATGTGGATTTGGAAGGTGCTGTTGAAGGAGACTTGGCAAATTCCTGCAAAGCATCTTGTAGGTATTGTATGCTGCTACTACTGTGAGTTGGTGATGGAGGAAATGAATGTTTGTTGATGGAGTGTCAATCAAGCAGGCTGCTTTGTCCTGGATGGTGTCGAGCTTCTTGAGTGTTATTGGAGCTGCACTCATCCAGGCAAGGGGAGAGTATTCCATCACACTCCTGTCTTATGTCTCGTAGATAGTGGACAGGCTTTAGAGATTTAGGATGTGAGTTACTTCCCACAGGATTCATAGTGTCTGACCTGTTGTAGCCACAGTATTTAGATGGCTTGTCCAGTTCAGTTTCTGGTCAATGTTAACCCCCAGGATGTTGATAGTGGGGGATTCAGCCATTGCCATCGAATGTCAAGGGGCGATGGTTAGATTCTTTCTTGTTGGAGATGGCCATTGCCCGGCACTTGTGTGGCATGAATGTTAATTGCCACTTGTCAGCCCAAGCCTGGATATTGCCCAGGTCCTGTTGCATTTAGACACGGACTGCATCAGTATCTGAGGAATCATGAATGATGAACATTGTGCAAAACATTGTGCAATCATCAGCGAACATCCCCACTTCTGACCTTTTGATGGAAGGAAGGTCATTAATGAAGCAGCTGAATACAGTTGGACCTCGGACACTACCCTAAGGAACTCCTGCAGTGATGCCCTGGAACTAAGATGATTGACCACCAATAACCACAACCATTTTCCTTTGTGCTAGGTATGACTCCAACCAGTGGAGAGTTTCTCCCCAGACTTACAAGAGCAAAAGAATTCTTTTCTCAGGCAGTGGTTACCTCACACTTCGTTGTATGGACCCCTTGTAATCACAAAAACCAGGAGACTCTCACATCCAAAACTCATTATACTTGCAGAGCTGTTAAGGGACTCATATCACACCTGAGACTGTTCAGGCCCATTTCAAAAGGGAACCAAAGGGACGTAATTTACATCTGACAAGCTCACCTTGCTAGCGGAGTCACTGCATCTGCCTAGACAATGGCTTCCTGACACCAGATCCCTCAATACGGATGGTGACTAATGACCAGGACATTATCGGTCTTGAAATCAAAGTCAGTTCCTTCCAGTGGATAAACATTCCTTTTGGAAGTCATTGTGGAGAGAGAAGGTCACATGACTGAAATGACCATTTTGAAATCTATATATGCCTTTGAGAACTGAGAAATCTTCGGTTTGCTGTTTTATCAACTGGTAAGGACTCCAGCTGCCCAGCTGAGCAAGCAGTCGGTTACCATTTCTCAGCTCCTCCAAGCCTGTCTCTGCTGAAAGATTTCCTAGCATTGCCTGCAGAACTAACCCAGTCTCTGTATACCTATTTCATCTGCAGTATCCACACCAACTGCAAAGTGAACCCTATATCTCCTGTCTTCAGCCAACTGAACTTCAACTCCTATGTGAAAAATTCCTCATTGGACTCTGAAAATCACATGAACTAATATTCATTTCTGTGTCCTTGTACTATTAATATCTGTAGATGCAAAACTCCTATTTCTCTCTCCCTCCCTTTACTCTGTGTGTGTGTGTGTGCGTGCGTGCATCTGCGTGAGCACACGTGTTATGTATGTGTAGTGGAGTGGGAAGTTGCGAATACGCCTCCGCCGGGTTTTGGATGTGAAATAAACGAACCTTCTGAGTTAATCATAACATGGGTTTGCTGCGGGTTATTAGGAAATTGGATCACACAAACCCAGGGTTTTGGAGAACATGCCACTGCATACTTTAAAAATAATTCAAAACATCTTCGGCTTAAAGAAATGTGGTGAGAGGAAACCAGTCCAGTTTGCCTATCTCTCTCCTGTCCGTAACAATCTCCAAGTTATGTTTTCCAAAATCCCTTTCCACTGCCTCATCATCTTCTTGATCTCTGCTTGTTGCTTTCTACATTCCTCCGCTTAATAAGGTTTGCTTTTTTTTGCTTTCTCATTTTTGTTAATATTGATCTTAACCAATCTTGTAAAGCATGGTGTCATCCACCCAGAAATACCACTGTCTTTATAGCTATTTCCTACATTCCACTGTTGGGCAGTAGATTGACAAATGATTATCTCACCATACTGTGATCAATTCCTTCCTCATTATTTCAAACCTTAGCTCTGTTTTAGGTCCAAAACTATGGTCTGTGACCCTCATTTTTCCTGTTCTAGGTTAATTCTGAGTTCATCATTTTGTTATAACTTTTCACAAGATGCATCCTTGCTACCAGATCACTATTTTTGCTTCATTACTCATAACTAAATTGAGTATTCTGGGCTCCATATTAGGTGGAAGACAAAGTGCTCAAGGGAACTAGTCTCAGTTATTCAATTGAACCTATTTCCTTTGTATTTGCACTGTTTTCTATCTCCCAATTTATATATAACTATATAATTTTAATGGACCAACCCTCTTTCCATCTGGTTCATCATCAGTGCCACATACAGTCAATTAAAATTACATGTTTTTCTTGTAACACTTTTATCTTTGAATGCAACTTTGTTGACTACACAATATCCCACCAAGCACAAAAATAGACAATCAGCTCGCTAGTACTTGGCGTCAGCATTGTAGTCATACCTAGCACATAGGAAGATGGTTGTGGTTGCTGGAGGTTAGCCATCTCAGCTCCAGGGCATTACTGCAGGAGTTCCTCAGGGTAGTGTCCTAGGCCCAACCATCTTCAACTGCTTCATCAATTAAATTACCTTCCTTCCACCATAAGGTCAGAAGTGGGGATGTTCGCTGATGATTACACAATGTTCAGCACAATTCACGACCCCTCAGATACTGAAGCAGTCCATGTCCAAATGCAGCAAGACCTGGATAATATCCAGGCTTGGGCTGGCAAGGGGCAAGTAGCATTTGTGCCACACAAGCGCCAGGCAATGGCCATCTCCAACAAGAGAGAATCTAACCATCACCCCTTGGCATTCAATGGCATTACCATCATTGAATCCCCCACTATCAACTTCCTGGGGGCTACCATTGGCTAGAAATTGAACTGGGTTACCTATATACTGTGACTACAAGAGCAGGTCAGAGGCTAGGAATTGTGCGACGAGTAACTCACCTCCTGACTCCCCAAAGGCTGTCCACGATCTACAAGGCACAAGTTAGGGGTATGAAGAATACTCCCCATTTGCCTGGATGAGTACAGCTCCCACAAAACACAAGAAGCTGGACATCGCCCAGGGCAAAGCAGCCACTTGATTTGGCACCACATCCACAAACATTTATTCCCTCCACCACCGACGCACAGTGGCAGCAGTGTGTATCATTTACAAGATGCACTGCAGGAATTCGCCAAGGCTCCTTAGACAGCATCTTCCAAACCCACAACCACTACCATCTAGAAGGACAAGGGCAGCAAGCACATGGGAACGCCACCACCTAGAAGTTCCCCTCCAAATCACTCACCATCCTGATTTGGAAATATATCGCAGTTTCTTCACTGTCGCTGGGTCAAAATCCTGGAACCCCCTCCCTAACAGCACCGTGGGTGTACCTAAACCATATGGACTGCAGCCGTTCAAGAACGTAGCTCAACACCACCTTTTCAAGGGTAACTAGGAATGGGCAATAAATGCTGGTCCAGCCAGCGAAGCCCACATTCTGCGAATGAATTAAATAAAAAGATTAGCTCAGTGATAGCACTCTCACCCGAGTCAGAAGGTTGTGGGTTCAAGACCTTTCCAAGAGACTTGAGTGTGTAATCCAGGCTGACAGTGAGTTCTGCACCGTCGGAGCTGTTACTACTTTGATGAGATGTCAAACAGAGGGTGTGTCTGCCCTCTTGGGTGAACATAAAAGATTCCATGGCAATATTTTGAAGAACAGCAGGGGAGTAATCTCTGGTACCCTGATCAATATTTATCCCTCAGGCAACATCACTAAAAAAATATTCTCTGGTAATTATAACATTGCTGTTTGCAGAGCCTCGCTGCATGCAAACTGCCACATTTCCTACATTACAATATGACTACACTTCAAAAGGTATTTAAGTTGTCATAAAGGGGACATTCTAAGGTTGTGAATGGTACGACATAAAACATAAACCTATCTTAACACTAAATGTCGACAGTGAAGCATTCAATTTTACATAGTAACTGCAATGCATTTTACAGTAGTATATAAAATCGAGGATTCGGTGAAGCATTTTCAGTTTTGTTTTGACTGAATGTTGTTTCTGCAATTGGGTGGGTTACAGTGAATAGATTTACAAATGGGTTATTTTCAATCTCTAGTTTACAGGAGTTCTGGTCAAGATATAATCTTACTCCAAGCATAACATTTCCTAGGAAAGTAATGATTAGAATTCCTAGGGAAAGTATGATTATCAGGATTTGATTGCATTAGAGCTGTATATCACAGAATCACACAGTGCAGAAGAGACCCTTCAGTCCATCGAGTCTGCACTGACATGTGAGAAACACCTGACCTACCTACCTAATCCCATTTACCAGCACTTGGCCCGTAGCCTTGAATGTTATGATGTGCCAAGTGCCCATCCATGTACTTTTTAAAGGATGTGAGGCAACCCGCCTCCACCACCCTCCCAAGCAGCGGATTCCAGACCGTCACCGCCCTGTGAGTTTAACTGGATTTTCCTTCTTGAAGGTGAATTATTGCAGTCCAGACCAACTGTATATGAATATAATGTTATTTAACTTTGTACATAAAATTTATGGAAGCCAAAAGGCCAATGGTATTCTTGAAGGGAAAGGAAGTCTGCATGCACTTGACTATCCCAATACACTCTTGGCCAACCTCCCACGTTCTACGCACCCCTCCCTACCACTACCCCCAAACATTAACCAAAGTTTATCCAAAACTCTGCTGCCCTCATCCTTACTTGCACAAAGGCCCATTCACCTATCACCCTCTGTGATATAGACCTACATTGATTAATTCACACCTTGATTGAAAATTCTCATCCTTGTTTGGAAATCCTTCCATGGGATCTTGGCATCATCTCTGTAATCTACTGTAGCGCCACAACCCTCCAAGTTATCTAATCTCTTTCTATTCTGATCTCTTTTGCATCCTTGATTTTAATTGCTGCACCATTGGCGGTTGCACTTTCAACTGGCTAGGCACTAAGCTCTAAAAATGCCCTCATTAAAACTCTCTGCCTTTCTATTCTACTTTTCCTTAAAACCTAGCCCTTTGAACCAGTTTTTTGTTACTAGCCCTAACATCTCATGTGGCTTGGTGTAATCTTTTGTTTGACGATGCTCTTGAAATGCCGGAATATTTTACTATGCTAAGGTGCTGTATAAATGTAAGTGGTTATTGTTCTTGTCTCTACATGCTAAGATTGCAGGGTGTTAATGAAATCGTCTCAGGGGTGTGCACTGGTTTGGCACATTGCTGCTGAGCCTTGTGCCGCTCTACCAGTGTCTTACGCACACTCGGCTGCTTCCTGTGTAGTGTTCCACCAGGATAAGACCACAAGCAAGTGTGTCTCTTGCGTACGCCAGAAGGCTCTGAGTCAGCTCTATTCTGATGTCACATAGCACAACCAGATGTGTGACGCCAGGATGCCAAATTTATTCAACATATTTCCAGGTATTGGCTGCATTATTTACTCGAGAAAAACGTGCAAAGCTGCAAGATGGGCCCTGCAGTTTTTAAAGGGTGAAGCACGCTGATTGCAGGCGAGTGGAATTATTGAAATTTTTTGTGAAGCAAAGTAAGTAGTTTTGGACGTGTTCTGGTAAATTTCTGGATTTACCTGAGTGTTGCCCCATCCTCAAGGAGCAGGATGAGGGATTGGAGGAAAAGGTGACTTATCTACACAAAGGCTGCAACAGGTATGGGGTAGCAGTGGTAGGACTACTGGGCCTGCAGCATAACAGAGAGATGGAGCAGGGGCTACAGAGAAGACCAGCTTTATATCATCCTCCCTGCCAAATTGTAGCTAGACAGTGACAGGGAGCTGTCTGACAGGCCAGCCAATGCACCCAGCATCTTGATGTGCATGCCAATCAGCACTCTCCAGTATGATGCCCCATCAATCTCCCTATCTGAGTCTGCTGCAGCAGAGTTCATCTGTGACCTCAGCCTCCAATGAGCTAGGAAATGAACCACCCGTTACCCCTGGCTTGGCTGAAGGCCACTTGTGCCCAAATGGCTCATCATGTGCTGATTCCAATTCTGTACCAGCCTCCAAGATACTTGCAGCCTAGTATCTGAGCTGGTGTTCTGAGAGTGCCAGTGATGTGGCATCTTCAGTAGCACTCTGCTCTTGTTCTCTTTCCTCCTTCTGAGCCTGCTGTGGCTTGGGTATCTGAAAACTCAGAGGAGGAAGGTTGATGTTAAGGACAGGGATGGGGTGGGATGCAAGAGGTCCATGGTCACAACATCAGCTACTTGCTTATCATGCCAGGTAACAGGATGAGGATGTTTTGGGAGTTAAGAAGAGACGGGTGGGGTGGTGGTGGCGGTGGGCTGGAGGGAGGGCAGGGAGATGCAGGAACAGGCCATCATCCTCAAAGTTCTCTGATATCAGATACCCAGCAGCTGACACCATGATCCAGAGAACCATCTCTGCTGCTCAGGGGATGCAGGTGGCCTTGTCCTCCATCAGTTCTACTTGTTTCCTTTTATTGTGCGTCACCTTATCCTGCAAGAGAGTAGAATACTAGTGGTTGTGTAGCATTGTATTTGGGTTTCGTATCTGCTATCGCTGAGTAGTTGGAGATATGTGGAGGCAGCTACAGGTTGATGTGAGGCTGGCAGCATTGGTAGGTGTGTCAGGGTGAGTTGGTCTCTCTGGGTTGATAGGTGTGAGTCCTGAGTGCCTCGGACTGCTGGTAGGTGAGTGATGGAGCTATGGTGCACTGAGCAGTGTGAGAGGATGGAGTTGTGGTGGGTTGGAGGTGTCTCATGTCATTCACTGACCTTGACATTTTGAAGGAATCTGTGCTTTTAAAGGTTGTATTTTTTGAGTCAGACCCTAACTGAAACAGAAACAGGAAAGGGAAACAGACACTCCCAGTTTCTAAGGAAACAAAAACAAACAAGTTTGGAAACCAAAATTTCTAGGTAGACTGAACATGGTTGAAATTTATAAAAGGACACAGATTAATCTAAGCTGGTTAGTAGCAGTTGATGAGTCAATTGGTATAGTACAGACAAGCTGAAGAAGGCAAAGCCCAGGTCCAGAAGCTGTGAATAAGTAGTTACAGCTGTTTCTGTTACAGGAAGGTAATGTTGGTGGATTTGCCCCATCCAGACTGAGTTGAGGAGGTGCTGCAAACGTGGGACATTTGCAGTGAAGATCATGTCTGCAGAATTTGGGTTGGCTGTATGCTGTTGTTGGCTGGGGATCAGAATACTTCCTAGAGGGAGAGGAGCTTAAATTCCTCATGAGGAAGACAGAGTTTGAAGGGCTTTGTGACTGAGATTGATGATATTGAATCTGAGTGCCGAGCCAATTCGTAAGATGTCTTAATTGTATCTGCCATTTAAAGTGTAACTTACTCATTTATAATTGACCGTAACTTGCCTGTTAATTCATGTTTAACTTATGTTGATTCTAGGCGAGTATAAAAGGCTATCTAATATTGTATTTAGTGTTTGCCTTGTTTGACTCTTGTACAGCAAAACTTCTGTTTTAAACTGTGGAATCGTTTGGCTTCATTTTTTTAGTAAAGAGCTGGGATTTGAAATTTCTTCTACTTAATAAAATAAGTAACAGATCTCTACCGAGATCGTAACAACTACTCGTGGAATATCATTTGACTTTATGTGGCCAGGTTCTCAGGTCTCGTCTGGGGACATTGACTAGCCTGCTGAGGGTGATCCCTGAGTGTCTCCTTGTCCCTCATGAACTCCTTCTGCCCACTAGCACTTTATGCCTCCAGTGCCATATCAATCACGATCACTATTTTTGTAAAGATTTTCCTTTAAGATGCACCCTGCCTTTATGAAGAGCTGGCTGCTGTACCATGCGGTCTATAAAGAACACTGTCAGAGCTGCCTTGTTGCATACAAGGGCCACAAAAAGACTCAAGTAGAAAGCAATGCGGGTGCCATTCTACGGCATGGAGCAATGGTACAATAATTCAGATGAGGTGGATATATAAAGTTTCCAAGTTGCACACCTTGAACTTAATTGGAGGAGGCAGACCACAAATTATGACCGTGTCCAACAAATGAGGACAAAATTAACTTTAGAGGAAAGGGTGAGGGCCTGAGAGTTGGGCTGGCGGCGAGAGAGTGGGGCGGGACAGGGTGGGGCAGGACAGGACAGGACAGGACCGGCAGCGAGAGGGTGGGGCAGGCCAGGGCTGGAGTGAAACAGCGGGGTGGGGCCAGAGAGAGCGAGCAGGGTGGAGTTGGCCGCAACACAGCACCCCAGGACCAGCCACCAGGGGGAAAGGGCTGGGCACGAGGCAATGGGGCAGAGCCGACAAAGAGAGCGTGGGGCAGGGCTGGGCCGGCGGCGAGAGGGCGGGGCTGGTGTTGAGATGGCGGGGCGGGGCCGGTGCCGTGAGGGCGGGGCGGGGCCTGCCGCCAGAGGGTTGGTTGAGGCATGGCTCGTCATGCACGAGACGAGATGGGATTTTCCTGCTCCATGAGACTGTCAGGCTGTTCCAGCCATGTGAGAGCGCAGGCGGATCCGGCCGCGAGAGATCGGGGCAGGGTGGGCTGCGAGGTTGTGGGGCGTGGCAAGGCACGAGAGAGAAAGGCATGGCGGGGCCGTGAAGGAGAGGGGAGGGGTCGGCCTCGGGAGAGTGGGGCGAGACCGGAAGAAAGGAAGAGAGGTCGGGGTCTCAAGAAGGGGCAGGGGGATCATAAGTGGCGGTGGATGTCACAAGAGTGGGGTGGAGGGGGTGGTCACACGAGAGAGGTCCAGGAAACCATAGGAGAGTGGGCTGGGGGTAGGGGTCACAGGAGCGAGGGCCGGGATGGCGGGGAAGTCACGTGATGTAAAGTCGAGGGGGTCACAGGAGAGAGGGCTGGGGGCAAGTCACAGGAGCGAGGGCCGGGGTGGCGGGGTCACACAACGAGAGAAAGGGGCTGAGAGATAAAATGGGGGTGAAAAAAAGAGCAGGGGGGTCCAAGACAGGGGGGGAGGGGGTGAGGGGATAACACAGAGGGTTGGGGGGAGGCGGGGGGAGGCGGTGGGGGAGAGTCGGGGGGTGCGCGAGACAGAGAGGGAGGGAGGGGAAGAGGGGGGTGAGAGCGAAATAGAGAGAGGGGCCGAGAGAGAGGGAGGGGCTGAGAGAGGGAGGGAGGGGCTGAGGGAGGGAGGGAGGGGCTGAGAGAGGGAGGGAGGGGCTGAGAGAGGGAGGGAGGGGCTGAGAGAGGGAGAGAGAGAGGGGGCAAGAGAGAGAGAGAGAGAGAGGGAGGGAGATGTGGCGAAAGAGTGAGAGACGGGCCGAGAGACTCATACAGGGCAAATGGCACTCTTATGAAACGTATTTTCTTCCATTCTATTCTATCAGTTTTGATTCAGAAAAACTCACCGGAGCTAATGCCTGTCCTGGAATGGAGATTGGTGGTGAGGAAGGTCTGGGATATCCAGGGGTGCTTGATGCTGCTTGAGTACTCTTCACAGGGGGTTGCACAGGGGCACTGGCTGTTGTCCTGGGTAATGTCACAGTATCTTTTTGCTTCAACATATTCAGTGCATCCCTGTAAAATATCAAGGCCTTTGGTGTCAGAGTGCAAGTTACTTCTTTAAATGTTAAAAGATGTCTTTTATATTTTTCATTATATATCCTTTCTGAATGATTGCTGCAGTTACCACCTGTACAACAGCAATGTGCACTTAAACTATGTTTAAATTTCTGAAATCTCAGTCAATGGGCTGATGTGGACACTGTCGGATAAGGGGAGCAGGAAAGGTACACTCCTTCTGCAGTCTATTTGTTTTACTTTCCACACACTGGAATTCCCCCACCACTTCTCCTTCTTTAAGATCTCTTTTGAAACTAAACATTTGTCAAGTTTCTTTTATCACCTATTCAGCATCCTTCTTTTCAATTTAGTGTCCTTTTTGCTGGTTACATCTCTGATGTGCCTTGAGGGCTTTTTAAAGCAGAAACTGTGATATAACTGCTGTTTGATATTCTTCATTACCCAGAGGTAGGCTATCATAACAGTTAATTTATATTAATGCTGCACTCTGCCTCTTCTCTCCCAACAGTTTTTCTAATTTAGCATCAATTTAGCCCCAAGGGCAATATACGGGTACGGATTGAAAGGAGTGACAGATTTCAGTTTTTTTGAGGCTACGTTGTACTATCACTGCTCTGAAGTTCACTCTAAAAAAACCAGTTAACAGTTCCAGCATTGCTCCAGCTTGGGTATTACATACTTTGTTCAGATCAGTTGGAGTGACAGGTGCCACAGTGCATGCAAGGCTGTGTCCTGGTCAGACTGTGAAGTGGAATCAGGTTGCTCGTGGGCAGGAAAAACACAGCTGCAGTCTGTTCACTGAAAACTGCAGCCCCAGCTGTGTGGTACTATTCTTCCAGAGATTCACTATTAAACTGGTAAGCCTGCTGATAGAAGTGCAATGTCAGCAATGCTAATGAAGGAAGGCAACATCTTCAAGGCGTTTTAGGTTTTTCAAACTCAGAAGAGTACAGTCAGTTAAGGCAAGGGATTATGCTTCCATTACAGCCAAGTTTAAGGTACAGATTTTAGTGAAGAGCAGCAGGCCTAAACGTGTAAGTCCTTTCGGGTATGAGCAAGTTAGATTGATAGATGGGCTATCAACTTGAAGTTTACAGGTTAACTCCGCTCGCTCACATTGCTTGCTCCAAAGCTACTTCAATGCCATCCATACTCTTCAAAACTCAGAATATTCAATTTAAAACAATCAAAAGACAGAAAGAAAGAAAAAAACACTTCCTTAATGTGGACTTTTAAAAACATATCACACCACTTGGTGAATGGAGATTCATTTAAAAACATTCTCCAAATCCATTTTTCAAGTCTTAACTGTTATGGCTTGTATTTCAATTGTGAGCAAACAAAATCTGGAATAATACACCTGTGGCATGAAGATAGAGTTGTAATAAGAAGCTGGGCAGACAAAAGCAAGGGAGGAGAAACAAAGAGACAGATAATATAGAGGGACACTCATTTCTCACTTCCTAAATTTATGTTCAGCTTGCCTCAACAATGACCCAATCAGTCCAAGTTACAATGTCAGACACAACATTTCTTCACAGTTCACTACAATGTTCTTCGATAGGCTTTTAAAAAAATCAATTACCTCTAAAATTTAAAAAATATCATGGAATATTCTTTGGCAATTCTTAATGTGCCAGAACTTCTGAGGAGTGACAACCACTGTTGGATTGCTCCTTTTTTTCTTACACCATTTCTCACTCAATCTTCCATTCCAGGCCAGGTGAGAAATGTGCAATGTGGATGGTTGCAGACTCCTTCCAGGGCAGGGCAGCAGTGCGGGGGAAGTGAAGTCATGCCTCAATTTTATAGCACTGGCTACCATAAACAAGTGAACTTGGAGAAGCCAGGGAGAAGTTAAGTGTGTAAGGTAAGGTCAGAGGTTAGGGTGGTTGGTGATGGGGGGAGGGGTGGTGGAGGGGGAGTCGGGTGGTTGGGGGAGGGTCAAGGGGTAATAGAGGGTGGGGGGGCAGGAGTGGGGGGTAGTCAGGGGTGCTGGAGAGGTAGTTGGGGGTGGAGGGATGTCAGAGGTTGGGGAGGATGTTGAGGGCCGGGTGGGGATAGTCAGGGGAGTCCAGTGGGGGTTTGGTACTATAGTCACTCAGGAGTTACAAGTGGTTTTAATCCTTCTAACGTTTCCTGGGTAACTTCTGCTAAGACTGTCGGAACCATCCAAAGTCTCTGATTTAAAACAGCATCGGATGGTTCGAGGTACAGGGTAATTGCCCATCAGAAGTTTAAGCATCCCAGGCAATTCCCGTGTATTCCTTGTGTTACGACTGGTTCCAGGGCAAGGTTCCCCAATTTATTATGATCCCAGACGAGATACCCCAAATTGTTATGCTCCCAGGTGAGGAGGAATGAACTGGGAACCAATTTAACCAGGCTTTCTTGAGTTAAAGAAAGAGTGAATTGATTAAGTACTAAAACGAGAGAAAAAAAAACGCAACACACATGCACACAGATTTAAAATGAGAAGTGAGCGCAGAAATAAAAATTTTAAAAAGCTATACAAATCAGTCTTTGGGCTTGCCCGTGAGGAGTGAATGGTGAATGCTGCCCTTAAACTGGAAGATTCCAGTAGAGTTGACTTTAGAGCATGGGCAATTGGTTTGGAGATTCTTGTTTTGGCAGGTTAGCTGAAAGAAATTGGCCTGTTTCATTTTTGACTGTGGCTCTGCTGACTTGTGACTTGCTTCCAGCAATCAGAGAGAGGAGAAATTGTTTTACCTGCAAGCGCAGGATATGCCTAGTTGATGTTCCTCAGCTGTGATCATTACAGCAGATAATAGACCCAGAACAGAACATCAAAGCTAGCACACTGAGACCAGGGTTGCAGTTGGGCTTTTAACCTCTTTTCTTGTGTATTCCTGGAAGGGAAAAAACAAACATGTCTTTCGTCCAGAAACTGCTTTCTTTCAGCTCAGTTCATGTCCACAGTCTGGAATATAACCCAACAGGAGATGGTTTCTGCTGAGATGGTAATCAGCCTCCATTATCCCCGCAACCACAGGAGATTACAGTTCAGTTTTTGTTTTGCATCTCTTCCTTTGAAGTGTCTGTGTGTGAAGTAAGCCTGGATACCTTTTTAGATGTGACATTCTGTTCTCTCTGGACTAGTTGGTCCAGTGTAATCTATATAGGCATTTTCCAACAAGTGGTTATTTTACAGTCCCAGAAAGAAAAAGATAGAATTTCGTCTTGTGGACAGTGCACGGAGCAGACTGTGGTTTTACTCAAGACAGTAAGGAATGTTGTAGCTGACCTGGTGACCCTTGATCTTGAAACAGTACCAACAGGAGGGAAGTTAACATTTGACAGCTGTGTGGCTGGCAAGCACAAGGAGATCTGCAGCTGGTGAGCGGGGTGGGGAGAACAGAAAAGGCATATTTACAAGGAGCTGTGTTTGCGTTAAATTGGACAAAAAGCTGAACATAGGTCATCACTGTATGTACAGCAAGCAATTAGTAAGGCAAATGGCACGTTCGCCTTTATTGGAAGGGGATTGGAGTATAATTATAAGGAAGCTTTGCAGTACTGTGTATAGTTTTGGTCTCCATATCTAAGGATGTACACACTTGCCTTTGAGGCATTATAGCGTAGGTTCACTAGATTGGTTCCTGAGATGAGAAGGTTGTCTAATGATGAGAGACTGAGTAAGCTGGGTCTGTACTCTCTGGTGTTTAGCAGAATGAGAAGTGATCTCACTGAAACATACAAGATTCTGAAGGGTAGACAAAGAGGTTGAAGGTGGAACAGGCTAGAGGGCTGTATGGTCTACTCCTGCTCTTATTTTTTATGTTCACATACATAATACATAAAATAAACATAATTTTAGTACAGTTTTGGCCGAGATGATGGAGTTTGCCCCAGGGTGCCGTGAAGTTTTATTTTTTTTCTTCTTGAATGATGTTCTCTCTTCTTCTGATCTCAAATACTGGAAATATATGTGGACGATATGACAGTCTAGGCCACAGACTGTGGTCAGTAAGGCTCAGGGAACTCGTGAGGCCCTCAAACAATGGCGTGGAGAAATCAGTATGGAGTTGAATGCTTGTAGATGTAACATCATGACAGCAGACTTCAGTAGACATAAGTATATGCCCCTTGGCATAAAGTCAGGCAATTACACCCTGTCAGAGGTGAAAGCCTTGGCATTCCTGGGTATACACATTCAAGCTGACTTGAAGTAGGATGGCAAATGGACAATATGCTAAGTAAAAAAATGAACGATGTTCATTCTCAGATCCCTCATCCCTTTCAGATTCCCTGTCCATGACATTTATTGAGCTACACCGACTATATCGTCATTTGAATACACTGTAATTGTCTGGCACCTTGACCACGCACATGCATAAACGACCCAGACTGAAAAAATACAGAAGCATGCGCTGAGATTGCTCTTTGGCCCTCAAAATATCAGTTGTATGACAATGTCCTTCATGTCACAAAACTCAAAACCTTACAAACAAGAACAGTTAATATTTGGAAAATCCTTTTTGCAATCGACCCAATTTCAGAGTTGGTTACCCCCAGCACGTCCAGAGCAATCAAGGCATGCAGAAGTTCCACTAAATTCAACCCTGTTAAGATGCAGAATGCAAAGGTACTGATGTAACCCTATTATTCGCATGGTTTGGGTCCTCAATGAAGCACTTAAATGGAGAAACTTACATGTGCTTCAGTGCCTGCAATGTAGGAATGGTGTAATGGTTTGTAATTTAAATATAATTTTAATTTAACAATACACTTCTTTTAATATACTGTACACCACTTCTTTGTTATCTGCTGGATTTGTTTATTTTTGTTACCACTTAATTGCTACATTAATTAATGTAACATTATATGAATTTTTCAATGCAAGTCACACTGCAGTTCAGCCTTCAGGCTGTGAACATGTTTCTCGAATAACATACCATTATTATTATTATGAGCATATACAAACATAGAAATAGTACTGCAAGTAAGTCTAGGTCATTTTTTAAAATTCATTCACAGGATGTGGGCTTCGCTGGCTGTGCAAGCCTTGATTACCCATCCCTAGTTGCCCTTGAGAAGGTGGTGGTGACCTGGCTTTTTGAACCGCTGCAGTCCATGTGGTGTAGGTACACCCACAGTGCTTTTTGCAGTACAGGATCTTATAATCAAGATGTCGCACTCAATTAAAAATGCTAAAATTTATTTTGCTGATCAAACAACACTCAGTCTTTATGGTACAAATACCAAGCTTAGCTCTTTACAGAGAAACTTAACACAGAGGAAGTAGGTACATGTCATCACAAGTTGTTATATAATAGCAAATTATTTTTAACTACTCTATAAAAACTGTTTATAGGTGAGTAACCTACAATCTTAGCACATTGCACATGCCCTCTTCCTGTACAAAACTAGCAGATCACAAAACATTTTAAAATGAATTCAATTAATGGATTTTTGCCTATACTTTGCTGATGGCATGAGATCTAACTTTAGATCTAATTCCCCAGTATCATTTAAACAGCATTCACTATTCCTGTTCAATATTAACTGCCTTTCATAGCCTCCCTCTATAATGAACTGCTTTTCCACAAAGTTGTCCTCAATAAGTAGAGATTCATTTCATTTTATGGCACTATTACAGTATACAGGTATTCCATGGTTCCAGAAATAATTTCAGCTTACCTAGTACCTTATACATCCTTAGAATAATGGTAATGCTTCACAAAGGATTATTTTTAAAATGCAGTGACTGTTACCTGGGATGAGAAGGCTATCCTTTGATGAGACACAGAGTAAATCAGGCTACAGTCTCTGGAGCTTAGAAAAATGATACAAGATTCTGAAGGGGC
This sequence comes from Carcharodon carcharias, assembly GCF_017639515.1. NCBI lineage: Eukaryota > Metazoa > Chordata > Chondrichthyes > Lamniformes > Lamnidae > Carcharodon > Carcharodon carcharias. The sequence goes on from NC_054476.1 coordinate 82,303,591, forward strand.
TTAGCAAGGTAGTCATTGACTGGTGGTTTCCCCTGGCTGGGGAATCTAGAACACAGGAGGGGTGCATAGTGTCAAGATAAGCGGCTAATGATTTTTGATCTCAGGGAATCAAGGTTACTGGGAACAGGTGGGAAAGTGGAGTTGAGGCAGGAAATTAGCCAGGATCATATTGAATGGCTAAGCAGGATCGAAGGGTTATATGATAGCAAAAAAGGTGGCAGATAGAATTAAACATGGAAAAGTGGTAGACCAGAGTATTTTCTGAATGGTGATGAGCTAGAAACTGTAGATGGGCAGACAGCTTTAGTGACTCATGTACACAAATGACTAAAAACTAGTGAACAGGTACCTGAAAATAAATTTGGAAGGTAGTGGAATGTTTGCTTTCATCCTAAAGGGACTGGAATACAAAGAAGTGGAAGTAATGTTTCAGCTGTTTAAAGCTCTTCCCTGAAATTACTTTCAAAACTTACTTTCTGTATATAGGTATTGAGCTGTTTAAAAATAAGAAACTGTACAATCTAAGCAACATATATTTGTGTAGCACTTTTAACTTAAAACTTCCCAAGATGCTTCACAAAAACATTATTGTACAAAATATGACACGTAGGACATTGGAGCAAATAACCAAAAACTTTGGTGAGTTTTAAAGAGAGAGCCTTAAAGGAGGAAAGTGAGATAGAGAAGCTGAGAGGCTTAGGGAGGGAATTCCAGAGCTTAGGGTCCTTGCAGCTGAAGGCACAGCCACCGATGGTACAGCTATTAAAATCAGGGATGTTCAAGAAATCACATTTAGAGGAGTGCCAAAATATTGAAGTGTTGGAGGCCTGGAGGAGATTAGGGATAGGACAGGACAAGGCCATGGAGAGATTTGAAAATCAGGATGAGAATTTTAGAATCGAAACAGTGCTCAAATGGGGACCAACGCAGATCAGCGAGAACAGGGTGATTGGGACTTGGTGCAAGTTAGGTCACTGAGAGCAGAGTTTTGGATGACCTCAGGCTTACAGAAGGCAGAATGTGGAATGTGTCCAGGCGTGCATTGGAATATTCTAGTCTAGAGGATTTAACGGTATGATTGAGGGTTTCAACAGCAGATGAGCTGAGGCAGGGACGAAGTCAGAACTTGTCGTGCCCCTAACCAAACTGTTCCAGTACAGCTACAACACTGGCATCTACCCGGCAGTGTGAGAAATTGCCCAAGGATGTCCTGAACACAAAAAGCAGGGCAAATCCAACCTGGCCAATTACCGTCCCATCAGTCTACTCTCCATCATCAGCAAAGTGATGGAAGGGGTTATCTACAATGCTATCAAGCTGCTTAGCAACAACCTGCTCACTGATGCTCAGTTTGGGACCCACCAGGGCCACTCAGCTCCTGACCTCAATACAGTCTTGGTTCAAACATGGACAAAAGAACTGAACACCAGAGGTGAGGTGAGGGTGACTGCCCTTGACATCAAGGCTGCATTTGGCCAAGTGTGGCATCAGGGAACACCAGCAAAGCTGGAATCAAGGGAATCGGGGGAAATCTCTGCAGGTTGGAGTCATACCCAGCACAAAGGAAGATGGTTGTGGTTGTTGGAGGTCAATCATCTCAGTTCCAGGACATCACTGCAGGAGTTCCTCAGGGTAATGTCCTCGACCCAACCATCTTCAGCTGCTTCATCAATGACCTTCCTTCCATCATAAGGTCAGAAGTGGGGATGTTCGCTGATGATTGTACAATGTTCAGCACCACTCGCAACCCCTCAGATACTGAAGCAGTCCATGTCCAAATGCAGCAAGACCTGGACAATATCCAGGCTTGGGCTGACAAGTGGCAAGTAACATTCATGTCACACAAGTGCCAGGCAATGACCACCTCCAACAAGAGAGAATTTAACCATCACTCCTTGACATTTAATGGCATTATCATCGCTGAATCCTGCATTTTCAACACCTGGGGGTTACCCTTGACCAGAAACTGAACTGGGCTAGCCATATAAGTGCTGTGGGCTACAACAGCAGGTCAGAAGCTAGGATTCCTGCAGCGAGTAACTCACATCCTGACTCCCCAAAGCCTATCCACCACCTACAAGGCATAAGTCAGGAATGTGGTGGAATATTGTGCACTTGCCTGGATGAGTGCAGCTCCCACAACACTTGAGGAGCTTGACACTGTCCAGGGCAAAGCAGCCCACTTGATTAGCACCCCATCCACAAAATTCACTCCCTCCACCACAAACGCACAGGCATCAGTGTGTACCAACTACAAGATGCACTGCAGGAACTCGCAGACAACATTTAGACAACACCTTCCGAACCCATGGCTACTACCAACAGGGGCAGCAGATAGATGGGAACACCACCACCTGGAAGTTCCCCTCCAAGCCACACACCATCCTGACTTGGAAATATATCGCCGTTCCTTCACTGTTGTTGGGTCAAAATCCTGGAACTCCCTCCCTAACAGCACTGTGGGTATTCCTACACCACATGGACTGCAACAGTTCAAGATGGCAGCTCACCACCACCTTCTGAAGGGTAATTGGGGATGGGGAATATATGCTGGCCTAGCCAGCAATGCGCACATCCCACGAATGAATATATATGTAAAAAAATAAGATTCTGAGGGGACTTGAAAGGGTAGATGCTAAGAGGATGCTTCCTCTCATTGGGGAAACCTATAACTAGGGAGCACAAGTTAAAAATAAGGGGTCTCCCATTTAAGATGGAGACGAGGATGAATTTCTCCTCCCAGGGGATCGTTAATCAGTGGAATTCTCTTCCCCAGAGAGCAGTGGGGGTTAGGTCATTGAACATAGTCAAGGCTGAGTTGGATAGCTTTTTAATCTACAAAGGAGTCAAACGTCATGGGGCAGGGAAGTGGAGTTACGGCCACTATCAGATCAGCCATGACCTTACCAAATAGCAGAGAGGACTTGATGGGCCAAATGGCTTACTCCTGCTCCTATTTCTTATGTGCAACAATAGCTGGTAGGTTTGTAATGGAGTGTCCTGATCTCAAATTTGGTCGCCTATCATATCCTAGTGCAAACTCTTTATCTAATCAAGACTTAGATTTCCTAGAGACATTCAGAAAACAGTGTTGAATTTGCATTTATGACGAAGTGCATAAATAATCAAATGTACTGAACTGTGAGAAAATGACATCTAAAGAAAGCAATCCAAATGGCATTCATTGCAGAAGACCATTTACAACAGATGGCTGAAACTGTTATAAAGTTAGCACACTTTTGACAACTGGCTGATATCATTGCATCAGTGAAACTTCAAGATTGCAATCACTGTTCAAAGCCCAATAATGCATTGTGAATATATTTTGTCTTATTTTTCAAATACCATATATAATAAATTAAGCTCTCGGGGTTCTGTACTGAGAGTATAAAAATTCGTCCGGGAGATCAGTTAGTATCATGATGCCAGGTGGCATAGCAGCTGAGCTTATTACCAACAATCACCTTCTGAATCAAGGAATATTGGGAGTGCAGAAGGAAAGGAACAGGCATTTTCAGGTGAAGGAAATTTGAAAATCTTATGCTGCCTTGCTATTCGGTGCCTAAACCAGGAAGTTCCCTGGTAACAGCAGATGAGTTTTGACATTAGTTACATTTCTGCTGCCAGTTCCACTATGCCTCAGTTTTCATTTGCTTTGTAAAAAAAGACTCTCGCAATTGTCTGTCAAACAACCAGGCATGCACGCACTATTGAGGGGTATTTTGTAAAATGACCTTCTCTTTCAATAGCATCGGAGCATTTCCCATAGAATTTGTGATCTAACATTCAGAATCTTTCTATATGCTGTCCTTGCAGTTACACATCTGAGAGGTTAATAATTACCTGCTTGAAGTAATTCTGATTACTGGATTTTATGAAGGGTTTTGATAGATAAATTAGGGAAAACCTGTTTCCTATGGCAGATGGGTCAGTAACCAGAAGGCATAAATTTAAGGTAATTGCAAAAAAATTTAGGGAGGAGAAGAGGGTTGTTTTTTTTTCCAACTTAGTGAAAGGGTGGTGGAGACAGACTCAAGAGTACTTTCAAAATGGAGTTGAATTTCTTATAAAAGGAAAATATCTGCAGGACTTTGGGAAAGCGCAGTGGAGTGGATTGCTGTTTGAGAGAGCTGGCCTAGGCACAATGAGCCAAACGGCAGCTATGACATCAAACTCTCTTCAAAATATTGAAAAACAATTGGTTAATTTAATCTGCAGATCAATGCATTAATGTACAATTAAATAGTAATATGAAGTCCAAAAATGAAATATAAGTGTTATGTATATGCATAAACCAAGAAAGCTTGTAATGGGTCAGTTACTCAATGACTTGAGATTGAGTATGAATGAGTCCTTGATAAATATCTTTTGCTTTCTTGCAAATTTTCTATACCAACTAATTGTACCCAGAGAGATAATCAGCCTTTATTCTGAATAAAGGTTTCTCTAATGTAGGAATCTCAAGGGACTAAATAATATATTACTGTGTATATACTTACAATCAAGGAAAATAAACAGATGCCACAAACACAATGGCGCTCTCATGTGTCTGTGTGAATTGTATGAAATTCTGTGGTGGATCAAATTAGTTTGGGAAATAAGAGAGATAAGCTGGTTTAAGTAATGGAAATAGGTGGGAAAAGGAAAATCTATATAAATTATTGCAAAAAAAAAGAAAAGGGGATTTTTGTTGTGAAAGATAAGCTGGTCCCATCGAGCATGTCACAAGGGGGTACATTGTTAAACCTGGTTAAGCTATTGTATAAGTATTGGGCTACTTGAGATTGCTATAAAACGTATAATAATATTTATTACACCATGGTCCCAATGTGACAGCATAGACAGAAATTTACAAATGTGACGAGCACAAAGAATCAGTGAAAAGGTTGAGGATGCAGTCAGCAAGGTCAATTAGGAAGATTTCATGGGTAATAGAGAACTAAGAAATGCACTAAGAAATGAATGACAGCGTGGATTGCAAGGAACTGAGTATTGGACTGTAAACCGCCATCTAACAGATTAAGAGAAAGTCGAAAACAAAAACAGAATTACCTGGAAAAACTCAGCAGGTCTGGCAGCATCGACGGAGAAGAAAAGAGTTGAAGTTTCGAGCTCTCATGACCCTTCCACAGAACTGAGTGAATATAAGGAGAGGGGTGAAATATAAGCTGGTTTAAGGTTGGGGGGGGTGGTGGGGTGTGTGTGTGTGGTTGTAGGGACAAGCAAGCAGTGATAGGAGCAGATAATCAAAAGATGTCACAGACAGAAGAACAAAAGAACACAGAGGTGTTGAAGGTGGTGATATTATCTAAACGAATGTGCTAATTAAGAATGGATGGTAGGGCACTCAAGGTACAGCTCTAGTGGGAGTGGGGTGGAAAGACTAGCAGGGCATAAAAGATTTAAAAATAATGGAAATAGGTGGGAAAAGAAAAATCTATATAAATTATTGGAAAAAACAAAAGGAAGGGAGAAGAAACAGAAAGGGGGTGGGGATGGAGGAGGGATTTCAAGATCTAAAGTTGTTGAATTCAAAATTCAGTCCGGAAGGCTGTAAAGTGCCTAGTCGGAAGATGAGGTGCTGTTCCTACAGCTTGCGTTGGGCTTCACTGGAACAATGCAGCAAGCCAAGGACAGACATGTGGGCAAGAGAGCAAGGTGGAGTGTTAAAATGGCAAACGACAGGGAGATTTGGGTCATTCTTGTGGACAGACTGCAGGTGTTCTGCAAAGCGATTGCCCAGTTTATGTTTGGTCTCTCCAATGTAGAGACCGCATTGGGAGCAACGAATGCGGTAGACTAAGTTGGGGGAAATGCAAGTGAAATGCTGCTTCACTTGAAAGCAGCTTATATTTCATCCCTCTCCTTATATTCACTCAGTTCTGTGGAAGGGTCATGAGGACTTGAAACGTCCATCAAGCCATTGTTTCCAGGACTGTCACTGACCTCATCTCCTCTGGAGATCTTCCTCTCACAGCTTCCAACCTGATAGTCGCCCAACCTCGGACGGCCCGCTTCTACCTCCTACCCAAAATCCACAAACAGAACTGTCCCGGTAGACCGATCGTGTCAGCCTGCTCCTGCCCCACGGAACTCATTTCTCGTTATCTTGACTCCCTTCTCTCTCCCCTTGTCCAGTCCCTTCCCACCTACATTCGTAATTCCTCTGACACCTTACTTCACATCAACAATTTCCAGTTCCCTGGCCCCAACCGCTTCCTCTTCAACATGGACGTCCAATCCCTCTACACCTCCATCCCCCACCAGGATGTTCTGAGGGCCCTTAGCTTCTTCCTCGAACAGAGGCCCAAACAATCCCCATCCACCACTACTCTCCTCCATCTGGCTGATCTTGTTCTCACACTGTATAATTTCTCCTTTCACTCCTCTCACTTCCTCCAAATAAAAGGTGTGGCTATGGGTACCCGCATGGGCCCCAGCTATGCCTGTCTCTCTATGGGGTATGTGGGACATTCCTTGTTCCAGTCCTACTCCGGCCCCCTTCCACAACTCTTTCTCCGGTACATCGATGATTACTTCGGTGCTGCTTCATGCTCTCATCGGGACCTGGAAAAATTTATTAATTTTGCTTCCAACCTCCACCCCTCCATCATTTTCACATGGCCCATCTCTGACAATTCCCTTCCCTTCCTTGACCTCTCTGTCTCAATGTCTGGTGATAGACTGTCCACCAATATCCATTACAAGCCTACCGACTCCCACAGCTACCTCGACTACAGCTCCTCACACCCTGCTTCCTGTAAGGACTCCATTACATTCTCTCAGTTCCTTTGCCTCCATCGCATCTGTTCTGATGATGCTACCTTCAAAAACAGTTCCTCTGACATGTCCTCCTTCTTCCTTAACCGAGGTTTTCCACCCACAGTTGTTGACAGGGCCCTCAACCATGTCTGGCCCATCTCCCGCGCATCCGCCCTCACGCCTTCTCCTCCCTCCCAGAAACATGATAGGGTCCCCCTTGTCCTCACTTATCACCCCACCAGCCTCCACATTCAAAGGATCATCCTCCGCCATTTCTGCCAACTCCAGCATGATGCCACCACCAAACACATCTTCCCTTCAGCCTCCCTGGCAGCATTCCATAGAGATCGTTCCCTCCGGGACACCCTGGTCCACTCCTCCATCACCCCTTACTCCTCAACCCCCACCTATGGCAGCTCCCCATGCCCACGCAAAAGATGCAACACCTGCCCCTTCACTTCCTCTCTCCTCACCGTCCAAGGGCCCAAACACTCCTTTCAAGTGAAGCAGCATTTCACTTGCATTCCCCCCAACTTAGTCTACTGCATTCGTTGCTCCCAATGTGGTCTCCTCTTCATTGGAGGGACCAAACGTAAACTGGGCGACCGCTCTGCAGAACACCTGCGGTCTGTCCGCAAGAATGACCCAAACCTCCCTGTCGCTTGCCATTTTAACACTCCACCCTGCTCTCTTGCCCACATGTCTGTCCTTTGCTTGCTGCATTGTTCCAGTGAAGCCCAACGCAAACTGGAGGAACAGCACCTCATCTTCCGACTAGGCACTTTACAGCCTTCCGGACTGAATTTTGAATTCAACAGCTTTAGATCTTGAACTCCCTCCTCTATCCCCACCCCCTTTCTGTTTCTTCTCCCTTCCTTTTGTTTTTTCCAATAATTTATATAGATTTTTCTTTTCCCACCTATTTCCATTATTTTTAAATCTTTTATGCCCTGCTAGTCTTTCCGCCCCACCCCCACTAGAGCTGTACCTCTTTCGAGTACAAACCCGTTTCCATCTGTTTCAGATGAAGTTACATCGTTTCATAGTTTGCCATTGTGAGATTTGAACTCTTGATAATGTTACAAAGTCTTCTGTCAGGTACAGCTATGTAACTCTTTTGAGTACAAGCCCGTTTCCATCTGTTTCAGATGAAGTTATATTGTTTCATAGCTTGCCATTGTGAGATTTGAACTCTTGATACTCTTTTGAGTAAACCTGTTTCCATCTGTTTCAGATGAAGTTACATTGTTTCATAGTTTGCCATTGTGAGATTTGAACTCTTGATCTGGGGGTTACAAACCCAGTACCATAACCACTTGGCTATTTAGGCCAAGCCTAAAGTTTTTTTTAATGGAAACTAGACCTGTTAAGTAACTCTTTCGAGTACCTTGAATGCCCTACCATCCATTCTTAATTAGCACATTCGTTTAGATAATATCACCTTCAACACCTGTGTTCTTTTGTCTGTGACATCTTTTGATTATCTGCTCCTATCACTGCTTGCTTGTCCCTACAACCACACCACCAACCGCCCCCCCCCAACCCCCCCACTACGACCGCCACCTTAAACCAGCTTATATTTCACCCCTCTCCTTATATTCACTCAGTTTTGTTGAAGGGTCATGAGATCTCGAAACGTCAACTCTTTTCTTCTCCGTCGATGCTGCCAGACCTGCTGATTTTTCCAGGTAATTCTGTTTTTGTTTTGGATTTCCAGCATCCGCAGTTTTTTGTTTTTATTTAAGAGAAAGCCGAGTTCTGCATTCCTCCTATGCACTGTTGTGTTTAGAACATTGTTGATGTTAGAATGTGATGTGGTGGGGAAAATACTTAAAAGGAACTGTGATTTTTAAAAAATAATAGAAGCCAGCAGGCAAAGGGGAACAGGAAGATTTTGGGACTGATGGAGGACAACTGTTCATTTCTGTCTATCAGTAGCTAATGAAATGCTCCATTCTAAAGCTCCTGAATTGATAGTTGGTGTGAGATGAGGTTCTAATAGCTCAATGGGTAAAAGTATTGCATGAGTGGCATCATGCCATACAGAGCAGGAAGGTTCCAAGTTGGGACCCCCAGTCTCTGATGAGTTAGCTGATGTCAGTTAGAATAGCTGTGAGAGAATAATTCAATCCCTGAGCTACAGAGGAGAAGGAATAACACTCATGTGTTACTGTTCTTGATTGCTATTCAACAAAAGTAAATGACCTTCAACTTTTACAAGAAACATAGTAATATAGAAGCTAGGAGGAGTAGACCATTCGGCCCTTCAAGCCCGCTCCGCCATTCAATATGATCATGGCTAATCCTCGACCTCAACACCATATTCCCGCTTTCTCTCCATACCCCTTGATGACCCTAATATCCAAAAATTTATCAATTTCTTTCTTGAATATACTCAGTGACCCAGGCACTACAGCCTTCTGTAGTAGAGGATTCCACAGGTTGACCACCTTCTGAGTGAAGAAATTTTTCCTCATCTCAGTTCTAAATGACCTGCCCCGTATCCTGAGACTGTGGCCCCTGCTTCTAAGATCCCCAACCAGGGGAAACATCCTCCCTACATTTAGTCTGTCTAGCCCTGTTAGAATTTTATACATTTCAATCAGATCCCATCTCATTCTTCTAAACTCCAGTGAATACAGGCTCAGTCAAACCAATCTCTCCTCATACAACAGTCCTGCCATCCCAGGTATCAGCCTAGTGAACCTTCACTGCACATCCTCCATGGCAAGTATATCCTTTCTTAGGTAAGGAGACCAGAACCGCATGCAATATTCCAGGTGGTCTCACTAAGGCCCTGTATAACTGCAGTAAGACATCCCAACTTCTGAACTTAAATCCTCTTACAATGAAGACCAACATACTATTTGCCTTCCTAATTGCTTGCTGCGCCTGCCTATTTACTTTCGTTGACTGGTGTACAAGGACAGCCTGATTCCTTTGTACGTCCACATTTCCCAATATATCACCATTTAAATAATACTGACTTTCTGTTTTTCACACCGAAGCGTATAACTTCACACTCATCCACCTTATGCTGCATCTGCCATGTGTTTGCCCATACACACAACTTGTTTTAAATCACCCTGAAGCCTCCTTGCACCATCCTCACAACCTCACCCAGTTTTGTGTCATCAGCAAACTTTGAAATATTACATTTGGTTCCGTCATCCAAGTCATTTATATATATCGTAAATAGTTGGGGCCCAAGTACTGATCCCTCTGGTACACAGCTAGTCATCCGGAAAAAGACCCATTCATTTCCACAACAACAGCAGCAACAAAAACAGAAAATGCTGGAAAAACTCAGCAGGTCTGAAGAAGTCATACGGACTCGAAACGTTAACTCTTTTTTTCTCTCCACAGATGCTGTTAGACCTGCTGAGTTTTTCCAGCATTTTGTTTTTGTTTCAGGTTTCCAGCATCTGCTTTACTTTGCTTTTATCCATTTATTCCCACACTCTGTTTCCGGACTTTCAACGAACTTTCAATCCATGCCAGTATATTACCCCTAATCCCACGTGCTTTAATTTTACCCACTAGCCTCTTATGTGGGATCTTATCAAAAGCCTCTTGAAATCCAAATACACCATATCCACTGGTTCTCCCTTATCTATTCTACTAATTACATCCTAAAAAAACTCCAGTAGATTAGTTAAGCATGGTTTCCCTTTCATAAACCCATGCTGACTTTGTCTAATCCCATTAATGCTTTCCAAGTGTTCTGTTACCATGTCTTTTATAATAGACTCTAGTATTTTCTCCACTACTGATGTTAGGCTAACTGGTCTGTAATTGTCTGTTTTTTCTCTCCCTCCTTTTTTAAATAGCGGGGTTACATTTGCCGCCCTCCAATCTATAGGAACTGTTCCAGAGTCTATGGAATTTTGGAAGATGACCACCAATGCATCCAATATTTCCAGGGCGACTTCCTTTAGTACTCTGGGATGTAAATCATCAGGCCCTAAGGATTTTTCAGCCTTTAACCCAAGTAATTTCACTTAGCACCTTTTTTTTTACTAATACTGATTTTCTTCAATTCCTCCCTCTCAGTAGGCCCTTGGTTCCCTAACATTTCTGGGAAATTATTTGCGTCGTCTTTAGCGAAGACAAAACCAAAATGTATGTTCAATTCTTCTGCCATTTCTTTGTTCCCCATTATAACTTCCCCTGTTTCTGCACTAGAACAATGTACAAATTAGAAAGCATATTAATGTTACAGAATTGCACTGTTGCATGAATGGCTGGATGTGAAGTTTTATGACCTATAATCATCTTAAGGCTGTTGTTTTTGCTTTAATTTTCGAAGCATGCTTTCTAAAAGGTTGTGAAGATCAGTCCATTCTTTATCTACCCCGCCTTGACACAGCATTCAAACTACATGCAAATCTAATTCATAGATGCATTTAAGGTGAAGCTAGACAAACATTTGAGGGAAAAGGAAATAGATGGTTATGGTGGTAGATTTAGATGAGGAAAGATGAGAGGTGTCACAAGAGGAGCAGAAACACCAGCATGGACTGGTTGGACTGAGTGCCCTGTTTCTGTGCTTTATATTCTATGAAATCCTCTGAAAGTAATACTGTCTTTTTCCCCCAGAAGATTATTTTTGTGTGCAAAAGAAGGATTCAAATAAGTCATTAGCTGAGGCACCAAGGGTAGTATCTCCCAAAATTAAAGTCAATGAGAATGAAGAATCTAGTGAACATTCAGGCATTACTTCAATTTTTAAGTTACAAAACATTAATGAAAAGAGTAGAATATACACCCTTCTTCCTAATCTCATGGAAAACGATGGATACCAGGGAGTGATCATGAGGCAGTAATCTAATAACTTTAAATTGTATTCTTGGTACACTTTTCAGGGTTACCTCCCTAGATTTCGGTCTGTTTTTCTACCACTGGCAAATCTCCGTTCAGACACTGGTTGCTGATATACTTCAGATCACTAGCGCAATGAAGATTGCCACAATGAATATTACTGTAAATTAACAAGGAATAATCTGTAGTTGGTCACTGTGAGCAGAGCATTTATATAAAACTAAATTATGTACGCAATAGATATATTTCAGGAGAATGAAAACTTAAATTAACAACCATGCAGAAAAATGAAAAATCTTAGGAATTTTTAAAACATGTTCTCTGGGACAAGGGTTGTGCTTCTTGAAACAAGCTTCGTTGGTCTAGTTACTGACCACGGTAATCTGTCCAATTGGAGCTATATGTCACAGCTGCTTTGTTCAGATACACAGCAATTGCAAACACTAATCTTACAGCTCCCTCTAAGTTTACTGGGTATAACTACCTCATCACTGAAGTCTGTAACACACAAAATACTTCAGCTCTCCAAAAAAATCGCTCCTATTCCTAGTAGATGCAAAGGAATGACTACAATCACTGACCGTCCCCCGCACCGTCCCCCCACCCATCCACCCACTATATCCCATGTAGAAAGTTCCTTTTTTCTCCTTGTTAACTTGTAGAATACCAAATACATACAGAAGCCAAAACCTGCAGAGATGAAAATCAGTGGATATGAGTGAACTATCTCTTTGCTTAATTTATGGGACGAGTGAGATCTCAGGAGGATGTGTGTTGGGGTCTCAACTATTCAGCATATTGTATTCATTAACAATTTAGATGATGAAATACAAAGCCAGATATGTAAATAAAAGATAGGGCAGCACCCTCAAAGATAGGGCAGTTTAGGTTTACTAGAATGATACCTGGACTCCAAGGGCTACATTTCAAGGAGGGATTACATAAACTAGGATTGTATTCCTTGGAATTTATAAGATTAAAGGGTGACTTGAGCAAAGTTTTCAAACTATTAAGATGAACAGATATGGTAGATAGAGTCAAATTATTTCCATTAGTTGGGAAGTCTAGGACAAGAGAGCAGAGTCTAAAAATTAGAACTCAACCTCTCAGGAAGAAAATTGGGAAACATTTTTAGACCACAAAGGATGGGAGAAGTTTGGAACTATCTTCAGCAAATGGCAATTGATGTATGATCAAATATGAATTTTAAATCTGAAATTTTCAGAGTTTTGCTAACCAAAGGTATTAAGGGATTATGAGGCAAAGGTGAGTTTATGGAGTTAGGTTACGGTCAGCCATGATTTTATTGAATGGTAGGATAGGCTTGAAGGGTTAAATGGTCAACATGTGAGCCTATTTTTCTACTTACAGAAAGTAGATTCTTTACGTGATTTCAGGGAAGAAATTCCACTCAGGATAAGAGAAGACACAGCTTAAATCTCAACCTCAGTCCTGAGAGGAGAGCGTAGCCTAGTTAGGAACATTTCTCTTCCTATCCATACTGACGGGCCAACAGGTATAACTAAACCCAAGGCCCATTAAGAAAACGGAAGTCTGCCAATTGGGCTGATTAGAATTAAGAAACTACTCAGTTTATGAAATAGTTAATTTTCTAACACATTTTTAGTTCAGGAAGAAGGCTGATTAAATAGGAGGGAATTTTCATTCCTAGTATTTTTGGTAATTCCAGAAAGTAGGATTTTACAAATTGGGAGATGGGAATTCTGAGGGTATGGTCTTGCCACCTACTGTTCAAGTGTGGAAAGCACAGTACATGTGGGCTGATACGACAATCTGGCCTGACCAGGAGTGGTTGGTCATTTCTGGTTAGTAGTCTGTTCTGTTGTAGAACAATGCCTTCTTCATGGTGTCTTTGCAGACCTCTGTTATTTAAACCCTTTCCTCATATCATTCTGGTGCAATTTAACTGCCTTTAGTACATTTGCACTTAATGGAATTAGGATTTTAAAACAGAGTCCTATTCAACCACTCATCCTATTCAATCCAAACTGTACTGTCCATCAACATGAATCAGTTCAAAGAGTGATGGCATGTAAAAATTTCAAAACAAACAGCGATATTTCTGGACTCCAATACATTTAGAAGGCACCTTACCATTTCGATGGGTGAAGGGGTGCTGGAATAAATGGTTAATGCAGGTGACAGTATTTATAAAGTCAAACGACTTTGGAAAAGCCTCTTATTGTACGCTAAGCTTGTGGACATGGTGCAAACTGTGAATAGCACACGGATGAGGCGCTTGTGCTTTACCCATGGGGAATCTATATCAAGAGATTTCAGAAGCACAATTTTTGTTTCTTGGAGCTGTTGGTGATCATTTGTTACGGTGCTCTGAACAAAAAAAAACTCTTGGGATGGAAATAACAAATACAGGACATTATTTAAGTGCTTTAACAAACATAAAACGTAAAGGACCACGGGATGATAGAGTCGTTCTCCATCCTATCCCGCAAGGGACTTCACTTTCCTTGTGGTAAACTGCATCACACAAAGCATTAATTACAATCCTATAAGTGCTCTATAATCTGCAACATATTAAATTCCTTACATTAGGTAATTCCTTCAATCTATCACATTGAAACTTCCTCGCCTCTCTCTCTACTCTCCAAAGTACTGGCTAGTCACTTAATTACGGAAATGAATTGGCCCTTTGATATAGGTCTGGATAATTTATCACAGCAATGTTTTTCAATACAGAGCAGTGATTTTACTGTGATTTTTGTGGAGTTGTTTTTTTTTTAACAGACCACTTAATTTCCAATGGTTTATGTCCAGAGGGCAAATTGCAGAGACTGACTAATCATCAGTATTTGGAGGGGAAAAAAAGTGTTCTATATAATGGATTCAGATGAAAGAAAACATACTTAAGTAACTGGACAGTCATATACTGCAATAGGCTTTCATAATCTGAAACAATGCCTATTTATTATAACATACAGCAGTTTGGGTAGGAGATTATAAATTAGAAATTTTGAGGAAAAAAATACATCCAAAATGTTAACCCATCTTTCTCTTTCAGGTGTTGACCAACTTGCTTTGTTTTTCCAGTAATTCTAGTTTCTATTTCAGATTACAATATTCCTTTCTTCTCTCTATAATATGAGTATTATACCACTGTGAAACTGTATATTATTTTTCTGTTCCAGAATGCTGTAAAAACTGGTACATTATTAAAAGTGACAGTAAGTGCACTCAAGCTAAAAGACCCTGAGTTTGGAGCTTATCTGTAACCTGCTGAAACTTTGAATTTATAGTTTGCAATTGTCCAAAGCCCCCTTATAGGTGAGAAATCAGCCTCGGGAGGGCCCATTTTCTGGGGCTGAGTGCCCTTAGAGCTTCAAAATAGCATCCATGGCACACACGCATATTTGTGAAGTACCAAATACCATTTCTGTGCAGGTAGAAGTACACACACTGTGAAGGTCCACTGAAACTATGCAGAACAGGCAGGTGCTGATGCCAATTCATTCACAACTCATGCATAATGTGAGAACCATGCTTCCACAAGAAATGTGGCAGAGCACACTATCAGCCTGCTGAAACAACGTGGATCGCTTAGAAGCCCTGCAGTACTCGCTGAGAATCAGTCAAGCTTCAAGATGGTCTATTGCATGCTGCACAACCTTTGCCATCACAATGGGACAGCCCTTGTCACCAGCTATCACGAGAAGCTGAGGAGCAAGAGCACAAGGAGGAGGAAGAGGAAAGGAGGTAACAACTGAGACAGTCCCTTTTTGTTGTGGAATAATTTTTGAGTTGCGTCCATGAGGTCACCTACACAGGACTCCCAGCGCAGAGCTCCAATGATGCTAGTTTTAAACAGAGCAGGTCAGTTTTAAGTAGGGCAAGTATCAACTTTGGGCACCCTGCAGATGTGTGCAGCCAATAAACAGCATGTTTAACACTGGCTGCATGTAAGTATCCTGTACAAGGTAACACTAGGTGGGCAAGCTGCCTGCATTTCATCCAACAGGTGCGGGCTAAGTGCGCATGTGACTGGGGACTGTTCAATTTACCCAACATCATTTTCAAACCAAACTGGGCAGTGCTGTATAAATAGCTGCTGTTGTTCAGTACTAAGTGGACCGAGGCAGAAAGACAGTCACCTCAGGAAGACTCCCACCTACTTCTGCAGCCAGCTAGCAAGTGGAAATGCCATAGGCCCATGAATAGATTAACAACTGAATCTCTTCCATTTTTTTTATTCTTTCTTGAGAGATGGATGTCACTGGCTAGGCCAGCATTTATTGCCCATCCCTAGTTGCTCTTGAGAAGGTGGTGCTGAGCTGCCTTCTTGCAGTCCCTGTGGTCTAGGTACACCCACAGTGCTATTAGGGAGGGAGTTCCAAGATTTTGACCCAGTTACAGTGAAGGTATGGCGATACATTTTGAGATCAGGAATGGTGAGTGGCTTGGAGGGGATCTTCCAGGTGGTGTTCCCATATGTCTGCTGCCCTTCTGCTTCAAGACTGCAGCGGTCA
The DNA here is from genome assembly GCF_017639515.1 of Carcharodon carcharias. Classification (NCBI taxonomy): domain Eukaryota; kingdom Metazoa; phylum Chordata; class Chondrichthyes; order Lamniformes; family Lamnidae; genus Carcharodon; species Carcharodon carcharias. The sequence continues at coordinate 82,319,676 of NC_054476.1, forward strand.
TGGGTTTAGAAGGTGTTGCCTAAGTGTGCACCATCTTGTAGATGGTGCACATTGCTGCCACAGTGCATCAGTGGTGGAGGAAGTGAATGATTGTGGATGGGGTGTCAATCAAATGGGCTGCTTTGTCCTGGATGCTGTTAAGCTTCTTGAGTGTTGTTGGAGTAGCACTCATCCAGGCAAGTGGAGAGTGTTCCACCACACTACTGACTTATGCCTTGTAGTTGGTGGACAGGCTATGTGGAGTCAGGAGGTGAGTTACACGTTGCAGGATTCCTAGCCTCTGGCCTGCTCTTGCAGTCACAGTATTTATATGGCTAGTCCAGTTCAGTTTATGGTCAATGGTAACCCCCCCAGGATGTTAATAGTGAGGGATTCAGCGATGATAATGCCATTGAATGTCCAGGGTCATTGGTTAGATTCTATCTTGTAGGAGACAGTCATTGCCTGGCACCTGTGTGGCATGAATGCTACTTGCCATTTGTCAGCCCAAGCCTGGATATTGTCCACGTCTTGCTGCATTTGGACATGGACTGCTTCAGCATCTAGGAAGTCATGAATGATGCAGAACCTTGTGCAATCATCAGTGAACACCCCCACTTCTGACCCTATGATGGAGGCAAGTTCATTGATGAATCAGCTGAAGATGGTTGGGCCTAATATCCCTATTAAAAGTTTATATTAAAAAGAGAGAAGAGGTGCTGCATTCAGGTGAAAGTTTGGATTTAAGAGTGAAATTAGAAAGCATTATTATGCACAAGAATGGTGGAAATGTAGAACTCACTCCCTAAAATGCTGTGGATACCTGGGCAACTGAATTTTTCTCAAGACTGAGATTGATGGAATTTTGTTAGGCAATGGTTTCAAAGGGTAGGGAAAAAGAATGGTAAATTGAGTTAGGATCTAACAAATGATCAAACTGAATGTTGGAACAAACTTGAGCTGACTGCTCACCTCCTGCTACTACATTCCTCAGTGTTCACTTAACAGATGATGATTACCTGGAATGACAAGGGTCTTCCTTACCATTTGCAGCTGAGACAATTTACATGCCTGCTCTCTGAGATGTTTAGAAAAGCATTTTGTCACTTTTGCACTACATGGGTTATTTATGTTAAGCAGCATGGTGAGAGAGAGTTGGGTCTGTCAGCTGCAGTCCTGTAAAACTGCCCTATCTACTGTTCCTGACTGAATGTTTCTAGGAAATCTTTGACAATTGTTCATGCCAACTGTGAACATTAATTAGATTAGTTCAAGACTCAGGGGGTCCAGCACCCATCTGGGAGATATTCACATGTCAAAAGTTACCTTCATAAATATCTACTTATTGTTGGGTTGAGTTGAGGTTGCCTGCTATCATCAGTCACAGCCAGTTCGGTGTTCAAGGTTAGGTATGTGTAAAAAACTCATAAATAACATGAGATGGCTCTTCTTTTATTGCAAGAATTTTTATCTGGCTTATCTCCACCTTCAGTAATTCTTGCCAACTAGTTATCCCAACTATCATGCAGCCAATAACTCGCTCTATGACAATCCTCTCATATTGAAGACAATTTCGGTTTTTGAAAGTTGATATTGGTATCAGGCTATTTTGAGGTCAGGTTTGGCATATGCTAGTTGCCGCTACATTGCCCCAGTAGCATTCCCTGGTCCTTGTCTGATAGAAGTTAAGTGCAGAATAAATTACTCCACCAATTTCCCATAACATCAGCCCAGTAGATAACTCACTAATAACAATTCCATGTCCTGCACCATAGCCTCTCAATGAGATTGACAAATTAGAGCCAATTTATGTTGATTGGAGTCAACTATAGGTGGGTAGGTGGTAAAAGTAAAGGTGCAAAACACACATCATTTTGCATGTAAGCCAAGATAGCAGGAACACAAGTTTTCTTGAAAAACGAACTTCCCTGTAGTTATAAGAAAATATAAAAATTCTGCATTTTATACATCGTTAACTTTCATACAGTTATTCAAAATCAGGGTCAGGCAATTGTGATTTGTCTGAAAACATCAATCAAACAGCAATTACAAAAAAAATATTTTGAAAAAAAATCAGATCTCTTTATAGCCATTCGTCTAGAAATTTCACACGCAGGCTTGTGAAAGCTGTCATTTCCGGAATAAATCAGAACTTGTTTCAGCTCTCACTGACAGCTGAGACTTGAATTTAAATTACAAATAAATGCCATGAAACATGTTTACCAACTAGCTAAAATGCATCTTATTTAATGGGACATTAAAACACACCCTCTGTTGCTCACTGTTGCAAAGTAGTCCAGCGGCATTCCTTTCAGTATTCGTTCCTGGAATTGTCTCAGGTTACTGTTAGCAGATCAGAGATATCTTTCCGGGGGGTAATAACTGAAAGCAATACAGTGCTCTGACTGACTAGATATTCATTAGTAAATTAAAAATGATCAAGCAGTAACAAGATTCTTCTGAGAAGAATGAAGAAAACTATTTAATATCAACATTTTTGATACATTATTGATACAAGATTGTACATATGTGCACATGTGTACACACATATGCATGAGACAAAAAAATGATGAATATAAAAGATACACATCATAGAAGGAGTGACAGTGATTGTCTAATTGTATATTGGCACATAAAATAGTCAGCATTTGTTGATCTCCTGGAGGTAACCCATTAGAATCAGATGATCCCTTTCCAGTTTTTGCATATACCAAATACAAAAGCATTGAATTAAGTTTTAAAGCTTTATTTGTGGTAAGGGCTGCCTGAACATACCTTAGTGCATTACGAACCAGGTATGGTTCACATTTTTCTAAAGCATAAAACAAGTAGAACCCAGAAGGTGTGAGGGCTGAAGAGAAGCCCTCTTAAAAGGCATCGTAGAGGTTGCTCTAATCTGGGATTCACGCTATCATGGGATGAGGAGTGAGCTGTGGGACTGGCATGTAAAAAGATGGTGACAACAACTACAAAGCTGCTTACATTGGGATTACAGGCAGCTTTGCCTTTACCAATAAATAAGTCATTGGCAGTCAATTTTCAAACCAGTCAGCCAGTATCTGAGTTGTCTAAGTCCCATTTGTAAACAAGAAAACCATGTATTCAGTGATTTACCATTCAGTATTTATTGAAGAACAGATGATATATGAAGACTTCATCCAGCATCTTGCAAATATTTTACGGAAGGCTTAAAACCAAAAATGTACATATAGGGTATGGGGGTAGATGGGAAAATGGAGTTGAGGCCACAATCAGATCAGCCATGACCTTACCAAATGGCGGAGCAGGCTCAAGGGGTCGAATGGCCTACTCCTGCTCCTAATTAGTTTGTTTGTATGCATAGACCAGGGACAAACTTAAGTATGTCATATTTAACAACTTCCCAAAAATCAAGTTCATATTTCCAGCAAAGTATTTTTTTGAACTTTACTTAAGCAATTATATAAAAACATTATTGCATTGAGCGATGAATAAAAATTATACACGACAACTTTCTGCACAAACTGCTCTGTAAACATTTAGAATGGAAATCTTGTACATAAACTGGTCTCTATATTGATATTATCTGGGCTGACCACTGGATGACATGATGCAACAGTTCTGAAGTGTCTGTCAATCCATTTGCCATCTTGCTTTCCTGCTCTGCTTACAGGTAAATATGTTTCTTCTAAGAAAATTCCATCATATATCAAATATAATTTTGTAAACGTGTTACTCTTCTCTCTATCCAGGCATCATAGGCTCATTTTGGGCTCCCGCTCACCCTCTGGATCCTCTGTCCAGGGCCTCTTGCCTTTCTAGCTGCCTTCACCTCCTGCTCCTGATTCTGGCCTCATCTCTGCATCTGAAGTTTTCTTCGGTTGTTTCTTGTACCCGGTCTCAGACACCCCATATCTACCCTCAGGTGTCCAGCCACGTGCCTGGGTGGTTTCCTTACCCCTGCAGAATTTTGGATCGTGGTCCTTTGTTCAGTGGCATGGGCCTCTGGCAACATGCCAACCCTCCCTCCTGACTCCTGAAATTGTTCAGGCCTTAGCCCTGACATTATGCTGCTTACCCTCTTAAGCCCAGCAGCGGGCACATTATCTGCCTTTTCCTTTACTTCTTTCTTCTGCATTCCAACTTTATTTTACTTTCTTTTACAATCACATTAGCAAATTTCTTATGCAACTCATTTTCTTATCCACAACTCAGCTTCCTCGTGAACAATGCCGCAAAATGATTATTTTGGTTCAAAGTTCAAGTTAGTTTCTTGGTGCTACTTCATAAGCAGTGCCATTCATTGGCACGTGACTTAAAACATTTCTTAGCATTACATTGTGATTGTAGCTTTTATATATCTAAAATCACACTGCAGTTTTGTTACATGTTCAAATATTTAGGGAGATGGTGGTGTAGTGGGAATGTCACTGCAATCCAGAGACCAGCGAATTTACAGGTTCCAGGATCTGTAATCCAGAGACCCTGGCTAATGCTCTGGGTACATGGGTTCAAATCCCACCACGGCAGCTGGTGAATTTGAATTCAATTAATAAATCTGGAATATGAAGCAGTGATAGTGACCATGAAACTATCATCATAAAAACCCATCTGGTTCACTAATGTCCTTTAGGGGAGGAAATCTGCCATCCTTATCTGGTCTGGCCTACATGTGATTCCAGACCTACGCCAATGTGATTGACTCTCAACTGCCTTCTGAAATGACCTAGCAAGGTCAGTTCAAGGGCAATTAGGGATGGGCGACAACTGCTGGCCTTGCCAGCGATGGCCACAACCCATGAAAGAATTTTTTAAAAACTCCCTCTAATCATCAGCACAACGCAAGACCACACTGACTTGTCAGCAGTTTGCACGTGACAGGGCCAACTTATCAAACCCTGACAGCACACAGCTTAATCCGAACAGTTTTCCAATCATGGTTATTATATTCCTACTTACTCTTTTGTGAAGATTCCCCGTGGTCCAGTGGGGGCAGTGCTGCTTGGGTCAAGTCCATGCGTTTCCAGGATCTGGCGGGCAGCTGGGCTTAAACGGATTCTATTAAGAAAAACAGGGAAAAAACGGTCAGATAAACCAGATTGACAGTCCAGATTATTGCTGATGGAGTGCTGCACTGTCAAAAGTACCACCTTTAGAATGAGATGTTAAACTGACACCCTCAGCACTATTCTGAAGAAGAGCAAGGGATTTCTCCCCAGTGTCTTGGCCAATATTTATCATACAATTAAACATTATAAAAACAAATTCACTGGTAATTATTGCATCCCTATTCGTGAGAGCTTGCTGTGCAGAATTTGATACAATTCCTACATTACAAATGTAAATGCATTTTAAAAGTACATAATTTGCTGTACAAAGGCTTTGGGCTGTCTTGAAGTCGTGAAAAGTGTGATATAAATACAAGTCTTATTGCTACAAATCTCAAGAATCTACCAAGCTGAAAGTAATTTTATTTAGCTTTAAAAAGACTTCCTTTAATATATTGTACAAGATCCACAAAGGTAGTAGTCTCAGTTACTGCGAACTTACTCTCTTTTGCTGGTTAGATGTTGTACTTTGCTAGAGACAGGCGCCTGAGGGGCTGCTGGTTCTTTCAGTGCAGACACAGTCTGAGTGGGTGATGGCGGACCTGTTTGGACAGGAATTTCTACTTGTTTCCAATCCCCACCTTCTGCCACTAGTAAAGCAATTAAGGACCCCAAAATTACATCTTTGGTGCCTTCTTCCACCTGCAAACAAATAAATCAAATGTTTTAACAAGGGTGGAAGCCCAATATCTATTACAGTGCTGACTGAAGCCCCAAAGCTATTACGGTATAGTCTGAAGCCCCATATATAATAGAATGTGGACAGGAGTCTCATATCAAATAGATTGTGGACTGAAGCTCCATATCTAATTGAATGTGGACAGGAGCCTCAAATCAAATAGACTGTGGATTGAAGCCTCATATCTAATAGAATGTGGACTGAAGCCCCATATTTAACACTATCAACATCCTGGTGGTTACCCTTGACCAGAAACTGAACTGGGCTCGTCATATAAATACTGTGGCTTCAAGGATAGGCTAGAGACTAGGAATCCTGCGACGAGTAACTCACCTCCTGACTCCCCAAAGCCTGTCCACTATCTACATGGCACAGGTCAGGAGTGTGATGCAACACTCTCTAACTTGCCTGGATGAGTGCAGCTCCAACAACACTCAAGAAGCTTGACACCATTCAGGAAAAAGCTTGATTGGCACCCCTTCCATAAACATTCACTTCCTCCAACACCGACGCACAGTAGTAGCAGTGTGTACCATCTACAAGATGCACTGCAGGAATTCACCAAGGCTCCTTAGGCAGCACCTTCCAAACCCACGATCACTACCACCTAGAAGGACAAGGGCAGCAAATAGATGGGAACACCACCACCTGGATGTTCCCCTCCAAGCCACTTACCATCCTGACTTGAAAATATATCACTGTTCCTTCACGGTCGCTGGGTCAAAATCCTGAAACTCACTCCCTACACCATACCTACAACACAGGGATTTCAGTGGTTCAAGAAGGCAGCACACCACCATCTTCTCAAGGGCAATTAAGGATGAGCAATAAATGCTGGCCTAGCCAGCAACGCCCACATCCCACAAATGAATACAAAAAAACTACAGACTGAAGCCTCATATTTAATACTGTACAGACTGAAGCCTTTAATTTAATACTGTACAAACTGAAGCCTTATATCTCTTACAGAATGGACTGAGGTGCAATATCTATGACAGTATGGATAAAAGCCTCATATCTATTACGATACAGACTGAAACCCCATATCTATTACAATATATAAATATGATTCGTCATAAATCGGTATCCCACAAATTTCAGGTGACAATGCTATTTTCTCTGTCAGTTCGCTCTTCATCAACATTGAACTTTATTCAACAGTGATTTTGTGCTGATGCCCTGCTTATGTCAACTATCCAACACTGTATGCATCCTACTCACCAGCATAGTTTAAAATGAAGCAATTATAGCACTATTAAGCGAAAGAGTGAATGTTGATTTAAAGGGCAGCTTTACAGTAACTCCTGCACAATTAAGCAGGTGGACTGTAGGCAGATGTTGGTATTAAAACCTTCACAGAATCACACAGTGCAGAAGAGGCCCTTTGAGTCTGCATCGACATGTGAGAAACCTTAAACCATGTTACTGATTAAAATAGATGCTGTCAGTGCGGGGGGTGGGTGGGGGGGGAAAGCAGGGTTCCTGCTGGGGATTAGTCAGCAGGTGCGACGAGAATACCTCTTGCAATTGTCCTGGATTTTCTCCATTTCCCCCACAACTGTCAGTAATCTTTGGGATGTGAAGTTGCTTACCTTACTAATGGTGGCATACAACAATGATCTATGTGTTCAGCCACAATTCAGGTTTCAGTACAAACCCCTTCAAAAAAAAAAATCCAGGCCTTTACAAATGAGAAGCAGTCAGGTGACCAAATACTCAAAATTTTAAAAGGCTTCCATAAACAATACAAGCTCTAAATTATGAAGTGCAGTATTTGAGGGAGTTCACAATTTAGAATGAGAAATCAGAAAACTATTATTAAATGGATCAAATCAGGAATCATGCCTGTTTTCAGTGAACAGAATTATGTTTCAATAACTGTCCTAGTATCTCTGGTCTGAAATTACAGTAACATTTGATTTATACTTCATGACATCAAAATCTCTCAATTTATAAAATATAAATCAAAAACAAACTTAGAGACTTCATGATTCTGCAGAAATTGGCATCGAATTTGTGTGTCATCACACAATTTCACAGAATTGGAAGCAGGAGAGCTGGCAGGAAGACAGACTGGAGAAGTGAGAGTGAAAGAAAGGTGAGAACTAGTAAGTTTTTACAGTAAATCTGTACAAAAGTCTCCAACTCTCGGTGGGAGTTCTGCATTGACTGTGAGGTTTACAGTAAAACCTAATTAGGTGTCTCGCTTTTCCAACTCGCTCATTTCTTCCACTCCTGCCAGCTGTTTTGTTGGTTATGTTGCTGCCTCTTCCAGTTCTGACTTCATTCCTGGCAGCAACTGCACTACTGTTGCTGCTCCCACGACCTGGGGAAGCTTGTGCCCTCCCCTGCTGTAGGTGGTGGCCAGCTACAGGTTGGTTGCTGGATGAACTACGCTAGCTGTGGGTTGACTGGATACAAGGACATGAGCGAGTTAAGTGATATCACACACAAAACTCACAGTCCTTAGCATCTGCCAAAAAAATTAATTATGTATTTCTTTGAAGAATTGCAGGTCTTAATATGTGTCCCTCACTTTCAGTTAAAGCCTCCTGGAGCTGCCCCTGCTCTCATTCTGCACTCGCACATTGCTGTGAAAGCTGTTATTCACCATTGCCTTGACATTTCCAAATCTCATCTATTGAACAACAACTGCATTCATGACCTTTAGCACTGGGTTTGCAAAGCTTGGAGAGAGAACTGTGAAATAATAGGTAACTTTGCCAAGGAACCTTTATCCCTGTCATATCAAGTTTCTGAGAAATAAGTTTCCATTTCTGAATACAAATTCAAAGCTCAAATTTAAAAACATGTTTAATTATGTATTCACTTGAAGCATCAGAAACACATCACATCAAAGGTTTGTAGATGCTTGGAACTCTGCAGCAAATAGCAATTGGTGCTCGATCAATTGTTATTGGTAGAACTAAGATTGATGGATTTTTGTTAACAAAAGATATTAAGAGATATCGGGGAAAGGCAGGTATGTGGACTTAGGTCACAGATCAGCCATATCAAACTGAATGGAAGAACAGGCTCAAAGGGCTAATTAACCTACTCCCATTCCTATTATCTATTACGAGGAAAATAAACAGTGCACGAATAATTCCACACCGACAGTTCGACAAATTGCAGGAACAGCTATGGTACTGGTGTCAATAAAATGCAAAACACTTCAAATACTGGAAATTAGAGGTAAAAGCAGTAAAGGAGGAATGGTTGATTAAAGTTTTGGGTTTAGACCGTTCATTAATGTTAACTGCAAAGCAATTGGGTGTTAATTGTATTCAGGTAGTTGCTATTAATTGGGGGCTCACCTGTGCATATATTGTATGATATGTTTATAGGCTGAAAAAGTTGAATGTGCATAATATGCAATGTGTCTCTGTAAATAAAAGTTTGCAAATGAATAAAGACTACCTTCCAGCCTTTTATCCAGTTTTTATGTTCCCTTTCCTGGTGCTGATGGACCAGCTGCGTATTTCTGGCATTTTCTATTTCCATCTTGGACACTTGTACAGCTCAATCTGGATGAGCCCTTTAGCTTGATTAAGGAAAATTAATGTGCTTGGATAAGAATTTCCATGAACTGCAGGTTTTTAAAAAGAAAAAAGATGATTTTGCAGTCACTTATTGCAACCTGATTAAGAGCTTGTTCAGCAATTCAATCTAAACTCAAATGAAAATCCCCAGAGTAAGTCGTTGGTAAGTGAAGTATTTAATAAATGCCACCAAGTCAGCACTAGGTTTAAAACAATGTCAGCATTCATGAAATAAATCATTAGCTTTTAGATGTGTTGACATGGATAATGAAGGTAGATAGGGTCCGCTATATGTAATTTGATACACACCTCGCCAAAAAAACCCCAAAGATCAGGGGATTGGATAATACTTTCAAAGAGCTGGTACAGGTCAGATGGGCTGAATGATCACTTGCTGTGTTGTATTGTCCTATCATTCTCTGAAGTTACTGCTGACGCATGATTCAGTTTAAATTTACAGTAGCTGTCTATTTACTAGGAAAGTTAGCCTTGCTTGTTGTTTTCTCCAAGGTTCCCCTCTACTCCAGGTAATTGTGGACAGCATCTCAGGATAGAAGTGATGCTAGCAAGGGTGTATTCATTGTTCATTCCTAATTGCCCTGGTAATGTTATGATTGGGTAGTTTTTTTTCCCCCCAAACAGGAGAGTGGCTGCTATGATATTTCAGAGGCCATTACGAATCAGCTGCATGTTGTGGTACTGGAGCTGTGTGAAGGGCAGACCAGGTATAGATGGCAGGTTCCCTTCTCTGAACTAGTTGGGGTTTTTGAGGCAAGCTTTCATGGCTCACATATTAGCAAATTTATTGAACTAAGCTTTGTGATTTGCAAAAGTGGGATCTTTCATGACGGCTGGATTACTGACTCAGATCTATAATCATTACTCTCCTGTAACCTTGTTTATCCTATTAAGCATTAGCAAGTTGCTATCTCAACTGCTTGTCCTATAATGCCCAATCCAAAATCAGGAGATCATTGTGAGATATACTGAAGGTTTAAACTAATTTGACAGGGGATCTGGAACCAGGATGTTGCATTAGAAAGAAGAAGCAAGGTGCACAAGGAGAGAGACAAATAGCACCAGAGTAAAAACATATTGGATGGGGTCAGACTATGAGGGAATGCAATGTCTAAATTAGATTTAGGGTGTAACTCTTTTGAGTACAAACACGTTTTTTCCACCTGTTCCTGTTCAGATGAAGTTACATTGTTTCATAGTTTGCCATTGTGAGATTTGAACTCTTGATACTCTTTTGAGTAAACCTGTTTCCATCTGTTTCAGATGAAGTTACATTGTTTCATAGTTTGCCATTGTGAGATTTGAACTCTTGATCTTGGGGTTACAAACCCAGTACCATAACCACTTGGCTATTTAAGCCAAGCATAAACATGTTTCCATCTGTTCCTATTCAGATGAAGTTACATTGTTTCATAGTTTGCCATTGTGAGGTTTGAACTCTTGATCTTGGGGTTACAAGCCCAGTACCATAACCACTTGGCTATTTAGGATGTAAACGCACAAAGCATGGTAAACAAGGTTGTTAAGCTGCAGGTGCAAACAGCCACATGGGAATATGATGCTGTGGCAATATCAGAGACCTGTCTCAAAAAGAGCAGCACTGAGTACAAAATATTCCTGAATAAGATAGGGAAGGGAAAAAGGAGGGTGCCAGTATTGATTAAGGAGAATATTACATTGCTAGAGAGATAGAGGATGTCTCAGAGGGCTCAAGGACAGAATCTGCTTGGTTAGGCTTAAGAAAGGATGGGTTAGCGTTGGAAAGTGCTGGCACGCAGAAATTAGAAGAAATAAATGTCTACTCACCTGGTCTTGAAAACTGTGTTGCCATTCCCGTTCTCCAGAGCTGCTTGGGGCCTGCATCGAAAGAATCCTCGCAGGCCCCAGCGAAGTGTAGATCGGGGGTGTTCGGGGGGGAGGCGGGTATTCAGGGGTGCCGTGCTTCGGGATGGGGGAGGGGGGGGAAGAGGTTGTTGGGTGGGTTCGGGGGAGGGTGTTTGGGGTGGGGGGTGGTTTTGGGAGAGGGATCTGGGGGGTTTGGAGGTTGGGGGGCGGTGAGGTAGTCCGGAGGTCGGGGGTGCAGGGGTGTCCGGAGGTTGGGATGGGGGGTTGAGTTCAGGACGTGGGGAGTGTACAGGACTGGGGTGGGGGTGGTGGAGGGGTTGTTCGGAGGTCGGTTGTGGGTCCAAGGTTGGGGGTGGGTCAGAGGTTGGGGGCGTCAGAGGTTGAGGGGAGGTGGCCCTAGGTAAGTGGGGTGTTCTGAGATCGGGGGGGAGGGGTCCTAAGTTGGGGGGAGAAGTCAGAGGTTGAGGGGGGGCTCTGAGGTTGGGTGGGGAGATGGGGTTGTCAGAGGTCAGGGGGTGGGGCTGGGGAGAGCAGGGGTCTGGGGGAGTCCTGTGGGGTCGGTGGGTCTTTGCAATAATTACCCAGAAGTTAGAAGAGGTTTTAATTCTAATTTTTTCAGGGTAACTATTGGTATAGCCCCAGTGGAACCATCAAAGTTTCCAATTTAAATCACATTTTTCGATGGTTCCCAGCGCAGTGCAATTGTCCAGAGGAAGTTAACACTTCTGGGCAATTGCTGTGCAAACCCTTACCTGGGAACTTGCCAGAGGGATTCCCCAGCACATCTTTGGAGTAGCCCCCAAACCCAACGCTGGGGAGTACGGAAGTTATGGGCCAATAAAGATGCCATTATACTATTGGGTATATTCTATAGGCCACTAATCAGTAGGAAAGATGTAGGAGAGCAGATCTGCAAAAAAAGCAAAGGTGCTAAATCTATGGGGCAGTGATAACGGAAAACTTTAATTATCCTGATATAGACCGGGGTAATAACAAAGGGCAGAGAGGGGGAAGGTTTCAATATGTTTCTGGCCCAACAAGAATGGATATGTAGTGGGCTGAGTGATAGGAAAAAAAGAGTAGTGGTGAACAGTTGTTTGTTGAAATGGAAGAAGGTACAGGATAGGGTTCCCAAATGGTCAATATTAGGATCACTGCTAACTGTATATATGAAGAAAAGAAATGACCTAGTCTTGAGTGTACACAATTTCAGAATTTGCAGACAATACGAAACTTGGAAGTATCATGAACTGTGAGGAGGATAGTGATAGATTTCAAGAGGACATAGACAGCCTGGTGCAATGGACAGACTCTTGGCAATTGAAATTTAATGCAGCGAAGTGTGAAGTGATACATTTGTTTGGGAGAATGAGAAGCAATATAAAATAAAGGATTCAATTTTAAAAGGGGTGCAGGACATGTTGCTATATGTGCATAAATCATTGAAGGGTAGGTTAAGAAAGCAGTCAATAAGGCATATGGGATCCTGGGCTTTGTAAATAGAGGCATAGAGTACAAAATCAAGGAAGTTATGATGAGCCTTTATAAAAATTGATTCAGCCTTAACTGGAGTATTGCATCCAATTCTGGGCACTGCTCTTAGAAAGGATGTAAAGGCTTTAGAGAGGGTGCAGGATAGATTGGAGAAGCTGGGGTTGTTCTCTTTAGAGAAGGGTGAGGGGAGATCTGATAGAGGGGTTCAAATCATAAGGGGTCTAGACAGGGTAGAGAGAGAGAGAAACTTTTGGCAGAAGAGTCAAGAACCAACGGACGCAAATTTAAAGAGATTGGCAAAGAACCAAAGGTGACATGAGGAAAATCTTTTTTACATAGTGAGTGGTTACAGCTGGATTGCACTACCTCAAGAGTGTGGTGGAAGTGTATTCCATCTTGGTTTTCAAAAGGAACTTGGATAAGCACCCTGAAGGAAAATTATTTTCAGGGCCACTGGGAAAGGCAGGGGAGAGGGTATGGCTATACTGCTCTTGTTTAGAGCCAATGCGGACTCAACAGGCCGAATGGTCTCCTTCTGTGCTGCAACCAATCTATAATTCCATGAAACTTGCATGAGGATAATGAAGTACACCATCACTGATCTGCTGTCAACAATTGAGTAAAAAATAATGCAATAATCCTGAAATCTTTCAGAAAACCTGCACTATAAGGGCATTTTGTCCAAGATCTGAGATTGTTGAATTATGTGCCAAACAAAACAGATTTTTATCCAAGAGACAACTGAATTTCTCCTGAGGCATACTGATGAAGGCAATTGTGCTAATCCAGGTGATGATTATTATCGCTTCATAAAAAACATTTTGCAGTATGGTCTCTCTAATTATATATATATATATATATATATATATATATATATATAAAAACAGTTGGCAAACTGCACTTCCTTCCTTCCACCAAGCATGTTCAGGTAACAGCCTTTAATAATTTGCACAAACACACAGGCTTACTTGGGAAATGTGAAGTACGTATCCTAATTTGCACAAAGTCCCATTAAGCCAAGACCCTGTGCTTACTGTTTTATCTAGTCTAGTAGCAGCACCTCAATTTTAAAATTCTCATTCTTTTGTTCCAATCTCTCCAGCCCTACAATATTCCAAGAACTATGTTCCTCCAATTCTGGCCTCTTTTGCCACTCCAATTTCTTTTACCTCACTACTGAGGACTAATGTCTTCAGATGTCTAGGACCTAAATGCAAACATTCCCTCCCAAGTCCTCTCTGCCTCTCCTCCTTAAAGGCATTCCTTAAAATTTACCTTATTGACCAATCATTTTATCACCTGTCCTAATATCTTTATGTGGCTCAGTGTCAAATTTTGATGATGGCCCATGAGAAATGCCTGGAGATGTTTTACTTTCATAAAGGTGCAATCTAAGTGTTGTTGTTGCTGAAACACCCGTAAGACCATAAGACATAGGAGCAGAAATTAGGCCATTCAGCCCATCGATCTGCTCCGCCATTCAATCATGACTGATAAGTTACTCAACCCCAATCTCCCACCTTCTCCCCGTAACCTTTGATCCCCTTGCCAATCAAGAACCTATCTATCTCGGTCTTAAATACACTCAATGAACTGGCCTCCACAGCCTTCTGTGGCAATGAATTCCATAGATTCACCTCTCTCTGGCTAAAGAAGTTTCTCCTCATCTCTGTTCTAAAAGGTCTTGCCTTTACTCTGAGGCTGTGCCCTCGGGACCTAGTCTCTCCTAATGGAAACATCTTCCCCACGTCCACTCTATCCAGGTCTTTCAGTGTTCTGTAAGTTTCAATCAGATCCCCCCTCATCCTTCTAAACTCCATCAAGTATAGACCCAGAATCCTCAAACGTTCCTCATATATTAAGCCTTTCATTCTTGGGATCATTCTTGTGAACCTCCTCTGGACCTTCTCCAGGACCAGCACATCCTTCCTGAGATACAGGGCCCAAAATTGCTCACAATATTCTAAATGTGGTCTGACCAGAGCCTTATAAAGCCTCAGCAGCACATCCCTGCTTTTATATTCTAGTCCTCTCGAAATAAATACCAACATTGCATATGCCTTCCTAACTACCGATTCAACCTGCAAGTTAACCTTAAGAGAATCCTGGACGAGGACTCCCAAGTCCCTTTGCACTTCAGATTTCTGAATTCTCTCCCCATTTAGAAACTAGTCTGTGCCTCTATTCTTCCTACCAAAGTGCATGACCTCACACTTCCCCATATTGTATTCCATCTGCCACTTCTTTGCCCATTCTCCTAACCTGTCCAAATCCTTCTGTAGCCTCCCCACCTCCTCAATACTACCTGTCCCTCCATCTATCTTTGTATCATCTGCAAACTTAGCCAGGATGCCCTCAGTTCCTTCATCTAGATCATTAATGTATAAAGTGAAAAGGTGTGGTCTCAACACTGACCCCTGCGGAACTCCACTAGTCACCGGCAGCCATCCTGAGAAGGACCCCCTTATCCTCACTCTCTGCCTCCTGCCAGACAGCCAATCTTCTATCCATGCTAGTACCTTGCCTCTAACACCATGGGCTCTTACCCATTGAGCAGCCTCCTGTGCGGCACCTGGTCAAAGGCCTTCTGGAAGTCCAAGTAAATAACATCCATTGGCTCTCCTTTGTCTAACCTAATCGTTACCTCCTCAAAGAATTCTAACAGATTTGTCAGGCATTACCTCCCCTTGATGAAACCATGCTGACTTTGCCCTATTTTACCATGCACTTCCAAGTATTCTGAAATCTCATCCTTAATAATGGTCTCTAAAATCTTACCCCAACGACTGAGGTCAGGCTAATCGGCCTGTAATTTCCCGTCTTTTGCCTCACTCCCTTCTTAAACAGGGTGGTTACATTAGCGATTTTCCAGTCCTCTGGGACCCTCCCTGACTCCAGTGATTCCTGAAAGATCGCCACTAATGCCTCCACCATCTCTTAAGCTATCTCCTTCAGAACTCTGTGGTGTAATTCATCTGGTCCATGTGATTTATCCACCTTCAGACCTTTCAGTTTTCCTAGCACCTTCTCCTTGGTAATGGCCACCATATTCACCTCTGCCCCCCGACTCTCTTGAACTTTGGGGATGTCACTCGTGTCTTCCACTGTGAAGACTGACGCAAAGTACCTATTCAGTTCCTCCACCATTTCTTTGTTCCCCACTACTACTTCTCCAGCGTCATTTTCCAGCAGCCCAATGTCCACTTTTGCCTCTCTCTTACCCTTTATATATCTAAAAAAACTCTTGCAATCTTCTTTTATACCACTGGCTAGTTTACCCTCATATTTAATCTTCTCCCTCTTTATTTCTTTTTTAGCTGTCCTCTGTTGGTCTTTGTAGGCTTCCCAATCCCCTGGTTTCCCACTGCTCTTTGACGCATTGTATGCTTTCTCTTTAGCTTTTACGCTGTCCCTGACTTCCCTTGTCAGCCATGGTTGCCTCGCCTTCCCTTTAGTATGCTTCTTCTTCCTCGGGATGAATTTTTGCTGTGTCTCCCAAATTACTCCCACAAACTCCTGCCATTGCTGTTCCACTGTCTTTCTTGCTAGGCTCATCTCCCAGTCAATTCTGGCCAGCTCCTCCCTCATGCCTCTGTAGTTGCCTTTATTCAACTGTAATACCGTTACATCTGATTCCAGACTTTTCTTCTCAAATTGCAGGGTAAATTCTATCATATTATGGTCAATTCCTCCTAAGGGTTCCTTCACCTTAAGCTCCCTTATCAAATCTGCCTCATTACACATCACTAAATCTAGAATTGCCTGTTCCCTAGTGGGCTCCACCACAAGCTGCTCCAAAAAGCCATCTTGTAGACATTCCAAAAATTCCTTTTCTTGGGATCCACAACCAACCTGATTTTCGCAGTCTACTTGCATATTGAAATCCCCCTTGATCACTGTAACCTTGCCTACTTCCTGGTGTATCTCATGCCTCACATCCTGACTACTGTTCGAAGGCCTGTACATAATTCCCATTATGGTTTTTTTACCTTTGTGGTTCCTCAACTCTACCCACACAGAGTCTACATCATCTGACCCTACTTCATTTCTTGCTATCGATTTAATTTCATTTCTTACTAACAAAGCAACCCCACCCCCTTTGCCAACCTGCCTATCTTTTCAACAGGGTGTATATCCTTGGATATTTAGCTCCCATCCTGATCCCCTTGCAGCCATGTCTCCGTAATGCCCACCACATCATAGCTGCCAATTTCAATTTGCGCCACAAGCTCATTTACCTTATTTCGTATATTGCGTGCTTTCAGATACAACACCTTCAGTCCTGTATTTTCCGTCCCCTTTCTCATTATCGTCCCTTTTATCTGATGTGCTTGAAGTTAGATTCCTAGCCCTTTCCAAACACTCTGTCCTATTTTGTGTTCTGGAGACTTTAATAGCCTCTCCTGGGCTCTCCTTTCTTTTCAGTTTTTTTATAGTTTTCCATGAAGTTGAATCCACCCCCCCGCACCACCCCCCCCCACCCCCACACACACACTAGCCTGCTGATTTGTTTCCCATTAGTCATACTTCTTGGGGTTTTACCCTTCCCTACCCCCCAACTATTTAGTTTAAAGGCCTGTTGACCACCCTATTTACCCTTTTCGCTAGAACATTGGTCCCAGATCGGTTCAGGTGGAGACCGTCCCAACGGTACAGATCCCTCCTGTTCCAATACTGATGCCAGTGCCCCACGAAATGGAACCCCTCTTTTCCGCACTGCTCTTTAGCCACGTGTTTACTTCCATTATTCTCGTGTCCCTATGCTAATTTGCACCCATTCGCCTGTAACTATTTGTTGAAACATACAGGCACAAACACACAGTAGGTTATTTGGGAATGCATGGTACAATCCTTGATAAGGACCTTAATAAATGTTTTCGGCAATTTACTATCTTCCAGAGCAGTGATGCCAGTAATAATCACCAATGAAAAGGCTATGGGGACAAAAGAAAAGGGCATTAAGATGTCACAAGTAATACATTGTAACGCAAGGTAAAAGGTGGGTCTATGTTCACGATTCTTCACTCAAGTCACTGATCTGAGTTGTGCCATCAGGGGGAGGTGCTGTTCGATAATGACTGCAGAGTGTTCAGCTCCATTTACAACACTTCAGATAATGAAGCAGTTCATGCTTTCTTGAGGCATGATGTGCACAATATCCAGGCTTGGACTGACATGTGACAAGTAACACTCACTCCACAAATGCTAGGCAATGACCATTTCCAATGAGAGAGAATTTAACCACATCCTCTTGATTTTCAGTGGGATAACCATTTCCACGTCCCCAGCAAAACCTTAGGGGGTCATGATTGACTCTAAACTGAATTGGACCAGCAACATTAATGCTATGGGGCTCTTAAAGCAGGTCAGGGAATGGATATTCTGAGGTAACCTTCTGACTTCTCACAGCCTCTCTACCACTACAAGGTACAAGTTAGGAGTATGAAATAGTCTCCAATTGCCTGGATGGAAGGGTCTGCAACAACATTCAAGAAGCTCAAAACTATCCAACACAAGGACCTTTACTCCCACCATCCTGCACACTGTAGCTGCAGTGGGTACTAGCTATGGGCTACACTACAGAAACTCAACAAGACTTCTTCACCAGCATCTACCCAACCCACAATTTCCAGCAACTGGAAGAACAAGGGCAGTCAGTGTAGGGGAACATAAATCTCCAAGGCATCCATCATCCCACCTGGACGTACCTTGATTGTCAATAGGACTGAATCCTGTCCCCGACTCGACTAGTCACGTACACACTCACCCATCTACCCACTCAGCCACTTCCTCATCCATTTGCTCACTAACTAAAAGCATTGTGGGAGCACTTGCATCACACTGACTTGACTGGTTCAAGAAGGCAGCCCACTGCCACGTAGGCAACTAGGGATAGTCAAATGCTAGCACTGCCAAGGACATCTACATCCTGAGAGTGAAAACAGAAAATTACAAAATTATGTATTGCTGTGGAACATTATAAATTCTTCCACTCTTGTCTTATTAACATTTTGCTATTGTGGATAATTACTGTAGACCACTGAGATTCTGTTAGAAAGGCCAGTATATTGTTATACTTCTATTCATTTTTCTTAGTGTATGGAGTAAATTATTTTTAGCCCAGAAAAAACTGTTACTGTCCACTAGGGTGAAGTGGTAGCTTTGTTGAAGCTGCAGTATCAGGATGAGTATTTGATAGCATCTACTGCCCTAACTCACCTCGGTTTCATTTTGTAGAAATTGATTATGCATAAGCAGATAATCGTTGTGTATGGTACCTATGGGATAACTCAATGGCTTTCTGGCTAATTAGTTATAAAAATAATTCGTATAGCCACTGACTGTGAGAACAAGTTTGGAACAGAACAGAATAGACTTGGTGTTGGATTAGAACAGGCTCACTTATCTGTTGGAAAACAATGGAACTGAACAGAATGGAACAGAACAGACTCAGGAAGACAGCGCTGAACACACCCAGAAATTGAGGTAACTATTAACTCCTTCTGCGTTCTGCAGTGTTTGTTAATAAAGTTATTAAAGTGAATTGTTTAAATGACAAGATCTCTCTCCCTAGAGGCACTGCAGTAACAGTTCTTTGTCAAACTGACTCCGAGAGTGAGAGTGAGGTTTCAAGATTTTCCCCTGCGGTTATCCTGCCCTGTAAAGAAATTAAATATTGTGGAGGGTCAGCAGCATGTCAATTGTCCCTGACTTTTGCATGGAGGCAACTCAATGGGATAAGTGGCTTCTTCATCACATTTTATTATGTTATTAATGCTTGGTAAGATTATGTGTAAGATCGATAACAGTTTTGGTGTAAACCTAGCAAATAAACAGCACCATTTTGACTCAGCTTCCACTGTCTACCTCAAATCTGTGACAAGAATGCAAAAAAAATACTTTCGGTAACTGAAAACAAATGCAGGATAAATCTTCAAAATATAAATAAACATGCACGATTATAACTAAATGGCAACAGTGAACATAAAATGGAGCAATGAAGAACGAGAGGTTACAGTTATGAAGTGAAACTTAGGGATGCTTTTCACAAAGATGAGACCTGAGGTGTCTCCAAGATTTACAAAGAGCTACTATAAGATATTGGTCCAAATCTTCCAGTCAGCGGCTGCCCAAGATGATGTTCCCGACCCAACGTTACTGCCTGTTTTTTCCGGGATCATGCGAATCCCAACTGACACAGAAAAGGGCAGCGCAGCGTCTCTCTTCTAACACCAGCAGGTGGGGTAGAGTGAAAGGAAGGAGAGGACACACCCCCTTTTTAAAAATGGGTGAATGCGTGGGTAACTGCACGTGTGTCTGAATGGATGAGTAGCTGGTTGAGACAGGTGAGTAGGTAACTTGGTAGTTGGGTGGGATCAAGGGGATAGTCAGGTCGTGGGGTATTAGGGTCAGGTTGGAGGACGCAGTTGGGTCAGGGGGTTTGAATTAGATTGGTTGGCTAATTGGAGATAAAAATAAAGCAGACTTCATGGCCTGTCCCTGTGCTGAACCTCGTGAATCTTATAAAAGCAGGAAAAACAAAAGAGGCCTTGTCGACATTTGAAAAAAGAAAAAGGTTATAGATTCAAAAATTCTGATCAGGGCCAATGTGCAAAACTGGTGAAACTGCTGGGCAGAAATCGATTGGGGCCATTTTCTACTGTGATTCTATCTTGTATTTTTATTCTGTACCACTTTCTTCACTTTCCTGCAGATATGGGGGGTGTCAGGCAGTATGATCAAATCTGTGCATTTCCAATGTTTTCCGTTCTCACAGATTTTTTCCCTTTTGCATTGATGTGTTCATCCACCAGGGTTCATTAAGGGATGGTCACTTCACAGCTAAACAGTATCAAGCATCCACAACAGATGACCCCGGAGAGCTATGCATGCACATATCAATACGATGCCCTGCTGTTAGTGGGTTTGTGGGTGTGATTGCTCACGAAATGGCTTCTCATTCTTACTGAGGCCTGTTACAAGAGAGGTTTAAATCAATGCCAAGTACTCTGGCCTCCTGTGTTGCAGCCAAATTAGGAGTGTCATTTACAAAGGGTTGGTTCAGCTACCCCCCAAAATCCAGCAACAATGAGGTGCAAGAATAAAACCCATGACAACACCACAGATTCTTATGCTCCACATAAACCTCCTCCCTCCCTACTCCACCTAATCCCACAAGCATATCCTTTATTCCTTTCTCCCTGGTGTACTTATCCAGCATTTCCTGAACTGCATCCACATTATTCATCTCAATGACTGTGTGGTAGTAAGTGCCACATTCTAATTGCTCTGGGTAAAGCAGTTTCTCCTGAATTCCTAATTTGGTTTACTGGTGTTTCATTTTGATGTTTATGATCTCTAGTTCTGGTCTCCCCTGCAGACGGAAACATCTTCTCTCCGTCTACCCTGTCAAACCCTTTCATCATTTTAAAAACCTTTATCAACTCTCAGCCTTAAAGAGTACCAGCCTGTTCAGTCTTTGCTGACCACTATAATTTCTCAATGCTGGTATTATTCTTGATCATTACTGCATAACTATCAAGTATAAATTTATCACAGTGACTCAGTTGTGTGCTTAAATACAAGTGAATTAACAGTAATTTTCTCTCTCCTGGAAGGATGCCATCATACCGAGCTCCACATCAGTAACAGAGAAATAATGGTTCCATTGCTGACAAGATCAGCCCTTGGTCTGGCTAAATTGCTTTTTCTTTTGGTAAGACAAATGTCTTTACTCACAAAAAAGTGATAAAGATGCATCATTCCATCCCCATTTACTGTGTCTCAGCCTTGTTTGTCAACAGCACACACCTCCCACACCCACTGACGTTATTCAGAATTCTCAGCATGGCTCCAAAGCTGGGGAAATATCTCAACAAAGTGCAATTCAACAGCTGGGTTATTCAGTGATTAGGGCCCTGGGGAGCTTTTCAACAAATTGCAACACTATTCCTTTTAGCACAATCTTGGCTTTCCGCAATCTGTGACGAAAATCTTATTTCTAAGATTAGTTAAATGAAATGCTTCATTATTTTGTTGTTAACAGCCAGTCGCATTTATCTCCAGGTTTGAAAACTAAACATAGGATTTTATGACAATCCTTTCCTTATCCCAACTAATTCCATAAGAAAATCACCTTAAGAACTTAAGAAGCAGAATGTTTTGGAGACAAGGCGCTCTGTGCCTGGGAAAGGGCAGGATTTCAAAAGCTATTCAGTGTCAGGCTAGCAATACTTTGCAACAGGTAGGGATCATAGGGTAAGTCACCTCGAGCCACCCTTGCAGATTTTTCTGTTGGAAGTTTCCACAGGCCATTAATAGATTCTTTGGGAGCATGATCCCAAACTGTCCTCTTGTTAGGAACAATGTATAGCTGTAGGTTTAATTTATGTTTTGTATTTGGGTGTTAAAAAAGGTGAAACCTGGTTTTAGTTTTATTTAGTGGTTTATGTGAGCCAGGTGCCAGAAAGTCTGCAGCCCTGTTTGTATACATGCATTTTTAATGAGGTTTTACAACTCAAAGTGAAGAGATGGGTTAACAAGATAAAAACAAAAAACCGGTGGATGCTGGAAATCCAAAACAAAAACAGAAATACCTGGAAAAACTCAGCAGGTCTGGCAGCATCGGCGGAGAAGAGCAAAGTTGCTCCCACAACTCTTTCTCCAGTACATTGATGAATACTTCGGTGCTGCTTCATGCTCTCGTCGGGACCTGGAAAAATTTATTAATTTTGCTTCCAATCTCCACCCCTCGATCATTTTCATAGGGTCCATCTCTGACACTTCCCTTCCCTTCCTTGACCTCTCTGTCTCAATCTCTGATGATAGACTGTCCACCAATATCCATTACAAGCCTACCGACTCCCACAGCTACCTCGACTACAGCTCCTCACACCCCGCTTCCTGTAAGGACTCCATTACATTCCCTCAGTTCCTTCGTCTCTGTCGCATCTGTTCTGATGATGCTACCTTCAAAAACAGTTCCTCTGACATGTCCTCCTTCTTCCTTAACCGAGGTTTTCCACCCACAGTAGTTGACAGGGCCCTCAACCGTGTCCAGCCCATCTCCCGCGCATCCGCCCTCACGCCTTCATCTCCCTCCCAGAAACATGATAGGGTCCCCCTTGTCCTCGTTTATCACCCCACCAGCCTCCGCATTCAAAGGATCATCCACCGCCATTTCCGCCAACTCTAGCATGCTGCCACCACCAAACATATCTTCCCTTCACCCCCCTTAGCGGCATTCCGTAGGGATTGTTCCCTCCGTGACACCCTGGTCCAATCCTCCATCGCCCCCTACTCCTCAACCCTCACCTACGGCACCTCCCCATGCAAACGCAAAATATGCAACACCTGCCCCTTCACTTGCTCTCTCCTCACCGTCCAAGGGCCCAAACACTCCTTTCAAGTGAAGCAGCATTTCACTTGCATTTCCCCCAACTTAGTCCACTGCATTCGTTGGTCCCAATGAGGTTTCCTCTACATTGGAGAGACCAAATGCAGACTGGGCGACCGCTTTGTAGAACACCTTCGGTGTGTCCGCAAGAATGACCCAGACCTCCCTGTCGCTTGCCATTTTAACACTCCACCCTGCTCTCTTGCCCACATGTTTGTCCTTGGCTTGCTGCATTGTTCCAGTGAAGCTCAACACAAACTGGAGGAACAGCACCTCATCTTCTGACTAGGCACTTTACAGCCTTCCGGACTGAATATTGAGTTCAACAACTGTAGATCTTGAACTTCATCCTCCATCCCCACCCCCTTTCCGTTTCTTCTCCCTCCCTTTTGTTTTTTCCAACAATTTATATAGATATTTCTTTTCCCACCTATTTCCATTATTTTTAAATCTATACCTTTTATGCCCTTTTAGTCTTATTTCACCACACCCCCACTAGAGATATCTGTACCTTGCGTGTCCTGCTATCCATTCTTAATTAGCACATTCTTTTAGATAATATCACCACCTTCAACACCTTTTTTTCTGTGACATCTTATGGTTATCTGCTCCTATCACTGCTTGCTTGTCCCTATAACCACCACTTCTCCCCCCACCCCCTCACCTTAAACCAGCTTATATTTCACCCCTCTATTTTTACTTAGTTCTCTTGAAGGGTCATGAGGACTCAAAACGTCAACTTTGTTCTTCTCCGCCGATGCTGCCAGACCTGCTGAGTTTTTCCAGATATTTCTATTTTTGTTTTGTTGTAGAGCAAAGTTGACATTTCGAGTCCTCATGACCCTTCAACAGAACTAAGTAGAAATAGGAAAGGGGTGAAATATAAGTTGGTTTAAGGGTGGGGGGGGCGGTGGATTTGTTGGGACAAGCAAGCCAGTGATAGGAGGAGATAACCAAAAGATGTCACAGACAAAACAAAGAGGTGTTGGAGGTGGTGATCGGGTTTTAGTAAACACCTTGTCAAACACCAGGAGAGAAATGGAAAGCAATGAAGGTGAATGAGGCAAAAGAGAGATTCAAAAATCCTGACGGAGAGTAGCACAAAACTTCTTCAAGGTAAGCATTAGGGTTAGTAGTTTAGTGAAGTTTTTAAAAAGTAGGAAAAACTATGTTGTTGCCTAGCGACAGGGATCCAGAGAGACAGGGAAACACAGAAGGTGGTAAGTTAGGCAGAAGATCTAACCCCTCTAATAAGAAATCCTGCAAGCCTGCAGGGAACGTAGTTTAGGGAAATCATGTGCTTGCTCTGAAGTTGAAGTAATAATGAGTTTAGATTTGGGTTTTTGGGTGTCGTAGTGGTATTGTCTCTGCACTGGTAATCCAGAAACCCAGGGTAATGCTCTGGGACCTGGGTTTGAATCCCACCATGGCAGATAAAATCAATAAAAACCTGGAATTAGAAATCTAATGATGACCATGAAAACCATTGTCGATTGTTGTAAAAACCCATCTGGTTCACTAATTTCTGTTAGGGAAGGAAATCTGCTGTCCTCACCTGGTTTGGCCTACATGTGATTCCAGATCCATAGTAATGTGATTGACTCTTAAATGCCCTCTGAAATGGCCTAGCAAGCCACTCAGTTGTATCAAACCACTAGAAAGTCAATAAAAAATGGAATGAAACCAGACAGACCACCTGACATCGACCTAGGCCCTCCCTAACAGCAATGTGGGTGTACCTACATCACATGGAGCGCAGCAGTTTAAGAAGGCAGCTCACCAGCACCTTCTCAAGCACAATTTGTGATGGGCAATAAATGCCCCTAGCTAGTGACGCCTACATTCCCCATAAATGAATTTTTAAAAAATCTCATGAATGCTCAGCAGTCCACTGGAAGAAACCTGTTTGAAACTGAGCTAACCCAAGCAAGAAACCTTGGTATTGAGACAGTGGTAAATCTTCACTGGGATTTTGTGTTTGTAAGGGTTGCTGGGATAAAAGGAATAGTGAGAATTTGAATCTGGGATCTGATTTGTCCAGTATTATCAGCTGGGATCATAACACTCTAAGTCAGTTGGACAAGCGGCAACAACAACAAGGAGAAAACAAAAATGGAAGTGTGACGTTGCATTTTTAAAAAATTCTTTCATGGGTTGTGAGCATTGCTGGCAGGCCAGCATTTGTTGCCCTTTCCTAATTTCCCTCAAGAAGATGGTGATGAGCTGTCTTCTTGAGCTGCTGCAGTCCATGGATGTTAAAGATGGTGGATGGGGTGCCAATCAAGTGGGCTGCTTTGTCCTGGATGGTGTCCAGCTTCTTGAGTGTTGTTGGAGCTGCAGTCATCCAGGCAAGTGGGGAATATTCCATCACACCCCTGACTTGTGCCTTGTAGATGGTGGACAGGCTATGTGGAGTCAGGAAGTGAATTACTCTCCACAGAATTCGCAGCCTCTGACCTGCTCTTGTAGCCACAGTATTTATATGGCTAGTCCAGTTCAGTTTCTGGTCAATGGTAACCCCCAGGATGTTGATTCATGTGGGGGAATTTCAGAATGCACAAGCTTTTACTTGTAACTATGTCTGTCAATGTACAATCCAAGTAATATGCCAGATGAAAGAATAAAGCCTGACCATTTTAGGGTCCAAATCTACTCAGTTTTTTACCGAGCCTTTCTTGATATTAGCCACAGAGCAATTCAAATATCATTGTGTTGTTGCTCGTGGAAGGGATCTAATCTAAACAGCTTGGCGATGAAAGGAAAACTAAGGCCTTGAATGTACAAGCGAATTAGGAGCAGGAGTAGGCCATTCAGCCCTTTGGGCCATATTATTTCTGCAGCTCCAGTCTTAAAAAACAGCTGTTCATTCCATCAAACTGCTTTACGTATGCTTGAGCTCTCATTTCTAAACAACTAATCTCAGTAGCTGCTGTCATTACTACAGTCCCACAACTATTCTATACTGTCAGGTTTCCACAATCTTAAATAATCTGAATGTTTCAGCTCCTAGGAGATGATACACTGGAACCGCAACAATTTTCTAGTGTGCAAGGGGTGGCCAGCAAGATTCAGGGCTGGAGTTGCCAGTAAGTGTGCAAGGGTGCACAATGCATTTTAGCTGATGATTCAGCAGTGCTTATGGAGTTGAGTGCCATGGAATAGACCTCTGAACTGTAATGACAGCAGTAAAGCCTGCAGAGTGTCTCTTTATTGCTTTGCCAGCTTGTGGATCCAGGCAAGAGAGCCTGCTATAGGCTCACAGCCTCTAGAACAGCACTCAGAGATACTGAAACCATGCTTTGGACCTCTGCAACTCATGTCTTTGCTTCAGATGCAAATGTGATGTGTGGATGCAAATTAACCTACCACAAAGAGTCCAGAAAACTCCTCCACACGTGCACCCACACCTTGCAGTGTGCTTTGGGCACCCTCAAGTGAACTAGTAAACATTCAAACTTAAACGGCAAACTGTTTCTGTAGACAGGTCTTTAGAGCTCTAGGTTTCAGCAAGCTGAGGGAGGACTCAGTGCCTGCAGGTTCCTGCTTAGCCTTTGCCACATGACATGCTTTGTGATGCTCCCTGCTCAAACTCACTACCTTGAGAACAAGTTGGTGCAGGAGTAAACAATTGGCTCATCAAGGCTTCTCTGCCATTCAATACGATCATGGCTGATTTTAATAAAAGCAAAATACTGCAGATACTGAAAAACTGAAATAAAAACAGAAAATGCTGGAAAAACTCAGCAGGTCTGGCAACATCTGTGGAGAGAGGAATAGTGTTAATGTCTAGAGTCCAATATGACTCTACAATAGTTGATTTTAATCCTTGGTGTATATATAATCATGCAGGGCTGTGACAGATGGAGTGAATGTTAGTCTGACTTCTAACAAGCTTTATGGGTCACTGCGCGTGCCCCCAGTTTCATTTTATTCTTTGTCTCATCCGACGCTTCAACAAGAAACTTTATGGGCCACTGATATACATTACATAAGAACAAAAGGAATAGAAGCAGAAGTAGGCAATTTGGCATTCAAAAGATCATGGCCAATCTTCCATATCAACCCCATTGTTCTATTCCCCATTTTCTTTGATTCCCTTAAGATCTATTGATCTCAGTTTGAATATATTCATCGACTGGGCATGCACAGTCCTCTGGGATAGAGGGAAGAAAGGCCTCCTTTCCTCAGTCTGAAATGGCTGCCCCTTTATCCTGAGACTGTGGCCTGGACTTGCATTGAGTTAGGGCAGTCCTTTAAAAATGGTGGCTAGAACTCAATTCTGGCATCCCCAGCCCCATTCCCAGGTTTCCAATTTTCAACAGGGCCCTTAAAAACCTACACCCTGCACTCCTGACATGGCTGTCTCCATGAGGAACATCCGCTAAGTCACTGTTTGCAGGTCATCCCTCCAAATATATTGTGTGCCATCGTGTTTGCTTGTATGAAAGTGAGCAAGTTGGGGAAGATTAGGTAACAGGATGAAATGAACTATACTCAGCTTGGAAATGTCATGAGCTCAGTGCATAGCACCAAAATGTCTGATCTGTAAGAGTAAAGGGACAGGAATCAAGGTTGCTTTCAGTGTGAAGCCTTTAGTAGATGTCACACAAGAGTTCCGGTTGTACGTTGCCCGGGGAGTAATCAGAGGTATCAGGTTACTAGAATACCTTGCAGAAACAGTACTTCACACTCAAGTAGGGAGTGACACAGAATAGCTACATACAGACAGAAGTCAGGGTAGTAATAAGATATGGAAAGGGTAGTTCTTGCAGTTCAGAATTGAAGTGGTGGTTTTGAATTCTGCTTTTGATTGTTTTTACAGCAATGAGTCTTTGCTGATGGCATGATTCCATGATAATAGATTTTACTACATTATATAGGTATACCAGACACTGTTTACACTGTTATGTAACATTGCATTACTCAGATTCAGTGATACTTTTTTCTGTTTTTTCCGTGGTTCCCTTTGGCTACGTACCACCTGCTCTCAAGCTTCAACCAAGGCGCAATGTAGGTGCATAACAGTGATACAGCGACCACTATACCTTAAATCTTTTCTTTCTCTCAATGTGTAGGTGTCTAGCCTCCACAGTCACAGAGTAAGATAGGTTAGCCTATGTTATGGCACTTCCTACAACTCTCCGAGATATCTGTGCTCCTCTATTTCTGGCCTATTGTGCACCTTTAATCACTCCAGCATTGGCAGTTGTACCTTTAAATGAGAAGGCTCTAGTTTCTGGAATTCTCTCCTTAAATCTCCCCATCTCTCTGCTTCTCTCTCTTTCAAAATTTGCCAATGATACCAAATTTAGAGGAATGGCAAACAGTGAGGATGTTACTAATTCGCTGCAAAAGGACATAGATAGGCCAGCAGAATGGGCAGACAAGTGGCAGATGGAATTTAATACAGAGAAGTGTGAGGTGATGTGTTTTGGCAGAAGGGATAGAGAGAGACAATATAGACTAAATGGCAAGGTTCTAAAGCATGTGTGGGGATTGAGGGATCTGGGGGTGCAGGTGCATCAATTTATGAAGGTGACAGGACATATTGAGAGAGGAGTTAGCAAAGCATATAGGATCTTGGGGCTTCGTAAATAGAGGTACTGAGTACAAAAGCAGGGAAGTTATGCTGAATCTTTATAAAGCTCTGGTTAGGCTCCAACTAGAGTATTGAATCCAGTTCTGGTCACCACACTTTAGGAAAGGTGTAAAGGTCCTTGAGAGGGTGCAGAGGAGGTTTACCAGGATGGTTCCAGGGAGGAGGACTTTAGCTACAAGGCTAGGCTGGAGAAACTGGGATTGTTCTCCTTGGAGTAAAGGAGATTGAGGAGAGATTTGATAGAGGTGCACAAGATTATGACAGGTTTGGATCAGGTAGACAAGGACAAACTGTTCCCATTTGCTGATAGTACAGTGCTAGGGGAGACAGATATAAGATTTTGGGCATTTGGAAGGGTGGGGGGGGAGGGGGGGGGCGGAAGAATGTGAGGAAGAATGTTTTAATGCTAATGTGGTATTGAGCTTCAAATTGCTGCTGCTAGGATGCCAACAGAGATAATGAATGATTTCAAAAAGAAATTGGATGGGCACTTGAGGGAAATAAACTTGCAGAGCTACAGGGATTAAGTGGGGAAATGGAACTGACTGGATTGCTCTGTGGAGAGCTGGCATGAGCTCGATGGGTCAAGTGACCTCCTTTTGTGCCGTGAATGACTATGACTCCTCTTTAAAGGCTGCTTTAAAATCTCTCTCTTTGACCTGTCTTAATATCTCCTTATGTGGCTTGGTGCCAAATTTAATTTGGTGGTGTTCCTGTGAAGCAGCTTGGGATAGTTTAATATATACATATTGTTGGTGGTAAAGATTAGAACCCCAGAAGGCATGAGTTTAAATTCCACTGGGAGCTTACTGTGAAGTTGAACAAAAGGAATCTGGTAATTTGTGGATCAGCATTGTAAAAATGATTGTACAAACTGCCAAATTGATGTATAAACCCATTAGGGGTCACTTTAGGGAAGAGGACCTGCAGCCCCATAACTGATCTGGCTATAGGTAACTCCAATCCCACATTGTGATTGACTGTTCATGCCTTCATGGCAAACAGGGATGTGCAATAAATACTGCCATGCCAGTGTCATCCACATTCATGCACAAATAAAAATAATTGCTGAAGGGGATACTGATCCCATGTTTTATGACTTTGGCACTGTGTGTTGGTGCTGCCAAGGCAATGGTGCCCCTCAGCTCTCCCTGTGTAGTAACATCCATCTCAATGGTTCTTAATCAACTCCTCACTTCAAAATAAAAGTACTTCATTGGATATAAAGTGCTTTGGGAAGTCTGGAGGTCATGAAAGGTGCTACATAAATGCATTTCTTTCTTTTAACCATCACCACAGAGGAGGACCAGACAGGAAGGAATTTGTTGAAGAAGAGTAACAACTCTTAGCCAGTAACAACTTAAAATCCATTTTACACAGTCTCCCTTCGTGCACAGACCCCCCCATTACCATTTGGTCCCACAACTTTTTATTGCCTATGACCTAAAAGAGACAGCAGAGAACTGAGAAACGGTTGCAGGTTCAGGATCCAGGATCAAACATGTTGATGCCCTCAAGCATTTTACCAGGTTTATCAGTTTTGTGATGTTCACCATCATAATCCTGCAATGAGGCCTTTAGATGTTGTCAGGCCTCCCTCTAGTGACAGGAGATGGGACCTGCAACATTTTTATTCAGGCTAAGCAGCTTGGTAAAAGCTCTGTTTCTCTCTGATAACTCATGGTCAGTTTCTATAGTTCTAAAATTAAAAAACAACATATATGATAATATATTGAGGTTGTTCTCATTATCAACAAAGAAGGTTAAGGGAAGCTTTGATGAAGGCGTTCAAAATTAGGAAAGTAAGTAGGAAAAACTGTTTCCAGTGGCAGGAGAGTCAACAAACACAAAGGACACTGATTGCTAATTTAAGGTAATTGCCAAAAGAGCCAGAAATGAGATGAGGAAAATGTGTCTTATTTATCAAGTTATGATGGTGATCTGGAGTGCACTGCGTGAAAGTGGGGGGAGGGGTTGGAAGCAGATTCAATAGTTAGAATGAATGGTTCAGAACAGGAGGCGGCTATTCGACCCGCCATGTCCATGCCAGCTCTCTGAAGGAGTAATTCATCTGGTGCCATTCCCTTGCCTTCTGCCTGTAACCCTGCACAATCTGTATTTTTAGACAATAATCTAATTCCCTCTTGAGTGCATTGATTGGCCCTGCCTCCACCACACTCTCAGGCAGTGCATTCCAGGTCCTAACCAATCGCAGTGTGAAAAAGTTTTTTCTCATGTCGCTGTTGCTTCTTTTGTCAATTACCTTAAATCTGTGCCATGTCCTCGTTCCTTCCACCACAGGGGACAGTTTCTCCCTATCCATTCTGTCCAGGTCCCTTATGATTTTGAATACCTCTATCAAGTCTCCTCTCAACCTTCTCTTATCCAAGGAAAACAGTCCCAACTTTCACAATCTAGCAACATAACTAAAGTTCCTCATCCTTGAGGCCATTCTCGTGAATCTTTTCTACACCCTCTCTAAAGCCTTCATATCTTCCTAAAACGTGGTACCCAGAACTGGACGCAATACTCCAGTTGAGGCCAAACCAGTGCTCTATACAGTTTAACATAACCTCCTTGTTCTTGTACTCTATACCCCTATTAATAAAGCCCAGGATATTGCATGCTTGATTAACCACTCTCTCAACATGCCCTCCCACCTTCAATGGTTTATGCACATATACACTTGGTCCCTCTGCTCCAGCACACCCTTTAGAATTGTACCCTTTATTTTGTATTGTTTCTCCATGTTCCTTCTACCAAAATGAATCGCTTCACACTTTGCTGCATTAAATTCCATCTGCCATTTTCCACTCATTTCACCAGATATGTTTTTTTTTTAAGTTCTATACCACCTCCTCATAGTTCACATTACTTTCAAGGTTTGTATCGTCCACAATTTTGGAACTGTGCCCCGCACACCAATGTCTAGATCATTAATAAAAATCAGAAAGAGCAGGGATCCTAACACCGACCTCTAGGGAACTCCACCATAAACCTTCCTCCAATCTGAAAAACATCCATTAACCATACTACCTGCTTCCTCAGCCAATTTCATATCCATGTTGCTATTGTTCCTTTTATTCTAAGATCTCTAACTTTGCTCAAGTCTGCTGTGCAGCACTTTATAAAATGCCTTTGAAAGTCCATGTACAGGACATCAACCCTCTCTGTTACCTCATCAAAAAGCTGCAGCAAGCTAGTTAAAATGATTTGTCCTTAACTCTCCTGGCTTTCCTTAATTAATCTGAATTTGCCCAAGTGGCTATTAATTTTGCCCCGAATTATCGTTTCTAGAAGCTTCCCCAAACCAGGATTAAACTAACTGGCCTGTAGTTACTAGGCTTATCTTTAATCCTTTATTGAACAACAATTTAACATTTGTAATTCTCAAGTCCTCTGGCACCACATTTGACACTAGAGAAGACTGTAAAATTATAGCCAGTGCCTCCCCAAATTCAACCCTCACTTCCTTCAGTATCCTTTGATGCATTGCATCTAGTCCTGGTGCCTTGTCAACTTTAAGTACCGACAGCCTATTCAATACCGCCTCCTTACCAATTTTAAACCCTTCTAGTGTATGAGTTACCTCCTCTTCCAACATGATCTGCGCAGCACCTTCTTCCTTAGTAAAGTCAGATGCAAAGTATTCCTTTAATACCTCAGCTATGCCCCTCATCTCCATGAGTAAATCCCCTTTTTGATCCCTAATTGCCCCCCCCCCCAAACTCTTCTTTTACCATCCTTTTTCTATTTCTATGCCTATAGAAGACTTCTGGATTCCCTTTATGTTAGCTGCCAGTCTCTTCTCATGTTCTCTCTACTTCTCATTTGTTTTTTTCAATTTTCCTCTGAACCTTCTATATTCAGCCTGGTTCTCAATTGTATTGCCCACTTGACATCTGTCATATGCACCATTTTTCTGCTTCATTTTAATCTCTATCTTTTTCATTATCTAGGGAGCTCTGGATTTGTTTGTCCTACCTTTCCCCTTTGTGCGAACATACCTTGACAATACTTGAACTATCTCTTCTTCACAGGCAGCCCATTCATTGTTCAGTTAGAGTTTTGCCTGCTAATCTTTGATTCCAATTGCTCTGGGTCAGGTCCATTCTTATCCCATTGAAATTGGCTTTCTCCCTCCTCCAGAGGTCCCCAGCAACACAGGTGCCAGACTTCTGGCAATTTGACTCCACGGGACAGCAAGAAACGGCTGAAGGCACTGGATAGTGCCTGACAATATTCCAGCAATAGTACAGGAAACTTGTGCTCCGGAACTTGGGGTGTCCCTAGCCAAGTTGTTCCAGTACTGCTACAACACTGGCATCAACCTGGCTATGTGGAAAATTGCCCAGGTACATCCTGTACACAAAAAGGACAAATCCAACCCGACCAATTACTGCCCCAATCAGTCTACTCTCAATTATCAGTAAAGTAATGGAAGGGGTCATCAACAGTGCTATCAAGCTGCACTTGCTTAGCAATAACCTGCTCACTGATGCCCAGTTTGGGCTCCGCCAGGGCCACTCAGATCCTGATTTCATTACAGTTTTGGTTCAAACATGGACAAAAGAGCTGAACTCCTGAGGTGAGGAGAGTGACTGCCCTTGACGTCAAGGCTGCATTTGACTGAGTCTGGCATCAGGAGCCTGAGCAAAACTGGAGTTAATGGGAATCGGGGGAAAATCCTCCGCTGTTTGGAGTCATACCTAGCACAAAGGAAGAGGGTTGTGGTTGTTGGAGGTCAGTCATCTCAGCTCCAAGATATCACTGCAGGAGTTCCTCAGGGTAATGTCCTCAGCCCAACCATCTTCAGCTGTTTAATCAATGACCTTTCTTCCATCATTAGGTCAGAAGTGGGGATGTTCGCTGATGATTGTACAATGTTCAGCACCATTCGTGACCCCTCAGATACTGAAGCAGTCCATGTCCAAATGCAGCAAGACCTGGACAATATCCAGGCTTGGGCTGTCAAGTGGCAAGTAACATTTGCACCACATAAGTGCCAGACAATGACCATCTCCAAAAAGAGAGAATCCAACCATTGCCCCTTGATGGTCAATGACATTACCATTACTGAATCTCCCACTGTCAACATCCTGGGGGGTTACCATTACCCAGAAATTGAACTGGATTAGCCATATAAATAGAAACTTAGAAACTAGGAGCAGGAGTAGGCCATTTGGCCCTTCGATCCTGCTCCGCCATTCATTATGATCACGGCTGATCATCCAACTCAATAGCCTGCTCCCACTTTCTCCCCATATCCTTTGATCCCTTTT
The DNA here is from genome assembly GCF_017639515.1 of Carcharodon carcharias. Classification (NCBI taxonomy): domain Eukaryota; kingdom Metazoa; phylum Chordata; class Chondrichthyes; order Lamniformes; family Lamnidae; genus Carcharodon; species Carcharodon carcharias. Next base: position 82,353,597 of record NC_054476.1, read on the forward strand.
GCCCCAAGAGCGATATCTAACTCCTTCTTGAAAACATACAATGTTTTGGCCTCAATTACTTTCTGTGGTAGCGAATTCCACAGGCTCACCATTCTCTGAGTGAAGAAATTTCTCCTAATCTCAGTCCTAAATGTCTACCCTGAATCTTAAGACTGTGAACCCTGGTTCTGGACTCCCCCACCATCGGGAACATCCTTCCTGCATCTACCCTGTCTAGTCCTGTTAGAATTTTAGAGGTTTCTATGAGATGCCCCCTCATTCTTCTGAACTCTAGCGAATATAATCCTAACCGACTCAATCTCTCCTCATATGTCAGTCCCGCCATCCCAGGAATCAGTCTGGTAAACATTCACTGCATTCCCTCTATAGCAAGAACATCCTTTCTCAGATAAGGAGACCAAAACTGCACACAATATTCCAAGTGTGGTCTTACCACTGCCCTGTATAATTGCAGCAAGACATCATAGCGAGTGTACAGAAGCAGGGAAGGCCAACATACCATTTGCTTTAATAAATATAAGAACAAAAAACTGCGGATGCTGGAAATCCAAAACAAAAACAGAATTACCTGGAAAAACTCAGCAGGTCTGGCAGCATCGGCAGAGAAGAAAAGAGTTGACGTTTCGAGTCCTCGTGACCCTTCGACAGAACTAAGTAGAAATAGGAAAGGGGTGAAATAGAGGGGGGGGGGTGTGGTTGTGGGGACAAACAAGCAGTGATAGAAGCAGATCATCAAAAGATGTCACAGACAACAGAACAAAAGAACACATAGGTGTTAAAGTTGGTGATATATATCTAAACGAATGTGCTAATTAAGATTGAATGGTAGGGTGCTCAAGGTATAGCTCTAGTGGGGATGGGGGGAGCATAAAGGATTTAAAAATATTTAAAAATAATGGAAATAGGTGGGAAAAAGAAAACACTATATAATTTATTGGAAAAAAACAAAAGGAAGGGGGAAGAAACAGAAAGGGGGTGGGGATGGAGGAGGGAGCTCAGGACCTAAAGTTATTGAATTCAATATTCAGCCCGGAAGGCTGTAAAGTGCCTAGTCGGAAGATGAGGTGTTGTTCCTCCAGTTTGCGTTGGGCTTCACTGGAACAATGCAGCAAGCCAAGGACAGACATGTGGGCAAGAGAGCAGGGTGGAGTGTTAAAATGGCAAGTGACAGGGAGGTTTGGGTCACTCTTGCGGACAGACCGCAGGTGTTCTGCAAAGCGGTCGCCCAGTATACGTTTGGTCTCTCCAATGTAGAGGAGACCACATTGGGAGCAACGAATGCAGTAGACTAAGTTGGGGGAAATGCAAGTGAAATGTTGCTTGACTTGAAAGGAGTGTTTGGGCCCTTGGACGGTGAGGAGAGAGGAAATGAAGGGGCAGGTGTTACATCTTTTGCGTGGGCATGGGGTGGTGCCATAGGTGGGGGTTGAGGAGTAAGGGATGATGGAGGAGTGGACCAGGGTGTCCCGGAGGGAACGATCCCTATGGAATGCCGACGGTGGGGGGGTGAAGGGAAGATGTGTTTGGTAGTGGCATCATGCTGGAGTTGGCGGAAATGGTGGAGGATGATCCTTTGAATGCGGAGGCTGGTGGGGTGATAAGTGAGGACAAGGGGGACCCTATCATGTTTCTGGGAGGGAGGAGAAGGCGTGAGGGCGGATGCGCAGGAGATGGGCCGGACACGGTTGAGGGCCCTGTCAACGACCGTGGGTGGAAAACCTCGGTTAAGGAAGAAGGAGGACATGTCAGAGGAACTGTTTTTGAAGGTAGCATCATCAGAACAGATGCGACGGAGGCGAAGGAACTGAGAGAATGGGATGGAGTCCCTACAGGAAGCGGGGTGTGAGGAGCTGTAGTCAAGGTAGCTGTGGGAGTCGGTAGGCTTGTAATGGATATTGGTGGACAGTCTATCACCAGAGATTGAGACAGAGAGGTCAAGGAAGGGAAGTGTCAGAGATGGACCACGTGAAAATGATGGAGGGGTGGAGATTGGAAGCAAAATTAATAAAATTTTTCCAAGTCCCAACGAGAGCATGAAGCAGCACCGAAGTAATCATCGTAGTACCGGAGAAGAGTTGTAGAAGAGGGCCGGAGTAGGACTGGAACAAGGAATGTTCCACATAACCCAAAAAGAGTCAGGCATAGCTGGGGCCCATGCGGGTACCCATAGCCACACCTTTTATTTGGAGGAAGTGAGAGGAGTTGAAGGAGAAATTGTTTAGTGTGAGAACAAGTTCAGCCAGACGGAGGAGAGTAGTGGTGGATGGGGATTGTTCGGGCCTCTGTTCGAGGAAGAAGCTAAGGGCCCTCAGACCATCCTGGTGGGAGATGGAGGTGTAGAGGGATTGGACGTCCATGATAAAGAGGAAGCGGTTGGGGCCAGGGAACTGGAAATTGTTGATGTGACGTAAGGTGTCAGAGGAATCATGGATGTAGGTGGGAAGTGACTGGACAAGGGGAGAGAGAAGGGAGTCAAGATAACGAGAAATGAGTTCTGTGGGGCAGGAGCAAGCTGACACAATCGGTCTACCGGGACAGTTCTGTTTGTGGATTTTGGGTAGGAGGTAGAAGCGGGCCGTCCGAGGTTGGGCGACTATCAGGTTGGAAGCTGTGGGAGGAAGATCCCCAGAGGAGATGAGGTCAGTGACAGTCCTGGAAACAATGGCTTGATGTTCAGTGGTGGGGTCATGGTCCAGGCAGAGGTAGGAGGAAGTGTCTGCGAGTTGATGCTCAGCCTCCGCGAGGTGCACTGACCTCTACCTCGCGCTGTACATCAACAGGGAGTATTTCCAGGTAATTCTATACCATTTGCTTTCTTTACTGCCTGCTGCACCTGCAAGCTTACCTTCAGCGACTGATGTACGAAGACACCCAGGTCTCATTGCACATTCCCCCCTCTCAATTTATAGCCATTCAGATAATAATCTGCCTTCCTGTTTTTGCTACCAAAGTGGATAAACTCACATTTATCAACATTATATTGCATCTGCCATGCATTTGCCCACTCATCAGCTTGTCCAAATCACACCGAAGCATCTCTGCATCCTCCTCACAGCTCACCCTTCCACCCAGCTTTGTGTCATCTGCAAATTTGGAGATATTACATTTAGCTCCATCATCTAGATCATTAATATATATTGTGAATAGCTGGGGTCCTGGCACTGATCACTGCGGTACCCCACTAGTCATTGCCTGCCATTCGGAAAAAGACCTGTTTATTCCTACTCCTTGTTTCCTGTCTGCCAACCAGTGTTCTATCCATCTCAATACAATACCCCCAATCCCATGCACTTTAATTTTACATGCTAATCTCTTATGTGAGACTTTGTTGAAAGCCTTCTGAAAGTCCAAATAAACCACATCCACTGGCTCCCCCTCATCAACTCTACTAGGTTACATTTTCGAAAAATTCCAGTAGATTTGTCAAGCATGATTTCCCTTTTTTAAATCCATGTTGACTGTCCAATTCTGCCACTTTTCCCCCAAGTGCTCAGCTATTAAATCTTTTATAGTGGACTCGAGAATTTTCCCCACTACCGACATCAGGGTGACTGGTCTATAATTCCCTGTTTTCTCTCTACCTCCCTTTTTAAGTAGTGGGGTTACATTAGCTATCCTCCAATCTGTAGGAACTGTTCCAGAGTTTATAGAATCTTGGAAGATGACCACCAATGCATCCACTATTTCTGGGGTCACTTCCTTAAGTACTCTGGGATATAGATTAATAGGCCCTGGGGATTTATCGGCCTTCAATCTCTCCAACACCATTTCCCTACTAATACTGATTTCTTTCAGTTCCTCCCTCTCACTCAACCCTGTGTTCCCCAACATTTCTGGTATGTTATTTGTGTCCTCCTTTGTGAAGACAGAACCAAAGTATGTATTTAGTTGGTCAGCCATTTCTTTGTTCCCCATTATAAATTCCCCTGTTTCTGACTGTGAGGGACCTACATTTGTCTTCACCAATCTTTTTCGTTTCATATACCTATAGAAACTTTTACGGTCAGTTTTTATGTTCCCCGCAAGCTTGCTCTAGCACTCTATTTTCCCCTTCTTAATCAATCTCTTGGTCCCCCTTTGCTGATTTCTAAAGTGCTCCCAATCCTCAGGTCTGTCGTTTTTTCTGACCAATTTGTATGCCTCTTCCTTGGATCTAATACTATCTCTAATTTTCCTTGTAAGCCATGGTTTGGCTACCTTTCCTATTTTACTTTTGTGCCAGACAGGAATAAACAATTGTTGCAGTTCACCCACGTGTTCTTTGAACATTTGCCATTGCCAATCCACCATCATCCCTTTAAGTAACATTTCCCAAGCCATCATATCTAACTCACGTCTCATACCATCATAATTTCCTTTATTAAGATTCAGGACCCAAGTCTCAGAATCAATTACATCACTCTCCATCTTGATGAAGAATTCTATCATATTATGGTTGCTCAACCCCAAGGGGCCTCGCACAACTAGATTGCCAATTATTCCTTTCTCATTACACAATACCCAGTCTAGGATGGCCTGTTCTCTCGTTGGTTCCTTAATGTATTGGTCCAGAAAACCATCCCATATACACTCCAGGAATGCCTCCTCTACCGTATTGTTACTAATTTGATTTGCCCAATCTATATGCAAATTATAGTCACACATAATTACAGATGTTTCTTTATTGCACGCATCTCTAATTTCCTGTTTAGTGCTGTGACTACAAGAGCAGGTCAGAGGCGGAATCCTATAAAAAGTAACTCACCTCCTGACTCCCCAAAACCTGCCCAACATCTACAAGGCACAAGTCAGGAGTGTGATGGAATACTGCCCACTTACTTGGATGAGTGCAGCTCCCACAACACTCGAAAAGCTTGACACCATCAGAGACAAAGCTGCCTGCTTGATTGGCACCACATCCAAAAACATTGACTCCCTCCACCACTGATGTACAGTAGCAGAAGTGTGCACCATCCACAAGATGCACTGCAGGAATTCACCAAGGCTCCTTCAACAGCACATTCCAAACCCACGACCATTACTATCTAGAAGGATAAGGGCAACAGATAGATGGGAACAGCACCACCTGGAAGTTTCCTTCCAAGTCACTCACCACACTGACTTGGAAATATATCGCTGTTCCTTTACTGTCGCTGTGTCAAAATCCTGGTCCTCATTTTCTAACAGCAATGTGGTGTACCTACACCACATGAACTGCAGCGGTTCAAGGAGACAGATCACCACCACCTTCTGAAGGGCAACTAGGGATGGGCAATAAATGCTGGCCCAGCCAGCGAAATCCACATCCCATGAATGAATTTTTTAAAATTATTCTTACTCTGGATTGCTCCTTGTCCATTTCCATAGCCAACCTAAACCCTATGATATAACAATTATTATCCCCTGTTCTCATCCTGACACTTGGCCAATTTGGCCCACCTCATCCCAAGATCCAGGTCCAGCAATGTCTCTTTTCTCATTGAACTGGAAACACACTGCTGTAGAAAATTCCCCTGAACACACTCTAGGAACTCTTGTCCCCCTCTGCCCTTTACACTATTGCCATCCCAGTTTATATTCGGATAATTAAAGTTCTCCATTATAACTTCTCTATAATACTTGCATCTCTCTGTAATTTCTTTGCAAATTTGTTCCTCTATATCTTATCCACTAACTGCTATCCTATGGATTACACCAAGCAATGTAATTGCACAATTTTTGTTCCTTAGCTTTAGCCAAGTAAGTGTTGTCCTTGACTCATCTGGGAAATCCTCTCTCTCTCAATCAATACTGCCACCCCGCCTCCTTTCCTTCCTTCCCTATCTTTCCTGAACACCTTGTATCTGGGACTAGTTAATACCCAGCCCTGCCTCTCTTTGAGCCAGGTCTCATTTCCACATGTTGATCTGCACCTGCAACTCACCTATCTTACTTACCACACCGTGCACATTCAAAAAAATGCAGAGTAACCCTAATTTATTACTTTCCCCCTTACTTTGAACACACCAGTAACTTACGATTTTCTACTCTAGTACTGTCTGACCCAGTATTCTGTGCACTTTAATATTCCTCTTTTGTATTAGGTCCTGGTTTCCACACTCCTGCCAAGTGAGTCTAAATCCTCCCCCAATAGCACCAACAAGGAAATTAGTCCTGACTCTGTTTAGGCACAACCTGTATGGCTCATATGGGTTCTAGCACCCCCACAGCTTGTCCCAATGTCCCAAAAATCTAAAGCCTTCCCTCTTGCACCTTACTCTTAAGTTGTGGGGTGGCCACATCTATAAACGTGCTATCCACGAAGCTCTAAACCTCATCGACGCATTGCAGTGACACCAGCTGCTGTTCAAGTTCTGAAACGTGGAGCTTGAGCTACTACAACTGATGACACTCCTGACAAACGGTTATCCAGGACACGGGAAGCGTCCCCAAGTTCTCTCATTGCACTGGATATGCACGAGAGCTTGCAGATGCTTTGCCATTCCTCTATCTATTAGATAACCAACCTTACTACCAATAACGTCACTACTTTAAAAAAGACTTGCCATCTACTCACTTCCTGTCTGTTGATGTCACTTAAGCTAACTGAATGTTTTATTTAACCCCTTTTTTAAATAACGAGATTTTCAAAAAGAAGCTGGGTAAACCTGAAGGGGAGAAAATTACAGGGTTGTGGGGAAAGGGCAAAGGAGCAGGACTAACAGGATAGCACTACCAAAGAGCAAGTACAGGCACAATGAACCGAATGACAGTCTCTAGTGCTGTTAGATTTTGTGCAGGCCTGTGAAACTTTACACCTTTCTGACCTTATATGAATGTGTCAGTTTGAAGTAATTCAAGAAAATGCAAAATGGGCATGCATTCAGACCAGCCCACGTTTGGCTGCCAAACACACATGCTCAATCTCTACCAGTTTATTTTTTCTCTGTACTTTTCAGATGTGATGATAACATGTTGCTTCACACAAAACAATACTGCAGTGGCCAGATGTGCTGTAAGAGAAATAATGAGGCTCCACATTGGAACCATTTATTTGAACAGAAATACTCTACATAATTTATGCAATGTTAATGATGTAAAATGAAAGAAGGCAGCAATTAGCCGTCATGGAATGATAATGAGAGATATTTTAAGCACTGTAAAAGAGTTGAAGAACACCTCCCACTTGAGAACTGATTGTGGCAATTCACATTATTGCAACACATGATGAACCCTCAACCTGCAAATTGCCAGCAGTGCTTGGAAATCATAGAATCTTACAGCATAGAAGGAAGCCTTTTGGTCCACCCTGTCGGTGCCGGCTCTTTGAAAATGGCAAATGCTTCTAAAGCTGCATCCTTTTGAAGTTCAAGTACGACTGACACTCTGCAGCCAAATGGTTGGAAGCACTGACCAATTGAGAGCCTCAAATATGAATCACAGTTTTAATTGATAATCAATGCACATGTTTCCAAAGTCTCCGCTTATGGCATGACTGCCCAGAGTCATCAGGAAGCCCACCTCCTAAATTACCGTCAGTGATGCCCTCTACTGGAAAACGTAGGCCCCTTTGTGTATAATGAATCACGGCTGAATTATGCTGTATTTGAATTTGGTATTATGAAACCCACTAACATTGTACTTAACATTGTTAATGCTATTAACCTACTAAAAAATGACAGGAGTTGAGCCTATCCCAAGAACTACCAGAAGGTTGAAAGTAGTAAGAGTGCTCAGGATTTATGACCTACTTGTAATGGGAGCATACTTATTATGTTATTGATCAGTTTTCTCACAGAAACACTTGGAGAAAGAGAAACATAGAAACTAGGAGCAGGAGTAGGCCATTCGGCCCTTTGAGCCTACTCCGCTATTCACTATGATCATGGCTGATCATCCAACTCAATAGCCTGCTCCCACTTGCTCCGCATATCCTTTGATTCCTTTCACCCCAAGAGCTATATCTAACTCCTCCTTGAAAACATACAATGTTTTGGTCTCAACTACTTTCTGTGGTAATGAATTCCACAGGCTCACCACTCTTTGGGTGAAAAAATTTCTCATCTCAGTCCTAAATGGTCTACCCTGTATCCTCAGACTGTGACCCCTGGTTCTGGACTCCCCCACCATCGGGAACATCCTTCCTGCATCTACCCTGTCTAGTCCTGTTAGAATTTTAGAGGTTTCTATGAGATCCCCCCTCATTCTTCTGAACTCCAGCGAATATAATCCTAACTGACTCAATCTCTCCTCATATGTCAGTCCCGCCATCCCAGGAATCAGGCTGGTAAACCTTCGCTGCACTCGCTCTATAGCAAGTACATCCTTTCTCAGATAAGGAGACCAAAACTGCACACAATATTCCAGGTGCGGTCTCACCAAGGCCCTGTATAATTGCAGCAAGATATCCCTGTTCCTGTACTCGAATCTTCTGGCTGTGAAGGCCAACATACCATTTGCCTTCTTTACCGCCTGCTGCACCTGCATGCTTACCTTCAGCAACTGGTGTACAAGGAGACCTGGTCTCATTGCACATTCCCCTCTCTCAATTTATAGCCATTCAGATAATCTGCCTTCCTGTTTTTGCTGCCAAAATGGATAACCTCGCATTTATCCACATTATATTGCATCTGCCATGTATTTGCCTATTCACTCAGTTTGTCCAAATCACACTGAAGCATCTCTGCATCCTCCTCACAGCTCACCCTCCCACCCAGCTTTCTGTCATCTGCAAATTTGGAGATATTCCAGTTAATTCCCTCATCTAAATCATTAACTTATATTGTGAATAGCTGGGGTCCCGGCACTGATCCCTGCAGTACCCCACTAGTCACTGCTTGCCATTCGGAAAAACTCCTGTTTATTCCTACACCTCGTTTCCTGTCTGCCAACCAGTTTTCTATCCATCTCAATACACTACCCCCAATCCCATGCGCTTTAATTTTACACACTAATCTCTTATGTGGGACTTTGTTGAAAGTCCAAATGTTTGAAAGTCCAAATAAACCACATGCACTGGCTCCCCCTCATCAACTCTACTAGTTACATCCTCAAAAAATTTCAGTAGATTTGTCAAGCATGATTTCCTTTTCATAAATCCATGCTGACTCTGTCCGATTCTGCCACTGTTTTCCACGTGCTCAGCTATTAAATCTTTTATCATGGACTCTAGAATTTTCCCCACTACCGACGTCAAACTGACTGGTCTATAATTCCCTGTTTTCTCTCTGCCTACCTTTTTAAATAGTGGGGTTACATTAGCTACCCTTCAATCTGTAGGAACTGTTCCATATTCTATAGAATCTCGGAAGGTGACCACCAATGCATCCATTATTTCTAGAGCCACTTCCTTAAGTACTCTGGGATGTAGATTATCAGGCCCCGGGGATTTATTGGCGTTTAGTCCCATCAATTTCCCCAACACCATTGCTCTACTAATACTGATTTCTTTCAGTTCCTCCCTCTCACTAAACCCTGTGTTCCCCAACATTTCTGGTATGTTATTGGTGTCCTCCTTTATGAAGAGAGAACCAAAGTATGTATTTAGTTAGTCAGCCATTTCTTTGTTCCCCATTAAAAATTCCCCTGTTTCTGACTGTAAGGGACTTACATTTGTCTTCACCAATCCTTTTCTCTTCACATACCTATAGAGACTTTTACAGTCAGTTTTTATGTTCCCTGCAAGCTTGCTCTCGTACTCTATTTTCCCCTTCTTAATCAATCCCTTGGCCCTTCTTTGCTGAATTCTAAACTGCTCCCAAGGATAGCAATAATGATAAAGGGGTGTTCTTCTCCCAGTTATATAGGCTCTGGATGAACTTATGTATGTAGGAAACAAAAATGGAAGTCTAAGGCACAAATAGAACCCAAAATATACTGAATTGACCATCCATGCTAATATCTTGATATGACATGACTACATTTTGATCTAAATGGCACTTTTAAGTAAAGAGCTTCGAGAAGAGATATCAGACTTTCTTGGAGAGAAATAATTAACTGCAGACTTGAAAATATATAAAAAGGACATTAAATCTGAGCTGCGTAATTATTGGCCCCTTGACTTAACATTGACAACTGGTAAAATAATCACATCACCCTAGACGAGGCTGAAGCAACACATCTTTGAATTAAGAGTCGATAACCTGAAAACCGGCTGTTTCAGTCCACCCCGTCCATGGTTCTGTTCGTCTTCTACAGAAACCATATTCCTAAAGCATCTGTCCCGTTTTCATATCCCTTTTTACTCCAACCACCTACCTAACATGTTCTTAAAATGTTCAACCACTGAAGTTGCTAATGTATTTCACAGACTCACAACACATATGTAGAAAACTAAGTAGCTCAGTGCTGCACCCACTGCAGTTATTTCCACTCTGGCACTTTGCCTGTGAAACATGGCAGGAGGGGCCTTAACAATCAGCTACTCTAGCAGTGAAAGACCCAATTTCTGGCAGGAAATTATGCTTGAACTAATTTGGAGTAGGGGAAAAAGGTCCTGGAAAGTAGGGCCTAGGGACCAGAATTGGTTGTCGCAGAAAGGGTCAGTTTAGTTTATAAAGCTCATTGTATTAAAAAGGTTTTGTATTTTCCCTGCTCTCTGCTCCAAATCCCTTTCTTTCATTCCTACAGCCATGTCCTCTCATTTACTGGAAACAGTCCATTTCTACTGACTCTGTCCAATCTTCTCATAATTTTAAACACCTCTACTAAAACACTGCGTAATCTCCTATGTCTCAACAAAAAGAGCCCAAAAATATTTAACGCATATTGTGTGAGGAACTTTGTGAACATTTCTAAGGATGCTACAGATGATGAAATTTCCCATGATATAAAAGGAGACTAATTTTAATGATAGGAAAATAATGAGCAATGTGCACAATTGTCCAGCAAGGTGCTCTGGAGGAGACCCCGCTGGGATCCCTGCTCTAGAGGACACCTCGTTGGGATCCCTGCTCCAGAGGAGGCCCTGCTGGGATCCCTGCTCCAGAGGAGACCCTGCTGGGATCCCTGCTCCAGAGGAGACCCTGCTGGGATCCCTGCTCTAGAGGACACCTCGTTGGGATCCCTGCTCCAGAGGAGGCCCTGCTGGGATCCTGATCTAGAGGAGACCCTGCTGGGATCCGCGGTTTAGAGGAGGCCCTGCTGAGATCCACGGTTTACAGGATCTCTCTCTATTGGAGGCCCTGCTAGAATCCCTGTCAACCCTCATAAGCATAGATCATTAAAGTTAACTGCAAACTTAATCAAATTTGCTGGTATACAACATCACAAAAACAGAACTTGCAGCTAAAAATTTGACAAACAATTGAGATTGGAATCGCCATTCGTTCAGGTGAGATATCACAAACATTTGCCGAAGTTCTTAGCCTTAATGGATACCAGTACCAGTAACTCTGCAAAGACTGCATTCGCCCTCTCAGAAAAAGCATCCCTTTCATTCATACACACTTTAGTTATTGTCTCCCTCTGGCGAGAGCCTCATTCCTACTCTGCTGGGATTTTAACTACTGACTGAATGAGGATTCCAGCATGGTCTGTCTGCTTAGTGAAAGTGTCAGGGGTGAAGCAGAGGCCCAAAGAGACAAAGCAAATTAAATTTACAACCAATAAACTTAAGTATAACACAAAGCTTTAAAAAGAGGATATGGATAAATCTTGTGAATGTGATTAGAGTCAGGATGGTATTTCACCACTTTGCATCCTGTAGCCGGCATCATGTCTCAGGTTTTTTGTTCATGGGGTGTGGGCGTTGCTGGCTAGGCCAGCATTTATTGCCCATCCCTAAAAGAAAATGCCCTCTGGGGCATTTAAGAGTCAACCACCATTGCTGTGGGTCTGGAGCCACATGTAAGGACAGCAGATTTCCTTCCCTAAAGGGCATTAGTGAATTAGGGTTTTTTTTTATGACAATCATCACCATCAGACTTTTAATTCCAGATTTTGGTGGGATTTGAACCTGGGTCCCCAAAGCATTACTCTGGGTCTCTGGAATACTGATCCAGTGATAATACCACTGTGCCACCGCCTCCCCCAGAACATGGCCCCAGTAACTTTCTGAGCCACAGAATCTAAAAGACCACCACATGATGAATTGATACTAAAATATTGTTAAACTCCCAAAGCAATCAGCTCTCAGGACAATGTAATCTTCTTACCATACATTAAATTGTCAAGTTAGAGCCCTCACTGCCTCTAGTGACAGGTAGAGATCCTCCCATGAGAAGCTGAGAGATGATGAATTCTCTCAGTCTGAACAAGGATATTCCATCATTGCCATGTATATATATTAGATAGCAACAGTAATTCCTAACAGAGGCAGAGGCTAAAGGAGTTAATGCAGCCCCTAAAGAAGCATTTCTAATTTCAGAAAAATGTATCTACAGCAATGGCAATACAGAAAATGGCAACTTAAAATATATGTTGGTGTACAAATAAATGAGATGGGTAAATTCACCCTCTCAGCAGGACGTCATACACAGGGGACACAGGTCAGGAAGTCAGAACTACATTGCAGAACCAGCTCCAAAATGTTCTTCCACCCTAGCTCCCCTATTAGACTGACACACTGGCAAGAAAATTCATCTTAATGCTGAAAAACTCTACATGTTCATTGCAGAGATTTGGTTAATAAAGATAACTTACCACATATATATCACCTAGTAAATTCACGCAGTATATGCAGTGCTGTGCTACCTAGTCAGCAGAGTAAATGCCTAGCAAAGACTTGAATCTGTTAGTTATTTAATGACCATCAATGCTCAAAATTAATTTTAAGTTTGCAATAAAATTTATATAAAAGCGCTCTCCCAAGGTAAGTCACAAATGCACTTGCAACCTTGCCACCAATATAGTACAAAGTCTAAGAACAAATTGTCCCAAATCACCAGGTCCAACAAAGTAATAGAAGTCTTTTAAGTCAATGGCCCAGGCCTTGATAACTGCATCTTAACTATGAGCCACACAGAATAAAAAAAAAGATTGATTCTCCTCAATGAGTGAGCAAAAGTGCAACTGAGCAGTAATCTTTTATCAAGTGTTTTAGGGCTGTTGAAAGAACATACCATTTTGGCACCATTTGCTTAAACTTAATGGGAAGGTTTTCTGGAGGGCCCTTTCGATCTCCCATTGTAATTCCTGCAGGAATCCTGGAGAAATAGTGTAAATGGGCGTTTTCTGGAGGTTTCACCAATTCTTCACTACAGAGCCAGAATAGATATCCCAGGTGATCATGCATAATCACCAAAATAGGGTTCTGTGTGACCCAATGTAGTGTCTGTTAGGACAGTCATGGGAAACATCCTCAAAAGCATTAAAATAATCTAAAGAACATGTATCTACTCTGGAGGATGTATACATAATAATTGAAGGAACTTAAATCCACCAATGACAGGAATCCATTTATCTTACTGATATTCTTGGGAGTGTACAGATATGTCACTGCTTGGATTTGTGACCTAGTATTAGTATTCTATGACATAAATATTTAGAGCAAATTGAGTTCAACATCATGCATAACTTAACAAAACATTCCCCATACTTTCCATGGGGGAAATGAGGAAAACAGAAGTTAGAAAGTTGGAAGCGGGCTTGACGAAGGTCTGATCAAAAAGGTAAATTTTGAAGTTGATGATGTTAGGAGTGAAACTTCTAGATTTTTAGTGTATAGCATCTGAAGGCTGTGCCACAGATGGTGGTGTGCATGAAGTAAATAGTGCACATGAATAAATTTATTTCCCTCAGGTCCTGCACCTCTATAAATAAACCTGTGCACATACTGGTTGCATAAATATGTCTCTCTCATATAACAATTTACATAGAAATATGTCTCATTTCTGAAACTTATGTAGCAATTCACAACACTGGCTTAGAAAGAGACAAATGCAGGGCATTATATTAAACAGAACACATGTCGAACAGAAAAATTTGAAAAATTTCCTCCAAACATGTACAATATACAAGTCTAACTAAATTAGATCATATTAATATACAATTATGGGATATAAATATTTGATAATATTAAAAACATAAAGATATAAATATATTCAATTAAAATGACTATTCTAAATCCATGTGGAAACATAACTAAAAATATTTGGGATATTCAACCATTTGTTTCATTGACAGGAATAGATGTGACTTATGCTGAAGTGTTGCTTTAGAATTCACAAAAGTTTAAAACCCACTTTACAGCCACACGTTGGAACCACTGGGACAAAGAAGACTAGCATGTTCATTAGCAGCCATTACCCAATGATCGAGGACAGCACGAGAGTCATTAACTTGTCGTGGATGCTTATTCCTTCCAGTTGAGCTTTGCATGAAGCTAGTTTCAAGGGGTGGGAATGGGGCTTTTGGGGAGCAAGCTCAATTGACAAATCTCCAGGCTGAAGTCAATTCCCCAACCTGCTTTTGGGCACGGAATCAGAGAACAAAAACCTACAATGCTTAAGGATGATCGATGGAACTGCTGAGAGTCAAGTAAGGCAATGGTAGGCCACCTTAGTAATAGTCCTGCCCAGACCCAACGTATGTCTTGGAATAATTTCAAATCTCTGCAGGTTGAATCAAGTTGAAGTCACTAAAACTTTCTGTAATCGTTACTCTGTACAGTCACTTGCTGATGGTAAAATGTAGGCTAAGACCACCTACAATAAAATTGGAAATGTGCACCTGAAGATTTGGCATCTAGTTTATGTAATGCTCCCACTATTGCACAACTGCATCATGGTATCTCACAACTAGACATAGCCATACACTTAAGTCTGAGAGATATCATGAAACAAAAACAAAAATTGCTGAAAAAACTCAGCAGATTTGACGGCATTTGTGGAGAGGAAGACAGAGTTAACATTTCGAGTCCGTATGACTCTTCATCAGAACTAAAGAGAAATAGAAATGAGGTGAAATATAAGCTGTTTAAGGGGGATGGGACAGGTGAAGCTGGATAGAGGGCCAGTGATAGGTGGAGGCAAAGGAGAGATTGCCAAAGATGTCATAACAAAACGTCAAAGGGGTGTTGACGGTGGTGATATTAGCTAAAGGATGTGCTATTGGTGACATTAAGGGTAGAAAGCAGAATGAGCAAGTGACAGATGGCCCTAGTGGGGGTGGGGTGGGGGGTGGGTATCAAAATAGGCTAAAAGGTGGAGATAAAACAGAATGGAAATAAATTGTAAAAGTAATAATAGAAATAGGTGGGAAAAGAAAAATTATATATATTTTAAAAATTATATATAATAGTTATTAGAAAAAACGGGGTAAAAAAGTGCTCACCACTTTTTTATCCCCTTTTTTCTAATAATTAGATGGAGGAGAGAGTTCATGATCTGAAGTTGTTGGACTCAATGTTAAGTCCGGAAGGCTGTAAAGTGCCTAATCTGAAGATGGGGTGCTGTTCCTCCAATTTGTATTGAACTTCACTGGAACATTGCAGCAGGCCAAGGACGGACATGTGGGCATGAGAGCAGGGAACTGTCGGCGCGACATTAGTCGTCTCAATTTCTCTGCTCCTCTCACCCATTCTAATCTCTCTCTCTCTGAACTTACTGCACTCCATTCTCTCAGGTCCAACCCTGACATTGTCATCAAACCCGCTGACAAGGGTGGTGCTGTTGTTGTCTGGCGCACTGACCTCTACCTCGCGGAGGCTGAGCGTCAACTCGCAGACACTTCCTCCTACCTCTGCCTGGACCATGACCCCACCACTGAACATCAAGCCATTGTTTCCAGGACTGTCACTGACCTCATCTCCTCTGGGGATCTTCCTCCCACAGCTTCCAACCTGATAGTTGCCCAACCTCGGACGGCCCGCTTCTACCTCCTACCCAAAATCCACAAACAGAACTGCCCCGGTAGACCGATCGTCTCAGCTTGCTCCTGCCCCACAGAACTCATTTCTCGTCATCTTGACTCCCTTCTCTCTCTCCTTGTCCAGTCCCTTCCCACCTACATCCGTGATTCCTCTGACACCTTACGTCACATCAACAATTTCCAGTTCCCTGGCCCCAACCGCTTCCTCTTCACCATGGACGTCCAATCCCTCTACACCTCCATCCCCCACCAGGATGGTCTGAGGGCCCTTAGCTTCTTCCTCGAACAGAGGCCCGAACAATCCCCATCCACCACTACTCTCCTCCGTCTGGCTGAACTTGTTCTCACACTAAACAATTTCTCCTTCAACTCCTCTCACTTCCTCCAAATAAAAGGTGTGGCTATGGGTACCCGCATGGGCCCCAGCTATGCCTGTCTCTTTTTGGGTTATGTGGAACATTCCTTGTTCCAGTCCTACTCCGGCCCCCTTCCACAACTCTTTCTCCGGTACATCGATGATTACTTCGGTGCTGCTTCATGCTCTCGTTGGGACTTGGAAAAATTTTATTAATTTTGCTTCCAATCTCCACCCCTCCACCATTTTCACGTGGTCCATCTCTGACACTTCCCTTCCCTTCCTTGACCTCTCTGTCTCAATCTCTGGTGATAGACTGTCCACCAATATCCATTACAAACCTACCGACTCCCACAGCTACCTTGACTACAGCTCCTCACACCCCGCTTCCTGTAGGGACTCCATTACATTCTCTCAGTTCCTTCGCCTCCGTCGCATCAGTTCTGATGATGCTACCTTCAAAAACAGTTCCTCTGACATGTCCTCCTTCTTCCTTAACCGAGGTTTTCCAACCACGGTCGTTGACAGGGCCCTCAACTGTGTCCGGCCCATTTGCCGCACATCCGCCCTCACGCCCTCTCCTCCCTCCCAGAAACATGATAGGGTCCCCCTTGTCCTCACTTATCACCCCGCCAGCCTCCGCATTCAAAGGATCATCCTCCACCATTTCCGGCAACTCCAGCATGATGCCACCACCAAACACATCTTCCCTTCACCCCCCCTATCGGCATTCCGTTGGGATCTTTCCCTCCGGGACACCCTGGTCCATTCCTCCATCACCCCCTACTTCTCAACCCCCTCCTATGGCACCACCCCATGCCCACGCAAAAGATGTAACACCTGCCCCTTCACTTCCTCCCTCCTCACCATCCAAGGGCCCAAACACTCCTTTCAAGTCAAGCAACATTTCACTTGCATTTCCCCCAACTTAGTCTACTGCATTCGTTGCTCCCAATGTGGTCTCCTCTACATTGGAAAGACCAAACGTAAACTGGGCAACCGCTTTGCAGAACACCTGCGGTCTGTCCACAAGAATGACCCAAACCTCCCTGTCACTTGCCGTTTTAACACTCCACCCTGCTCTCTTGCCCACATGTCTGTCCTTGGCTTGCTGCATTGTTCCAGTGAAGCCCAACGCAAACTGGAGGAACAACACCTCATCTTCCGACTAGGCACTTTACAGCCTTCCGGACTGAATATTGAATTCAATAACTTTAGGCCTTGAGCTTCCTCTTTCATCCCCACCCCTTTTCTGTTTCTTTCCCCTTCCTTTTGTTTTTTCCAATAAATTATATAGATTTTTCTTTTCCCACCTATTTCCATTATTTTTAAATATTTTTAAATCTTTTACGCTCCCCCCACCCCCACTAGAGCTACACCTTGAGTGCCCTACCATCCATTCTTAATTAGCACATTCGTTTAGATAATATCACCAACTTTAACGCCTATATGTTCTTTTGTTCTGTTGTCTGTGACATCTTTTGATGATCTGCTTCTATCACTGCTTGTTTGTCCCTACAACCACACCAACCCCCTCCACTTCTCTCCCCATCACCAAACCCGCCCCCCCCCACCCCCGAAACACATACCTTAAACCAGCTTATATTTCACCCCTTTCTTGGATTCACTCAGTTCGGTCGAAGTGTCATGAGGACTCGAAACGTCAACTCTTTTCTTCTCCGCCGATACTGCCAGACCTGCTGAGTTTTTCCAGGTAATTCTGTTTTTGTTTTGGTGTGCTTTTATCTGAGAGATATCATATTTGTTTACAGGAGTTAACACTGAATACGAGAGGTTACATACGACAGACATCATGAAAAGATTTGCATTTAATGTGCTTTTCAGGACCATCAGATGTCTCAAAGCATTCCACAGCCAATTAAGGGATTTTGAAGTGTAATCACTGTTGGAATGCAGGAAACACGGCAGCCAATTTGCACACAGCAAACTCACATAACCAGAAATGTGATAAAAGCCTGATAATAGTGTTATGTGATATTAATTGGTCAGGACACCTGGTATAGCTCCCTGTTTTTCAAAATGGGACCTTTTACATCCAAGCAGGCAGATGGGGCCTCAGATGGGATCTTATCTGAAAGATGGTAGCTCTGACATTTCAGCACTCCTTCAGGACCGCATGGTGTGTCAGCTTTGATTTTCGTACTCAAGCCTGGACTTGAACTCAGAACCTTGTGGCAGGGATGTGAGAGTGCTACCAACTGAACTACAGGTGACATATATGATGTTTGTAGTAAGTCTATTATGTTTTAAATTCGTACAAAGGACTGGTGTTTGACTGAAAATGGCTTGTAATTGTTTGCATTACCCGATACTCTGTAGATGGCACTGTGATGATTATTTTCAATATTAAAGGTATCACAAGGATTGGTGAGATAAGTGGTGCCACCAGATCCCAAAAATTGTTCTCATAACATTTTTTTCCAGAGTCAAAAGCTCAGAGTTTACAGTCAGCAGCAAAGTAAGGGCTCCTGCTACTGAATTTAAAGGAAGACTCATTGAGGGATTTAACAATTTCTCCAGTGAGAATTTCACCTCAATTGCTGTGCAGTATAACCAGCTGATTGTAGCATTCTAGACTGGGCATTCACAGCTTGGATATGCAGTCGTTTTATCAAGCTATCCAAGCACCAATTACATTAAAGGATTTTCAGATACCCAAAGGTCATTCTTAACTTTGCTTTATGTAAAATAAAATTAAGATTGGGAAATGCACAGGGCAGAAGTTAAAGTATTCTGGGAAAAAAACTTTTAAAATTTAATGGATTTAGCTTAAAAATTTAATTCATTGTTTTACAGAAATCCACGATTATAAAATTGCTTTTTCAGGGCAAATTCTTTTGTTCATCAAATTTTATGAATCACATCACTTCTTAAAAACCCAGTCACACCTGACTGAACAGGGTGTAACTTTTTATGGGATTTCTGACAACAATATGGGGTTGGAAAGGTAAAGCTCTCACTGAGTTAATGCTTGCCAGCTATAGGGGTGTGGGTGGTCCACAGTCCAGCTTATGTCGGAGTACTAAATGACAGACTACAACTTCAGGATTTCTGCACTCGTCTATGATTGCTGGGAGGAAAGATGAATTTTTATTGCAAGGATATTTCTCTCTTCCGATTTTCCTTAACTGGTAGAAGAGATTTGTAAGCCTTTGTGGGAGATCTAAGTTTAAAGTAATACTTACATTAGGAAGAGCATCTCAGGGGTTGTCAATTATAATTTTAAACAGTATAATATTTTGAATTTAAAAAGGCTTTCAGATTTATAAATGATCGAAAACTATTTAAAGTCTTTGTAGTCAAGGGATGCAGTCTACAAGGTGTGTGCTGTAGCGATTTCGTGTTCTATTAATGTTTCATTAAAAGGAAATTATTTTACTAAAAAAAGTTATCCCTTAGGGCTCATCTTGGACCACCTCCAAATGTGCCTCGTGTTTTACCAACTGATCCTGCTGTTTTAATGTTAGATTCGATGCTCCCAAACTAAGACCACACACAGAGACCATCTGTGGCTCCCATATCTTTGCTCCTGAAACTGGCACAAGCCTCGTTATCAACAATTGTGAATGATAATTTCTATATCCATTGTCACAGTGTTTTTCTTCTGACAAAATTCTGCATTTGCACAAGACTCTGAACAATAATACAAATTAAAGAAGCTTAACAAAACTGCAATTAAACTCAGTTGCTGATTTCACCACCCCCACCCACCCCCAGCTCTCTCCTCGTCTCCTCCTCCCAGACATGACTTTTACTTTTTGTCCTACAACCCTCAGAACTCAACATCCCTCTAATTCTGACCCCCAATTACCTATGCTCCACCATCGGTGGCCATATATTCAGCCATTTAGGTTCTAATCCATAAAATATCCTCCAGAAACCTCTTTGCCTCCACCTCTCTCTCTCCTCCTTTAAGGCTCTACTTAAAACCTCTCTCTTTGACCAAGGGTTTGTTTGGATGGTGTGTGGTTTGGAGGGGAACTTGGAGGTTGTGGTGCTCCCATGCATCTGCTGTCCTTGTCCTTCTAGATAGTAGTGGTTGCTGTCTAAGGAGACTTGGTGGTTGCTGCAGTGCATCTTGTATATGCTACAACTGGGCATCAGTGATGGAAGGATGTTTAAGGTGGTGAATGTGATGTCAATCAAGCAGACTGCTTTGCCATGGATTGTGTTAAGCTTCTTGAGTGTATTGGTGCTGCACTCATCCAGGTAAGGGGATTCCATCACACTCCTGACTTGTGCCTTGGTGGACAGGCTTTGGGGAGTCAGGAGGTGAGTTACTCTTTGCAGACTTGCTTTAGCAGCCACAATATTTATATGGCTGGTCCAGTTTCATTTCTGGTCAATGGTAACCCCCAGAATGTTGATGGTGAGGGATTCAGCGATGTTAATACCATTGAATGTCAAGGGGTGATAATTAGATTCTTTCAATTATTCAATTATGCAAAGGTAAGTTGTACTGATTGAATTAGGTGAGCTCATTCATCACTGCTGATCTGTAAAATACAGCAGCCTAAAGATTTCTACCTGGCCTCCTCATACCAAGTGTTTTCTTGGTCCACCTTTTAATAATTTGGAGAAGCACAGGGGAGAATGCATACAAAAGAGACAGTATCCACTTTGGCTGTCAAGGAGATGTAATGTTAAATCCTTATCACATAATTAGATACAAGTAGAGCAAAAGCAGCATATAAATGGTGCGTGATCTGATTACAGGAGTGACTCTCCACTGAACCAGAGAAGGTGTTTATTGTAGACCCAAATTTGTAATAGCCGCTAATCTCCAGAGCACAAGTTTTTAATGCTAGTACTCCTTCAGGAATGTCATGCAATGAATAAATCCTCCTCAGAGAAGACCATGAATAATGACCAGCAAGTATTCCCTACTTTTACAACTCTTTCAAAGAGAAAGCTCTGAATTTGTTGCCGATGTAACAACACCAACCTTGGGTGCAACTGACTCCCCATGGGATCACTAGTCATTGAAACCTGTTGTATTTCTAAACCTTCACAACTTTGCTCCCTGTGCGATAGTGGGTTTGCTGACATTAAACACATAATCACAGAGCTTATCTATTTTTAGAACTCTCATGAGACCTAATGCGGTTTCTGTACGATATACACAAATTAAAAATTCTAGTATAAATCGAGCAACCAGTTGATGCTACTTTTGATGTATTTTTTTCTTGAAGGCACTGGCTGATTTCTAATTCTTTTATCGATATGTTTGTTACTGGTTGACGTTTAGTGAAATATAAATTCAAAAGTACAAAGAAATGAGAAAATATATTAATATTTGCATGAATAGTGTTCCAATAAAAGAGAATCAGTTAGAATTAGAGTTAAATATATTAACAATTTTACAATTCCAGCACTTGGATTTTTTTCTCCAATATACACTGAATTTTTGTTTTTCTAGATTTTTGAAAATCTTTTTACCTAATTTGGATGTGAAATAAACACTGAAAATTCTTGGAAATTGTTTGCAGGAATGGAGACCAGGGACATGGAGCTCAAAATATTGATATTGCCACTGTTGTCAACAGCTGTGATTTAGAATCAATCAATATCTCTGCTCCACGGTATATCATTTTTATTGCTGTAAACTGCCACTTCACTTCTCTACTTTCTTCCGCTGGTTCAAGGACTTTTCCATTAGTTATTCTTGTATAATTACTTTTCAACACACATACGTAGCCCCATGTCTCAAGCATCTCCAGCTTTCAAGGTCCAGACCATAAATGCTTTTATGTTTGAATCACTGGCATGATTTGATGGCTGCAGAGAAACATGTTCATGTTAGTAAAGACACTATTGCTGTTTCTATCCTCTGTTTAATTTCATCAGCTCCTGTTATTAGACTGCCCAATAAATAATATGATCCACTTGCTGTTTATCCATAATTGATTTAAGGTCAGTTTTCTTTTTCAGCTCAAAAACAGAATTACCTGGAAAAACTCAGCAGTCTGGCAGCATCGGCGGAGAAGAAAAGAGTTGACGTTTCGTGTCCTCATGACCCTTCAACAGAACGGACAACACTATTCTTTTTCAGCTGTTAGCTGTGACAATTAACTTCTAACCTTAGCTAAGCCATCATGGGGAGCTGGCAAGTGAAGGTTTACAAGCTTCAGTGAGATATTGAGAAAGTATTGTGCTGACAGAGATGCCTTCTTTCAGACGAATGGTATAATCAATTCACATCTTCCTGTCTCAATGAATGTTAAAATGTCCTGTGGTTTTATTCGAGGAAGAGTAGGGAAATTTTCCCATTGTCCTCATCAAGCAATGGTTACTGGTAATTCCCTGTCACTTGGAGTTTTCTCTCTATCTCACTGCACTGAGAAGGAAGAAGAAACTGCACAACAATCAGTTACACCAACAGTGATAGCAGATGTTTACCTTCCTAGCAAATGGAAATGTAACATAAGGGAGTAGCAAACAAAAAAAAAAATCCCAAATAAAAACAGAAAATACTGGAAAAATTCAGCAGGTCTGACAACATCTGTGTGAAACATTTCTACTTCTCTTTAGCTTTGAAGAGCAGTCATACGGACTCGAAATGTTAATGCTGTTTCTCTGTCAACAGATGCTGTCGGACCTGCTGAGTTTTTCCAGCATTTTCTGTTTTTATTTCACATTTCCAGCATCTGTAGTATTTTGCTCTCAAAAGAATCCCAAATTCTGTAATATATGTCTGAATGTGAACGTTAAGTATATTTCATTCATGAAAACACACAAGCTGCTATTACTTGTTTGATTTGGCATTTAATCTGTTCACTGAAGAATTTCAGGTGAAAATCCTGTAACTGAGGAATGCAAAAAACCTCACATGGCTGCTGGTTTCAGACAGACCTTATTCACTAAACTAATAGTTCATATCAGAGCTAATAACTGTATTGTATGCTTAATTCTTAAGTCCATATCCAACCAAATCTCCTATGTACTAACAACTTTATATGCTGGTATTTAAAGGAGTTCAAGAAGATGGACATATTCTGGTATGATACCAGTCTTTCTCTCGTTTTGTATTGTTTATTTCTCTGCTGAATTACTGGGGTGAATTTTAACACCCAAGTGAGGATAGTGGAGGTCAGGTCAGATGTTAAATGTTAAAGGGTCTGAAACTTGCCTCCAACTAACTCACTTTTGGCTTTAATGGACGTGGTACAAGGGGCAAGTAGGCAACTCACTCGCAGGAACCGGGTTGGCAATTGAAATATTTTAATGAAGCTAGCAACCTCTGATTTAGCCCAATTTGCATGTTTAACCCTGGCTGACCAGATTTCCCAGGCCTCAGGCAACCTGACAACTAAAGGGAGGCAAGAAAAGTTTTGGGGAGAATGTAGGTGTTCTTACAGCACTGGTTGTAGAATGAGCAGAAGCACTTCAACCCTCCCCACAAGCTTAAGGTATCAGGCTTTCGCTAGAGGCTTTGATCTTTGGGCTGTGCTGAGTTAGTTAATGCCACTTGGGAAGGTGTTCAGAGTACTGCCCTTGGCATCATTGACACTGGGTTATTTAAATTCCAGCTGGAAGGATACTTGAGTGGATGGTGGCTGAAGATAAGATCAGTCATTGGTGATAGGGAAAAGCCTGCTGGAATTCATTGGTTCATATGGGAAGAGAGTGATTCCTGAGTGAGGTGAGCGATGCATGTGGAACAGTATTCAATCATAATACTTTTCAATTCCACAGTGTCTTTAATGTAGTTCAAAATCCTAAAGCTAATCACAGAAGCATAACTGGACAAAAATTGTTCCTTCACTGTCGCTGGTCAAAACCCTGCAACTCACTTCCTAACAGTACTGCAAGTGTACTAGATGGACTGCAGTGGTTCAAGGCGGAGGCTCAGTACCATTTTCTCAAGGGAACTTAGGGATGGACAATAAATGCTGGCCTTGCCTACAACGAGCACACCTCCGAATGAATAAGAAAAAAAAGCACGATTCAGGCCACTATGCATAATTCTGGTCACCACATTGCAGGAAGGATGTGACCACAGCAGAGAGGGTGCAGAGGAGATTTACAAGGATATTGCTGGGAATGGACAGATTTAGTAGGGGTTTTGAACTCATTGCCTGAAAGGGTAGTAGAGGCAGAAACCCTCATCACATTAAAATAAAATTGGATATGCATTCAAGGTGCCATAACATACAGAGCAATGGGCCATGAGTTGAAAAGTGGGATTAGGCTTTTTTGCACAAGTGTGATGTATGAAAATGGCCTCCGTCTGTGCCATATTTTTATTTTTCTATGTAACAATACAAATTAATAGACATGTTACACAACTCATGTCAGTGTGGTAATCTAAGGTGTTACACAACTTTAAGAGACTGTGAGCAGATTGACCACGTGACTGTAAGACCCAATAGCTGTGTAGTGCAGACTACCATGTTAATGTTAGTCTAGAGTAGGGTCTGGCTGGAGAAACACACATCATGTTAGTGCTCTGTTGTCTGTATAAATAAATAGCATGTGCTTCATTACATATTGGTCTCTGCATCTGCCGTATATTGTAATCAACTCACCTGCCGACAGATAAGTGTGCAACCGGTTCGCGAGCAAAGTGACTCATAGATAAAACATAACAACTAGCGACGAGGCAAAACACGACCAGTTGAGGGCACCAAGGAAAGCTGCGAAAACTCAACTATAAGTAGCTGTGCCTGCAGGCCGATTGTAAGTACATTACAATTGTAAGCCCTCACCATAGCTTTCGAAGCCATCAACCTCCAATATGCCACAATTTGGCCGCATTGAACCGTTTGATCAGACCACTAATGACTGGTCACGTTATATTGAACGCCTCACGTTTTTCTTTTTGGCCAACCACATATCGGGGAAGGAGAAGAGGTGGCTGATCCTCTTATCAACATGTGGCAGTAAAACATAGGGCCTATTTTGTAGTCTGATGGCACCCAGCACCCCAGATTCCAAAAGCTTTGATGAGTTGGTGAATCTAGTGAAAGGCCACTTCCAACCGAAATCCTTGGTAACAACACAGCATTTTAAATTCAATTTGAGGTGTCGAGCCTCTGGAGAGATAGTCACTTGCTATGGAGCAGCCTTGAAACAACTAACAAAGCACAGAGTTCGGGATGTTGATCAATGACATTTAAGAGGCTGATTAGCGTGTGGGACTAACGAAGATGCCACTCAAAGAAGGTTGCTGTCTGAGACAAATTCGGACTTCAGCAAAGCCATGGAGTTGGCACTCAGGGAAAGAACAGTCAAGGACTCAGAAGAAATCAAGGGAGCACAAAATGGTGCCATTCTTCACATCGGGAGGCACAGGGCTCCGCAGAAAGGCAGGAAACAGCCGCCATTAACAGACCAGCAAAATGCAATGGCTTAACAGATAAAAACCACCTTCATAATAGCAGGATTGGAACCAGACAACCTACAAACGAATGACAATTTAAAAGAACTGAGTGCTTCTGTCATCGCAATGGGCACATTATGAAGTATTGTGAAGAAAGATTGAGACAAATTTCAAGCAAAAAGGCAATAGTTGTGAAATTTATATAATGGAGGAACCAGAAGAAACAGAGTCAGATATTTACTTGCTACATAACTTAAAAATGGATAAAATAGAGCCAATCTACGGTGAATGTAGAAGTCAACAGAAAACCCCTTTCGAATGGAGGTGGATACAGGCGCATCCATGACAGTCATAGGAGAACACACAGTTAAGTATCTGAACGGAGGAGGTCACTTACTCAGATGCCAGACTATAAAGACGTATACAGGTGAAAACAAATAAGTGAAAGGTATATGCAAGGTTCCAGTATAATATGCAGGCCAGTGTGCTAACCTGCCCCCTGATATGGGTAGCAGGGGAGGGTCCAACTCTACTTGGTCGCAACTGGCTTAAGGAAATAAAATTGGAGTGGCCTGAGATTTTCCAAATCAGAATGAAAGACCTACAACAATTATTACAGAAATATGCCCGTGTTCAGGGAAGAGCTCGGGAAGATTCAGGGACTGCAAGCTAAAATCCACGTGGATCCCAGAGTAAACCCCAGATATTTGAAGACAAGGCCAGTCCCCTATGCATTTGGAGAAATGGTGGATATTGAGTTAGACAGGCTGGAAAGGTTGGGAGTCTTACAACCTGTACAATTTTCCAAATGGGCAGCGCCCGTAGTTGCAACTCTAAAGCGAGGCCAGAATGTGCGAATATGCAGGACTACAAATTGACCATTAACTAGGCAGCCAGACTTGATAGGCACCCTATACCAAAAATTTATGAATTGTACTCCAAGCTGTCTGGGGGAACCACAAATACAAAACTATTTATGAGCCACACTTACCAGCAAGTTGAGCTAGAAAAGACCTCTCAGGATTTTGTGACTATTAAGACGCATAGCGGGTTATACCAGTATACCCTTCAGAGCCTCATCGGCTTGTGCCATTTTCCAAAGGAATATGGAAAATTTGCTCCAAGGTCTACCACATGTAGTGGTTTATCTCAATGACGACCTAGTAACAGGACTAACTGATGAAGAACATCTGGCTAGCTTGGAAGAGGCATTGACACGTTTCTCAAAAGTTGGAGAACGCTTGAAAAAGGAAAAATGTATCTTCCAAGCAAAAGAAGTGATTTAAAAGGGTCATAGGGTCGACTCGCAGGGCCTTCAACCAGTAGAAGACAAGGTGAGAGCTATTCATGAGGCACCAGCCGGAAAATGTCACAGAGCTCAAGTCCTTCTTGGGAATGGTTAACTACTACGGTTGTTTTCTCCCAGATTTGTCGATAGTACTGGCTCTATTATATGGGTTACTCAAGAAAAACCACAGGTGGACTTGGCAAGCCCCACAACAACAGGCTTTTACGGCAGTAAAGCAGTTAGTACATTCATCAATCCTGTTGGTACATTTCGACCCAAAGAAAGAATTTGTTAACATGGGATGCATCCCCTTACAGAGTAGGAGCAGTGCTCTCCCACCGGATGGTGGATGGCTCCAAACGGCCCATTGGTTACATCTCAAGAGCGCTCAGTGTGGCAGAATGAAGACACTGACAAATAGAAAAAGGCTTATCCATCGTATTTGGCATTAAGAAATTCTACCAATACATCCATGGTCACCGCTTCACCATCGTATCCAACCACAAGCCACTAAAAGGCTTGTTTGGGGAAGGTATGGCAATATCCCCAATTGCCTTGGCTTGCACCCAAAGATGGGCACTGATTCTAGCTGCTTATGGATATGCTTTTATCCACAGGCCAGGAAGCCAGATTGCCAATGCCGATGCACTGAGCTGATTGCCTCTGAAGGACAGCAATGTGAATGTCCCCATCCCTTGAACTTGTCTTGTTATTAAATTTTCTGGATTCATCACTAGTGAATGCCAAACAGATCAGAGAGTGGACCAACCACGATCCAGTCTTGCAGGGATGGTCTAACGAGCCAAAGTCAGACGAAATGAAACCTTATTTAAAACAGGAGATAAAAGCTCACCTGACAGGATGACATCTTACTGTGGGGAGTGAGAGTCATTGTGGCTCCCAGAGGAAGACAACCATTACGGATAGAATCACATAGCGCTCACCCTGGCATTTCTAGAATGAAAATGTTGGCAAGCAGCTACTAATGGTGGGCAGTGATGGACACTGAAATCGAAAACATGGTCAAGAGCAGCATGCAGTGCCAACAGGTACAGAAATTGCCTCCTTCTGTTCCACTGCATCCTTGGGAATGGCCAGGAAGGCCATGGGTCCGCCTCCACATTGACTGCGTGGGACCTTTTTTGGACACAATGTTCCTCTTACTTATTGACTCCCACTCTAAATGGATGGATGCTTATGAGGTACGATCACCCACATCTGTCGCCACTAAAGACAGATTGCATAAGAGTTTTGCGATACACAGTCTAGCAGAGATAATAGTGTCTGACAATGAACAGAATTCACCAGTAGGGAGTTCCAAAGATTTACAAGTCTCAATGGCATAACATATGTCAAGACCTCGCCATACCACCCTGCATCCAATGGGTTGGCCGAGAGGGCAGTCCAGACCTTCAAGGCCGGAATGAAAAAACTAGATGGAGACTCTATAGCAACTGAAATAATCACATTTCCTGCTCAGCTATAGGACCACGCCACATACGACCATCGGTATGATCTCCGCAGAGTTATTAATGAAGAGATGTCTCAGCACGTGTTTGAGTCTCATAAGGCCAAATTTAGGATGGAGCTTACAGAGAAGTCAGGAGGCCCAGAAAAATGAACATGATTACCACAGTCGTGAAAGAAACTTCACTGTAAGAGATGTAGTTTTTGCAAAGAACTTTGGAGATGGGCCCAAATGGCTATCAGATGAAGGCAGAAACAGAAAAATATAACAGAAGATATTGAAATGCTAAAAAAAGGTACAAGTTAGGATAAAAATTAGAAAAAAATAAATTGCTAAAAGGGAAAATAATGGCAATTCGTCATTAAAAATGAATCAAAACAAACAACACGCAACTCATGGAATGCTGTACTTCTGCCTATGTCAAGACCTCGCCATACCACCCTGCATCCGATGGATTGGCCGACAAAGGAATATTTGAACTGTTCCACTGTATTATACAGCCTGTTGTACTGCAGAGGGTTGTAAGATCTAAGTCATGTTGTCACGTAGTTAGACAGCATTGGTACTTATGCTTGAAGCCACATGCTTTATTTCACTAATTTGAGTTAGATCGAAAAGTTGCTACAGACAAGGCAGCACATGGGAACAATCTGATGCTCAACCCATTCAAATTCCACAGATCATCACTTCCAATTCATGGGCTGAAACATATTGCATCTCATTGAAAGAAAATTACAATTTAAAACATTTTCCAGTCAGGTCAAGCAAGCACTGATCACACAGAGATGTAACAAAGCAACAATTATATTCTCCCTGAAAATTCACACATTCAGATACTACAATATAGAACCAAGTCAAAAAAATGACTTGGGATGTGGGTTCCAGTGACTTAATTGATTAGATTACAGTCTTGCATGGGCTTCAAAACATCCAATCAACGTTCTCAGCAATGTTCACATTTTAATTTTCTGGCTGGCTTGTAACTATCTGTGGAATTTTACTTCTGCAGAAGTCTCCGAGGAGTAAAAAAATCAATTCCCAAGAGCTCTGGTGTTTCAGGTTAAACATTCTGCTGAATGAAGATGCCTTTTTTTAAAACTGTGAAATAACAATGATGTTTGTAACAAGCTATTGCACACACTGAAAAGTCAGTAACGTTTTCACATTAGGATCGGTTGATTACAAAGCTTGTTTGAAAAAAAACTACTGATTTATGAGTAGATCCACATTTGAACCACTCAGTTTTCCACAATCACTGCAATAAATATGGTATTTTACAACTTTTTGACATTATGGTAATTGGACAACACAACAGTAACACAGTACTTTAATTTAACTCTGATATGTGTTGCTTATCAGTAAACTCAGATCTTTTACGCCTTCATGTAGTCATCAGGCTCCAAGGACATGTTTAAAGCCTCTCAATCCCACCTCTGACAAATCATCAGCTGGTTTGTTAAAATAACAACATGTTTTCAAGTATGAAACCCTGACATTTCTAATTCACCAGCAGTTGTCAAAGTCAGCCCCACCATTACACAAACTGTAACCGGCTTTCCTAATTTTACCAAGAGACTCAATTCTCATCAAATGCTTTCGTTGTTTGTATAGACGTCCAAACACACAAGAATTCAGTTCTGCTGAAGGGTCATGAGGACTCGAAACGTCAACTCTTTTCTTCTCTGCCGATGCTGCCAGACCTGCTGAGTTTTTCCAGGTAATTCTGTTTTTGACACAAGAATACACCTAATGTGTAATGGGGAATTACCATGCAGCAGTTAAGTCTCTGAAACTTCATAAGTATAGCTAACAATGCATCAAAATCCGGCCTTCCAAAATGCCTCAACTAGTACGCCCAGGGAAATATTTGTGTAAATTTACTGCATACATTTCGAACCCATCCCAATGTGATTTACAGCCGAATGTTCAGTACAGGAAAGATAAATTGACTTTTCGGAATTTCCGGTAGTTGTGAGCCCTTACCTGTCCAATTGAATTCTCTATCTTGATATATGGAGATTATTTCAGACCTGAAAATAAATCCTCTAATATTGATGGACAATGGGTACTCTGGTGTATCGCGAGTTCGCTGAATGATGTATTAAAAGTTGACATATAGTGGATTTACCTTCTGGTGTACTATAAGATTATTGATTTTTGGATCATGGATTTGTTAACTGTTATACTATAGATTTGTTGGTCGATGCCTTATGAGTTTGCTGACTCAATTGGTTTCTAGACTATTCCCCTGTTTCCTAGTCAAAGCACATTACTTTCTTTATTCACTGCCCACTGGTCTCCTGGGCTAGATATTACCCATCCCTAACTCCTAGTTTGGCTCCTCCTGGGGCCCTTGTCTACTCAACTGCTCTCCTGATCCAACCTGCACTTCTGCCACTAAATCCTTGATTGAATTTCACTTCTCTGATTTCTTAGATGAAGATTTCATTCTCCCTCTGTTCCTGCTTTCCACGGATGCCACTCCATTCCTCTATTACTGGGCTGTTCTCCATTCCTCTACTGGTTTCTGAGATAACCATCTCTTCCTACATCCCTGCTCCTTCTATGGTTCCAGGTTTAATCTATGTTCCTCAGTTGGCTCCGAAATTGCTCTGTCATCTCCAGCTCCTAGTGTTACCTTCACTTCCCCTGTTCACCGCTGAATTCATTATATCATGAAGCCCTGCTCAGAAACTTCCTTCTCCCTCATCTTAACTTGGCTGTCTCCTCGATCAGCTTTAAGCTTACTACCATCATAATGCCTGCATCTCTTCCACTGGCCCATGCAATTTAAATTCCTTGTATGTGTTTCTGCATTTACTCTCTAGCTGCCACTTCATACTGGAATCCACCAATTTCCAGCCTTTCTTTCTGGTCATTATGTTCACTTCTTCTCTACTTCTCATCCAGCTACTCCATTTTGCCCTTTTTTACTCCACTTTTTCTAGTATTACACTGCCCTCAATCACTCTTCCCACTTGTTCCCCAGCCTGCTCTCTCCCTTGTTGCTGTCCTAGGCTCTCACCACCTCAGCCTCCCTCCCTTGCATTCTAGACTGTCAATCACCTTGTTCATAATGCTCTTTGACTGCAAGCTCTCATGCATCCTCTTTCTCCCCCGCCCCAAGATTGGTAGCAGAGTTTTCAATTGCACAGGCATGCTGTCAAATGCCCATCCACTTCTCTACTTTCATAAGCTCCTGAAGAGAAAAATAAATTGCAGGGGTATGGAGTAAAGGCAAAGGGGTGGAGTTAGCTAAGTGCAGCCAGCATAAACATGACAGGTCAAATGGCTTCCTTCTATACCGTAATTATTCAATGATTGTATTATAGCTTAAAAACTCAAACTCCACCTTGCAACACCCTCCACCACCCCTCCTCCCCTCTCCATCCCTACCACAATCCTCAATCACACCTTTGCCAAACAATGCAGCTGCATTCCATTCCCAATAAGTAACCCACTTCAAACAGGGAAAACTACAGCTGGCAAATCAAGCCCTTTAGGTACTGGTAAGCATGGACTCAAACAATTTCACCAATCTTAATCACGATCAAGAAATCTTGGATATTGGACCAGCCTTGAAAATCCTTCAGCTGGACTTTGAAGGTCTCAACTGCTATATAATCTGTCTCCAGTTCCTAAATTCTAGAAATAATCTGTTTGTAACCTGGCTTCAGGAGGCACATGTTGACTCCCTTTTTGTCAGCTTTCTTACTCTCTGCATAGCATTTGGTTGTGTTATCTATATTAGAGCAGATCTTGTTGACATAGATGTCAATGTCTTATTAATTACATTGTTACGGTCCAACAGCAGTCGCTTTATAAAGGCTTAGTGGCAGTTGCATTGTTAAGGCAATTGAATTGTTAAACAAGTGATCGGTATTGGTCCACCTATAAATGGGGACAAGTGGCAGTGTGGCCTAAACCGCTGGATTTAGATTCCAAGCTCCTTGGAGGTGTCGGTTCGAGTCCCTGCCCCACTTTCAGAACAATTCCCCTATAAATGGGGATAATTTAATATTTGGTTGCCAGATAGGGGACCTATCAGATATTAAACAGATAAAACCACATACTACACTTGATCTTAGCCAAAAAGCCGAGAAGCGATCAAAACGGGGACGGTCTTAATCCTGGCTCAGTGGTGGCATCTTTGCCTCTGATTTTGAGCATTGTGAGTTCAAGTCCCACTGTTGGAAGCACTACTGTTTTGGTGAGACATTAAACTAGGGGCTACACCTGCCCTTTTTCCCTTTAAGGAGCTGCCCCATTAATTTGTTCATTTGTTCTTCTGTTAATTAGTCCCTTTTATTTGTTAATTAGCTTTACTCAAAAAGAGTATAAATGGGGACAGTGTCCCTGTTTTGTTAGTTTGGTTTATTTTCTGTTCTTTCATTATACTCAAAGAAGTATCAATGGGGACTGGAACACAAGAGGGGGAAGAGGAGAAACTGGGAGAGTCTATGACTTTGCTTTGCTGTCTTGGGAATAAACCTGTTTAAGGTACAGGAGGTAGCTTTGGACTCATTATTCCTCAATGTATAATTATTGGAATTAACACAGGACAATTTGCATCTAATGCAGGTCATTGTAATATAGTGAGCCAATCATTTCAGAGTGGCAAATCTGTACAAACCTCCTAGCCAACCCGAGCCACACTATCTGGAGATGGAAAAAAATCAGATCAAAATTAAACTG
Source organism: Carcharodon carcharias (assembly GCF_017639515.1). Taxonomy (NCBI): domain Eukaryota; kingdom Metazoa; phylum Chordata; class Chondrichthyes; order Lamniformes; family Lamnidae; genus Carcharodon; species Carcharodon carcharias. The sequence goes on from NC_054476.1 coordinate 82,386,514, forward strand.
ACCTTCTGGACCAGGCCTTGCTTCATAACCATTGCTTCATTCACGAGGCAAAACAACACGGCATTTTTTATCTTGGCAGATGGAAGCAATGCCATGCTTCTGACCTTATGCTGATCACCAACATCGGCAATCACATTTTAAGCAGTAGTCACAGTCCCGCTCTGAACCTTTCTATCCTCGGTCTCCTGCAGTATCCAATTGAAAATCAACACAAGCTCCAGGAACATATCTTTCAACTAGGCACAATATAGCCTTTTGGGCTCAATGCTGAATTCAACTATTTTAGATCGTAACCTCTAATACCGTTTAGTTTACTTTTTTCTAGTTTGTTTTTTCTCTCTCATTTCCCTCTTTCCTTTTTCTTCGCTTTTCAGCTCCAGCTATTCTTTATCCTGCCATTCACACCTCCTCTGGAAATATCTTTTGTTCCTTTACTTGTCTCATTAAAAAAAGTGCTCCGGTGAAAGGTCGCTGATCTAATACGTGGACTCTGCTTCTGTCTTCACAGAAAGTACTAGGCCTGCTGTGTATTTCCAGCATTTTCTATTTAAAGAATGCCCTCTTACTTTTTTTAACTTTGCCCACTGAAATACACTGTTTTAAGTTGGGCAAGTGGGTCGAAATGCAATCTTAAAAAGCCAAGAGACCAAAGCCAAACAACATCAATCAAAAACTCTTGATTCTTTGGAATTTTTGCAAAGGGTTAAAAGCTCGTTCATGAATACTAAGTATTTTATATATCAAACTCCATTAAGCTAATAGTACTAAGTACAGAATGGAAGACTGTAATGAAAAGCCCTGATCTCGAAATGCTAGTTGATTTCCCATGACCTACACAAGCAGCCTAGACCAGGTGTCGTCTTCAAATAAAACAAAATTAAAAGGCAGGAGGTAATTGGTCTAGGGTTAGGAAATTTACTTCAGTTTCCATTTTAACTTTATACATCATTAGGGAAGCAGGAATCTGCAATTGCTTGCAGAAGAGTTTCTCTATAGTAAGGGATGAGGACCAGAGGCCTACTAAATTGAGATGGCGCAGTGCCGCCACTAGTGAGAAGGTTTAATTACAGAATAAGTTCCATTTTCATTATGGATAAAAGGCAGGAATTAAAAATCAAAAATAGTGATATAAAAGTGTGACAAAAGGAAATAAGAATTTGTACACAGAAAGCACATGCAGAAGATTGTTAATATATTAGATTGAGATATATCACCATTGCAGTTATTCAGTGTTCTGAAGTGCATCTATAAATTAGCAAATTCATTTTTGTTTTGCAATGAGAACACTGGGGAGACAAGATCCATGGTGAAAAACATCACCAAAGCAGAGAAATAGGAGAAAGATGATAGAAAGCTAACCAGGGAACTTCCTTATTTTTATCACACTATATAAAGTGGAGTTCCTCACTGAACTATTGCAATGTACAGTCAATTCATTGTTTATGTTAATAGATCTTGCCACAAGCTATAGGGCTGGAGAAGCTATTCATAACCCTGCCAGAAATTTGAAGATGTTAATAAATTCTCAGAGCAATTATGTCATCATTTTAGACAGGTTTGCTATTGGCATTTCTTATTTTATGAATTCATTTCCTACATGAGATATTGAGGCTCCTTATGCATTTATACATATACCTTATGCATTAATAACTGAGAATTACAGACCAATCTATATACCAATAAAGTTTTGGTTTTGTATTATGCATTGTTAACTTCTACCCTCAGGCACTAGAAGTCAAGAGATTCCAGAATTGGAATACATTCAATAAATCTTTCCTGTACATAGGATATGCTGAAATAGTAATTTCCCCCAGTTGTCAACAAAATTGTCCAGGCAAAAGAAAGTTAATATGATCCATGGGTGTAGAATCTGAGATGTGTCAAACATTACAGTTAATCTTCTGAATATCACCAAGGTCTACAGACATCATTGAAAACCACTGGTAACTCCATTTAATTAAAGTGCAGGATAATGATAGTGTTCAGAGAAATTAATGAGAAATAAACCAAAGCAGTGTAGGACCGTATAACCCAGAGCCCTGAAAAAACACAAATCAGCAGAAGGTCTACTGTACAGCCTGCCCTCATCTGTAAAATCCTGATTGATGATAGTACCTTTCTGTTACACTCTCTGGTAACCTACAGGAAAACCATCAATCTCCTAAAGTTCACAAATGCAGCTGCTCATTTCATAAAACATTCCATTTATTTCCCCTTTTCTAATCCAGATCCAACACCAACCCAAGCACCAGAATACAACTCATGTTGAGAGGAGTTGCATAGAAAGACAGAACAAAAGACGATGGTAAAACAGAATTGGCAGGCGTGCCTCGTCAACACACTTTCTTTCATCAATTCCTTGCAATTTAACCAGCGATTGATCTCCACATAAGTCAAGCTCTGCCAATTCCATTCTACCAGTAGCTGCTGAGAGATGTACCAGTAATTGGAGCTAACTCTGTCCTTCAATTTTCACACTCCTTTCCTTGTCCTTGATTCTGCTACACAACATTGAATTAGGCTGGTACCGATTTACTATTCCTGAGAAGGATGGATAATGAATGACTCTCTTGATCTGAAATTAATGTTCTTACCATGATTTTTGCTAGCACACCATCATCACTAGAGTCCAACGTAACCACAGCTTTGTCCGTTTCAATTTCACACAGTGCATCACCAACATTAACAGTTTCACCTGGGAAAAGAAAGAAAGGATATCAGGAAGAAGTTGCATTTCTATAGCACCTTTCATATCTTTGGGACTTTACAAAGTGCTTTACAGAAAATGGACTACTTTGGTGAATACCCTCGTTGTCCTGTCAAAAAACATGACAGGTCCCACAAACAAATGAAATAAATCTCCAGATAATCTGTTTTGGTGGTGTTAGTTAAGAGATAAGTATTGACCAGGACACTGGAGAGAACTGCCCTGCTCTTATCTGAATAGTGTTATGAGATTTTCTATGAGGGGACAGATGGGGCTTCAGTTTAACATCTCATTCAAAAAACCTCTGATAGTGCTGCACTCCCACAGTACCGTACTGATGTGAAGGCCTAGATTATTGATCAAGTCCTGTAGTGGGGCTTAAACCCATGAACCTCTGATTCAGAGCCATTAGTGCTATCACCGAGCCAAGGCTAATTACAACTGATAAAGATGCTAGTGAAATCAATAATACATCACAAGTTGTAAATGCTAAAATTAACAGAGGTGGTTCCACTACTGCATAAACTCACTCTGATAAAAGCAAAAAAATTATTTTTTTTTATTTTAAAATTGCTTATGGTGCTTTCAAAAGTTATTAATTCAGAATTTATGTAAAAGCATTGAAATGAGTGGGGAGATATGTGGGAGGGAACAGGAGAGGATGAGAAAGGGGATAGCTAACATACATGAGGTAGAACACTGATGATGCATTGTTTCAATACTGAGAAGCAAGGGTAAGAAGACTATCAAGTAAACACTAAGGCCACATTTTTACTTCTGTTGTATGTGTGTGTGTGTGTGTGTGTGTGTGTGTGTATGTGTGTGTATCCCAAAACCCAAGAAAAACGTACATAAAGAATTAAATAATGATAAACATCGATATATGCTTTGCATTCGAGGTTTTATTTGGATGCTGCGGAGGCAAAGTGATAAAGCATCAAATTCAACAACATGATCTGGTATGTCCCAATGTAACAACTACCATTAGCCATGTGGCATCAAACTGGATATCAGGCCACTTAAGGGGCACCAATTAGTTTACTATATCCCTATTTGACATCTAAACAATAATTTTGCTCTCATGGCAGAATGCCTAGAGCATGCCACATTAAGAACAACTTAAACCTCTTGCATTGTTCAAGTCACAATTGGCCTGTTCAACCAGTATAATCTCTGGTTCTTCAATGTACTTGGCCAGAGATAACAGCGCAACAGAACACAATTCTCAATGAATACCACCAAGCATGAGATCATGGAAATCTTCCTATTTCTCACCCTGCATTGACACTAAAACACTGACCCTGCTGAGGAGCTCTTGTGTTGCCTAGCGCTGTACAGAACTACAGATTGTATCAGAGAGTTGCTTCTGATTACTAAACAGCTCATTTGAATACAGTTTTTCAATTTGTCAGGAAGTTCCAATCCAGCTAGGTGTTAAATAAATGCTTTTCAGGATCCCCCACAACCAAATAAAGATTCGACCTTTTTTCGCAAATTCATATCAGAAACATCAGTATTACCGTCAGCACCGTACGTTCTTCAATCCTTCCTGATCTGTATTACCATCGGCACCGTACGTTCTTCAATCCTTCCTGATCTGTATTACCATCAGCACCGTATGTTCTCGAATACCTCCTGATCTGTATTACCATCAGCACCGTATGTTCTTGAATACCTCCTGATCTGTATTACCATCAGCACCATGCATTCTTGAATACTCCCTGATCAATATTACCATCAGCATTGTACATTCTTGAATACCTCCTGATCTGTATTACCATCAGCACTGTATATTCTTGAATACTCCCTGTTCTGTGTTACCATCAACACCGTACATTCTTGAATACTTCCTGATCATTATCATCAGCACCATACGTTCTTGAACACTCCCTGATCTGTATTATCAGCATTGTATGTTCTGCAATATTCCATGATCAATATTACCATCAGCACCGTACATTCTTGAATACTCCATGATCTGTATTACCATCAGCACCGTACATTCTTCAATGTTCCTGATCTGTACCCCCATCAGCACTGTACATTCTTGAATCTGGCGTGATGTTCAGCTACTGTAAACACTTCCAGCTCCCAAAAAAAGATACACATAATAAACCCTCTATGATGCTACTTTCACAAGAATTTCCAATATTACTGCTATCAAAAGGCACACTATTTTCAGAATGCTAAAATTATTAGTTTTTAAACTGCTAAATTCCACATGTAGATATCCCTGTTGACAGCTAGAGAAATGAAGCACACATAGTATTGTTAGAGCAAATAACTGGCCTGCTTTCCATTAGAGTTGTCAACTCTCCAGGAATTAAAAATTCTGGCAAGCAACCCAGGAGAAAAATTACTGGAGCATTAAAAAAGTACATTTTCCAGTTTCTTTGAAAATATTTCTTTCTTCATTTATTAGTTATGAAAATATTGGAGATGAGGAAAAGGTTCTTTAACTGTGCATCAGTTGGAGCCAGGGGGCCACATGATGAAACCTCCAGAGTTGGGAATCCTACATGGCATAATTCCTACCACAAGGTAGTAGATACAGTAGAACTGAATAGGCACAGCCCTTTACCATTCTGGGAAATCAAGTGACCCCCTACTCCCCAACTACACCCCCCACCCCCACCCATACAAACAGATCCATTACACAAGGGGTTAGGAACATATTGGAAACGGACAATCACTGCAGGTTGAATTGTATCACATAGTTCCAGCTGGGAAGAGTACAGCTGTGGACTGTTTTGCAACAGACTGCATAGCAAGTCAGAAGGACATAGCTTATGTTGGCAGTTTGGGAATGCCATGCAGGCAGGGGAACATGCAGCTTGAGAATGCAGTGAGAGACAAGAGGGCACTCAGATAATACGCATTATTCCAGATAGCACACACAGCAAAATTTGTCAAGTTCCCAGACAGGATGCACCTGTTGTGAAACATGTGACTCCAATTGTAGTATTATTACACTGATACTAATGTGACTTCCCAATGTGGCTCATACTGCAGTGCAATTGCACTACATAACTTCTACTGGAATATTAAGGCACTGCATAATTTACACTGCAGTGATATGGATTCATATTTCATTGAAGCTTATGGACAAAAAGTTGCCCTTTTAGCTGGTGTTGGAGTATGTGCAACAGCTTACGTGGAAGCTCACTCTGAAAGCTCAAAAGTGCCAACAGTAGATATTGTTTCTCCCTGTGAGGTATTCCAATTATACAAGTAGAACAGCTAAGTAACATACGGAAACAAAGTTCCAAGAGCCAAACTCCCACTCAGGACCATTGGTTGTATAAACAGGTTATCATACTGCTTTGGTTTACTGTTTTGAAGTGCTGATAAATCTCAGCAGCTAACAAAAATATGAGAATTTTGGAAAGGCCAGTTAAAAGATTTTAATCAAAAATAAAAATACCTGGAAAAACTCAGCAGGTCTGACAGCATCTGCGGAGAAGAACACAGTTAACGTTTCGAGTCCATATGACTCTTCAACAGAACTAAGTAAAAATAGAAGAGAGGTGAAATATAAGCTGGTTTAAGGGGGGTGGGGGTGGGACAGGTAGAGTTGGATAGAGGGCCAGTGATCGGTGGAGATAACCAAAAGATGTCACAGGCAAAAGGATAAAGAGGTGTTGAAGGTGATGATATTATCTAAGGAATGTGCTAATTAAGGGTAGAAAGCAGGACAAGCAAGGTACAGATAGCCCTAGTGGGAGTGGGGTGAAGGAATTGAAATAAGCTAAAAGGCAGAGATAAAACAATGAATGGAAATACATTTAAAAATAATGGAAATAGGTGGGATATTGGGGGGAAAAAAAGGGGGTGAGAGAGTTCATGATCTAAAATTGTTGAACGCAATATTCAGTCCAGAAGGCTGTAAAGTGCTAGTCGGAAGATGAGGTGCTGTTCCTCCAGTTTGCGTTGAGCTTCACTGGAACATTGCAGCAGGCCAAGGATGGACATGTGGGCATGAGAGCAGGGTGGAGTGTTGAAATGGCAAGCGACAGGGAGGTCTGGGTCACGCTTGTGGACAGACCGAAGATTTTAATGCTTGTTCATCGCTTCAACTGGCCAGGGCAGATTCAGTGCTCAGCTGGTATCACATGTCTTGGCAAGCTTCATAGTCGTTCTGAGATGTAACGCACGGCAGTGTAAATCCTCCTTTTGGGGCAGAACAAATGTTAGGTAGGAATGTTAAAATGCACAGATGGTCATATTCATTTACACTCACTACCAACAATGAGCTTGTACTGCCCTCTGCTGACTGGAATTATGTGCCAACAATAACTTCAAGTTTCAGGTACTCACATTGCAGGTTGCTACCAGATAACAGTAAAGAAAGGAAGATTCACACTCATACAGTGCCTTTCATGACTTCGGGATGTCCCAAAACACCGTCAAGCCAACAAAGTACTTTGCAAGTGTAATCACTGTTACAATGTAATCACAACAAAATTCCATAAACAGTAATGTGATACTGCAATGTTGATTGAGGGAGAAATATTGGCCAGGAAACTGGAGATAACTCCCCTGTTCTTCTTCAAAATAGTGCCACGGGATCTTTTATGTCCATCCAAGAGGACAGATGGAGTCTCAGTTTAATGCCTCATCCAGGAGATAGCACTTGGAAAAGTGCAGGACTCCCTCGGCTGACACTCCAGTGTAGTACTTTGATTTTTTTTTGTTCGAGTCTCTGGTGTGGAACTAAAGTCTGGGTGGATTGCTATATTCTCACTGCAAGTGCCAAACACTAAAAATAGTAAAACAAAAAACAGTTCTTGGAGAGCTTTGTAACCCATTGTCAGACCAAATTTGTAACATTAGAAGATGAAGTGTGACTGCAGTCAGTGTGGCACAAGTGCATGAAGGTCAGTGACCTCTGTCCAATTATCTGTCTGTAAAACCTCTCTCTCAACCACAACACTTCTTTAGTAAAGCCTGTTACAGGAGGATATTATTCTCTCAATAAAAGCGGGATGTTCTGCGAACAGATCTTTCCATGTGAACACATCATATACAGGAGGTTTGGCAATAATAAAGGCACAGATGGAAGGAGTTACACTGCTGATTGTTAGGGTATTAAATACAGCAACATTCGGGTAAATACCTCACTGCTCCGTTCAATAATAATTCCAATTGAATATTAAACACATTTTCTAAAGCAATTATCAGCCTTAACAAAAAGAATAAAGGAAACAATTAAACTCAATGGTTTGAAAAGAATTTAATTACTGCAGTCAGTGAATCCATAATACCGATATTCATACTGTTATTATGTTGAAACATTTGGAGTGCTCCACTCACAATACTTTGAATTGTCATGATTTGTGTAGGATCAGATGTTTATATTAAAACATTTTTCCCCACACTGTATAAATCCATTTGAGTTGCAGTTATTAAATGAAGTACTGTAAGAAATACCAGCAACCACCTATAAGTCAATCGCTGTGAATATAGTTCTGATAGTATCACTAGCAGACTAATCTCAACACCTGTGCAAGGTGGAGATCAGGCCAACCTAAGGCTTGCTAGTTCTGTGGGTACAGGGTATCTAATCCTTTAGATGGGCTCCTTACTGCAATTACTAGATCAGAGATATTCCATTTTCAGTAAACATTAGAAACTGTTTTCCTGCACAAATGGTCCAATTAATTCTGAATTCCCTACAAACTTTTAATTACCTACACTGATGACTGTGGAATGTTCTGCAATAGCTTTTAATATTGGGGGGGGGGGGGGGTGCAAAAAGGCAAGTTATTTTGAAAGGGACTATGTACACCAAACGCTTCCATCAGTACTAGAATTCAGATTAATGTTCCTGTTCATATTGGATCACAGAACCAGCGTATCATTGCCATTGAAAGTTTGCATCCAATTTGTTAACATGCAAGCCTTGCTAAGTATGACAGATTAAAATCTATATAACAGTGATTCATCAAGGCTATTGTGCTGTGTCCCTCTTTTTAAAATAATGAGGTGATTGTTGTCAATTGTTTTAACCTGGCATTTAATAAGAAGAGTATAGTTCATGAACATTGTAAATGTAGAATACATTTCAATAACATGCAATTGTCACTTGGCATTAAGGCCCACTGGCAAACAGAGATGAAATAACACCATGAATTGTGAAACACCACACTTCATTCATCAATGATGTAGTTCAGTTACAGTATTTAAACAGTTTTCAGAGCTCACCGCCCCCACTTCTTAACACCCTCCAACAGGGTAACAGTTCTACAGCGAAAAAAACATTTTCACACATGACTCACATTCACAGGGCTGTTCACAACATCACCAAAATGTCGATTAAAATTCTTAACTTTCAAGAGAAAGTCCCATAAATAATGTCACCAAGCAGTATGACAGGATAAGTGAATCACACAGCTGGCCAGGACACTTAGTTCTATACAACCGTAATCAATCCTGCATAACAGCATTTAAAGAGACCATTTATACACCATTTATTCTCCTCTGTAAAGCGCAGATTCACTCTTCTTCAGAAGCTTTCTGCACAAGCCTATTGAAGCAAAGTTCCCGCTTCATCTTAGCGACGGCAAGTGCAAGGCCAGTACCTTCCACCCTAAACTCTATCCCCTCACGACCAATTTCATCCCCCTCCCCAGGCACTGCCTCAGACCATTTGCATTCTCATTGCTTTACTTGACCCTCAGCTGAGTTTCAGACTCCATGTGTTCTCCATCACGAGCACTTGTGTAACATCATCTACCTTCACTATTTTACAGTGCGAGTCACAATCTGGAATCTACTGCATGAGTGTGGAGGAGTCAGATTCAATCATGGCTTTCAAAAGGGAATTGGATAATTATCTGAAAAGAAAAAAACTGCAGGGCTACAGGGAAAAGGTCAGGGTGTGGGACTAGCTAAGTTGCTCTTACAAAGAGCTGGCACACGCAGAATGGACCAAATGGCCTCCTTCTGTGCTGTAACCATTCTTTGATCCACGCCTGCCTCTGAGACCATCTGCTGCTGAAACTCTTATCCAGGCCTTTATCACCTTCACAATAAATCATTCCAATGCTCTCTGGCTCATCCTCCACAAACTTCCAGCTTATCTAAAGCTCTGCTATTTATATCAAATCCTCCTGGACTCTCTGTCCTACATTGGCTCATGATTCTCCCAGTGCCTCCCATTTAAAATTCTCAGCTTTGTGTTGAAATCCCTTCTTAGATCAATTCCATCACTGTAACCTCCTCCACCCTAAAGCCCCTATGAATATTCCATTTCTCTGACATTATTCAACTGTAATGTACAAGACCAAAGGCAACTACAGAGGCATGAGGGGGGAGCTGGCCAGAATTGACTGGGAGATGAGCCTAGTAGGAAAGACAGTGGAACTGCAATGGCAGGAGTTTCTGGGAATAATTTGGGAGACACAGCAAAAATTCATCCCAAAGAAGAAGAAGCATACTAAAGGGAGAACGAGGCAACCATGGCTGTCAAGGGAAGTCAGGGACAGCATAAAAGCTAAAGAGAAAGCATACAATGCGGCGAAGAGCAGGGGATTGGGAAGCCTACAAAGACCAACAGAGGACATCTAAAAAAGAAATAAGGAGGGAGAAGATTAAATATGAGGGTAAACTAGCCAGTAATATAAAAGAAGATTGCAAGAGTTTTTTTAGATGTGTAACGGGTGAGAGGCAAAAGAGGACATTGTGCCACTGGAAAACGATGCTGGAGAAGTAGTAGTGGGGAACAAAGAAATGGCGGAGGAACTGAATAGGTACTTTGCTCCAGTCTTCACGGTGGAAGACATGAGTAACATCCCCAAAGTTCAAGAGAGTCGGGGGGCAGAGGTGAGTATGGTGGCCATTACCAAGGAGAAGTTGCTAGGAAAACTGAAAGGTCTGAAGGTGGATAAATCACATGGACCAGATGGATTACACCCCAGAGTTCTGAAGCAGATAGCTGAAGAGATAGTGGAGGCGTTAGTGGTGATCTTTCAGGAATCACTGGAGTCAGGGAGGATCCCAGAGGACTGGAAAATCAGTAATGTAACCCCCCTGTTTAAGAAGGGAGTGAGGCAAAAGACAGGAAATTACAGGCTGATTAGCCTGACCTCAGTCATTGCTAAGATTTTAGAGACCATTATTAAGGATGAGATTTCAGAATACTTGGAAGTGCATGGTAAAATCAGCAAAGTCAGCATGGTTTCATCAAGGGGAGGTCATGCCTGACAAATCTGTTAGAATTCTTTGAGGTGGTAACGAGTAGGTTAGACAAAGGGGAGCCAATGGATGTTATCTACTTGGACTTCCAAAAGGCTTTTGACCAAGTGCCGCACAGGAGGCTGCTCAGTAAGGTAAGAGCCCATGGCGTTAGAGGCAAGGTACTAGCATGGATAGAAGATTGGCTGTCTGGCAGGAGGCAGAGAGTGGGGATAAGGGGGTCCTTCTCAGGATGGCTGCCGGTGACTAGAGGAGTTCCGCAGGGGTCAGTGTTGGGACCACAACTTTTCACTTTATACATTAATGATCTAGATGAAGGAACTGAGGGCATCCTGGCTAAATTTGCAGATAATACAAAGATAGATGGAGGGACAGGTAGTATTGAGGAGGTGGGGAGGCTGCAGAAGGATTTGGACAGGTTAGGAGAATGGGCAAAGAAGTGGCAGATGGAATACAACGTGGGGAAGTGTGAGGTCATGCACTTTGGTAGGAAGAATAGAGGCACAGACTAGTTTCTAAATGGGGAGAGAATTCAGAAATCTGCTGTGCAAAGGGACTTGGGAGTCCTCGTCCAGGATTCTCTTAAGGTTAACTTGCAGGTTGAGTCGGTAGTTAGGAAGGCAAATGCAATGTTGGCATTTATTTCGAGAGGACTAGAATATAAAAGCAGGGATGTGCTGCTGAGGCATTATATGGCTCTGGTCAGAAGACATTAAGAATATTGTGAGCAATTTTGGGCCCTGTATCTCAGGAAGGATGTGCTGGCTCTGGAGAGGGTCCAGAGGAGGTTCACAAGAATGATCCCAGGAAGGAAAGGCTTAAAATATGAGGAACATTTGAGGACTCTGGGTCTATACTCGATGGAGTTTAGAAGAATGAGGGGGGGATCTGATTGAAACTTACAGAATACCGAAAGGCCTGGATAGAGTGGACATGGGGAACATGTTTCCATTAGTAGGAGAGACTAGGACCCGAGGGCACAGTCTCAGAGTAAAGGGAAAACCTTTTAGAACAGAGATGAGGAGAAACTTCTTTAGCCAGAGAATGGTGAATCTATGGAATTCATTGTCACAGAAGGCTGTGGAGGCCAGGTCATTGAGTGTATTTAAGATAGAGATAGATAGGTTCTTGATTGGTCAGGGGATCAAAGGTTATGGGGAGAAGGTGGGAGAATGGGGTTGAGAAACTTATCAGCCATGATTGAATGGCGGAGCAGACTCGATGGGCCGAACAGCCTAATTTCTGCTCCTATGTCTTATGATCTTATGGTCTTATACATCACTACCTCCCTGCACCTCAGAAATGGTGCTGTCACCTATTTGGGAAATACTTTGGAATTCTTTCCCTAAATCTCTCCATCTCCCCAGAGAGTCTGGGACAAAGTTACAGAGATAAGAAGAGATTTAAACATGGAGATGAAAATTTTAAATTTTAGGCATTGGTGAACTGGGAGCTCCTGTAGTCCACAAACTTAGGGTTAACGTGGCCAGGACTAGTTGCATGATAGGATACAAGGTTGCAGAGTTTTGGATAAGTTGAAGACTTTGGAAAGTGCAGGATGAGAGGCTTGGCCAGGACAGCCAAATGGTAGTAATTGGTACATCAAATGGTAGTAATAGTGGTTACATTACTGGGCTAGTACCCCAGAGGCCTGGACCTCCGGAGATGTAAGAAAGAAAAAGATTTGCACTTCTATAGCATTTTTCAGGTCCACCAGATGTCTCAAACCGCTTTACAGCCAATGAAGTACTTCTGAAGTGTAGTTACTGTTGTAATGTAGGAATCACAGCAGTCAACTTGCACACAGCAAACTCCTACAAACAACAATGCGATAATGACTAGATAATCTGTTTTTGTGATGTCATCAAGGGCTAATTATTGGCCAGGATACTTGGAATAGCTCCCTTGCCCTTCCTTGAAATAGTGCCATGGGATCATTTATACCCACCTGAGAGAGCAGAGAGGGGTCTCAGTTTAACACCTCATTTGAAACACAGCAGTTCAAGAGTACAGCGCTCCCTCAGTATTGAACAGGAATGTCAGCCTTGAATGAGGTCAAGCCTTGGGATGGGACTTAAACCCATGCAAATTGAGGAATTTGAATTCAGTTCATTAAAAAAAACTAGAACAAAAAAGAAGACTCTGCATCGGTGACCGTGAAACCGCCGGAGTGTTGTAACATCCCATCTGAATAGCTAATACCCTTTAGGTAAAGAAATCTGCCATCCTTACCCCGTGCGGCCTACATGTGACTCTGAACTCACAGCAAAGTGGTTGCCTCTTATCTGCTCTCTGAAATGGCCCAGGAAGCCATTCAGTTGTATCAAACCACTGCAGAAAAGTCTAATAAAAATAAAACTGGAAAGACCATCCAGCATTGCACTGTGGGTGTACCTACTCCATACAGACTCCAGCAGTTCAAGAAGGAAGCTCACCACCATCTTCTAGGACAATTAGGGACGGACAATAAATGCAGGCCTAGTCACCGATGCCCCCATTTCATAAATGAATTTTTTTTTAAATCGACAAGTGAAAAAGGGACAGATGACAGTTTCAACATTAGATGGTTGAGATGGGAGGAAGCTGCCATTGTGGTGGACAGGTTATGGGGTCAGAAACAGCTCAAGGTCAAATAGGATACAGAGAATGTGAACAATTTGGATCAGCTGAGACAGTATCCAACACTGCCCCAGAGTGAGGTGGAATTGGGGACAAGGGAGCTGGTGGCGGGAATCAAAGATTATAGCTTCAGTGTTCCCAGGGTTTAGCTGGAGGAAATTGCAGCTCACCCAAGACTGAATGGTGGAGAAACTGTCTGACAACTGTGGTAGTGAAGGGGCAGAGAGAGGCTGCGAGGTAGGGCTGTGCATCTCCTATGTTTATGTGGATGTTGGCTCTAACTTCTGTGGATGTTGTCACCAAGGGTGAGCATGTAAATGTGAAATAGGGGACGGCCAAGGGTAGATCTCTGATGGACTCCAGAGGTAACAGTGCAGCGATGGAAAGCCATCTCTGGAGATACTTTGGTTACAACTGTACAGGTAAGAGCAGAATGAGGTGAAGGTAATCCACGGAGCTAACAAAGGAGAGGCACTGCAGGAGGATGACCTGGTTGATAAGATTAAAGGTTGCAAACAGATTGAGAAGGGTGAGGAGGGATAATTTACCAGGGTCATTGTCAGGCAGAATATCATTTATGACTCTGATTAGGGCTGTTTCAGTGCTGTGAAAGGAATTTTAAACATGGAGTTGCATAAGGTTGATATGGATTTGGGAGGCGACCTCACCAACTCAGTTTTACAGATTTCTAGGCTGGGCAATTATAAGTCATGTTAGAACAATTTGTATACTGGAGAAAAGATCATACATGACCAAATTCTAATCCCATAACCTTTGTAAATCAAAGGTGTATTTTAGTCCTAGTGCCGTCAGCCGGAGACGAACAGTGTAAACCACATAGTTGACTGAGATATTGTCCTCATATTGAACATCCTTTGGTGGATATGCTCACTGTATCAGATTTTCATCATCACAGTTACATAGGGAGCTCAGTGACCTTCCCTGCCTGTGGATCCATTTATAATTTTATCAACACAAAATATCAGTAGGAACAAAACCAATCAATATCCACATACCTGGTGGAGTATTGTAAAACATTGACATGTGATTATGCAGTGAGAAAAGGCCAACTCTCTATTGCAAACGCAGTATTGTAATAACTAAGCCAGACAGGTGCACAGTACAAAAACAGAAACAGAAATACCTGGAAAAACTCAGCAGGTCTGGCAGCATCGGCGGAGAAGAGCACAGTTAACGTTTCGAGTCCTCGTGACCCTTCAACGGAACTAAGTAAAATTAGGAAAGGGATGAAATATAAGCTGGTTTAAGGGTGGGGGGGGGGGGTGGTTTGTTGGAACAAGCAGCCAGTGATAGGTGGAGATAACCAAAAGCTGTCACAGACAAAAGAACAAAGAAGTGTTGAAGGTGGTGATATTATCTAAAGGAATGTGCTAATTAAGAGTAGCAGACAGGACAGATAAGGTACAGATAACTCTAGTGGGGGTGGGGAATACTAAAAGGTAGAAATACATTTAAAAATAATGGAAATAGGTGGGAAAAGAAAAAATCTAAATAAATTATTGGAAAAAAGGGGGATTGGAGAGGATGGAGGAGAGAGTTCATGATCTAAAATTGCTGAACTCAATATTCAGTCCGGAAGGCTGTAAAGTGCCTAGTTGGAAGATGAGGTGCTGTTCCTCCAGTTTGCTTTGAGCTTCATTGGAACAATGCAGCAAGCCAAGGACAGACCTGTGGGCAAGAGAGCAGGGTGGAGTGTTGAAATGGCAAGCGACAGGGAGGTCTGGGTCATGCTTGCGGACAGACTGAAGGTGTTCTGCAAATCGGTCACCAAGTCTGCGTTTGGTCTCTCCAATGTAGAGGAAATCGCATTGGGAGCAACGAATGCAGTAGACTAAATTGAGGGAAGTGCAAGTGAAAAAGGAGTGTTTGGGCCCTTGGACGGTAAGGATAGAGGAAGTGAAGGGGCAGGTGTTGCATTTTCTGCGTTTGCATGGGGAGGTGCTGTGGGAGGGGGTTGAGGAGTAGGGGGTGACGGGAGGAGTGGACCAGGGTGTCACGGAGGGAACGATCCCTACGGAATGCCGCCAGGAGGTTGAAGGGAAGATGTGATTGGTGGTGGCATCATGCTGGAGTTGACAGAAATGGCGGAGGATGATCCTTTGAATGCGGAGGCTGGTGGGGTGATAAGTGAGGACAAGGAGGACCCTATCATGTTTCTGGGAGGGAGGAGAAGGCTTGAGGGCGGATGCGTGGGAGATGGGCCGGACACGATTGAGGGCCCTGTCAACTGCCGTTGGTGGAAAACATCTCTGACACTTCCCTTCCCTTCCTTGACCTAGGGAAACTATAGATCAATTAGCTCAACTTCAGTGATAGGAAAGATAATGGAAACCTTACTCAAAGATGTGGTAGCATATCTTCAGCATCTAGAAGTTTTTTCTAAAGAGTAGTCAGCACAGATTTCAAAAGGGAAGGTCATCCTTAACAAACCTGAATTCTTTGAAGAATGATCAGAAAAGATAGATAACAGTAGCCTAATAGACATAATGTATTAGATTTTTAAAAGGCCTTTGCAAAGGTAATACATGATAGACTAAGGACAAAACATGTGGAGGCAGGGGACAAGTAGCAGAATGGATAGAGATAAAAACAAAAAAACTGCGGATGCTGGAAATCCAAAACAAAAACAGAATTACCTGGAAAAACTCAGCAGGTCTGGCAGCATCGGCGGAGAAGAAAAGAGTTGACGTTTCGAGTCCTCATGACCCTTCGACAGAACTTGAGTTCGAGTCCAGGAAAGAGCTGAAATATAAGCTGGTGTGTGTGTGGGGGGCGGAGAGATAGAGAGACAGAGAGGTGGAGGGGGTTGGTGTGGTTGTAGCGACAAACAAGCAGTGATAGAAGCAGATCATCAAAAGATGTCAACAACAATAGTACAATAGAACACATAGGTGTTAAAGTTAAAGTTGGTGATATTATCTAAACGAATGTGCTAATTAAGAATGGATGGTAGGGCACTCAAGGTATAGCTCTAGTGGGTTTTTTTTTTATTTTATATAATGGAAATAGGTGGGAAAAGGAAAATCTTTATAATTTAGAGATAGAGATCTGGCTACAAAACAGAAAAGAGAACATAGGGGTTAAAAAGTTGGTTACTCAGATTGGAGAACAATTGGGAAGTGATGTCCTACAAGGGTCGGTGCTGGTATTATTGTTGTTCACCATCTATATAAACTATTTAAATTTAGGAATCAAAAGTATAATTTCAAAATTTATAGACATTAAATTGGAGCATGTAGTTAAAACAGAAGGACTGTGACAAGTTACAGGAAGATATTGGTAAACTTGCAGAATGGGTCTGTAATTGGCAACTGAACTTCAATATAGGTAAGTGTGAAGTGGTGCATTTTGGTCTGAATAAGGAAGTCACATTCTCCTTAGAAAATAAATTTCTAAGTTGGGTAGAGGAACAAAGGGATCCGGGGTACAGATATACAAATCAGTAGAAGAGCAAAGCAGGTCAATAAAGTCAGAAAAAAGGAAACCAAGCACTCAGATTTATTTCTGGAAGAATAGAATTGTAGAGCAGAAAGGCTATGTTAAACTTGTATAGAACATCAGTTAGACCTTACTTAGAGTATTGTGAAGAGCTCAATATATTATAATAAAGGTTGTGGAGGCACTGGAGAAGGTGCAAAAGAGATTTACTGATATCAGAAGAAATGAGAGGTTAAGCGTATCAAAAAAGTTTGAACAAGCTGGGGCTCTTTCTTTCTAGAAAAGAGGAAACTGAGTGGCAACCAGATAGATGCCTTTATAATTGAGAAAAGGTTTGATTAGGTTGACTTAGGGTAGATGTTTCCACTTGTGGGGGAGACCATAAATGTAAGATAGTCATTAATAAATCCAATTGGGAATGCAGGAGAAACTCCTGAACCTAGAAAACCATTAGAATATGGAAAGAGCTACCACATGGAGTTTAGGTGAACGGCATTAATGCATTTAAAGGGGAACTAAATAAACACATGATAGAGAAAGAAATAAAAGGATATGCTGATGGACAGATGAACCAGGGTAGGAGGAGGCTCATGTGGAACTTAAACACTGTTATGGACTTGTTGGACTGAATGGTATGTTTCTCTGCTGTAAGTCATATTTCAAACAGAAGATGCCCCCTAATTTAGAGATACATTCTATATGTGCACGTGATATATATGCACACAGATTTACACACACTCTATAACTTCAGAACAGTACATTGTTCTAAAAAATAAAACGAGATTCTGTCCCATCATGATTCAAAATTCAATGCTTCTCAATGATCCTTTAAACTTGGGTGATGTGCAGGCTGGGGGGGCAGGGAAGAAGAGGAGGCCGCTGGCCACAAATGCTACTTCAAAAACAGTTCATTTCTCTGTTTTAACGACTTGCACTTCTAAGAGATTTAGTCACTAATAATGTGACATACCTTCCCTTTTCAGCCATTTTACAATATTCCCCTTTTCCATTGTTGGTGATAGTGCAGGCATCAACACTTTGAGTGGAGCAACACCTACAGGAGACAGGAAGAAATTCATTAACCACTAGTTTTTTCACGCAAAAAGCTCACGAATACCAACTTATGAAACTTAGGAAAGCTGATGAACAGCTTCAACACAAGTAAACAAAAGTCCAACAGAGAACAGACCATTAAGCAAGTTAAAATTCTCAAAGTGATAAAAAGGAATTTAATCAGTATTTCAGGATCATATTCCAAAATTCATTGTTTTTCTGTGAAATATTGTTGTGCTTTTGTCCGACCCCAAAATTCTCTCAATGAGTACAATCAGTTAGAGCCTTCATGTGGAGTTGAAAGGAAAATTTAGATAAGTATTGAAGAGAATATGAAGAGAGGCATAGGTAAGACATAATTGCTAAATCCTCGCTTTAAGCACAAAAATTGAGTTTACGTGGGAACTTGGAAATCTACTGCTTGCCATAATAGCAACACATATAGGCCCTTTAGCCCCTCGACCCTATTTTGCCATTCAATGAGATCCTGTGCCTGCAAAAGTTGAGTGACTGTATAAAAAGTGAACATTTGGCAACTTGCTAAACATTTTGAAACTTCCTGCGGAATGGATGCCATCATTTTTGCTACTTTGCCTCAGGATCTATCTTTATATTTACGTTTAGCTTAATCTTGTAGATTGGTCTTGGATCCACGCTTTTTTGCTCTTTATCTGTGAGCACCTTTTTTGAATAATGTCAAGTGCAGCAAGACTTTTATTAAGCAGCATACTAATAAACAACTAATTGTAAATGTAATTGCTACATATATAAATATTGACTTTATTCATGAAGGTTTAACCCATCAACTAAGAAGCCTTAAAGGGATAGATAAATAATGAAATACAATGAAATTCCTGGCTGGATAGAATTGAATGGTTGTTTCGTATAAATAAATTATTCGCTAATTGAGCAATGACTGAATAATCAAATACCAGATATATATTTTATTTCCTAACAGGAATAAATCAATTGTTGAGATAAGTAACTTTTCTAACTTTTTGCACCCCCCAACCCCACCCAACTTGCGTTTTCTCTCTTCTGCCAGTTTGGGTAACTTCCCCTTCGTTAACAGTTGGTCTAGCATAGCTGCTAACAAGTCTATCACTGACTCTCCGTACCCTGCTGAATCAAAAAGATAATCTGGAAATAAGTGCAAAATACTGCAGATGCTGGAAATCTGAAACAAAAACAAAAATTGCTGGAAAAACTCAGCAGGTCCTACAGTATCTGTGGAGAGAAGGACAGAGTTAACATTTTGAGCCTGTATGACTCTTCTTCAGAACTAAAGAGAAATAGAAATGTGGCGAAATATATACTGTATAAGCGGGGTGGGACAAATGAAGCTGGATAGAAGGCCAGTGATAGATGAAGGCAAAGGAGAGATTGCAAAAGATGTCATAAACAAAAGGTCGAAGGAGTGTTGATGGTGGTGGTACTGGCTAAAGGAGGTGCTAATAGTGGTATTAAGAGTAGTAAGCGGATGAGCAAGTGACAGATGGTCCTAGTGGAGGTGCGGTGGGAGGAGGGGATGGTGTGGGAGAAAAGATCAAAATAGGCTAAAAGGTGGGGATAAAACAATGAATGGAAATAGATTTAAAAAATAATAATAGAAATGGGTGGGAAAAAATTTTAAAAACTAAAATTAAAAAATATATATTTGTAAAAAGGGGATCAAAAAGGGGTGAGGATGAAGGAGAGATTTCATGATCTGAAGTTGTTGAACTCAATGTTAAGTCCGGAAGGCTGTAAAGTGCCTAATCTGAAGATGAGATGCTGTTCCTCCGGTTTGCGCTCAGCTTCACTGGAACATTGCAGCAGGCCAAGGACGGGTATGTGGGCATGAGAGCAGGGTGGTGTGTTGAATTGGCAAGCGACAGGAAGGTCTGGGTCATGCTTGTGGACAGACCGAAGGTGTTCCGCAAAGCGGTCACCCAGTTTGCCTTTGGTCTCTCCAATGTAGAGGAGACCGCATTGGGAGCAGCGAATACAGTAGACCAAATTGAAGGAAGTGCAAGGGAAGTGCTGCTTCACTTGAAGGGAGTGTTTGGGCCCTTGGACGGTGAGAAGGGAGTAAGTAAGGGGGCAGGTGTTGCACCTTCTGCGGCTGCATGGGAAGGTGCCATGGGAGGGGGTTAAGGTGTAGGGGATGATGGAGGAGTGAACCAGGGTATCCCGGACGATAGTCTGGAGAATTTAGCAATAGATTAGTTTACCCACAGTTGCTAATGCAAAATGCTGTTTGGGTGTTGTTTTGACAGTCATTTATAACATTGTTAAAACAAAGTTCAGATCTATCAAAAATAGGTGTTCTTAGCGGTGAGAACAGCAGTTGTTGGAATGTTACATTAGGTGATAGTCATCTACTTGTAGTCGGCTGGTAGAGACCTGCAAAATCATAGGAGCTGAAGTGGATGAGACATAATGAAGAAACTAAGAATATTTTCCTTTTTTTCCCGTTTTTTAAATTCTTTCTTGGGATGTGAGTGTTGCTGGCAATACCAGTACTGTTGCCTATTCCTAATTGCCCTTGAACGGTGTAGCTTGCTAGATCATTTCAGAGGACAGTTAAGAGTCAACCACATCGCTGAGGGTCTGGAGCCACAAGTTTGCCAGACCAGGTAAGGATGGCAGATCTCCTTGTCCAAAAGATTAGTGAACCAGGTGGGTTTTTTTTTTTACAATAATCAAAGGTAGTTTCATGGTCACCATTACTGGCACTATCTTTACATTCCCGATTTTATCAACTGAATTTTAATTTCACCAGCTGCCACAACAGGATTTAAACCCAATTCTCCAGGACATTAGCTAGGGCCTCTGGATTGTTAGTCCAGTGACATTGCCACTATGTCACCATCTCAATGGTCGACAATGGATCTTTCCCAGAGAGACAAACTTTGACGTGGAGGGTTGCTAGCCCAGCCTTTATAATTCCATTGGAAGTCTCAGGGAAGAGGCGCGAGGTGGTCCCATAGGTCACGCAAAGGCTTTTCACATCCAAAATCAGGGTTCAAATGTAGACTGATGGACAAATAACTCTTTTGTTAACTGCACAGGTGCACCAATGTGAAACTAACTTGAACACTACAATCCAGTTTGTACAAGGTCCAAGTCTACAGTCCAAAACTCCACCTAATCCAGCACTGTTATGACACAGTTGACAGTAAATGCTGAGGTGTTCAAATCCTAAATGAAACCTTGAAACAACTGCCACAACTTGTTTTGCAATTTGCATAAATTTCAAGATGGGTGCCTTGAATTCAGTAGCAATAAGACCACCAAATCTTATAGGTTTTTACAAAAATAGATTAAATATTTAACAAAAATGATTTTTAAGCACACACATAAGTCTACAAATTACTACTATAACTTCCAAATCCCCTAATTAATTTAACTCCCAGTTACACTTTCGTTAAGGCAACAGTATGACAGAGATTTTAAAAGACCCCCATGTTTGCCGTATTTACATCAAAACCTTCAGAGCAGCTGCCTTTAATCCAATTAAGTCTCTCTCACACACACACACACATATATACCGCTAATTTACAATAAATTCCAATAACATTGAGAATAATTTTATCTTCCTGACAAGCACTGATTAGCAGCCCCGCTCAAAGAGGCCTGAGGCGGCAAGAGGAAAAGTCTGGGGGCAAAAAAGGATGCTCTCCTGAAGTTGGGATGAGTAGAACTTCTAGCCTGAATGTAACTCTGCTACAAAGTTCATAGGCACACTGAGTCAATCTAACCTAGCTACCTCTCAATAACTATCACAGTTTATGTTTATGCAGACGTGTCTCAACCAACCCCAACAGACTTATTGTACTGAAAATAAGGTGTGAATTTAATTAGCTGTTTCATGGCAGTAAATTAGAATAAATATTGGCATATTTTATAAATGTTATTGGAACATGGACAATTAAGAAACAAAGGAATTAGATTATAATCAGCTAAACAAAGACATAGTCCCCAATATTTATGGGGAGGCTGGGAGGGGGCAAGGGCGCCTGTCAACGATCGACAAAACCCGACAATGCTGCAAACACAGAGGTGCTGCCGAATTTAAGAGCAGGACTTCATCAGAATTTTTAAAAACACTGTTTCTTGTGCAGTAACCAGACAAATTAGTTGGCCAGTTGACGAGTAGGAAAGCCAGCAGTTCAAGACAGCAGCTGGGAATATTCCCCAGCAACCAAGAAGAACATGGGTCATGATGGGGGAGAGGCTGTATTCAGAGTGTGGAGGATGGTCAGAAGAATGCAGCAGGTTTGCCTGGGGAGAAGAGAAGCACGATGAATCATCCTGGCCCACAAGCAGTGCTGGAAAGGGACTTACCTGCCGCATTTGACAGCTCCCTTCTCAGTTTAGCTCTCAAGCCCCAGGAAATCCATGCTGGAGATGTTATCTTGAAAATTACTGACAAATTTTGAGTCACCGAGCCTTACTTCAATATTATGATTATCAATCCACCTCTCAATAGTGGGTACTCAGGTGACCCCGAATCCAGTCCGGTTAAACCGGATTCAGATGTGTTTGCGATGGGCTGGGTCAGCTTTTTCTTTTTAATCAATTTAACCCCCCTGCCACTCCTAACACAGCCTCACCAGTCCTGGAGTGGGCTGGAGTTCAAAACATACCCCATAATTAAAGTCTGAGAATGGACATGATCAAGTTCCTGTGAGTGGAACTGAAAATGTTAGGCATGGGTTGAGGAATCAGATAGGAGGAAACCACTAGCAGGGTGGATAGGAGAGTGTCTATGGAGATTGTCTAGATGGGCATTCAGAAGGCATATAATAAGCTTTCCCAAGAGAGACTGGCAAAAATAAAAGTACAAAGATATGGAGGCAACCTCGTGAAACGGGCTAGTCATTAGTTGGGTGGTACAAGACAGAATCAAGAAAAAGAGAATGCCCTTTGATCAGCAGAATGTGACAAGTGGTGTTCTTCAGCAAACTCTATGAAGACTGTCCATTTCTACCTCCATAACATCATCCTGTCTCTGCCTGCCTCAGTTTATCTGAGCTGATTCAACAGCAAGCAGAGATGACAGCCAGGGATGTTCATTCAAAATTGAACATTGATCAGAAATATACATAGCTAAATAAAGAACAGTGAAATAAAGTAACATGTTGATTTGCTGTGTGTCAGACCTGTCATTTGAGTTAAGGCAAGGAGATTCAACTAAACTAAACTTGGTGACCTTTCCCTACCTTTCCTGATTTGCTAGTCATTCCTTACGAAAGAAATTGAAGCTGACTGACTGCCACGTCTATGTCCAATGCTACAGGGACATGGACAGTGAAGTTCATTTTATGAATGCAGATAATTTATGTATATGGTGTATTAAACACCAGGCACCAAATAGGGCTTCATTCTTGGGAACTGGAAATATTCCACCTATCCAGTATATGTGTTCGACATGACCCCATAATCTCCTCTTGTGGACTTTCCTTCAGTGTTCAATCATGAAAATTACTAATTACAACAAAACTACAGTGAACATTTATTGCCATTATATCCTGAAATCAGGTAATGTACCCATTGACTGCAATACATCTAGATAATACAATACTGTGAAAAATTATCACTATATAGGAAGTGGTTTTTCCTTATTTAATCCAGATACACATTTGAGGGCCTTTTAAATTCAACAGAGGTTACACTAATCCACGACTCGCCAGCCTTATAACATGTTTCATCTGACACACCCATTTCAGAAATAACTAAATCAACGTAAAAGTGACATCTTCATTGGGAAGTTTCAAAGGTTAAGAACTTTGCTATCTTTGCTGCAGGTAAATGTTTATCCAGCTTCCCCTGAAATACATTTACACTATTTAGCAATAAAGCAAATCAAAGAACTCTAGGTCCATGAGCCTGGCATCAGGAACAGATAAAATACTCCAAGGAATCCTTAGGGATGCGCCACATGATTAGACTGAACAGGCCCCATCAGGGGCCCACCACATGACTTCCTGAAAAGGTGGTGTTTTACCAATTTGATTGTTTTTTTCAAGAAGTTATCAGGTTGTGGACAAGGGAAACATTGCCCGCCTGGCACTTCTGGCTGAAGATAATTGCAAATGCTTTAGCTTTGTCTTTTGCATTGATGTGCTTGGCTTCTCCATCATTGAGGATGGGGATATTTGTGGAGCCTCTTCCTCCTGTTAGTTGTTTAATTGTCCACCCCCATTCACAATTGGATGTGGCAGGAATGCAGAGCTTTGATCTGATTTGCTGGTTGTGGGATCGCTTAGCTCTGTCTATCACTTGCTGCTTCCATTGTTTGGCATACAAGTAGTTCTGTGTTACAGCTTCACGAGGTTGTCACATCATTTTTAGGTATGCCTGGTGCTGCCCTGCCATGCTCTCCTGCACTCCTCATCGAATCAGGATTGATCCCCTAGCTTGATGGTAATGGTAGGGTGAAGGATATGCCATGCCACAAATCTGTTGGAGCTAATGGCCTGCAGCCCTCATGGATACCCAGTTTTGAGCTGCTGGGTCACTTGTGAATGTATTCCATTTAGCACAATTATAGTGCCACACAACACGATTGGGGGTATCCTCAATGTGAAGACTGGATTTTGTCACCACAAGGTGGTCACTCCTACCAATACTCTCATGGGCCAGATGCATCTGCAACAGGCAGACTGGTAAGGACAAGATCTGGTAGGTTTTCCCTCTCCACCTATATGGTAGATATGGCCTTCAGGACTTGCCAGTTAAATCAGTAGTGGTGCTTCAAAGCCACTCTTGATGATGGGCACTGAATTTCCTCACCCTCTGTGCTTCTTCCAAGCTGTGCTCAACATGGTGGAGCACTGATTCATCAGCTGAGGAAGGGCGGGAGTGGTAACAAGCAAGAGGTTGTCTTGCCCTTGTTTGACCTGACTTCACAGAGTCAATGTTAAAGACTCCCAGGGCAACTCCCTCCCAACTCTGTACCACTGTGCCCCCACTTCTAGTGGGTCTGTCCTGACAGTGGAACAGGGCATCCTCAGGGATGTCTGGGACATTGTCTGTAAGGTATGATCCCGTGAGTATGACTATGTCAGGTAATCGCTTGACTAGTCCATGGGACAGTACTCCCAATTTTGGCACAAACCCCCAGTTGTTAGTAAAGAGGACTTTGCAGGGTTGACAGGGAACGACATTGTCACTTCTGGCGACTAGGTCAATGGTGGGTTGCCCATCCGGTTTTATTCCTTTTTTGACTTTTCTTGTAGCAGTTTGGTAGAACTGAGAGGTTGCTTGGGCATTTCAGAGGGCAGTTATGATTCAGCCACATCGTTATAGGTCTGGAGTCACAGTATGCCAGGCAAGATGGCAGATTTCCTTCCCTAAAGGGGCATTAGTGAACCAAATGGGTTTTTACAACAATCTGATAGTTTCATGGTTGCCATTACAGTACTGAAGCTAGCTTTTAAATCCAGATTTATTAATTAATTGGGTTTAAATTCCACCAGCTGTCATGGTGGGATTTGCACCCATGTGCCCCA
This sequence comes from Carcharodon carcharias, assembly GCF_017639515.1. Taxonomy (NCBI): domain Eukaryota; kingdom Metazoa; phylum Chordata; class Chondrichthyes; order Lamniformes; family Lamnidae; genus Carcharodon; species Carcharodon carcharias. The sequence goes on from NC_054476.1 coordinate 82,412,047, forward strand.
GAGCATTAACCTGGGTCTCTGCATTACTAGTCCAGTTACATCACCACTAGACCATTATTGCTCTACTTGTGTCACTTAATTTCCTAAGATGAAATCAAGGAATGCTGCTTTTCTTGTTGGATGACAAACAGACCAATTCAGGAGCAGTCCTTGATGCTTTCTCACTGTGACGATATACATTGCTTTGTTATATTGGATATATATGATAGTTATTATTGAATCTGTTTCCACTATCTTGTCAGACATTGCATTCCACATCATAACAACTCACTGCTCAAATGTCCTTTCCTCATGTCATCTCTGGTTCTTCCGTTAATTACCTTAAATTTGAGTCCTCTAGTTGCCAACCTTATGCCACTGGAAACAGTTTCTCCTTATTCACATAAATGCTTCATGGTTTTGGACACTCCATCAAATTTCCCCTTAACCTTCTCTGCTCTAAGGAGAACTCACCCAGTTTCTCTAACCTCTCCAGCTAAACCTGGTGCCATTCTAGTAAAATAAAAGCAAAAAACTGCAAATGCTGGAAATCCGAAACAAAAACAAAAATACCTGGAGAAACTCAGCAGGTCTGACAGCATCTGCGGAGAGGAAGACAGTTAACGTTTCGAGTCCATATGACTCTTCACCAGAACTAGTTCTTCACCATTCTAGTAAGTCTCCTCTGCATCCTCTCTGAGGCCATCTCTGCTAAAGTATGGAGTCCAGAGTTGGCCATAATACTTCAGCAGAGCCTGGCATGTATTTTAAAGGGTTAGCATAACTTGCTTAATTTTGGCCTCTATGCCTCTACTTATAAAGTCATAAAACCAATATACTTCTGTTTTTTTTAAAAAATAGTCTTCTCAACTTGTCCTGCCACCTTCAAAGACTTGTAAATCTCCAGGTCTCTCTGTTATTGCACATGCCTTAAAATTGTACCATTTATTTTCTATTGCCCACAAAAATGAATCGCTGCATTCTATAAGTGGCAAGTAATATTCACACTACACAAGTGCCAGGCAATGATCATCTCCAACAAGAGGATCTAACCATCTCCCCTTGACATTCACTGGCATTACCATCACTGAATCCCCCACTATCAACATCCTGGGGGTTACCATTGACCAGAAACTGAACTGGACTAGCCATATAAATGCTGTGGCTGCAAGAGCAGGTCAGAGGCTGGGAATCCTGTGGTGAGTCACCTCTTTACCTCCCCAGATCCTGTCGACCATCTACAAGGCACAAGTCAGGAGTGTGATGGAATACTCTCCACTTGCCTGGATGAGTGCAGCTCCAACAACCTCAAGAAGCGCGACACCATCCAGGACAAAGCAGCCCACTTGATTGACACCCTACCCACCTTCAACATTCACTCCCTCCAACAGCGATGTAGAGTTGCAACAGTGTGTCCCATCTACAAGATGCACTGCAGCAACTCACCAAGGCTCCTTCAACAAACCTTCCAAACCCACGACCTCTACCAACTAGAAGGGCAGCAGATACATGGGACCACCGCCACCTGCAAGTTCCCCTCCAAGTTACGCACCATCCTGACTTGGAATTATCTCACTTCCTTCATTGCCACTGAATCAAAATCCTGGAACTCCCTCCCTAACAGCGCTGTGGGTGACACCCCATGGACTGCAGCGGTTCAGAAAGGCATCTCACCACCATCTTCTCAAGGGCAATTAGGATGGGCAATAAAATTGACCTAGCCAACAACATCCACATCCCTTAAACGAATATGGAAAAAAATTTCCTCTCCATGTATCTGCCCCATTTCACCAGTCTATCCAGGTCCTCCTGAAACCTGCCAGCATCAGTAGCCATTAATGCTCCTAACTCTCAATTTTGTTTTTAAATAAATTGCTTTAAATTTAAACGTTACTCAAACTTCAATTCGTTTAAATGTTTAGCTTTACTCTTCTTCCTAGTTTTCCCATTTAACTTTAGATATTGTAAGATCAGTTTATAACACTGTAATAATCTATCATGAAATTTTTGGTCATTTTTCATTTCTGCTAAGCCTTGTGGTTTTATTCCACTGGCTTTAACTCTGCTCCCCTATTCTGTCAATTCTGAAGCCTAGACTCTCCTGTTCAGTATGCAACCACATCTATTCATGTATCGGAAAGGAAGAGGACCAAGAATAATCATAAGTATAAAGAGGAGAAGCCTGAGGAAGCTGGGGCCTCCCTACCCGCCCACACCCCAGGGTGCTGGGGCTGCCCTACCCGCCCACACCCCAGGGCGCTGGGGCCGCCCTACCTGCCCACACCCCAGGGCGCTGGGGCCGCCTTACCTGCCCACACCCCAGGGCGCTGGGGCCGCCTTACCCGCCCACACCCCAGGGCGCTGGGGCCACCCTACCCGCCCACACCCCAGGGTGCTGGGGCCACCCTACCCGCCCACACCCCAGGGTGCTGGGGCCTCCCGACCCACAAACACCCAAGGGTGTTATTTCCCACCTCAGGTCATTGTATTGCCTGATGCTTCTCGCCCAGAATGTTTGTATCTCCAGCCCCATACCCTCCATACCTCTCACCCATTCTCCCTCCATTCCCCCCTCCACTCTCCCTCCCTCTCCCCACATTCACCCCCTCTGTCCCATTACCCAACTCTCCTTTGCATCCTCATTCCTCCCCACCCTCCCCCACTACCCACTCACTCCCTCCATTCCCCCTCACTCCCTCCATTCCCCCTCAAAGTCCCCCATCTGCCCCATTAGCCCCTTGCTCCCCATTCGCCCCATTATGCCCTCCCTCGCTCCTCTCCATTCCCCCCACCCTCCGCCACATTCCACCCCCACCCTCCCTCCCTCCCCGATTTGACCCCCACCCTCCCTCCCCAATTCCACCCCCACCCTCCCTCCCCAATTCCAAACCCCTCCCGGATTCCACCCCCACCCTCCCCCCGATTCCATTCCACCCCACCCAACCCACCCACCCTCCCACACCCCCCACCCTCCCTCCCCCATTCCATCCCACCCAACCCACCCACCCTCCCTCCCTCATTCCGCCCCCGCCCGCCCTCCCTCCCTCCCCCATTCCGCCCCCGCCCGCCCTCCCTCCCTCCCCCATTCCGCCCCCGCCCGCCCTCCCTCCCTCCCCCATTCCGCCCCCGCCCGCCCTCCCTCCCTCCCCCATTCCGCCCCCGCCCGCCCTCCCTCCCTCTCCCATTCCGCCCCCCGCCCGCCCTCCCTTCCTCCCTCCCCCATTCCGCCCCCGCCCGCCCTCCCTCCCTCCCTCCCCCATTCCGCCCCCGCCCGCCCTCCCTCCCTCCCTCCCCCATTCCGCCCCCGCCCGCCCTCCCTCCCTCCCTCCCCCATTCCGCCCCCGCCCGCCCTCCCTCCCTCCCTCCCCCATTCCGCCCCCGCCCGCCCTCCCTCCCTCCCTCCCCCATTCCGCCCCCGCCCGCCCTCCCTCCCCCATTCCGCCCCCGCCCGCCCTCCCTCCCCCATTCCGCCCCCGCCCACCCTCCCTCCCCCATTCCGCCCCCGCCCGCTCTCCCTCCCTCCCCCCCCATTCCGCACCCCCTCCCTCCCCCATTCCGCACCCCCCTCCCCATTCCGCCCTCCCCTCCCTCCCCATTCCGCCCTCCCTCCCCCATTCCGCCCCCGCCCGCCCTCCCTCCTTCCCCCATTCCGCCCCCGCCCGCCTCCTCCCTCCCCCATTCCGCCCCCGCCCGCCCCCTCTCCCTCCCCCATTCCGCCCCCACCCGCCGTCTCTCCCTCCCCCATTCCGCCCCCGCCCGCCCTCCCTCCCCCATTCCGCACCCCCCTCCCTCCCTCCCCCATTCCGCCCCCCCTCCCTCCCCCATTCCGCCCCCCCTCCCTCCTCCATTCCGCCCCCCCTCCCTCCTCCATTCCGCCCCCGCCCGCCCGCCCTCCCCATTCCACCCCCGCCCACCCTCCCTCCAAAACATCCACGCCTCCCCCGAAACGCCGCTCCCCTCTCCAGTACTCACACACCCTTCCATTCCCTACATATCCGCATGCCCCCCAATATGCCCAACTACCCCAACCCCCTCTCTTCCCCACCTCTATGTCTCCCACTCACCCCATTTCCCACCTCGCCCCATATCCTCAATGCCCCCCTACTCCCCATACCTCCAACGACCCCTACCCACCAGACCACTCACCTCCCCATATCTCCCACAACCCCCCGGCCCCCATATCCTCCATGCATCTCCCATCAAATTCCCCGTGCCCTCCCGTAACCTCCCATCTCCCCCACGCCCCTCGCCTCCTCCCATCTAACCCCCTCCCATCTCCCCCACTGCATACCTACCCCCCCGCCCCTCCCTGACACACCCCACACCCTGCTCCCCTCTTACACCCACCCACCAAGCCCCTGCTCCCCCCTTACACACACCCACCCAGCCTCCGCTCCATACGTACACTCTACCAGCCCCTGCTCCCCCACCTTATATCCACCCAGCCCCTGTTCCCACCATATCCCCCACTCCCCCCATATAATCACCCAGCGCTGCTCACCCCTCCATATCCCCCCACTCCCCCATATACCCACAGAGCCCTTCCTCGCCCCATTTCCCCTACACCCCCCGTATACCCACCTAACTCTTGCTCGCCCCCCCCCCATATTCCACCACTCCTCCATATACCGACCCAACACCTGATCCTCCCAATTTCCACCAGTCACCCCATATACCCACCTGCTCTCCCTATGTCGCCCTCTATCCCAATATACCCACCCAGCCTCTATTCCCCCCGTCCCCCGTATACCCACCCAGGCCCCGCTCTCCCCATACACAACCACCACCACCACCCCTCCGTAAACACCCCCGTCCCCAGTCCCTCTTCTCCCCGGATCCCGTCCGGCGGTGTCACTCACCAAGCAGCCGATGGCTAGAGCCCAGGTACCGGCAGCCGCCGAGCCACGGGACGGCGGCGGTGGCGAGCGGGAGGTTTCGAGGCGAAAGAGCCGCGCGAAGGACACGGAAGGAGCCGAGCAAGGAGGCGGCCATGATGGCAAGTGTCCTAGCAACCCGGGGGGGGGTGGGCGGGGCGGGGCCTAGTGATCAGCCCGAGAGGATCAGAGGGTCAACAATGGAGCTTGGGCCGGAGGTGAGGTCTGGCGGCGGCGGGTGAGGCTGGGGCTGGAGGAGAGGCCTGGGGCCTGGGCTGGCGGGACGGCGGAGGGGTGGTTGGCAGTGAGGCCGCACTCAGGGGTCTGGGCCTATATCGTGCACTTGCTGCCGGTCTCAGGTCAGACTGAGTCCGGTTTATCTCAGGGCAGCAACTTCACAGCCAGAGACACAAGGTCAGTAGCTGTGTCTATACTGGTATTGCTCGGTAATTAGGGAGGATAGATACTGATTAATTCATTTAAAAAGCAAGCTCTTATCACTGTGGACCCCAATTATCTATAATCCAGGTGCCTCTCTTTTTGGATTCGGCTGTTACATGTTTGGACCATAGGATTTGAGAGAGGGAGTAGGCCATTCGGCCCTTTGAACCTGCTCCATCCATCATTCAATAAGATCATGGCTGATCTGGTTGTGGTTTCAGCTCCACTTTGCTGTCTGCCCGCCATAACCTGTGCCTCCCTTGCCTATCAAAAATCTGTTTATCGCAGCTTTGAGTATATTCAATAATCCGATCTCCGCTGATTTCTGGGGATGAGAAGTCCACATTTTAACATTCTTCTGAGAGAAACAATTTGTTCTCATCTCCACCTTAAAAGGGAGACCTCTTCTTATTAAATCACGTCCCCTAGTCCTAGTCTCCCTGAAAAGTGGAAACGTCCTCCCGGTATCCACCCTATCAAGTTTCCTCAAGATCTTAGATGTTTCAATAAGATCACCTCTCATTCTTCTAAACTCTAATGGGTATAGGCCCAACCTGTTCAATCTTTTTTCGTAGGATAAGCCCTTCATCCCAGGAATGAGTTGAGTGAACCTTCTCTGTACTGCTAATGCAATTATATATTTTTTTCAAAAACAGAGACCAGAACTGTACATATTATTCCAGATGTGGTCTCACCAAGGCCCTATAACACTGCAGTAAAGCTTCCCTACTTTTATATTCCATTCTCTTTGCAATAAACACCAACATTCCATTTGCCTTCCTAATCTAGTGCTGTACCTGCATACTAACTTCTTGAGATTCATGTACCAGGACACTCAGATTTCTCTGTAGTACTAAGTTCTAAAGTCTGAAGTTCACATTTTCCCATATTATACTGCTTCTGCCAATTTTGCCCACTTGCTTAACTTATCTATATCCTTTTGCAGACTCTCTACTTCCTCTTGAGAACTTCATTACTATCATGGTGTCATCAGCAAATTTAGCTACCGTACATTTGGTCCCTTCATCCAGATCAGTGATGTAGATTGTAAATAGTTGAGGCTCCAACACTGATGCCTGTGGCACTCCACTAGCTACAGCTTGCCAACCTGTTAGCTAACCTTTACCCCTCAGCTTTCCTTTATCCATGCTATTATGTTACCCCTATCCCATGTTCTCTTATCTCATTAATATAGATTGTAAATAGTTGAGGCCCCATGTGACACTCCACAAGTTACAGCTTGCCAACCCACACCTTTGATGTAGCACCTTATCAAATGCCTTTTGGAAATCCAAATACACCACATCTACAGGTTCCCCTTTATGCACCTTGTTGCTTCCTCAAAAAATCTAAGAAATTAGTTAAGCATGATTTCCCTTTCACAAAGCCATGTTGACTCTGCCTGATCACATTATGATTTTCTAAGTTTCCTGCTATAATCTCCTCAATGAATTTTAGCAATTTCCCTATGATAGGTATTAGGCTAACTGGCCTATGGTTTTCTGCTTTCTGCCTCCCTCCTTTCTTGAATAAAGGTGTTACATTAGCTATTTTCCAATCCACTGCAACCCTTCCAGAATCTAAGGAATCTTGAAAGATTATAACCAATGCACCTACTCTACAGCTAGTTTCCTAAGCCGTCTACAGTGAAGACAGACACAAAATACCTGTTCAACACCTCCACCATTTCCTTGTTTTCCATTATCAATTCCCCAGACTCTCTCTCTAGAAGACCAACATGAGCTTTAGTTACCCTTTTACTTTTTCAATATTTGTAGAAATTCTTATTATTTGTTTTTATATTACTAGCTAGATTTCTCATACTCAACTTTCTCCTTCCTTATTACTTCTTTAGTCATTCTCTGCTGGTTCTTAAAATCTGACCAATCTTCTGACCAACCATTAATCTTTGCAGATTTGTGCACTGTTTCTTCCAATTTCATAGAATCCTTGACCTCTTTATTCAGCCACGGATGATGCATTCTTCTCAAAGAATCTTTCTTTCTTTCTTTCCAGGTTAAACCTTTGTTGAGAGTTATTAAATATGACTTTAAAAGTCTGCCACTGCATCTCTACTGTCCAACCTTTTAAACTAGTATCCCAGTTCACTTTAGCTAGCTCTGTTTCATACCCTTATAATTAGATAATTATTCAGCTTTAAAACACTTGTCTTAGACCCACACTTAACCCCTTCAAACTGAACTTGACATTCTATCATGTTATGATTGCTGCCACCTAAAAGGTCCTTTACCATGAGGTTATTGATTAATTCTGTCTCATTGCTCATTACCAGGTCTAGAATAGCCTTCTCCCTGGTTGGCTGTAGAACTGCTCTAAGAAATTGTCCCACATACAGTCTAGTAACTTATTTTCCAGACTACCTTTGCCAATCTGATTCATCCAGTCTACATGTAAATTAAAGTCACCTGTGATTATTGTGATATCTTTCTTATATGCCCCATTTATTTCTTCATGTACACTCTGTCCTACAGTGTAACTACTGTTAGGATGTCTATAAGCTACTCCCACAAGTGAGCTCTTACCTTTACTATTTCTTATCTCTACCCAAACTGATTCTACATCTCACTCTTTGGAGCTAAGGTCATCTCTCAGTACAGTACTAATGACATCCTTAAGTAACAGAGTTACCCCACCACCTTTCCCTAGCTGCCTATCTTTTGAAATGCCAAATATCCTTTAATATTCAGGTCTCATCCTTGGTCATCCTGCAACCATGTCTGTGATGGCTATCAGGTCATACATATTTATTTTTATGTGTGCCAAAGTTCATCCATCTTGTTCTGAATGCTGTGCACATTCAGATACAGAGCCTTTAGCTTTGTCTTTTTACCATTTTTGTAATCTCTGGCCTTATCTGCTAGTGTACTAAATTTGTACTCTCTGTCCCTTCCTGCCACATTCTGGTTATCTTTACCCAAAATCACTACCCTGCTCTGGTGCCTCATTGTTACCCTTTGATTTACTATATCTCCTTTCACATGATCCCTTCCCCCCACTATTTAGTTTAAAGCCCTCTCTACCACCCTTGTTGTAAGGCTTGCCAAAACACTGGTCCCAGCATGGTTCAGGTGAATCCCAAAGGTACAGCTCCCACTTTCCCCAGCACTGGAGCCAGTGCTCCATGAATCAAAACCCATTTCTCCCACACTAGTCTTTGAGCCACGCATTCAACTTTCTAATCTTATTTACCCAATGGCAATTTGTTTGTAGCTCAGATAATCAGCGATTATTACCTTTTGAGGTTCTGCTTTTTAATTTAGCCCCAACTGCTCATAATCCCTAAGCAGAACCTCTTTCCTAGACCTATCTGTCATTGGTACCACAACAACTGGATCCTCCCCCTCCCAATGCAAGTTCCTTTCCAGACCCGAGCAGCTGTCCCAAACCCTGGCACTGGGCAGGCAACTCAGCCGTCTGGACAAACACTCCCTACTGCAGAGAACTGTGTCTATCCTTCTGACTATGCTGTCCCCTACTACCATTGCAATCCTATTAACTCCCCCTACTTGAATGGCCTCCTGTACTACTTTACAACGGTCAGTTCGCTCATCCATTCTGCAACCTCCGCTTTCATCCCCACAAGGTGCAAAAACCATGAAGCTATTGGACAATTGTAAGGGCAGAGGCTCCTCTGGTTCTACATTCTCGATCCCTTTACCTGCCTCACTTGCAGTCACACTCTCTTGTGCACTGACCAAATCAGAAGACCCTGACCTAAGGGGTATGACCGTCTCCTGGAACAAAGTGTCCAGGTAACTTTCCCCTTCCCTGATGTGTTGTCTGCAGCTTGGTCTCCAGCTCAGTAACTCTGAGCCTCAAGCTGCTGACACCTACTACAGCCGTGTTTGCCCTGGATCACACTGGTGTCTAGGAACTCCCACATTCTGCAGTCACAATGCATCACCTGCCCTGCCATCTTTATTATGTTTTAATAATTTATTGTTATTTTTTAAATTTATAATTAGTAAATCCAACTACTCCCAATGAGCTTTACTACTGCTAGTAAACCTTACTAATAAAACCTTACAATTACTGATAAATTACCTAAGTTTTGAAAGATAAATGAGCAACTCACCAACCAATCACTTACCTGCTTCCCTCCTCTTTAACTGCACCAGATTCCCAAGTTCACATTCTAACTAGCTGCACTCAGTGATGAATTTGTGTTTACATGTTGCCAGAGCTGTTTCTTTCTTCCTCCACAGCTTATATTTCCAAGCATGCCTGCACAATATATCCCCAAGACCTCTTTGAAATGTGTAGTTGTAGTTTTCTGAAATCCTGACCCCAATGGCTTCTAAACATTTTTTCTCTGACCAGATGGGGGAGGAACACTGTTTTAACTGTTGCAGGATGTCTGGCTGTGATGGGATTCACAGTTCAGTTCCTTGTACTGGGGATAGATACAACAAATATTACAAGCTTTATGTTGCACGATTAGTTAAAATCAAAGCTCGTGGATCTGATTAGAAGACCAAGAGCAGGATTAAGGGACATGTACTTAATTGGAAGGAAGGGACTAGTTGTGTACCACAAGGATCTCTGCTGGGGCCTCAACTATTCATTATATTTATTAGCAACTTAGATAACACAATAGAAAACCATATAACCGAGTTTTCCAAAGACACAAAGATTGTTGCATGGTAGTAGTGTAGTTGGGAGCATTAAATTACAGAAAAGACTTTGATAGTTTAAGTGAGTGGGCAAAACTGCGCAGGATGCATTTCATTGCACTCAGCGTGAGGTCATCTTTTTGGATGGATGACCTCAAAAAAGGAAGGATCTGAGTAGTGTTTAAATGTTGAAAAGCTTGGAACAGTAAGGGTCCAAAGAGAATTAGGGTCCATGTATTAAAATGTCATGATTAGGTACAAAAATAATCAAAAAGACTAAAGAAATGTTAGCCTTTAGAAGTAGAAGTCTAGAATATAAAGTGGAGGAAATTATGCCCTGGTTAAGAAAGTCTAGAATATAAAGTGGAGGAAGTTATGCCCTGGTTAAGAAACCAAGAAATAGGAGCAGGAGTAGACCATATAGCTCTTTGAGCCTGGCTCTGCCAATTAATACAATCATGGCTGATCTTGGCTTCAACTCCATTTTCTCGCCTGCTCCCCATTTCCCTTAATTCCCTGCAAGACCAAAAATCTGTCTATCCCAGATTTGGCTAGACCACCTCTGAAGGGCAGTTCTGGGCATGGAGCCCTGAAAAGATACATTGGCCTTGGAAGGAGTGGAACGTAATTCACCAGTTTGTTACCAGTACTCTGTGGGTTAAGTTCTGAGAGAGATGATATAAACTAGCCTTGCATTCCCTGAATTATAGATGATTGAGGGCTGGTTTGGTTGGGTTTTTTAGGATTTTGAACAGAATTGATAGGGTAGATAGAAACTTTTTCTGCTGTTGGGGGAGTCAAGGATAAGGGGGTATAACCTTAACATCAGAGTCAGGCCATTGAGGAGAGAATTTAGGAAACGCTTCTTCATGTAAAGGGTGAAACTCTGTTCCCAAAAAGTAGTAGACGCTAGTTCAATTAACAATTTAAAATCTGAAATCAATGGAGTTTTGCTGGACAAGGATATAAACGGATGTGGTGCCAAGGCAGGCGGATGGAGTTGAGATACAGATAAGCCATGATGTCATTGAATGGCCAAAGAAGGTCAAGGGACTGTAGGGCCTGCTCCTGTTCCTATGCTGTTAAGTACCATATATTACTGAGCTTCACTGAGCTGTGTTTTCAGCAGCAAGTTCATTCCCATTTAGAGATTTTAAACTCTGATTGATATAGGAGCACAGCATTTGATTTAAAAAAAGACCCTGTAAGTTTTGCTGTGGCACTCCCACAACCTTTAATCAAAACAGAATCATTATTTATTCAGAGGAAGGTTATTATAAAATAATGTATCTCCAACTGTGTTAAGAGTTGTATCTTTCATTAAGTCAAAATTGGACTTTGGCAGAATCCGCAATGTAACCTTTCTTCTAATAGCACTCTTCAAAGAGACCTTGGAGTTGTAAAGTGCAGGGAAAGTTGGAACTGTCAGTCCTGTGTAGATTTTGACAGCACATCTATAGGAAGTTGGGACACTGAACTGTGCAGCTTCTGCAGCAGCTTTCTAGCAAACAAACAATATCAGAAAGTTTATCAAAACAATTGGAATGCAGAACAACGGTGCTTTTTAAAACAAAAGGTACTGGATCATTATTATTAAGATGATTATTACAGGTCTCTGTTGCAGAATTGTGACCTAAATAAGTCACATTATTGTTGGGAAGATAAGTTGCTGTGCTGCCCCATCTGCACAGCCTTCTAATGGCAGGTGTTACAGCTCCTTAGAATCTAATTTCAGCATCTCAGTACTCTGAGTACAGAGCTGTAATTGCTGTAATAACTCAAGAGGATAATTGCAAGAAATGTTTTAGCACCATGACACATAGTAATTGATCTGTAACAGAGACATCTACTCCCTTCAAAAAATTATCATTACAATTGACAGTTGTGAGATCCATGAAGTGTGTGTGGGACCCAGGGGACAGGGCATAGTGTACAATTATGCCATATGCCAAGTTCTTGAAAAAAGGAAAAGGGAAAATGAGCTGCTTTAAAAATAATGTCGGCTAAAGTACATCTGCGTCTTTGTTTGGCTGAGCTGACAGTTATTTTAAGATGTGGTGGAATGGCTCCACATTAAAATGTTTGTTACAAAATGTGGCAGGTAGGAATTATGGATCCTTGCAGTCAGAAACTGAAATGTAAATTTATTCTTAAAGTTGATTCTGTTCAAGTGGAAATCTGTGACTCTTCAGGAACTTTACTTCTGTCCTGTGCAACAAAGTAATGCATGTACTTATCATGAATATAGAACCCCCCATCCCCCGCCATGTGAACGTTCATCACTTCTATATTGTGAATGGCTACTACATTAGCACAGGGAATGCCTTGTGTTGTATTCCTTGCCTATGCTCAGTCTCATCTCAGCTGGGGCAGCTGAGGGGACATTATAATGTTTCTACTATATGGTGACTGCCAGTACTGCCAGTCCCCAAAGCAGAGATCTCATGTCACCATCTGCCATTCACAGGTAAACTTGCCAGAATTCACTAAAACCAGGAGACCTGTGTCTTCTTTGCAGCTGAGCATAACAAATCTGACAGATTTAGCTTCCTGTTGCAGAAGGTTGTGCAAGGAATGAAGCAACTTATAATTAGCCTCGGTGTTGCCAGAAAATCTTGATTCACTGACATGTCATGAAGAGTGAAAGTATGCTGATGTGGGATGAGAATAGGATCAGGATGCTCTGCATGAAAATTAAATAACTTACCAAGAGTCAAATAATGGAGGTTTACTGGTACCTACAAATATGTAGCAATGCTGAAAGAGGCAAGCCTGCTGTTTGTCACCAGCTGACACAAAATTGAGTGAAATGAGTTAATTTGTGACCAATGATTGTCTGAGATAGAAGTGGTGGAGAGTTAACTATTTGGCGATGGTGCCATTAATCGAGACCTGCTTCAAAACTTCCTGCAGAAAGTTTCATTTCCCTACCTGCTTTACTTCAGCTTCCACCACTGGATAAATATTTTCTCCCAAATTACTTACTTTCACACTCATACCTACCTTTTCGTTCTTCATTTGCCATAATACCTCTGTTAGTATTGTCTTGCTTAATCGTTCCCATCTCTGAATTGTACTCCGCAAAATGTTCCCATATCCCATTCAAGTTGTTTCCCCAAACAGCCTCAATCTTCACTCCCCCAAGTCCAAAAGATGCAGAGTTGAAGGCACCTGACTCAAAACTAGCTTAATCATCTATCGCCAAACCTGGCCAGGCGTCACATTCTTCTGCCAAGACTGCTTACTGTCTTGTCATCCTGCAAAGCCATGTTAACATGTTGCTCCATTTCTCCACTACCAATCACCTCCTTAAAGCTTTCATCCCTATCCCTCTCCCTCTCCCTCACCTCTAAAATCAAGTGTAAGGAGCTTCACAAAGTTAAAAACCATTGGTTAATAGGATGGCCACTGCCAGTGGCCACTAATACTGGACAGCATTGTGATGCGCAGAGGGTGGAGTCATTATGTACAGGGATGACGTTATTGCGTCATTATCGCATTCGGAGATTCAGTGCGGCTCCAATGTGTGTGGGTGGTGGGAATAAAGTATGAAAAAACAGTTTTCTGCGTCCCTGTCACTTTGAGACTGTGGCAGATGGGGAAAGGAACAAGCAAGAGCTCCTGCCAGTACTTCACTGAGGTAGGTATACTAAGGCACACAATGCTGGATATGAAGCCGTCTGATACTGGACAGTGGCCAGACCAGCTAAAAACTGACTGCCCAGTGCAAAACTGGACATCTGGCCACCATATTGACAGTGAGCGCAATCTTTCTATCTCTCACGACAATAAAATAGCTTTTAACTTCTACATTTTCCTTCTTAGTCTGATGAAATCTTTGTCCTGCAGCATTCTGTTTAAAATCTTGAATGTCTTGGCAGGCTTAGTTGGACCAGGCATGTTTCTCTACCTATTTGTTTTTACCTTCCTCTGTCCTGAACTAGAAGGAAAGGTCATCTTGCTGAGCACTTGGGACAAGAGATTTCACCATACAAAGGGCGTGGTGTTTGTTAATTGTCAGGCAAGCTGTTGAATTATTTATTATTTACAGCTTTTGGAGAAAACAGACTCTATTAGTATATTTATCATTTTATCTAAGTAGCACCTTACTGTAAAGTTTGTGTTAATACACTTCTCTGCTTTGAAAACCGAACATTGAAAGTGTCTTTTCTTCCAAATATCAAAAAATCCTGAATATGCCATCCTTTTGTTCCCTCACCTCTTTCCATCACAGAGGAGTGCACTTCAGGTTATCTGTACCCACATCACTCTCCACCACTGTTGGGAGAGAGCTATTAGATTTTCTATTTGAAAAAAATTGCATTGAAGATTTGCTATTTTGGAAGGTAGTGTAACTGGTGGTTCCCTAGGCACCAAGAAGCACTTGAGTGACCAGGGCTTCTAAATGAGCCTGTGATTTCTTGCTTGCTTACTGTTGATGGCCTCTTTCCCTGCCTGAGTCAGTCAGAATGCCTGACCTAAAGGTTTTTCTCCCTACTGTCACACTGTGACCTCGGGAGTCCTTAATTCTGCTGTCCCTGTTCTCTTCCTCATCTCCATGCTGCCTCTTTGTGGCATCATTTGCAGACATGGTTAGTGATCAACACTGTGTCCTTGGCTGAATTGTTGCTCCCGACTGCCATGTTTGGTTTCAAGCCGTTTCACCAATAACCTTAAGTCTGTGTGCTCTGGCCACTGACCTTTCTGGTGCTTGTGAAAGGTCCGAGGAATACTCTGGTACAAAATTTCAACACTCGGAGTCCAGATGCAAGATTCAAGTGGTTCCTTTATTATGCACGCAGGGAGCAAACGCTGGGCAATCCAGGCGCTGCACCCCCGAGGCTGAAATGAGCAGAGTTTATATATCTTTTACTATCAGTTACAACTTAATGGTATTTGTTAGACAAAGGCCACAGCACAATGACACCACCACCCCCCCCCCCCCCCGGTGGGCTGATAATTGTGTTCTTGTACAGTAATTACAGTGCAGAGACTGGGCATTATCTATTTTGAAGATAGCTAGCAGACAGTGCGAAATGGCCTTCCCCATTTCGTCAACTCGCAGACACTTCCTCCTACCTCTCCCTGGACCATGACCCCACCACTGAACATCAAGCCATTGTTTCCAGGACTGTCACTGACCTCATCTCCTCTGGGGATCTCCCTCCCACAGCTTCCAACCTGATAGTCGCCCAACCTCGGACGGCCCGCTTCTATCTCCTACCCAAAATCCACAAACAGAACTGCCCCGGTAGACCGATCGTCTCAGCTGGCTCCTGCCCCACAGAACTCATTTCTCGTTATCTTGACTCCCTTCTCTCTCCCCTTGTCCAGTCCCTTCCCACCTACATCCGTGATTCCTCTGACACCTTACGTCACATCAACAATTTCCAGTTCCCTGGCCCCAACCGCTTCCTCTTCACCATGGACGTCCAATCCCTCTACACCTCCATCCCCCACCAGGATGGTCTGAGGGCCCTTAGCTTCTTCCTCGAACAGAGACCCGAACAATCCCCATCCACCACTACTCTCCTCCGTCTGGCTGAACTTGTTCTCACGCTGAACAATTTCTCCTTCAACTCCTCTCACTTCCTCCAAATAAAAGGTGTGGCTATGGGTACCCGCTTGGGCCCCAGCTATGCCTGTCTCTTTATGGGGTATGTGGAACATTCCTTGTTCCAGTCCTACTCCGGCCCCCTTCCACAACTCTTTCTCCGGTACATCGACGATTACTTCGGTGCCGCTTCATGCTCTCGTTGGGACTTGGAAAAATTTATTAATTTTGCTTCCAATCTCCACCCCTCCATCATTTTCACGTGGTCCATCTCTGACACTTCCCTTCCCTTCCTTGACCTCTCTGTCTCAATCTCTGGTGATAGACTGTCCACCAATATCCATTACAAACCCACCGACTCCCACAGCTACCTCGACTACAGCTTCTCACACCCCGCTTCCTGTAAGGACTCCATCCCATTCTCTCAGTTCCTTCGCCTCCGTCGCATCTGTTCCGATGATGCTACCTTCAAAAACAGTTCCTCTGACATGTCCTCCTTCCTTAACCCAGGTTTTCCACCCACGGTCGTTGACAGGGCCCTCAACCGTGTCCGGCCCGTCTCCCCTGCATCCGCCCTCATGCCTTCTCCTCCCTCCCAGAAACACGATAGGGTCCCCCTTTTCCTCACTTATCACCCCACCAGCCTCCGCATTCAAAGGATCATCCTCCACCATTTCCGCCAACTCCAGCATGATGCCACCACCAAACACATCTTCCCTTCACCCCCCCATCGGCATTCCGTAGGGATCGCTCCCTCCTGGACACCCTGGTCCACTCCTCCATCACCCCCTACTCCTCAACCCCCTCCTATGGCACCACCCCATGCCCACGCAAAAGATGCAATACCTGCCCCTTCACTTCCTCTCTCCTCACCGTCCAAGGACCCAAACAGTCCTTTCAAGTGAAGCAGCATTTCACTTGCATTTTCCCCAACTTAGTCTACTGCATTCGTTGCTACCAATGTGGTCTCCTCTACATTGGAGAGACCAAATGTAAACTGGGCAACCGCTTTGCAGAACACCTGCGGTCTGTCCGCAAGAATGACCCAAACCTCCCTGTCGCTTGCCATTTTAACACTCCACCCTGCTCTCTTGCCCACATGTCTGTCCTTGGCTTGCTGCATTGTTCCAGTGAAGCCCAACGCAAACTGGAGGAACAACACCTCATCTTCTGACTAGGCACTTTACAGCCATCCGGACTGAATATTGAATTCAACAACTTTAGGTCGTGAGCTCCCTCCCCCACCCCACCCCCTTTCTGTTTTCCCCCTTCCTTTTTTTTTCCAATAAATTATATAGATTTTTCTTTTCCCACCTATTTCCATTATAAAAAGAGAAAAAGAAAAAAAAATATTTATTTATTTATTTTATTTTCATCTTTTATGCTCTCCCCACCCCCACTAGAGCTATACCTTGAGTGCCCTACCATCCATTCTTAATTAGCACATTCGTTTAGATAATATCACCAACTTTAACTTTAACACCTATGTGTTCTTTTGTTTTATTGTTGTTGACATCTTTTGATGATCTGCTACTATCACTGCTTGTTTGTCCCTACAACCACACCCCCACTCCACCTCTCTCTCTCTCTCTCTCTCTCTCCGCCCCCCACACACACACCTTAAACCAGCTTATATTTCAACTCTTTCTTGGACTCGATCTCAAGTTCTGCCGAAGGGTCATGAGGACTCGAAACGTCAACTCTTTTCTTCTCCGCCGATGCTGCCAGACCTGCTGAGTTTTTCCAGGTAATTCTGTTTTTGTTTTTGTTTTGGATTTCCAGCATCCGCAGTTTTTTTGTTTTTTTCCCCATTTCTTGATTGAGTTATCCCGTGTCCCCGCCCATGTGTCTCCTATTTCCTAATTGCAAAATTACACCTGAGCCCTTTGTACAAGTTTATAGCTTTCATGTAAGGCTGCGACTATTTGTGTATACTTTGATGCCTTAGCTGCTGGTTGTGGCTAGCACTTTAAAATAAATCCAAATTTTTTGCATCTTCACTTGAAACAAGTTTACCTTTATTTACTCTAACAAAACCATTCATGATTTTGAACACTTCTATCAAATCTCTACTTAACATTCTGATCAATCCCAGCTTCTCTGGTCTCTCTGTATAACTAACATCCCTCATCCCTAGTACCATTCTGGTAAATTGCTTCTGCATTCTTCCTAAAGTGCTGCTCAAAATTAAACATAATATTCCAGCTGAGACTAAGCAACTGTTTTTCTTTCTAAAGGTTTAATAATAACATCCTTACTTTTGTTCTCTATGGGCTGTAACATCTAAGCTCCAGGGCAGTGTAACTTGGGGAGTACTCCAAAGAAGTTCCCAGGTAAGGTTTGTGCAGCAATTGCCTGGGAAGTGCAAACTTCCAGTGGCCAATTGCCCTGCATTGGGAACCATCGAAAAATGCGATTTAAATCGCAACTTCGGATGGTTCCAACTGTCCTATACCAATAGTTACCCAGAAAAAGTTAGAAGAATTAAAACCACTTCTAGCTTCTGGGTAACTATTGCACAAACCCACATTGACCCACCATGGGAATCCCCCCCACACTCCTGAACTCGCAGGGTACTCACCCCACACCCTGACTAACCCCCCTCCCCAAGGGATTTCCCCTCCCCAGACCGTCCACCCTTCCCCCCCACCCCCCCGAACCATCCGGCTGTAAAAAAAAGGGTGTGACCTCCTTGCCCCTGACTCAGCAGCCTCAGGAGCATGCTGTCCTGCATAGTTCTTGGCCAGCCTGAGTTGGAAGGCCGGGCAAGACAGAATCAAAAAGATTACAAAGTAAGTAAGTTGGGGCAAAGTGGCAATCCTACTCTGATTGCCACTTCATGGAAGGTCAGGCCCTGTACCTCTGGAAAGCAAAGCATCCAATATGTATATTTTTTAAAACACAATTCTCAACTTGCCCTGCCATTTTCAACGATACATTGCCAGGTATCTTTGTTCCCACACCTGCTTTAAAATTGTAACCCTTTGCTCACATTGCCTGTCCTCATACTTCCTATCAAAATGCATCATTTCACACCTCTTTGAATTAAATTTATATTTCATGTGTCTGCCCATTTCACCAGTCCCCTTGAAGCCTGTTACTATCCATTTACTGTTGAATACATTACCATTAGTTATTGTATGAGGTACAGCATTTCTATACATTTATTTGGATCTGGTATCTTAACTGTTCATTCACACTACGCATTTTGTGCCAATCCCCCAACTAACATGACCAAAAATGAGTTACTCGATTAAGCACCTTATTGGGATTTTGTTGTTACATGACTTTCAGCCAGGTGAAGAAGGAGACCAGAAGACAATATTTACCCAGTTTTAGATTTATTCACAAAGTGAGACATTACAAATGTCTTCTTAAACAAAAACAGAATTACCTGGAAAAACTCAGCAGGTCTGGCAGCATCGGCGGAGAAGAAAAGAGTTGACGTTTCGAATCCTCATGACCCTTCGACAGAACTCATGAGGACTCGAAACGTCAACTCTTTTCTTCTCCGCCGATGCTGCCAGACCTGCTGAGTTTTTCCAGGTAATTCTGTTTTTGTTTTGGATTTCCAGCATCCGCAGTTTTTTTGTTTTTATTTTTTTACAAATGTCTTCTTGTTCATCCTTTGAGGCGAAGATGACCATGGTCATCATCTGGAATATTTGGTAGGGTTCCGGTGGGTACATAGGTGACTGCTAAGACTGAACTGCGTCTGGAAGGTTCTGATACAAATAGGACAGGATACCACAGACGATTAAGCATTGGATGAGATGCTGGCTCGGAATTCCCTCTCCTTGTGTTTTCTTTCTGCCTTTGATATGTGTTTGCTTTTGAAGGAGGTCACACCATTTGGTTGCGCCAGATGCAACCAAAATGGGTGACCGCCTCCCAGGAGTCAAAACAATATTAAAATTCCCAAGCAAAGCTTTCAAAGTATCCTTGCAACACTTCCTTTAACCACTGAGAGCACACCCCAGACTGAAGTTCTCCAGGAAGATTCACTTTAATAGCACACATCAGGCATCTTGGCTACGTGGCCAGCCCAACTCAGTTGTGACTGTCTCAATATGGTGTGGATGTTTGGCATACCAACTCAGATGAACACCTCAGTATCTGGTATTTTTCCTGCCATCTGATCTTTAGAAACTTCTGAAGGCAGCTCAAGTGAATGCAGTTGAGCTTCTTTGCATGACGCTGGCACACAGTCCAAGTCTCACCTATGTCGAGCAAAATGGGCAGGACTATTGCTCGATAGATTTTCTTTTTGGAAGGCAGCCTTATTCCTCTGCATTACCAGACTGATGTTCGAAATTTGCTGAAGGTTATTCTTGCTTTAGAAATTCTTTGGAAACCACCACCTGATAGTTCCTCTCCAAGCCACTGATCCTTCACTGTCACTGGGTCAAAACCCTGAAATTCCCTCCTTAACAGCACCTGTGGGTGTCCCTACACCACATGGACTGCAGCAGTTCAAGAAGGCGGCTCACCATCACCTTTCAAGGGCAATTAGGGATGGGCAATAAACGCTGGCCTAACCAATGACACCCATATCCCATGAATGAATTAAAAAAAGAAGCCTTGTTGTCGATAGCGACAGCTCAAGAGAGTGTGCTGCTGAGATAAGTGAACTTATCCATTGCTGACAGGCTCTGGTCATGGACTGAAACCTTGGGCTCAAAGATAGAGTTTTCCTGGAGCAGGCTGGTACATTACTTCATGTTTCCTTGTGCTGATCGTAAGGCCAAAGTTGTCACATTGAAGAACAACTCCATGCTACATATCGCATAGATGGGAAGCTGCTCAATCTGAGATGCCTCCAGGTGAACCAAGGTTTCCAAGGACATACTTTGCGATTTCTTGTTTGACAATGAATGCACACTGGTTGCCAGTTCAGAGCTGGACATGCAATGTAGCACAAATGTATAGCTTTTAACTTTACAACCCACCACCAGTGTCAATAAGTGTCTCTTTATACCTCTGTTGAACCCTTAACCAATTAAGTTGCCCATTTGAAAGGGCACTATTACCCCAAATTAACAAAAGAACTTCAGACGAAACTTTTAAGCTTAAAATGTAATTTCCAGTGTTGATGATGCACCCCAGTGTCCACTGGTCACAGAAAGCAATACAAGTAATTATCCAATGAGTGCCTCTCCCACCCCGTAGACACTTAACCTTAATTTTCAACCTTAATCTATACAATTAACACTTGTTGCACACAGATTGGCTGCTGTATTTCCTGTGTAACACTTACTGCACTTCAAAAATACTTCATTTGTTGTGAAGAGCTTTGAGATGTCCTGAAGACCCAAAAAGGTGCTAAATAAATGTAGGTTCTTTCTAAATATGAAGACTGATTTACAAAAGTACTACTACAACAACTTGCATTTATATGATGCCTTTAATGCAGTAAAACAGGAGTATTATCAAACAAATACTGAGCCACATAAGGAAATATCAGGATAGAAACATGATTGCACAGGTAGGTTTTAAGGCATGACTTTAAGAAAGGAAGATTTAGGGTAGGAATTCGAGAGCTTGGGGCCCAAGCAGCTGAAGGCACTGCCATTAAAATCAGTGATGCATGAGAGGCCAGAAGCGCAGATATCAGGAGAGCCAAAAGGCAGAAGGAGGTTTCACAGATAAGGAGGGGTGAGGCCATGGAGGGATTTGAAAACAAGCCCTCTGTTGAAGGGTCATGAGGACTCGAAACGTCAACTCTTTTCTTCTCCGCCAATGCTGCCAGACCTGCTGAGTTTTTCCAGGTAATTCTGTTTTTGCCAAAGATTTTAACATGGATGTTGCTGGACCAGGAGTCAATGTGGGTCAGTGAGCAACATGAGATGATGACCGAAGGGGACTTGGTGCAAGTTAGGATACAGGCATTACAATTCAGATAGCCAGCCAGCCACAATAGAACTGGGACCTAGGCTTACACACACATGTACTTTTATTTATAGAGACACATATTACAAGCATGCAATTCCAAAACTAACAATCACACTTTCAGTCTGCTCCTTTATAAAAGAGAACAATTGAGTTCCCAGTTAATGCCCATCGTGTGAATACAATTAAATACTCACTCCATTTGCAACTAATGAAGGGCAGCAGAGATTTGGATGAGTTCAAGTTTGGGGAAGGTGGCTCATTATACTTACCAACTCAAGTGGGTTCTGCATCATCTTGTGTTCAAACAGTGAGTGCTGGCCACCAGACTGGTTCTAAGTAGCATTTCCTGATTGTAGGGTCACCCATGTGACAAGATAAAGCATGGTAAAACTAAACACACTGTCCTAAGTATTACCTTCTGGAGCTGGAGTGTCATTGTTCCATTTTTTTGCCTTTGCCCAATCATGTAAATTCTCCATTTCTTCACCTGACATCCACTACACGCAGATGGATTACAATTTTCATAATTAACCATTCAGAAACTCTTCATGCCACCAAACCAGAATTAGCCAGTGTTTTTGCAGATTTCAATGGCTGGACAGACTCCCAGCTCTTTCTTGATTTCCTTATCTGACCTATGATGCTTGTTATTTTTCTCTCTCAAAAGCTTGACAAATTACGCCTTATAGAGAACAGGAAAACACAAAAAGTTGAGACACCAGATGCTATATATGGTATCTGCTGTTGTGCTTTTGCAACTATCTTGTTCCTCCGTTCAGTCTCATGCATGCAACTTAGAGGGTGTGTCACAAGTCCAGGTATGCCTCAAGTATCTACTTGAGTTCAGTGGTTTTTAGTTGCTGCTTTCGGTGGGCTGATTGCCTGCTTTCTATAGTATTTGATTCCCATTGTCCTACCTGTTAACAATTATCACATTATCTGGGAGCATAACACTGAAACTCCTTTTCAATTAAAGGGGACCTCCATATACAGATTCGAAACACTAACTCTGTTTCTCTCTCCACAGATGCTGCCAGACCTGAGCTTTTCCAGCATTTTTTGTTTTTATTTCAAATTTCCAGCATCCGCAGTATTTGGCTTTCATCTCCATGTTTTAAACATGTGTACTCCTTTAAGGCAGACTGAGTTAATATTGTTTGGTTTGATAATGAGCTACCTCATTCCACATTAGGTAAAACATACAGAACACTGGGTGTGCCACTTGACAGCCATCATATTCAGTTCATCTTCTGCTGTGTACTACTGCAAAGATTTAAAAAACACATACACTAACAAATAGACTAATATGAACTTCCCCTGTGGTCCCTAACATCACAGGTGCTAATCTTCAGCCAATTCAATTCACTCCACATAAAATCAAAGAACAGCTGAGTACAGTGAATAATGCAAAGGCTATGGGCCCTGACAACATCCCAGCAGTAGTGCTGAAGACTTGTGCTCCAGAACTAAGCACGACCTAGCCAAACTGTTCCAGTACGGTTACAACACTGGCATTTACCCAGCAATGTGGAAAATTGCCCAGTATGTCCTGCCCACAAAAAGCGGGATAAACTCAATTTAGACAGCTGCTTCCCCATCAGGCTACCCTCAACCATCAGCAAAGCAATGGAAAGCTTCATTAACAGTGCTGTCAAGTGGCACTCACCAATTGCCTGCTCAGCAATGCTCAATTTAGGGTCTGCGATACCTCATTACAGCCTTCATGGGTACAAGAGTTGAATTCCAGAGGTGAAGTGAGAGTGAATGCCCTTGACATCAAAGCACTGTTAAACTGAGTGTGGCATTAAGGAGCCCTAGCAAAATTGAAGTCAATGGAAATCATTGGTTGGAGACATTCCTAGCACAAAGGAAGATGGTTGTGGTTGTTGAAGGCCAGTCATCTCAGCCCCAGGGGTCATTGCAGGAATACACAGGACCAATCATCAGCTTCTTCATCAATGTCCTTCCTTGTGTCATAAGGTCAGAAGTGGGGCTGTTTGCTGATAATTACACAGTGTTCAGTACCAATCACAATTCCTCAGCTAATGAAGTAGTCTATCCACATGCTGTAAGACCTGGATAATAATCAAGCATGGGCTGATAGCGGCAAGAAACATTCATGCCAATCAAGTGCCAAACGGTGGCCACCTCTAACATGAGAGAGTTTAACTACCTCCCCTTGACATTCAACAGCATTACCATCAATGGATGCCACAGCATCAACATTCAGGGGTCACCATTTACCAGGAACATAATTTGATCGGCTATATAAATCCTGTAATTACAAGAGCAAGTCAGAGGCTGAGAATTCTGCAGTGTAACTCACCTCCTGACTCCCAAAGCTTGTCCACCATCTACAAGGCACAAGTCAAGAGTGTGATGGAATATTTTCCACTTGCTTGTATTAGTGCAGCTTTATCAATACTCAAGAAGCTCGATGCCATTGAGCACAAAGCTGTCCACTTAAAAGGCACCCCATCCACTAACTTTAATATTCATTCCTTCCACCACAAGTGCACAGTGGCTGCAGTGTGGACCATCTACAAGATATGCTGCAGCATCACGCCAGTGCTCCTTTGACAGCAATATCAAAGCCTGCTCTGCCACCTAAAGGAAGAAGTGCAGTAAGCAGATGGGAACACCACCTGCAAGTTGCCCTCTATTCTGACTTGAAACTATATCGCCATTGCTTCACTGTTGCCGGTTCAGAATCCTGGAATCTACTCCCTAAAAGCACTGTGGGCATACCGTGGACTGCAACAGTTCAAGAAGATGGCTCACCATCAACTTTGAATGACAATTAGGGATCGGCAATAAATGTTGCCCTTGCCAGTGATGCCCTTTTACCATGTACAAATAAAAGCAACAGATCCATTTAGAGAGACTATTGCTTAACCTAGACCATTGGATTTGTTTGACAATCTGTCCAGTCGACAGTGCAGTGTTTATTTCTTCCTCACAGTTGATCTGCACTCTTTCATATTTCTGTAGCCTTCCCACTCTTTTACTGACTGACCTAGGCCTCAGTTGGACTTCTAGGTCTTTGGCCTTCAGATTTCCCAACCAGCAGCCAGGCAGGTCGTTAATTTGTCCAGCTACCAAGCGGGAAAGGGAGGAACAAAATAAAATTAAACCCTGCAAAAATAAATTTGGCTGGACCTCCACTTCCCCAGCCTTGCTGAGTTCCTCACGAGGTTTCAGTACCTTCCCTGCTGTTGATGGTGGCCCAGTCTACTTGCATTATGTCCTGTCTTATTGTATTGTGTTATTCACTCGTGATATTGTCCTTGTTACCTTTGACGCACTCGTTTAACCAATAATTGACAACATTCTAAAATGATATAACTAATGAAAGAGGCCATCTAGATAAAATAATGAATGATAAGTTGAAATTACAGTTCAGATAATCTGATAAAAACCATGTTAATAAAGTTTAATGCAGTTATGTGTAGAAATGTGAGATAGTAAAATATTAATTGAGTAATCATAATAGACCCGAAGAAAATGTTAAAGCAATTTATTTTTAAAATGAGTTAAAAATGAGCAGTATTCCGTATACATTGAAATTCAAATTAATATATACAGTGCTTATTTATGTTTAAAGCAAATTGAAGCATTGAGAAATGGTTTAAAAATTATTTAAAATCAGTTGAAAAGCCATAAGAAATTGTATCAATGGGCATCAGGCCAGTCCAGGAAAGCTGATCATAGCAAAATGATGGTGTGGTTAAAGAAAAGTTGTCATATATAAAAATGAAGTATGTAATAAATCTTTAAGCCTACTTCTATTATCCAGGCAGGAAGGCTGTAAGATTCGTTGCATTCTGGGTCTGTGAAATCTCTGAACATGTGTAATTCTGGGTTAGCTTTGGGAATTTCAGTTCTGATGCTCCATCTAATGACAGAAGTGGGGTTGCTGGCAGACTTGGGACCATGACAGCTAATAGCTGCTCACTTAAGAATAAGAAATCCCATTGAGGTCTATCTGGAAGCATCACAGGAGATGGTGATGCCCAAAAAGGAAGCATTTACATAACAATTTTATAACACTCTCAAACACGTATTAGTATTCATGCAGCGTCCTTCAGCTGGGCTTCACCTATTAGCTCCATTCCATCATACAGCCTTTTAACTGGATTATTCAGAAGCTAAAAGATCTTCCATTTTTTCTTTAGGAAAAAGAACATCCACGGAACCTGATTCCAGAGCTCTGCAAGCAGTTCTATCATTTGGGCTGGGTAACTGGGACTGGTGGCGGCATCAGCCTGAAATATGGGTGAGTTTGAAGGAAGAGAGACTGTCCAGGGAAACTAAGGAAGTTTCTGTACAAATCATGCCATTAAGGGGCAGTTTATGAAAAACATTCCTCCTCAGGACAGATTCCATGAGATATAGGAATATAGTTCTTGAGTTTCATTAGCATGGCAGAAAAATATTAATCTTTCTTCAAACTGTAACATTTCTGTATTATATATTTTCATATCAATCTTAGGTCAGATGCTATGAGTGCAGACTGGGTTTCTGTTAACACCCGTTTGGAAAGATGTATTTTCTTTGTGTGAAAGTGGAAAGTGAGACAAATATACAACTTATAACTTAAAAAATAAAAGGCAAAGTTTTTAATGATCCTAATTTATGCCAGTGCTAACTTGAACAGTCTGGTTCATTGACATGGCATCATTGATGGCTATCATAGACTGCCTTCCAAAGAAGCTATGTGGCTTGTTTGTGCCCTGTGCCTCTTATGATTCAAAGACTGACTGAAAGGATTAGTGTATTTGTCGATTTCCCAGGAGTTCCTTTTAGCATGATGTTGTGACAGCCATGACACATAATGGGAGTGATTTGGATCATCACGTTTGGCTGTACTGAAGTTAAAGTCTTTGAGCACCATCTAGTGTTTTTGTTGTTTGATACAAGAGTTTTAAAAGTGAATCAAGTCTTCGGAGCTTCTGATATATGTTGAACTTTCAGTGAATATATCCTCACATCTCAACACATTAGTATATTAACTATCAAAATGTATTTTCAGCAAAAGCTCAGGGATAACAGTAAAGATCAATGCCAAATTTTTATTATATAATATTTTTTAATGATCATTCATGGGATGTGGACATCAGCATTTATTGCCCATCCTTAGTTGCCCTTGAGAAGATGATGGTGAGCTGCCTTCTTGAACCACTGCAGTCCATGTAGTTCAGGTACACCCACAGTACTGTTAGGAAGGGAGTTCCAGGATTTTGACCCAGCCACAGTGAAGGAATGGTGATATAGCTCCAAGTCAGGATGCTGTGTGGCTTGGAGAGAAACTTGCAGGTGGTGGTGTTTCCCTGCATCTGCTGCCCTTGTCCTTCGATCCATGCCGATATGTTACCCTCTACACCATGCGCTTTTATTTTCCGCAATAGCCTTTGACCTGGCACCTCATCAAATGCCTTCTGGAAATCCAGGTTAAGTACGTCTACAGGCTCCCCTTTATCCACAGTGAGTGTTACTCTTTCAAAAAACTCCAATAAGTTGGTTAAACATGATTTTCCTTTCACAAAACCATGCTGATTCTTCCCAATTGCCTTGAGCTCTTCTAAATGCCCAGCTATAACCTCCTTAATGATCAATTCTAATAACTTCCCCATGGCAGACGTCAAGCTAACTGGCCTTTAGTTTCCTGTTTTCTGCCTCCCTCCCTTCTTGAATAGAGGGGTTATATTTGCTACTTTCCAGTCTAATGGAACCTTTTCAGAATCTAGCCAATTTTGGAAAATTAACACCAACATCTCTCTTAAGAGCCTAGAATGTAGTTCATCAGGACCTGGAGACTTGCCAGCATGTAGCTCCATCAGTTTGCTCAATTCCATTTCCCTAATGATTTTAATTTCACTAAGTTCCTCTCTTACTTTCATCTCCTGATTTGCAACTGTTAATGGAATGTTTTTTGTATCCTCTATAGTGAACACAGATGCAAAATACTTGTCCATTTCTTCTGCCATTTCCTTATTACCTACTATTAACCCCCCCCCCCCACAGTTACTCTCTAGAGGATCAACACTCGTTTTACTTAATCTTTTCCTTTTTAAATATCTGTAGAAATTCTTGCTATCCGTTTCTACACTCCTAGCTACCTTCCTCTCATACTCTAATTTCTTTGCCTGGGAACCTTTTAGTCATACTCTGCCATTCTTTATAGTCTGACCAATCATCTGGCCTGCCACTCGTCTTTGCGGATTTGTATGCTTTTTCCTTAAGTTTGATGTTTTCTTCAACTTCTTTAGTTAACCACGGATGGTGGGTCTTCCTCTTAGAATTTTTTTTTACAATAAGAATGTACTTATCCTGAATACTCTGAAATATCCCCTTAAATGCCTGCCACTGCTTCTCTATTGATCTATCCTCTAGCCTAGTTTCCCAGTTCGCTTCAGCTAGCTCAGCTTTCATCCCCACATAGTTGCCCTTATTTAAATTTAAGATACTAGTCTTAGATTCACTCTTCTCCCTTTCAAGCTGGGTATAACATGCAATCATGTTGTGGCCGCTGCTACCTAAGGGTGCCTTTACTGTGAGGTCATTAATTAATCCTGTCACATTACACAATACTAAGTCTAATATAACCTGTTCTCTGCTTGGTTCCAGAATGTGCTGCTCTAAGAAACTATCTCAAAAGTATTCTAAGAACTCCTCACCCAGGCTACTACTGCCAA
Organism: Carcharodon carcharias; assembly: GCF_017639515.1. Taxonomy (NCBI): domain Eukaryota; kingdom Metazoa; phylum Chordata; class Chondrichthyes; order Lamniformes; family Lamnidae; genus Carcharodon; species Carcharodon carcharias. The sequence continues at coordinate 82,440,116 of NC_054476.1, forward strand.
TCTGATTTTTCCAATTTATATGTAGATTAAAATCACTCATGGTTATTGTCCCTTTATTACAAGCACACAATATTTTCTCTTGAATAATTTGTCCTACACTATAGCTACTGTTTAAGGGGGCCTGTAGACCATTCCCACTAGTGACTTTTTTTCCCCTACTATTCCTCATCCCCACTCAAACCTCTTGAACCAAGGTCATCTCTAACTATTGCACCAATGCCCTCTTTGATTAACAATGCTATCCCTCTACCTTTATCTAGCTTCTTGTTCTTCTTGAATGTCATGTATCCCTCAGGACCCAATCTTTGTCATCCTGCAGCCACATCTCTGTAATTGCTATCAGATCATATTTATTTACTTCAATGTTATGTGCATTCAGATACAGAGCCTTCAGTTTTGTCTTGATTATTGATGTATTCTTAGGTTTTTTCTCTCTGTCCCTTCCTGTCATTCTCTGCCCCTCATTTCTCATGTTACTATTTTATTCTCCTGTCTTGACTGTACACCTTGAATTGCTACCTCTATCCAAGCTTGATCCCTTACCCCTCTACTTCCCTAGTTATGCAATTTGCTGTCCCAACACAGTTCAGGTGTAAACTGTCCCAATGATACAGGCCTCACTTTCCCCAATACTGGTGCCAGTGCCCCACTAACTGGAATACACTTGTCCCATACCAGTCTTTGAACCACATATTTGTCTCCCTATTCTAATTTGCCCTATATCAATTTGCACAAGGCTCAGGTAATAATCCAGTGATTATTATCTTTGAGGTTCTGCTTCTTCATTTGGTACCTAGCTCCTCACACTGACTTTGAAGAACCTCTTTCCTAGTTCTACCTACATTATTGGTACCTCCATGGACCACGACAACTGGATCCTCTCCCTCCCACTGCAAGTTCCTCTCCAGCCCTCAGCAGATGTCCCAAACCCTGGCACTGGGCAGGCAACGTAGCTGTCTGGGCTCTTGCTCTTCACTGCAGAGAACAGGGTTAATCACCCTCGCTATACTATCCTCTACTGCCACTACATTCCTTTTTGCTCCCTCCAATTGAACGGCTTCCTCTACCACAGTGCCACGGCCAGTCAGCTCACCCACCTTGCAGGCCTCACTTTCGTCCACACAGGTTGCGAGCACCTCAAATCTGTTTGACAAATGCAAAGTCTGAAGTCCCTCCACTACTGTCTGCTTGGTCCGACTACCTGCCTCACTGACAGTCATATCCTCCTGTCCCTCACTGCTGACTAAAACAGATGATCCTATTATGTTTTCTGGAACAACTTGCCCAGGTATTTCTCCCCCTCCCTTCTGTTGCACAGCATCTGCAGTTCGGTTTCCAGATCAATAATCCTGATCCAGAATTCCTCAAGTTGCTTACACTTCCTGCAGACGTATTTGTCATGGATCGCCTTAGCGTCCATAAGCTCTCACATCCCACAGTTGCAACATAATACCTGTCCTGCCATTCTGACTTATGTTATTTAGTTAACTTACTTTAATTACTTTTTTCTGATGTATGCTACAATTTACTGTGCTTGGTGAATGCTAATAACAACTAAAGGTTACCTGCTTCTTAACTACACAGTTATGTGTTTTAGATGTTTTAATTATTTTATTTTTATTGCTTTTTTATCTTTATTGTTTTAATTTTAAAGTTTTCAAATTTTGCTTTATTATTTTAAAGTTTTTTATTTATAGTTCTACCTGAACTCACCTGCAGTAAACCGGTTTCTCACACGCTGTTCCTTAGACTGAGTACTTACCGGCCAATCAACATACTAGCTTCCTATGATGTTATAGTTGATTTTTTCTCTTCGCCCCTCCCCCCATTGCTGCTTCACAACAGCTGAAAGTGTGAAACAGTGTGCTGCTCAGCTCCGCTCCGACTGCCAGCAAGGGTAGGCCTTACTCAAATCCCCACTCTGTATTTATAGGCGCTCCTCAGTTCCTGACTGTCTCCCACAAGTCCACTCCACTCCAACTCCCAGCAAGATAGCTGTACAAAATATCACACTGGTCCTGCACGTACTCCAGGTATTGCCACATGTGGCTCTTCATGAGGTTGGCCACTGTCTCATGGGAGGAGCTCATGTGCTGGAATCCCCAAGACATGGTCGAACTCGTCTGCATCTTGGACTCCTGCACTCACAGCAATCAATGCCTCAGGGACCTCAGATGGCCACACATCTGCTGCTGCTGCTGCTCCAGGTACTGAGCCTTAAACTGTGACTCCTGAGACCCTTCTTCACTGTCCTATGGGAGCATCACTGTGACTGTCTTCTCCCCTCCAGGGGGACAAATGATTCTGCCTCAGACACCTCCTGCACACTAGTGCTGTGCTTTACACCCAGTGCCCTGATTCAAATACCAAACATGGACCCACTGAGATGCACGTAACTGTACTGGTGCCTGGTATGATGCCGCTTTCTTTACCACCTCCTGATTTCCAAAACTCCTGGGTCGTGGGCGTATACACGGAGACCTGTGTGAAACTCAAGAGAAGGTCATGAGAGGTAGGCATGGAAACCCTCAAAGCTCATCAGTAACATTCCATGATGTGAATGCAAGTGTGGCATGCATTGATACTGTGCAGCACGGTTCTAGGATGTCAGAGCTCCTTGAGGAGTACACATGCCTTAGGATGAAGTGAGGCAATGACTAGCCAGGGGATTACTCAGTGCTTGCCTTCCTCTGTTGAGGCTGTAGAGATAGGCATGATGTGAGGGTCAGTAGATTTAAGGGCTGTGCTGGGATCCGCTGCATGTTCAAATGAGTGTGTGCAGCTACCTGCAGGGGAGTGCGGAGACAGGTTGGGCGAGCAGCCCCTCAGAGCTGAGTTTCTCAGACAGCAGGGCAACAAGTTAAAGGAACATGCAATGGGTTGTGACATTACTAAGGATTCCTTCATGCTGGGCCGACTTTCACAGGGACATCAAGCTATTAGCCCAGCATTGACCATAACTACTCACAGTTCAATGTTTTTCAGCACTTCCAGCGCTAATGCTTCTTTCAATGGCGACCTTAGATTTCTTGCAGCACAAAGATGGGTGGCAGAGGCGGACATTTTATTGGCACTGAAATGGGTTTGACCCATCTCCACTTGTACCTCCATTTGCACCTCCCGTGCTGGCGTGTGATGTGGCAGGCCTGGCACCAGTCCATCCTTGCCTCCCACCCCCACCCCCAATGAAAATCACGCCAGCCAGCACTGTAGGGGTGGAGATGGGATCGCAATGTCAGGAAATTTTTCGACTCGCAATTCCTGCCTCCAAAATGAAAATCCAGCCCTGTGTGTTCAGTCAGGATTCTTTAATCTGATTGGTTAAGGAACGCACCTTTCCTTGCCCTATTCATACAGGTTCCAGATCCCCTGTAGAGGGCACTGCTATGATTTGACTCTCTAATAACCGTAACTTGCAGTACAAAAGCCTACAGTATCTATGGGAAAGTGTAGGTGTAATGAATGACTTATTAATATTTGTTTGCCACTTACCGGAGAATCCAGGCCATTATCTATTAGATTTGCTACATGTACACAATCCTCATTTTGAATCTTGTGACACAAAATTGTTTCTGTAGCTGCACATGTTTACCACTAGATAGAGCTTCTTTAACACCAAAAGCTGCAGCTATTCTTGTCTATACCAACTGGTTCATTTATACACTAAGGGAAATCAACTTTATCCTGACTTTCTGTGGACAACACCACAGAAAATCCAGTAGTTCTGTATGTAAACCAACTGAACCCATTAATTGGATTTCAGCCTGGAATTCACTCCTGGGAACCTTATAATGAAGGGACATTATCAAGCATCACATCAGATTTAGTAAGAGTCATTATTTATACACATCCACAGTAACCTGAAGCTCTCAGTAAGAATCAAACCTATTACTCACTCCCAAATATCTATCTGTAAACCATTTGAACCCCTCAAATAGATTTCAGCCCTACTGCAAAGATTTAAGCACATAATCCAGACTGACACTCCAGTACATTACTGAGGGAGTGCTGCACTACAAGAACTGTTATCTTTCATATGAGATGTTAAACTGAGGCTCCATTTCTCCTTTCAGCTAATTGTAAAGGATTCCATGCCACAACTTCAATGAAGAGCAGGGTGTTCCCTGGCCAATATTTATTCCTTAACTAGCATCGTGAAAACAGATTAGCTGGTCATTGTTGCATCACTGTGATCAAATTGGTTGCTGTGTTTCCTACATTACAGCCATGATTTAACTTTAAAAATACTTAATTTACTGTAAAGTTCTTTGGGATGTCTTAGATAATAAAGGATGCTATATCATTGAAGTCCTTTCCTTGTCTGTTCTATTTGAGGAGAGCTGACAATGAGTTGATAAACCGTAGTTTGTGGAAAACCTTTGTAGATCTTGAATATCAGCAAAATGTAAAATTGAATTATTAATCTTTCTTATTGCTGGCTATTTATTAATATGCACAATTAGAATAGTTTTAAGGGTTACTTTAAGACAGAATCCTAAGAGTAGAGTTAAAGAATAGAAAAGGAAGTTGTTTTTCACTGTGCACAGCATGTCTACAAACAGTGGAAATGAGATAGAGGGACAGAGCAGAAGACAGTTTAGAAAGGCATGCAAGAACAAAGATGCAATAACGCTGGGTGATTCTTAACTATTTCAAATTTACCTGTGAACTGGCTAATACATTGTCCAAGATGAAGCAGCACCGACCTTAAACATTCAATTCTCCACCACTGATGTGCAGTGACAGCGGTGTGTGTGATCTATAAGATGCACTGCAGCAACTTGCCACTGCTCCTTTAACAGTACCTTCCAAACCCTTGACCTCTACCATCTAGAAGGACATGGGTTGCATGGGAACACCAGCAAGTTCACCTCCAAGCCACACACCATCCTGACTTGGAACTATATCGGTGTTCCTTCGTTGTCACTTGGTCCAAATCCTGGAACTCCCTTCCTAACAGCATTGTGGGTGTTCCTACACCATATAGACTGCAGCAGTTTAAGAAAGCTGCTCACCGTCACCTTCTCAAGGAGAATTAGGGATGGGCAATAACCAATGCCCTTGTCAGCAATGCTCAATCCCAAGAACAAATTAAGGAAGTGGTCAAATTGATCAACACTGCATCCACTGATTAACCATGACTAAAAATTCTTCTTAGGCCAACATATTTACAGTACAACCAAAAGAAGGAGCATTCTTTAGATTTAGTTCTCAGAAATTAAGTGGAGTAAACAACTGATGTGAGAGTAGGAGAGCCACAACATAATTAAGTTGAATGTAAGATTGGGACGAGATAAAAAAAAGTCAAAGATAATCATGTTGGACTGGAAAAGGGTAAAATTCAGTGAGATAAAGAGGGTTCTGTCCCAAATCACCTGGGCAGAAAAGCTAGCGAAAAGGGCAATGCTTCTGTGGTTGAAATCTTCAAATATGAGGTGAATGTGTTTCTATAAGGCAAAAAGAGGGCTGCATCAGAGAATAGATTTTCTTGGATAACTGGAGAGTTTACAACTAACCTGAACCTAAAAGATGATAAATGCAAAATAATACTAATAACATATTGAATGGATGCCTCAAAAGCCATATGATTCAGCTGAGACTAACAATCTACATATTAAAAAAAACACTGCATGGTCAAAATATTCTAAAAGCGCTGCTGTAAATGTAAAGGCCTAGATCTTGCAGGCAGTGCCATAGGAACAGCATTCACTATTTACTACACTGACAGCCAACCACAAAATCTTCCGGGGCTTTTGACCATAGATTTGCTATCAGTTGTCATGGGGTATCTTATCCAGTATGACACCCTTTACAAGGGAACTGTGGTGCCTGATCAGGGAGATTGAAGAATCTTCTCTGAGGCACGCAGAGTCTAAATCAGAAAATATAAACTAGAAGGTATACAGTGGATTTAAATAATGTTTAGGAAGCAAAATAAAGAAAACAAAAGATAGGATTAAGAGAAAGAGATAAAAGAGACAGAAAGAAAAAGTAAACAAATGTTTATTTTGCATCTCCAATGCCAATTAAATTCTGAAGGAATGGGGTTGCACACTTGTAAAATTAAATGTTGAGTGCCAGAGAGGTTGTTTGTGAGTAATTCTGAATTATTACACCATTAAAACTGTGCATACACCTGAATGCACCAGCCCTAATTTTTTTTGCCATGTTTAACAGTTGACTAGTGGGTAAGTGCCACAATTTCACATCCTTTTCAATGACTTCAATGTCGAATCTATCAGTGAGGTTTGATATAGCATAATGAATACCTAATAAATATAAATAATATAATGAATGGAGATCTCAAAGGGCACTTGTGTAGATACATAAAAAGTAAGATAAGGTTAATTTATGTTATCTTAACAAAGATTTCATGAATATCAGCAAAATATGTATAAATGGCCAAACCTTAGCTGTTAAAGCCAGCCATGAAAATTCGTGCAGACTTACATAATTATGGAAGATAATAGCTCTTTGGAAAAAGCTACCCAATTCTTCCCACTCCCTTGTTCTTTGCCCATAAACCTGCGTTTTTTCTCTCACACCAATCAATTATCCAGTTCCCTTTTGTAAGTTTATATTGAATCTGCTTCCACTGCCTCTTTTGTCCAGATCATAGTAACTCACTATATATTTTTTAAAATCTCCTTATTTCCTCTGGTTCTTTTGCCGAGTGTCTTACATCTGTTTTCTCTAGTTATCAGCCTTCCCGCCAGTGAAAATAGTTTCTTCTTCTTTATCCTAACAAAACCGCTAATCATTTTGAACACCGCTGTCAAATCTTCCCTTAACCTTCTGTACACTAGGAGAATAATCTCAGCTTTCCTAGTTTCTCCACATAACTGAAGTCCTTCATCTCTGATATTTAGTACATCTCCTCCGCACCCTCCAAGGCTTTAACATCTTTCCTAAAGTGTGGTGCTCAGAATTGGACTCAATACTTTAGCTAAGGCTTAAAAGGTGATTCGTAAAGGTTTACCATACTTCTTTGCTTTTGTATCCTAAGGCCGAGAAATTCAGGTATGCCCGTTCTCACTGTGCTATTCCAAATGGATCCTTTCGAGGACTAACAATACAGCCATGTTTCTGAAATGTTGTAGTGAATGGGCTATAGCATGGGGTGCCACCTGTCAGACTGCTGGTCTATATGCTTTAAATTGTGCTAGGTATTGAACCAGATATGAGCTTTCTATGCAGTCTTTCTAACAATATTACATCCTGACTTAGAACCTTGCATTAATAATTCAGGTTGGCAGCTTAGAATTTTCAGTCTCACAGAGTTTCATGTTCTGTGGTGCTAAACAGAAGCATTGAGCTTCAATTAAAGAGTTTAGGAATATCTGACAGTTTTGCTAATAAAATAAAATTGCAATGTGTGGACCATAGATTGAAAGGAGAAATGGTCATCAAACCTGTTTCTCCCAACAGATACCAGTCAGTTTGATGATGTATTCATCACGTGCACTGTCAGGATTCAACAGCAGTTCTGACAGATTTCAGCCTGATTTAAATACTGAACTAGCCTGACTGAGATCTGCTGTTCCTCAGTAGTCTTTAGCCATAGCCTAAGGACTATTAAACTTTAGTGACAATTATCCCGTGAAATAAGTAAGTACCCTGTAAAACTAGATAAAATTATAAATTGATTTCTTGGGACTAAGATGGTAAGAATCATTTATTCTTCTCTTTCCCTGTTAAACACTGTTGCTGACACTTGTTTTTACCAGTTCTGTGTCTGTATTAAATACTTGTTTCATTGAAGGCTAAAACCAATCTAATGTTTCTCTTTTCAGTGATGAAATCTACATTGCTCCATCGGGTGTTCAGAAGGAAAGGATCCAGGTGTGTGGTGAATTTATTGTGGTAAAGAAAAAGAAGGAAAGATTTGATTTCATGATTTCATGATTCCAGGATGTCCAAGCCTGCTTCACAGCTAATAAAGTACTTTTGAAATGTTGTCACGGTTGTAATGTAGGAAACCCAGCACCTAATTTTCACAATGTAAGGGTCTCATAAACAACAAGGTGCTAATGCCCATATTGTGTTTTAGTAAAAGGAGTTCTAATGAAAGATCATTGGCCTGAAACATTAGCTTTGTTTCTCTCTCCACGGCTACTGACAGACCTACTCAGTACTTCCAGCATTTTACATTTTTATTTGATGGTTTAGTGATATTGATTGAGGGATAAATATTGGCCAGAACACCAGAGAGAATACTCCTGCCCTTCTTTGACTAGTGCTGTGGGATCTTTTACATCCATCGAACGTTTCATCTGAAAGACAGCAAAGGACCCATAAGTTGTTCAACATCCTTAATCATGTCCTCTTGGACAACAATGCCCAAGGCCAGAGTGCAGTGTAAAGTGGGTTCAGCTGTGCGACACCATCTGCACTCACTGCGTATGGGAAAAGAGAGCAGAGGAATGCTGACTGGTTTGAGGCTTTTTAGACTGAAATGGAGTCAGTTACTGTAAACAAGATAAGAGCCCTCATGAACTACATGCAAGTCCCCAGCAAACAAAATCTAGATGTTCTCAGAGCGGCCAGAATCAAGTCTCAGCAGACTGCTCGGCACTGCATCACTCAATACTAGATGAAACTCTGCAACAGCATACAATCTGCTGAATACAGGGATGCTAGACGGATGTATGAAGGAATCAAGAAAGTAACAGGCCCAGCAATGGTCATATCAGCCTTCTTGAAGACAAAGACTGGGATGATCATCAGTGAACCTAGCAAGCAGATGGAAAGGCAGGTGGAGCATCATCTTGAACTCTACACAATGGAAGACATTGTCATTGAAGGAGCTCTCAGCGCTATTTCAAACTTTCCTGTCATGGAGCAGCTGGACAGTACATTCACCATAGTAGAGCTCAACATGGCCATTAGCCATCTTGCCAGTGGTAAAACCCCAGAAAATGATGGCATTCCACCTGAAATCATCAGAAGTGGAAAACCAGCATTGCTGAAGCACCTCCATAAACTTTTGTGCCCTGCTGGAAGGAAAGATTTTTGCCTTAAGACATGTGTGATGCAAATGTAGTCACCTTGTACAAAAACAATGGGGATCACAGTGACTGCTACAATTACTGAAGCATCCCCTTATTAAATATTGTCAGGAAGGTCTTTGCTCACATTGCTTTGACCAGATTGCAGACCCTGGCATCATGCATCTACCCTGAGTCTCAGTGTAGTTTCAGAGCTGGCAGATCGATAGTTGACATCATTTTCTCACTTCGGAAGTTACAGGGGAAGTGTGGTGATCAGCACAGACCACTTTACATTGCCTTCATGGACCTCACCAAGGCTTTTGATCATGTCAGCAGAGATGGGCTCTCCAAACTGCTGCAGAAAATAGGCTGGACTCCTGGGCATCATTTCTTCTATCCATGAGAACATGCACAATTCCATCAGTTACAATGGAGCAACATGGGATGTTTACAAGACCAGCAGCGGCGTAAAGCAGGGCTGCGTCCTGGCATCAACGCTGAGACGTATTTTTCTCCATGCTGCTATTGTACACTTTCAGCAACTCAAATGAGGTACCTACCTGCAAGCCAGAGCTGATGGCAAGCTGTTCAACTTGGCAAGATCGTGTGTCAAGACCAAAGTGCATAATGGCTTAGCTCATGAGTTGCTGTTTGCTGATGACTGCTGGCATCCCACACTGAAGTTCAACAACAGCCTTTAGATCAGTTCTCTCAGGCCTGCAAGGAGTTTGGACTGACAATCAGCGCTAGGAAGACCAAAGTTATGGGCCACGATGTGGACACTCCACCTTCCATCAACGTCAACAACCTCACTCTGGGAGTCATCAACAGCTTCACATAAGTTGGATCAATAATTACCAGTAATCTGTCCATTGATGCCGAAATCAGCACCCGGATTGCCAAGGCCACAACTATTATGTCGAAGTTGAGTGTGGACCAACAGCAAGCTAACCAAAAATACTGTCTTGACGATAGGAATTGTGACTGAGTGAAATCTACCTATAACTTCAGCTAACCAAAAACATATTAAACTGTTTAAAGTGGACCTTTTTTTAAGCAAAAACACAAGAAAAGATCCTGACCAAAGATGGCTACCACCAGTCACCTGATGAGTGGTATTGTAAGTTGACCACTTTTCTAGAGATTTCCTATATGCATTGCACTGCAGAACAGCCCTGACATGTTGCATGGAATTTCACACCCGGGGGGTGTCAAGACCCACTTCAAAAAGGGGACTTTTGAAAGGAAGGCATTAAAAATGCAAAGTGCTTAATTTTAATCAACAGTAAAGATAATGGGAACTGCTAACCAGCCAGATACACCCAACAGATCCTCAGAACCCCCTGAGGAGGACAAAATAATCCTATCTCCTCTTGGTTGCTACCATCTTGAAATGTGTCAAAAGTGTCTAAGATGAAAGCCCAAAAATGTGATTACTTGTTCTACAACAATGACTGCAGGACATGTTAATCAAATTCCTTTCTTGGAAAATTTCTTTCTTTCTCCCTCTCTCTCTCTCCCTCTCTCTCTCTCCCTCTCTCCCCCCCCCCCAATGCCCCCATGAAGAAGCAAAACCCTATCTCTTAACAGTGTAAACATCTTTCACACAGATAGTGACTGTCCATCGGACAGAACTCAGGAGAGATGGATCACTGAACTAAAAGGAAGGAAAATGTCTCCCGCAAAGTGCAGTTACCTGGACTTCAGCTCCAGGATTTTAAAGGGACCTAGCTATCTTCAAACAGTCGCAAAGGACTTAATCATATTGTTACTATTCTTATTTCCTCTTTCTTTGACACGAGAAAACCTGGTCTGATTGGCTCCTTATTAAAAAGTATTTACATTTAGATGGAAAAGCCATTCACAGGGAAAAAACATTTTAAAAACCCTTTGCTGCGACCAACCAGGGGGGCTGAATAAAGGGGAGCCAGTTTGTCCCTCCTCACCAAGTCATAACAATACGAAGTTCCACGTGTACCAAACTTGCGTTCTCAGAACCCTTCTTTACAATAGTGAAGCATGGACATCTGATGCAAGCTATGAAAATTGGCTTTACAGCTTCCACCTCCTTTGCCTCAGATGAATATTGGGCATCTCCTGGCAAGACAGAGTGCTGAGCATGTAAGTACACCAGTGTGCAGGGATCCCCAACATGTTTGCTCTCTTGAGTCATCGGTGAGTCCATTGGCTGGGTCATGTGAACCAAATGGACAATGGCTGCATCCCCAAAGACCTGCTGTATGGTGAGCTTGCTATCAGCACAAAACCAACAGGTTTCCCATGTCCGTGGTACAAAGACATCTGTAAGCAAGACCTCAGGTTGTGTGGGATCGGAGTTGATGCATGGGATTCCTTGCTGCTGACTGGAGTGCCTGGAGATAATCAGTCAGGAAGGGAATGGGAAAAGCCGAGAACAAAAAAAATGACCAAATGGCAGAAAAGAGCCCAGCGGAAGGCAAAAAAAACATTCGACCTTGGGCCAACTCTATTCATCTGTGCCAGCTGTAGAAGGGACTGGCACTCACAAATCAACCTCTACAGCCAGAGCAGACGATGGTCAATACTGAAGTGACACATACCCTTGGAGCAGTCCATCATCTTCCGGGATGGGTGGATGCTATTGAAAGACAACACCTCTGGGAGTGCAGCACTCCCTCAGAACTACAATAAAGTGTCAGCCCAGATTATTTGCTCAAGTCTCTGGGGTGGAACCTAGCCCTTCTGAGTCAGAGGCAAGAATGCAACCTCCTGAGCCATGGCTGGTAACACCAACCATTTACATCCCCCTGCAGTATTTCATATTTTCCATTAGGAATTCTCTTAGGTGGGAGTTTGGCAGTGGCTTTTTAAGAAGGGCCTAGTACTGGAGAGAAATCTCGAGAGGTTAAAGAGCCTTCAATTGGCAATATTACTTGGGCTCCTGTTGCTTATAATCCTCACTAATAACCCAGATATCGAAAATTCTGATGACACTAACATAGAAAGATCAGCAGAGTCAGGCTTTGCAGTAAAAGGATTTAGATCACCATATAACTGTGCAGAGAATATCCAAATTGGATTTAAGGGAAGCTCAGAAAGCGTCTTAGGAATAATGTTTTAACCTATCACTTTCAGTGCTGGACAATATTGCACTAAAATTTTTACAAACCGTTAAGGATTTTGGGATGCAGTGCAAAACAAGAGTACAGACCTATAGACATTGTATCAAGACTTTCCACTAGGATTACTGTGTTCACTTCTGGTTTCCACTGTATAACCAGTTGTGTTGCTGTGAGACATGATCAGGAAAGTCTTTAATTGTGGAGGAATTTGATGATGAAAGAGAAGCAGGTGAATGCCAAAGGATTAACGGCCAACAGCCAAGGAGGCACATCAGGTGGAGGAGACAGTGAGTAGGGGTCAGAGGCAATCTATTAAACTGGCAGAAGATAACAGTATGGTGGGTAGGAAAACTGATATACTCTTATCATCTTGGTTGGGGGAGGGGGTTGCTGGTTGGAATGTGTCATCAAATAAACTCTGTAGGATGAGGAAAAGCAACATTGTAAACTAGTAAAATATCCCTCTTACTCAAACTTTTACGTCAGAGGGGAGGCAGGGAACAGTGAGCCACTAAAATACTTCAGCTCAAGAGAAGCAGTACATTTACAAACAATATCCCTTGACTCATTGGTAGCACTCTTGCCTGTGCAGGAAAGATATAACTTTGGCCTGGATATTGCAGTCAATGGCAAACGAAAAACACCAGCCATTCATTTCTCTTAGACTTGCCCACAGACTTTCTGTAGGATTTTACATTGGAACTTCAATAACTAGAGAGCTATTTCAGCACAGCACCCTCTGTAGGGGATTTTGCACCTATGTGAACAAGCCAAGCAACTGTGTATCTCCTTAACCAATCAGATTGAAGAATCCTTCCTAAGTAGCAACAAACCTGAACCAAGAGGTGTCAGAATGGTGAATTCAAGTCAAATCAGATACAGAAAGTGAAATATAGAGAGAAAGAAAGATTAAATGAAGAGAGATAAAAGAGAGAGAAAGATTTTTTAAAATATACTTAAATATTTTTATCTTTTAAAGCCTCCAACAATAATTAAAATCTAAAAAAATGAGACTCCGTGCTAAAAGTTAATTTTCACTGCCAGAGAAGTTTTTTGGCAGTAATTAAGATTTATCATCTCATTAAAATTTGACCTTTGCTAGAATGGACAAGCCCTGACTTTTCATAGCCAGCATAGTGTGTATTTTACCATGTAAGTACTGCATCACAACTTCATACCCTTCTATATATTTCAGTGTCAGATCTCTTGGCAAGATACTGTTATAGCAAAACTTCTGGAGAAGCAGGGTAACTCATCCAGCATCTTCCTGATTTTCACAATGAACTGTATTTGTGCGGTTGACAGAAGTTACCATCCAATTTGTACTTTAGTGAATGGGGTTAGCCTCACTGTTATTTCTACTGCAAAATCCGAGCCAATGTATATCTAACCAGTGTTGTTAACAAAGTCCTTTTCTACATGAGTGTTGACATCTACAATAATCAAATGTTGAAATGTGTTTTAAAATCATTTTCTTTTTTCACTTGACGTAACAGCATCTGTTAGTACCGGAGTGAAAAGCTGATACTTTGAGACTGCCTGGTTAATTACATTACACTCTCATGCTGTTGACATTGTGTGGGATGAACGAGCCCCAGCTTCCAGAGCGGGTACTTTTAGTCCAATCTGCCGCTGCTACAATGATTAGTCCGGATCAGCTTCGATAATTTGAAAGGCTGTCAGTTCATATCAAAATGGTTTATAAAAACAGAAAATGCTGGAAATACTCAAAAGGTCAGCCAGAAGGTCTGTTGGAGAAAAAAAGCAGAGTTAACATTTCAGGCCTATGACCTTTCATCAGAACTGAGAAAAGTTAGAAATCTAATAGGTTTTGAGAAGTGAAAGGGAAGTGAGGTGGTGGAAGAAGAACAAAAGGGAAGATCGGTGATTGAGTGGAAGGGAAAATGTATTTGGTGGTGCTTCCCCCGCAGAACCATAATAGGCTTCCCCTTGTTGTCACTTTCCATCCCACCAGTCTCAGCATTCACCCTCCATTTCTGCCACCTCCAACGTGATGCCATCATCAAACATATCTTATACTCCCCCTTCACTTCATTCTAAAGAGACCATTCCTTCTGCAACACCCTGGACCACTCCTCAGTCACCGCAACACCTGCTCCCTTTCCTATGGCAGTTTTCCATGCTAGCGCAGGAGAGACAGCACCTGTTCCCTACTGCCTCCCTACTCACCATCGTAGGCCCCAAGCATTCCTTCCAAGTGAAAGCGTGACTTGCTTGCACTTCTTTCAATTTAGTATACTGTATTCGCTGCTCACGATGTGCCCTCCTTTACATTGTGGTGACCAAATGCAGACTGGGTGACCAATTTGCAGGAACACCTCCGTTCAGTCACAAGCATCACCCTCATCTTCCTATCCCTTGTCATTTCAGTTCTCCCATTCTGACCTTTCTGTCCTTGGCCTGCTACAGTGTTCCAGTGAAGCTCACACAAGCTCAGGGAACAATGCCTTATCTTTCGACGGGGGCTTACAGCCTTCTGGACTCAACATTGAGTTTAACAATTTGAGGCCATGATCTCAAGCTGCCCTCGTTTTGTGTTTTTTCTCTGCTGATTTGGTATTTCTCTTGTTACAATCTTAATCCCATTACTTTGCATTCTGGTGGTTGCTATCCTGCCATTGACACTTCATCTGGACACATCTTTTGTTTCTTTACTAAATCCATTACCACTCGCTTTATCTTTTGTGCCATGAAACCATTTCTCATTTAATCTCTTCCGCCCTCCAACCTATCACAGACCTTACCTTTTGTTGTGCCTTCTCCCACCACCTGCTGCCTTTCACTTGCTCAAAACCTATTAAGTTTTTAACTTTTCTCAGTTCTAATGAAACATCATAGACCTGAAATGTTAACTTTGTTTTTCTCTCCACAGATGCTGATTATTTTCGAGCATTTTCTGATTTTATTTCAGATTTCCATCATCTACAGTATTTTGCTTCGGTCTAAATGGTTTACGTTTGATAAAGCAATGCTGCACTGGGGATTGGAAATCAAAAATCCAAATTAATGGAGATTGAGTTTTTGTCTGTCTGTTATATACCCCTAAGAGTACGTTCCGTTTAAAGTTCCTGGGCTCTAATTGAATGAACTTATTGCCTCTGACTTGCTGATACCGTTTGTTGAAAAATCTAAAACTGGCAAGAATCAGTAACCGTAAAACACAGAATGTGTATTGTTGACAAGAGTTCAGCTTCTACTCGCTGATACACCAACACAGCAGGCAAGCTAGCAGTTAATACTAGATCAGAAATAATTTTCACTGTCCATCCTAAGTGATGGTGCTTTACCGTCTCTGTCCAATTCAGTGTTCCTAAATTCTGCTGACTGTCTTGCAGCCGGATGATTTATTTGTCTGTGACATAAAAGGATGTGACATCTCTGGTCCTCCACTCTCGAAGAAGCTAAAGAAAAGTCAATGCACACCTCTCTTTATGAATGCTTATACCATGCGAGGTAAGGAGTCTGTGCACAGCATCTTTTAGAATACTTGGGCTGTTTCTAATAGGAATGTAAGCACTAACCTGTCGGTGAGAGGACATACTTTCTTTCATTTGTTACGCATGTGCCATGAGAAAGTACACGCTTGCTCTGAATTGGACCGTACACGCTCTGAAGTGGAGCGCGCACGCTCTGTATTGGAGAGCGTACACTGAACTGGAGCATATGCTCTCCGAATTTGAGTGTACCTGCTCTGAATTGGAGCGTGCATGCTCTGAACTGGAGCACGCACGCTCTGAATTGGAGCGCACACACTCTGAATTGGAGAGCACACCCTCTGAATGGGAGCATACACCCTCTGACTTGCAGTGTACACCCTCTGAATGGGAGCGTACACCCTCTGAATGGGAGCATACACCCTCTGAATGGGAGCGTACACCCTCTGAATGGGAGCGTGCACGCTCTGCATGGGAGCGCACACGCTCTGAATTGGAACGTACCTGTTCTGAATTGGAGTGTACACCCTCTGAACTGGAGCGTACATGCCCTGAATTGAGTGTACACCCTCTGAATGGGAGTGTACACCCTCTGAATGGGAGTGTACACCCTCTGAATGGGAGTGTACACCCTCTGAATGGGAGCATACATCCTCTGAATGGGAGCGCGCACGCTCTGCATGGGAGCGCGCACGCTGTGAACTGGAGCGCACGCTCTGAATTGGAGCATACGCTCTGAATTGGAGAGCACACGCTCTGAATTAGTGCATACACGCTCTGAATTGGAGAGCACATGCTCTGAATTGGAACGTAAATGCTCTGAAGTGGAGCGTACATGCTCAGAATTGGAATTTACGCGCTCTGAATTGGAGAGCATGCACTCTGAATTGGAGCGCGCACGCTCTGAATCGGAGCGCGCATGCTCTGAATCGGGGCGCGCACGCTCTGAAGCGGAGCGTAAATGCTCTGAAGCGGAGCGTGCATGCTCTGAAGCAGAGTGTGCATGCTCTGATTTGGAGCATACAATCTCTGAATTGAAGAGCACAAGCTCTGAATTGGAGTGTACATGCTCTGAATTGGAGCGTACATGCTCTGAATTGGAGCGTACATGCTCTGAATTGGAGCGTACATGCTCTGAATTGGAGCGTACATGCTCTGAATTGGAGCGTACACGCTTGGAATTGGAATTTACACGCTCTGAATTGGAATTTACATGCTCTAAGTTGGGGAGCACGCACTCTGAATTGAAGGTTACATGCTCTGAATTGGAGCACGCTCTAAATTGGAGCACACGCTCTGAATCGGAGCGCACACGCTCTGAATCGGAGCGTAAATGCTCTGAAGCGGAGCATGCATGCTCTGATTTGGAGCGTACAATCTCTGAATAGGAGAGCACAAGCTCTGAATTGGAGCATACAGGCTCTGAATTGGAGAGCACACGCTCTGAATTGGAGCACACGCTCTGAATTGGAGCACACGCTCTGAATTGGAGCACACGCTCTGAATTGGAGCACACGCTCTGAATTGGAGCACACGCTCTGAATTGGAGCACACGCTCTGAATTGGAGCACACGCTCTGAATTGGAGCACAAGCTCTGAATTGGAGCGCACACGCTCTGAATTGGATCGTAAATGCTCTGAAGCGGAGCGTGCATGCTCTGATTTGGAGCATACAATCTCTGAATTGGAGAGCACAAGCTCTGAATTGGAGCGTGCATGCTCTGAATTGGAGCATACACGCTTGGAATTGGAATTTACACGCTCTGAATTGGAATTTACATGCTCTTAAATTGGGGAGCACGCACTCTGAATTGAAGGTTACACGCTCTGAATTGGAGAGCATGCGCTCTGAAATGGAGTGCATCCTCTCTGAATTGGAACGTTACCCACTCTGAATTGGAGTGTACATGCTATCCTCATGTCCAATCCCATGGAGATGGAATGCCCTGGTGTAGTAACCTAAATAATTCAGTTTCTCCATCTTTTGATGTAATTCTCCATCTTTTTTCATTCATTCGTAGGATGTGGGCATCGTTGCCTAGGCCAGAATCTATTGCCCATCTCTAATTGCCCTTGAGAAGGTGGTGGTGAGCTGCCTTCTTGAGCAGCTGCAGTCCCATTTGGTGTAGGTCCATCCACAGTGCCGTGAAGGATAGAGTTCCAGGGTTTTGACCCAGCCACAGTGAAGGAATGGTGATACATTTCTAAGTCAGGATGGTAAGTGGCTTGGAGGGGAACTTCCAGGTGGTGGTGTTACCATTTGCCTACTGCTCTTGTCCTTCTAGATGGTAGTGGCCGTGGGTTTGGAAGCTACTTTCTAGGGAACCTTGGAGAATTCCTGCAGTGCATCTTGTAGATGGTACACGCTGTGCCACTGCATCGCTGGTGGAGGGAGTGAATGTTTGTGGATGGGGTGCCCATCAAGCATGCTGCTTTATCCTGGATGGTGTCAAGCTCCTTAAGTGTTGTTGGAGCTGCACTCATCCAACACACTCCTGATTTGTGCCTTGTAGATGGTGGACAGGCTTTGGGGTGTCAGAAGGTGAGTTACTCATCACAGGATTCCTAGCTTCTGAACTGCTCTTGTAGCCACAGTATTTATATGGCTAGTCCAGTTCAGATTCAAGTCAATGGTAACCCCCAGGATGTTGATAGTGGGGCATTCAGCGATGGTAATGCCATTGAGTGTCATGGGGTGATGGTTAGATTCTTTCTTGATGGTTAGGTTCTCTCTTGATGGAGATAGTCATTGCCTGACACTTGTGTGGTGCAAATTTTACTTGCCACTTGTCAGCTCAAGCCTGGATATTGTCCAGGTTTGCTGCATTTGGACGTGGACTGCACCAGTATCTGAGGAGTTGCAAATGGTGCTGAATATTGTGCAGTCATCAGCGAGCATCCACACTTCTGACCTTATGATGGAAGGAAGGTTATTGATGAAGCAGCTGAAGGTGGTTAGGCTTAGGACACTACCCTGAGGAACTCCTGCGATGATGTCCTGGAACTGAGATAACTGACCTCCAACAATCATAACCATCTTCCAGGGCAAGTTATGACTCCAACCAGCGGAGAGTTTTCACCCTGATTCCCATTGACTCTAGTTTTGCTAGTGATCCCTGATGCCACATTCGGACAGATGTGGCTTTGATGGCAAGGGCAGTTACTCTCACCTCACCACAGGAGTTCAGCTCTTTTGTCCATGTTTGAACCAAGGCTGTAATGAGGTCAGGAGTTGAGTGGCCCTGATGGAACCTAAACTGTGCATCAGTGATCAGGTTATTCCTAAGCAAGTGTCACTTGATAGCACTGTTGATG
Source organism: Carcharodon carcharias (assembly GCF_017639515.1). Lineage (NCBI taxonomy): Eukaryota > Metazoa > Chordata > Chondrichthyes > Lamniformes > Lamnidae > Carcharodon > Carcharodon carcharias. The sequence goes on from NC_054476.1 coordinate 82,458,977, forward strand.
ATCCCTTTTATCTCTTTACTGATGATCAAGAGTAGACTGATGGGACGGTAACTGCCGGATTTGATTGGTCCTGCTTTTTGTGTACAAGACATACCTGGGCAATTTTCCACTTGCTGGGTAGATGCCGGTGTTGTAGTTGCACTGGAACAGCTTGGCTAGGGAGACAGCAAGTTCTGGAGCACAAGTCTTCAGTACTATCACTGGAATATTGTCAGGGCCCATAGCTTTTGCAGGTTCCAGTGCCTTCAGCCATTTCTTGATGATATGTGCAGTGAATCAAATTGGCTGAAGACTGGCATCTGTGATGCTGGGGACCTCCAGAGGAGGCTGAGATGGATCATCCACTTGGCACTTCTGGCTGAAGATTGTTGCAAATGCTTCAGCCTTATCTGTTGCACTGATGTGCTGGGCTCCTCCATCATTGAGGATGGGGATATTTGTGGAGCTTCCTCCTCCAGTGGGTTGTTTAATTGTCCACCATCATTCACGACTGGATGTGGCAGGACTGCAGATCCACTGGTTGTGGAATTGCTTGGCTCAGTCTGTCACTTGCTGCTTATGCTGTTTGGCATGCAAGTAGTCCTGTGTTATAGCTTCATCAGGTTGACACCTCATTTTTATGTATGGCTGGTGCTGCTTCTTCCATTGCACTCTTCATTGAACCAGGGTTGATCTCCTGGCTTGGTGGTTATGGTAGAGTGAGGGATATGCCAGGCCATGTGGTTACAGATTGTGTTCGAGTACATTCTGCTGCTGCTGAGGCCCACAGCGCCTCATGGTTGCCCAGTCTTGAGTTGCTAGACCTGTTTGAAATCTAAGCCACTTAGCACGGTGGTAGTGGCACACAACATGATGGAGAGTATCCTCAATGTGAAGACGGGATTTCGTCTCCACAAGGACTGTGTCATGGTCACTGCTACCGATGTTGTCATAGACAGATGCATCTGTGACAGGCAGGTTGTTGACGATGAGGTCAAATATATTCTTCCCTCTTTTTGGTTCCTTCGCCACTTGCCGCAGATCCAGTCTAGCAGCTATGTTCTTTAGGACTCAGCCAGCTCCATCTGCATTGGTGCTCCTGCCCACTCTTGGTGACATACATTAAAGTCCCCACCCAGAGTACACTCTGCATCCTTGTCACCCTCAGTGCTTCCTCCAAGTGGTGTTGAACATGGAGGAGCACTGATTCATCAGCTGAGCGGGAGGGTGGTGGTGGGGCAGTATGTGGCCATCAGCAAGATGTTCCCATGCCATGAAACTTCATGGGGTCCGGAGTTGATGTTGAGGACTCCCAGGGCAACTCCCATTGTGTCACCTCCTCTGCTAGGTATGTCCTGTCCCACAGGGTAGGCCAAAGGAATGTCCCAGGTATGGTGATGGTGATGTCTAGGACATTATCCGTAAGGTATGGTTATGTCAGGCTGTTGCTTAACTAATCTGTGAGACAGCTCTCCAACTGTTGGCACAAGTCTCCAGATGTTATGAAGGAGGACTTTACAGGGTCAACAGAGCTGAGTTTGCTGTTATAATTTCCATGCCTAGGCCAGTGCTGGGTGGTCTGCCTGGTTTCATTCCTTTTAGGCTTTTTAGCGGTTTGATTTTAAGAGTCAACCACATTACTGTGTGTCTGGGGTCACATGTAGGCTAGACCAGGTAAGGATGGCAGGTTTCCTTCTCTAAAAAGGCATTAGTGAACCAGATGGGTTTTTACAACAATGGTTTCATCGTCATCATTGGACTTTTAATTACAGATTTTTATTGGATTCAAATTCCACCATCTGCCATGGCAGGATATGAACCCAAGATTCCTAGAGCATTACCCGGGGTCTCTGGATTATTAATCCAGTGACAATAGCACTGCACCACCGCCTCACCCTGTCTCTGTCTATTTGGTGGGGTTGAAGGTAGTTTAACCTGTAATGAATATATTTTGAGTATGGTTATGTTTGATAATATGCAAATCCCAACAGCAGCACTTTTCACACACCATTAAGGTAGCAAATGCAAACTGTCCTTCAAAGTTTAAACAGTTCTGCCACCTGAGATATACAAACCAGACGATACAGTCCAGGCAGCAAATTCAAAATCAGGTTCAGCTTTTGCTGGTGGAAGACTGTGAAAATGATTGTAACTGTGCATAAAACCTATGAAAACCAAGTTCCAATTTCTCTAATCAGCTACCACCCTCTCTTCCATTCCTATCTCTAACAACCCATGGATTTTTGTGGGAGGGAGCTCCACAATTCTTCCTTCCTTTGAATGAAGAAGCGTTTCTTAAATTCTTTTCTGAATGGCCTGTCTTTCAAATTAAGGTTATGGCCGTTTACCCTAGACTCTCCACACTAGGGGAAGTGCTTTCACATTATATACCTTATCAATTCCTTACAAAATCTTAAAACCCTTAACTTTCTTATTCCAGGGAATACAAGCCTATTTTATATACTCTCTCCTCATAATCTGACCGCTGGATCTGTGTGCGTGGACCCTAACTCTCTTTGCAGTTCCAAGCTTTTCACCATTTAAGTAATACTCGAATCAATCCTATTTTGGTGCAAAATGGATGACGACCCACTCCATGCTGTCCCACCCTGCAGCCATAAAGCACTGCAGGACGAGCTAGACAGAGCCAGTATGGGACTTTCGGCCCTCACTGGGGAGGAGGTCCTACTCTTTGGAGCTGCCAACGAATCCGGTTGGCTGACAGCTCCATCAGTCCTGGTAGTGCCAGGAGCATGTTAGTGGGTGCTGCCAGGACTACAAGAGGAGGAGGAAGCAGGCCCATGGATTCATGGAAACAGATAAGTCCAGGGTCAGGGGCAGGGAGGGTTTGGGAAGGTCAAGTAGGGGAGCTTGGGGTGGGGTGGGTTTAAGGCTATAGGCTGGTAGGAAGAAACAGGGGGGCTCTGTCTTAGGGGAGGCCGATCCACAAAGGGTAACCCCAAAAATAGACACCCCCCCCTTCCTTCCCACCCTTTTAAGAAATTATTTTAAAAAATGGGCCATCCACTCCTGCCCAACTGCCCACGCCAAATGTTTTATGGAGGGGTAGCGTATTATTAGGTTCAGTTGGCTTGGTAGCAAGCCAAACTGACCCTTGATTACCTATTTAAATATGATGGGTGGCCTGCCAATTTCGGCATGCCCACCCCTCCATATTATGCAGGTGAGCTCGGGGGTGGGTGGGAAGGTGATGGGGTAGTCACCCGTCCTATTTTTCAAGCCGCCACCACCCCCCCCCTGCTGAAACGCAGCCCACAGGGGCATATGAAATGGTGCCCCCTAGACTGTTGAAATCTACCTGCCACAGTTTTGCCTGTTCACTTAATATATCAGTGTCATTTTTCAAGTTTATGTTTCACTCTAAAATACTTTGTATTAGGTAAACTTGGATATATGTGGCTTTCTATTGTGTTATCCAAGTCATTAATAAATATAATGCATAGTTGAGACTCCAGCACAGATTCTTGAGGGACAGCACTAGTCCCTTCCTTCCAATTTGAGTACATATCTATTAACCCTATTCTCTGTCATCTACGTTCTAACCAATCTCCGAACCTGGTCAATATTTTGCTTCAATTCAGGAGCTTTGATTTTATCATTAACATTTTAACATTACCCAAGACAATCCCCTTTCTGTTACTTTAGTTACTTGCTATTCACCTCAAATCCACCTCTCCAATCTAGCTTTCTTAACCTTTTCCTTCCTGGCTTGATTCTGTTTTCCATATGTCTATTTGTGGAACAACTTTAGACATTTACAGTCTTACGTTAAAAGTGCTATATAAATACAAGTTCTTTCTTTCATAAAGGAGGATTATTAATGTAAAGCAATTCCTGCATCAAGATGGTAAAAAGCAAAAAGGCAAGGAACTGTGACTACTGCAGCTTTAGATGACACTTGCAGAATGGGGAAGCCAGGACAATAAAGCTGTGCAGCCCATGTCAATCTATTTATATATGCAGCGGTTATCATGGGAAGGAAACAGCCACTTGGATTTATAAAGTGCCTTTAATATAAGACACCCCAAGGCCTTTCAAAGGAATGTAATCAGACAAAATTTGACACCAATGACAATAATGAGCTATCAGGACAGGTAACCAAAAACTGGGCCAAAGATTTTAAGGGGCTCCGTAAAAGAGGAGAGGGATGGCGAGAGAGGAGAACTTTAGAGAGGGAGTTTCAGGGCCTAGGTAGCTGAAGACACAGCCTCCAATGGTGGGATGAAGAAAAATCAGGATCAGAATTAAAGGTACCGTGGAGTTGTAGAGCTGGAAAATGTTAAGAACAAGGAGGGATGAGGTCATGAAGGGATTTGAACACATGGATGAGAATTTTAAATTTGAGGTATTGCTAGACATTCTAACCATAGCGATTGAATTCCCCCTATCTGCACCAGCTCTGTGTATTTCTCTAAGTGCGATATTGTGCTAATGGTTCAGTTCCATGTATTTGGGATTGTGTATGAAGTGCTGATTATAATTCTACAGGATCTGGAGCAGTCATACACACGCACTCCAAAGCTGCTGTCATGGCAACCCTCCTCTTCCCAGGAAAGGAGTTTCAAATTACACACCAAGAAATGATTAAAGGAATCAGGAAATGTCAATCCGGAGACTATTACAGGTATTGTACTCCTCAATGAGTGTCATACTGAGCACAAATCCAGCACTGTATCAGTCTTATTTCCTTTTAAACTAGCAGCAGTAATTTGTGGGTGATATGGTGGATAGGAAGATTGCTTTGCATCCAAGCCAGCCCGATTCCCAAATCATGGGTGAAGTGATGGAGCGAGCAGAGCTTTCTCCCTTTCCGGCAATAATGTAGTGACCAGCTATTGGTAAAGGATTGGCAAATAGTCATATTGCAACAGTTAAAGTTGAGTGTTTTTACTGCAGACTAAATGCAGTTTCTTTTTAAAAGTAAAGTGGGAGTAACAACAATACAAGGAAGGTTTAGAAAGGTGCATTTCTACAATGTGAGGGGAGCTGTTTTTTGAGGACATATTAGTTATTTACACTATGCCTTTCACATAGTGGGGCATCTTAAGCCAATAACTATTGTGTGGTCAGGAGTTACATAGAAACTAGGAGTAGGAGTAGGCCATTTGGCCCTTCGAGTCTGCTCTGCCATTCATTAAGATCATGGCTGATCATCCAACTCAATAGCCTGCTCCTGCTTTCTCCCCATACCCTTTGATCCCTTTCACCCCAAGAGCTATACCTAACTCCTTCTTGAAAACATACAATGTTTTGGTCTCAACTACTTTCTGTGGTAGCGAATTTCACAGGCTCACCACTCTCTGGGTGAAGAAATTTCTCCTCATCTCAGTCCTAAATGGTCTACCCCATATCTGCAGACTGTGACCCCTGGTTCTGGACTCCCCCACTATCGGGAACATCCTTTCTGCATCTACCCTGTCTAGTGCTGTTAGAATTTTATTAGTTTCTATGAGATGACCCCTCATTCTTCTGAGCTCCAGCGAATATAATCCTAACTGGCTCGATCTTTCCTCATACGTCAGTCCCGCCATTCCAGGAATCAGTCAGGTAAACCTTCACTGCACTCCCTCTATAGCAAGTACATCCTTCCTCAGATAAGGACACCAAAACTGCACACAATATTCCAGTTAGATAGGAGAGGGGAGACACAGTGGTGCGGACAACTCCTGGGAGTAAAAGAAGGTTGAGAAACACTGGCTGCAAAGCAATGACAATGTCTGAAGATAACAGGACCTACTGGAAACTTGATAAAAGACTATAGGCGGAATTTTCCAAGCCAGCTGGCAGCGTGTGTGAATGGTGGTGTGCGCAGAAAATACGGCATGACCTGCTTCACAACGGCATGAAGGCAGGCCGCGATCATCCGCCCAGCCCACCAATGGCAGTCTGCGCTTCCCGCCATCGGTTGGCGGGGAGCTAATTGTAATACATTAGCATATAATTAAAAGGCCACCCCACCAGGCTTTTGGGACCCTGCCGTATCGTCCATCCACGTCACAACATATAGGCGACATGCACTTGGCCTACGCTTTGGGGGAACTGAGGTGAGTGAGCAGCAGCGTTCTCCACAGCTCATCCGTCATTTACAGGCCTCTGGCGCTGAGGGGTGGAGGCAACTGATGCCTGGCTCCGGGGGCAACTGCTGAGGTGGGGATGGTGTCCAGGGGCAAGTGCTGAGGTGGGGATGGTGTCCAGGGGCAAGTGCTGGCCAGCCTCAGAAGTTGAGGGCGGTCAGGGGTCGGCGCTGCATCCCATGCACAGGCAATCAAGGTGCGGGGCAGGGTAAGCGAGGGAAGTGGCCATGCATTAGCGACACCTGTATAAGCTGACAATGCCTCTGCAACTAAGACAGATCAGGCGCAGCTGCAGTGATATGATTGGGGTCAGGCTCCTAGCCTGCCCGCCCATACAAACAACGTGGAGACACCAAAGGGCCACCAAGCGCTCCATACTTTACCACACACACACACCACCACCCCACCCTACCGGCACGGACTTCGAGTCTGCCACCACGTTATTGGACCAGGGCGCAGTTGGACTGCACACATTGTACGATCTCACCAATGCTGGCCATGTGGCAGTCACTGCTGGAGGTGCTTACAACCTCTTGCAATCTCAGCATCCTGGTTTGGACTAGTGTCCCCAATGTCGCGGGTTGACAGGGTAGCCATGCAGCGCGTTCATTTCTGGCTATCCGAGGGATGAGCAGTGTTCTCCAGGGAGCATTAAGGGGCAGTCACACAGGGCCAGGAAAGGTGCTACGTACAGCCATGATAACTGGGTCACTTTCTCTTTCATGCTGCAGGAGGACCACGTCAGGTTCATGGATCCTGGTGACCTAGCTGTGTGCCTGATGGTCTGCAGAGACTAGAAGATGGAGGAGAGGGCGATTGAGGCATCTGGCCGCGCAAACAGGAGCAGCAACCTCATGAAGAAGAGGCAGCAGGGGCTCCCGCACATGCTGCCCAGGAGCGACAGCGAGCCATGATTGGTCGGCACCTAGCAACACCCAGGGTCTATAGACGCCACCTCATTCCTGCAGATGACTGAGAACCAGTGTCGCCGATGACTGTGCATGTTTAGGGACCTGGTGACTCACATCTGCCACTTACTGCAGGACTTGGCACCAAGGGGTCATGGAAGGCATCCACTGCCAATGGCTATGAAAGTGATCACGGCGCTCAATTTCTATGCCAGTGGCTGCTTTCAGGGCTCCACAGGTGACCTTTGTGGGATTTCACAATCCGCCACCCACAAATGCATTCATGAGGTCACAGATACCATTTTCTCCATGGAACACAACTTGGTGCATTTTGCCCGAGACCGGAACAGCCAGGATGCAAGGGCCATTGGGTTTGCCCAGATCTCGGGATTCCCACAGGTGCAGGGTGCAATTGACTGCACTCGTGGTGCTCAGGACTCCATCACTACACTCAGTGGACTTCATCAACCACAAGGGCTTCCACTCACTGAACATGCAGCTGGTATGCGACCACCAGAAACGTGCCCTGCAGGTGTGCGCATGGTTTCCAGGGAGTGTGCATGACGCCTACATCCTGAGTCGCTCGCAGATCCCTGCAGTCTTCCAGGGTCCACAGAGGCTGAAGCGTTGGCTCCTTGGGGACAAGGGCTACCTACAGAGGCCTTGGCTGATGACACCCATGCGGTGGCCTCAGACTGCAGCAGAGCAACGCTATAATGAGGCTCATACAGCAGCTCACAATTTGCAGTTCCAGTGCCTGGACCGGTCTGATGGAGCCCTGCGATACAGTCGGCAGAGGGTGTCACGCATCGTCATTGTGTGCTGCACCCTTTACAGCTGGCATTGCAACAGGGAGAGCAGCTGCCTGAGGAGGAGATGGAGGAGCTACACTTATCCTCTGATGAGGAAGACGCCAACAAGGATGAGGGTGAGGGGGTCCTCGGTGGTGACGATGACAGGAATGAGGCTCTCGCACTGACTAGAAGAGGCCAGCACACTTGGGAGGCCCTCTGTGGCACCTGCCCACTACATTCTTGCAGCAATGATCAGCTGAGGTGCAGGCATCAGTAATGTGCCCAGTGAGTGTGAGGCTTGACCTTCACTGTGGTCTGAAGGCTGCACAGAGCACAAGGAAGAAGACCTGGACTGAGATACCTGCCTTTACCTTGTGCAGAAAGGTTTCACATCTGAATAACAAGAACATTGCTCATCAGAACAAGACCCCACAGGCAGAGCGACATTCTTAGGAGTTTATTGACAATAGTGAACAGTATGTACAAGTGATCAATGCCAGATTTGTGGAGGATGACGACGACATGCAGTGAGGTGTCCTCGTAGATCCTCACATCTCAGTTTGTGAAAGTTTGATTCCAGTCTGGCTTATCACAGCGCCAATACCCTCTGTGAGAATGCTCCTGTCATGGAGATGCAGTGGAGGCCCTAACAATCGCTTGATCGCAGGAGGATGATGACAACATGCAGTGTGGACACTCCACAGATCTTCACACAGCCTCTGAGAATATCTGACTCCTGTCTGGCCGAGGGCAGCTCGCTTGCATTCTGTGATCAAGGTCATATCAGAGATGCAACCATGAAACTTTAGATGCATCTGATGCTGTGTCCGCCTTCAGCACCTTAGCCCTTTAGGAGCTGGTGCACAGCATCACTGGTCGCAGATGCTGGTGTGATGGGAGCCAACCCCACCTTAAAGATGCTGAGAGCGCACAGAGAGTATGAGAGAACTCTGTGGCGCCTGCCCACTACATTTTGGCAGCAATGACCAGCACCACTGAGGTGCAGGCCTCAGTAATGTGTCCAGTGACTGTGAGGCTGGACCCATCACTCTGGTCTGAAGGCTGCACAAAGCACAAGGAAGAGGACCTGGACAGAGACACCTGCCTTTACCTTGTGCAGAAAGGTTTCACATCTGAGTAACAAGAACACTGCTTATCAGAACAAGGAGCCAAAAGCAGGGTGACATTCTTCGGAGTTTATTGACAATAGTGAATATTATGTACAAGTGATCAATACCCCTGGCCAGGCTGTGCAATTACTTTTACCTAACTTTCCTAACCCTGCCGCTACATCTTGGTGCTCCCTGGAAATCCACAGCAGAGGTAGAGGCAGCCTGCTAACTGTGATACCCTATATATATATATATATATATAAGATAAAAACAAAAAACTGCGGATGCTGGAAATTCAAAACAAAACAAAAACAGAATTACCTGGAAAAACTCAGCAGGTCTTGCAGCATCGGTGATGCTGCCAGACCTGCTGAGTTTTTCCAGGTAATTCTGTTTTTGTTTTTTTTTAACTGTGATATCCTGTCTGTAATGACTTTGGTGGGCGTCCTCTGAAGGGCAGAGACTTGGAGAGTACCGGCCTGCTTTCGGGGTCCTGCTGTGCCACAGTGGTACCCTCCTCGGCCTGTGAAACTTGGTCTGCGGAGGTCAAAGGAAGATAGGATTCGGTTGGGCCAGTCACTCACAGAGTCACCTGGGTGGATGGCCCCGGAGCGTGCACCTGCTGATTATCCTCCCTATGGGTGCCCGAGGGCCCCTGGCCGAGTCTGTGAACGGAGGGGATAACTGGAGTGAGATCGCGCTGCCCAGTATCCCTCTCACGTACACACTGTTGGAGGCTAACTATGGCATCACCAATGGAGTTAGGCCCGCACAGCAGTGCAGGAGTGACATGCTGGACCAAGGTCTCCATGGCGGCCACCCTACCAGCGTTGACCTCGGTGCGTCGTAATGCTGCTGCTATCACCTCAGTCTGAAAATAGACTGACTCCTCCATCGTGCCTTGCAATCTGAGGAACACAGCGGACATCTCTTCCTGATGTTCCTGAGCTTGCCTTTGCAGCTGCAGCAACTGTGACATGACCAACTCCAGAGGCTCGTCATCTGACTCGGACTCAGCAATGTTCTGGCCTACAGCAGTCCTCCGAGTGCCGGGGACCTGGGAAGTTCCTGCCTCCGTCTGCTGTGGATCAGAAAGCACAATGTGCTCACCAGATTGTGACCCCGAGGTTACTCTGAAGCTGGTGGAGGGTGTGGGTGAGCGCTGTGACGGGACTTCAGGGAGGGTGCCTTCAGATTCCTCTTCAGATGTTTCTTCAGAGCTTGATTGGAGGCCCTGGGTCATGGGCTCCGTCAGCTATTTTGCAGATGTGCCTGTGGAAGCAAGGGGAGATAATTAGTACATGGCATTGGCCTGTGAAAGAGGACACATCACTCACGGCATGGTTATCTGATGGATGTTGCATTGCTGGATCCTCACTTGATAGACCTTGCCGTCAGCACAAGACCGGTCTCAGTCATTGCCGGCCAGCTGGATGGCTCTGTTTTGGAATTCTGTCAGAATGTTGAATTCTGGCATCCCTCCACCTGTCTGCGACCGTTCCCTCCTGTTGTGAGCCAGTTTGTCCTGCATGGTTAGAGATGGGGAGAGTGTATCAGGACTCCTGGCAGGCCAGATGATAAGTATGCCTGGCCTGTGTGGGCGGTGAGTGGATGGGATGTGTGGAGAGTGAATAGTGATATCTCTTGCTTTGGCAGTGAGTGAGGGCCCTGTGTGTGTGTGATGGGTTTGTGAGTGTGAGAGTGGGGAGTGATGAAAAGAGTGACTTATCCTGGCAGAGTGGAGGAGATCATTCATCCTTATGCAGCACTGGGTGGCTGTTCTCTTCTGCAAGGTGTTTGTGCTGACCACCGCTGCCACTGCCTCCCTAGCCGGGTTGGTGACATTGCTACCCATCTGGCGGCCAGAGCAGGGGTAGAGCACATCCCAGCTGGCCTCCACGGCATCCAGCAGTCGCTTGAGGGACCCGTCGTTGAAGCGGGGGGGGCTGCAGTCTTTTTGCCTTTGCTGGACATATCTCCTGGACAACAGTGGTGAGCTGGTAGCGATGAGCGCTGTGCTGACAGCTGCCTTTTAAAGATGGCAGCCAGCATGATGCAACGGCGGGGTGATGGTGAACAGGCAAGTAAGAGCCCACTGCTATGGAATCAAAATCACCTTTGCAAGGACTGTGCAAGTGGCAACCAAACTCCCTTTAGGCACATCAACCCCAAGGTTTCAGCTTGCAATCATCATGGAGGTCACTTGTGAGACAAAATGATCAGAGAACTATTGAATCTTACAAGTCCTTTCCTACAGCTAATTTTAAATGAACAGGAATGCATTAATAATAACCCACCATTTTTGTCGGCAGGCAAGATTCCATTTTACCCACCCGCTCCCGCACTTAGTGCAATTCTGGGAAAATTCTGTTGTTGACAGAAAAACTTGCCACAACTGATTAGTGACATTTCAGCTTTCACTTGCCTCTCACTTGCTGGTCTAAAGTACCTTAGCTACCCTGTGCAGTGGGAATGTGGACCTGGACTTGAAGATTACTGTGAGAACAGTGTTAATTTTATCCTAGTCACACTCACACAGGTAAACGAGTGCTAAAGTTAATAAATATAAAGACAATCATTATAGCTACACTTCAGCAATAAGAACTGTATGCTCAGTTCTTTATGCTTGTTTTGGGATGTCCTTTGGAAGTAAAAGAAACGGTGGATCATTTCTATTTAAAATGGGAATAATCTGGTCACTTTTAGATCTTTGTTAGTATTTAGGAAACCATTCTTGGGATGTGGGCTTCATTGGCAAGGCCAACATCTCTAGGTGTCCTGGAGAAATAGGTAGGAAGCCACCTCCTTCAACGCTGCAGTCTATGTGGTGAAGGTACTTCCACGTAAGAAATCTAGCTTGCTAAGTCTGTAAATTTCCTGTATCTTGTTGAAGGACAAAATCATTGCACAAATTTAAACACAAGAGAAATGGTTTTCTTGTTTTATAATAAAAAGTCTTTTTAAATGTTTTGTATTTGCCAGGTATGATGATCTGCTGGTGGTCCCTATTATAGAAAATACACCAGAAGAGAAGGACCTGAAGGAACGAATGGCTCGTGCCATGGAGGAGTACCCAGACTCCTGTGCTATCCTAGTTCGGCGCCATGGCATCTATGTGTGGGGGAAGACATGGCAAAATGCTAAAACAATGTGAGTGCAGTCTGTGCCGGTTACCCTATTCACTGTCCCCAAGCAATGCATGTTAACTCTCTTCATTTCTGTGTCTCCCTTCTCCCTCTGCAGGTGTGAATGCTATGATTATCTGTTTGATATCGCTATACAAATGAGACAATGCGGCCTCGACCCATCTCACCATCCAATAGAAGAAAAGGGCATTGTCTAAGAGTCTGTGGGCAGGAAATAACTTTGGCCCATAGCAAAGCTCTTCTGTAAACCTAAAGTCCTCTGTACACGATGAAAGTATCTTTAATCATTGACTGCTGCATGAACTTCAGAATCTGGCTGACCATGTGAGCAGAGCTGAACTACAGTATGGGTGAATAATGGATGGCAAATATTTCAAGTGTGGATTGTTTTATGCATTCATATGCAATGGTCTCTTAATCACTAACATCAGGCTCAGCAAAATTGGTTGAGTGTTTTATAGTTAATCAAAATCACCTTTGCAAGGACTGAGCAAGTGGCAACCAAACTCCCTTTAGGCACATCAACCCCAAGGTTTCAGCTTGCAATCATCATGGAGGTCACTTGTGAGACAAAATGATCAGAGAGCTATTGAATCCTACAAGTCCTTTCCTACAGCTAATTTTAAATGAATATGTATCCTGCTGTCATAAGTTATCATCATCGAGAGATGGTAGCATATCTTAGTGGTAACGCTACTGCACTAGTAAACCAGAAGCCCAGGCTAATTCTTGGAAACACAAGTTCAAATCTCAGAACAGATGGTGAAATTTAAATTCAATTAATTAATAACTCAGTGATGATGATCATGAAACGAATGATTTGCCATAAAAAGCCATCTGGTTCTTTGCCGTCCTGAAATCTGCCATCCTTAACTGGTCTGGCCTACATTTGCCTATAGACCCACAGCAGTATGGTTGACTCTTAATTATGTTCTGTAAGTTACTCAGTTTATCAAACTGCGACAAAAAAGCCAAAAAGGGATGAAAGTGGATGGACCACCTGGCATTGACATAGGCACTGGAAAGAATAAAGGCACACCACATTGGGAAAGCTGTCCCACAACTAGTCAGTAACAGCCTGACATAGTTACAGCCAATGTCCTAGACTCCTCTATCCCCATCCATGGGTAGGTCCTGTCCCAGTGACAGGACATACCACCAGAGTTGGTGTCATAGTGGTATACAGTCAGAAGTGGAGTCCTCAATATTGACTCCAGACCCTATAATGTCTCATGAATCAGTACTCCTCCATGTTGATAGCAGCAGAATTGTATTCATGCACAATCTGTAACCTTGTGGCTCAGCATATTCCTCACTCAATCGTTACCATCAAGCCAGGGATCAACCCTGGTTCAAAGAAGAGTGTTCGAACCAGGAGCAGCTGCAGGTACACATAAAAATGATGACCCAACATGGTGAATCTACAACATGACTACATGCCAAACGGTGGAAACAGCATGTGATAGACAGAGCTAAGCAACCCAACAACCAATGATTTTGATCAAAGCTCTGCAGTCCTGCCACATCCAGTCACTAATGGCAGTGGGCAATTAAACAACTAACCAGAGGAAGAGGCTCCATAAACACCCCCATCTTCAATGATGGGGGAGCCCAACACGTTAGTGCAACCATCTTCAGCCAGATATGTCGAGTGATCTTAGCCTCCTCCTGAGCTCCCCAGCATCACAGATACCAGTCTTCAGCCAATTCTATTCACTCCAATTGATGTCAAGAAATTACTAAAAGCACTGGATACTGCAAAGGCTACGGGCCTTAACAACATCCCAACAGTAGCTCTAAAAGCTTTTTCTTCGGATTAACTCCACCTCCAACCAAGTTGTTCCAATACCACTAAAACACTGGCATTTTCTGACAATGTGGAAAATTGCCCAGGTATGTCCATCCACAAAGGCAGGACTTTTCAGTCCAGCTAATTACCTTCCACCAGTCTGCTCTCAATCATCAGCAAAGTGATGGAAAGTATCGTCGAGAGTGCTATCAAGTGCCCTACTCAGCAATAACCTGCTCACAGATGTTCAGTTTGGATTCTGCCAGGGGCCCTTGGCTCCAAACCTCAGCGCAGCTTTGGCCCAAACATGGACAAAAAAAGTTGAATTCCGGAGTTGATGTGAGGTGAGGGCGACTGCCCTTGACATGAAGGCAGCATTTGGCCGAGTTTGGCATCAAGGAGCCCTAGCAAAACTGAAGCCAATGGGAATCAATGGGAAAGCTCCCCACTGGTTGGAATCATACCTAGCACAAAGGCAAGATGGTTGTGGTTGTTGGAGGTCAATAACCTCAGTTCCAGGACATCACTGCAGGAGTTCCTCAGGCCCCTACATCTTCAGCTGCTTCATCAATGACCTTCCATCATACAATCAGAAATGGGATTGTTCGCTCATGATTTCACAATGATCGGTACCATATGTGACTCCTCAGATAATGAAGCAGTCTGTGCCTGCATGCAGCAAGTCCTGGGCAACATTCAGACTTGGTCTGATAAATGGCAAGTAATGTTCATACCACACAAGTGTCAGGCAATGACAATCTCCAAGAAGAGAGAATCTAACCATCCTCTCTTGGCATTACAATGGCTGAATCCCCCACCATCAACACCCTGGAGTTACCATTGATCAGAAACTGAACTGGACTATCCATGTAAATACTGTAGCTACAAGTGTAGATCAGAGGCTGAGAATTCTGCAGCGAGTAATTCACCTCCTGACTGCCCAAAGCCTGTCCACCATCTACAAATCAGGATTGTAATTTTAATATCATTTGAAATAAATTTGCAGTAATTAAATGACCTGGATTTTATAAAATGGTTGTCATGTTACTGAGTTACCTGCTGATGTTGCCAATGTTCTGTCACTTCTGCCAGGAGTTCTCCTAAAACTAGGAGAAGGCTATTCAGTCCCACGAGCCTGTTCCAGGATTCTCCTAGAAATTTCTGCCCTCAATCCATTTGTATTGCACACGTGGTTCTTAGAATTTTGCAGAACCTCAAAGTCAGTGTTTTCAACAATCCAGCCCAAATTCTGCAACAGGAGAATGTAAATTCTGTTACACAGTGTCAAGTGGTGTACACATGCTTATGCTGTCAGAAAGAAAGAACTTGCATTTATATAATACCTTTCACAACCTCCGAATTGCTAAAAATTGCATACAACTAATTGAACACTTTTGAAGTTTTGTCACTGTTGTAAAATAGGAAACAGAGGAACAGGAGAAGGCCATTCGCCTCTTGAGCCTGCTCCACTATTCAATACGATCATGGCTGATCGAACACTTCAATGCCTTTTACCCACACTATCCCCATAACCCTTTATGTTATTGTTAATCAGAAATCTATCAATCTCTACCTTAAGCATACTCAATGACTAGGCTTCCACGGTCCTCTGGGGTAGAAAATTCCAAAGATTCACAACTCTCTGAGTAATGAAATTTCTCCTCATCTCAGTCCTAAGTGGCTTCCTGCTTATTCTGAAATTGTGACCCATGGTTCTAGATTCCCCGCCCAGGGGAAGCATCTTACCTGCATCTACCCTGTCTATTCCTTTAAGTATTTTGTAAGTTTCAGTGAGATCACCTCTCATTCTTCGAAACTCTTGAGGATACAGGCCCAGTTTGCCCATTCTCCTTTCATAAGACAGCCCCAGAACAAGTCTGGTGAACCTTCGTTGCACTCCCTCCGTGGCAATAATATCCTTTCTGAGGTAAGGGGACCAAAACAGCGCATAGTACTCCAAGTGCAGTCTAACCAAGCTTTTATACAATTGAAGCAAGACTTCACTAATGCTGTACTCAAATCCTCTTGTGATAAAGGCTAACATTCCATTAGCCTTCCTAATAGCTTGCTGCACCTGCATGTTAGCCTTCAGTGACTTATGGACAAGGACAACCCTTTGTACATATACACTTTCTAATCTCTTTCCATTTAGGAAATACTCTGCACATTTGTTCCTTCTACCAAAGTGGATAACCTCACTTTTCCACATTATATTCCATCTGCCATGTTCTTGCCCACTCACTAAGTCTATCCAAATCCTCCTGTAACCACTTTACATCTTCCTCACAACACACATTCCCACCTAGCTTTGTATCATCTGCAAACTTGAAAATTAATACATTTGGTCCCCACATCCAAATCATTGATATAAGTTGTGAACAGCTGGGGCCCAAGTACTGATCCTTGCAGTATCCCACTAGTCACAGCCTGACAACATGAGAATGACCCGTTTATTCCTACTCTCTATTTTCTGCCTGTTAGCCAATCCTTAATCCATGCCAGTATATTGCCTCCTACCCCATGTGCTTTTATTTTGATAATTAACCTCCTGTGGAGAACTTTATAAAAAGCCTTCTGAAAATCCAAGTATATTACATTCATCGACTCTTCATCAATTCTGTTAGTAACATCCTCAAAAAATTCCAACACGTTCATCAAACATGATTTGCCATTCGCAAATCCATGTTGACTGTGCCCAATTAGATCATGATTATGCAAGTATCCATTTACCACATCCTTTATAATAGATTTTATCATTTTCCATACCACTGATGTAAGGCTAACAAATCTGTAGTTCCCTGTTTTCTCTCTCCCTCCCTTCTTATCTAGTGGGGTGACATTTGCTACCTTCCAATCTTCTGGAACCATTCCAGAATCTATAAAATTTCGGAAAATT
This sequence comes from Carcharodon carcharias, assembly GCF_017639515.1. Lineage (NCBI taxonomy): Eukaryota > Metazoa > Chordata > Chondrichthyes > Lamniformes > Lamnidae > Carcharodon > Carcharodon carcharias. The sequence continues at coordinate 82,475,696 of NC_054476.1, forward strand.
ATCACCAATGGATCCACTATCTCTATTGCAATCTCTTTCAGCATTTTGGGATGCAGAATATCAGGTCCCGGGGACTTATAAATTTTCAGTCCCATTAATTTCTTCAATACAACCTTCTTACTTATGCTAATTTCCTTCAACTCCTCATTTTCCCTAGTCCCTTGGATCTCTAAATCTGGGAGATTTCCTGTATCTTCTTCAGTGAAAACAGACACAAAGTAATCATTAAGCTTCTCTGCCATTTCTCTATTCCCCATTATGAATTCTCCTGAGTGCTTGCAATTGACCCACATTTGTCATAGCCAAATGCTTCCTTTTTTCATAACTATAGAAGCTTTTACAGGTCCATTTTTATATTTTTTTGCTTCATATTCTATTTTCCCTTTACCACTGCTTGGTCTTCCTTTGTTGTATTCTAAAAACCTCCCAATCCTCAGGCTTACTACTACTTCTGGCAACTTTATAAGCCTTTTCTTTTAATCTTATACGATCCTTAACTTCCTTTGTCAGCACAGTTGGCTGACTTTTTTGGGGCTTTTGCACCTTGAAGGAATGTATAGGTGCTGTAAGCTATGTAATAATTCTTTGAAACTATCCATCGCCTGTGTACAGTCGATGGATAGTCCCAATTCACCTCAGCTAATTTGTCCCTCATGTCTTCATAATTTCCTTTATTCAACTTTAACACCCTTGCTTCAGAGTGAACAACCTCACTTTGAAACATAATGTAAAGTCCTATCATATTGTGGTCATTAATCCCTAAAGTTTCTTTTACAACAAGATTATTAATTAGCCCTTTTTCATTACATAATACTAGATCTAAAATAGCCTGTCCTCTAGTCAGCTTCTCAACATACTGCACTAGAAAACCATCTCTAACATGCTCCAGAAACTCATCTTCCACAGCATTAGTGCTCAATTGATTTACACAGTCTATATGCAGATTGAAGTCACCCATGATTACCGTATTGCCAATGCTACAATGCTTCTCTTATCTGATTATTACCATGCCCCACATTACCATCACTATTTGGTGGCCTATAAACAACTCCAACCAATGTCTGCTGCCCTTTGCTGTTTCTTAGCTCTACCAAACAGATTTCACACATTGTTCTTCTGATCTGAGATTCTCCCTTACTAATGCACTGATCGCATCCCTTATTATCAGTGCAACTCCACCTCCTTTCCCTTCTTGCCTGTCCTTCCTAAATGTCGAATATCCTTGAATATTCTGTTCCCAGTCTTGGTCACTACGCAGCCATGTTTCCGTAATGGCAGTTAGATCATCCCCATTTGCCTCTTTGTGCTTTTAGATCATCTACCTTATTGCGAATGCAGCACGCACTCAGGTACAGCGTCCATAACTTTGCCTTTTTGACATCGTTTCGCATTCGAAGCATATTCAGTGCTCTGCTTTGTTTCTCCTGCCTCCTGGTCTCTCTACTACTTCCTGTTACCAACATTACTTCCTTCCAATTAATCAATCAATCCTCCTATTCCTATGCTTACTAGCATTTGGCACTGGGAGTAATCCTGATATTGCTGCTCTTGAGGTTCGGCTTTTTAATTTCCTTCCTATCTCCCTGAAAGTTGCTTTCAGGACCTCATCCCTCTTCCTACCTATGTCGTTGGTACCAATGTGGACCACGATCTCTGGGCTAATACCCTCACCATCACCACCCCCCCACCCCACCCAAAGGATGTCCTGTAGGCACTCCGTGATACCCTTGACCCAAACTGAGCGTCACTGAGCAGGTTATTTCTAAGCAAGTGTCGCTTGATAGCACTGTTGATGACACCTTCCATCACTTTACTGATGATGGAGAGTAGACTGATGGGGCAGTAATTGGCCAGAACAAAAACAGAATTACCTGGAAAAACTCAGCAGGTCTAGCAACATCGGCGGAGAAGAAAAGAGTTGAAGTTTCGAGTTCTCATGACCCTTCGATAGAACTTGTTTTTGTAATTCTGTTTTTGTTTTGGATTTCCAGCATCCGCAGTTTTTTTGTTTTTATCTCAGTAATTGGCCAGGTTGGATTTTGTGCTTTTTGTGTACAGAACATACCTGAGCAATTTTCCACATTGCTGGGCAGATGCTAGTGTTGTAGCTGTACTGGAACAGCTTGGCTAGGGGAGCTGCAAGTTCTGGAGTGCAAGTCTTCAGTACTATTGCCCGAATATTGTCAGGGCCCATAGCCTTTGCAGTATCTAGTGCCTTCAGCCATTTCTTGATATCACGTGGAATGAATCAAATTGGCTGAAGACTGGCATCTGTGATGCTGAGGACCTTGGGAGGAGGCAGAGATGGATCATCCACTCAGCACTTAAGGCTGAAGATTGTTGCAAATGCTTCAGCCTTATCCTAACTGGAAGTTCCCCTCCAAGTCACACACCATCCTAACTTAGAACTATATCGCAGTCTCTTTATTGTTGCTGGATCAAAATTTTGGAGCTTTGTATCTTACAGCAGTGTGGGAGCACCTTCACCAGACTGACTGCAACAGTGCAAGAAGGTGACATCCCCACAACCTTCTGAAGGGCAGTTAGGGATGGGTAATGCTGGCCTTGCCAAGCATTCCCACATCCCATGAATGAATAAAATAGAAGGTCCAGAAGCATGATCCTGAGCTTTGGGATGCATGTGATTTTAATTCTCTGCTCCACTCCCACTGTATCCTCAATCTCCTGCAGATCAATGTAAGCTTGAGGACCAGCATTTCATCTTTTGTATAGGCACTTTACAGCCTTCTGGACCCAACATTGAGTTCAGCAATTTCAGACCGTAACCTCTGCCCCCAACTTTTTGGATGGCAGGTGTTGTTAATGATTCTGCTATTGCTATTGCTATAGGTGTACTCCTATAGACCCACCTTTTGTTTCTTTACTTGCCCGATTACCTTCCCCTTTTATTTCGCATTGCCATCCCTTTTGTCATTTAATCTCTCCTTCACGGACCTTTCCTTTTGTTCATCACCTTCAACCCCCATTTTCCCATCTCCATACCTGTTTAAAAACTGCTCGCCTCAAATTGTTTTCTGTTTTCGACAAAGATTCACCGATCTAAAATATTAACCTTGCTTCTCCACAGATGCTGCCTGACCTGATGAGTATTTCCAGCATTTTCTGTTTTTGTTGCATATTTCCAGCAACCACAGTAATTTGCTGTTGTAATGAAGCTAATACCTCCCGACAGCAATGACATGAGCACAAATTCTATGTAGACTACACAGAAAGGAATGACTTGGATACCAACAGAAACTGCCGTATGTGTCCATCAGCTAGATAATCTCAATACGTGCAGGATTGGAATCTCATAATTGCATTCGTTTCAAAGAGTTTATTCATGGGTGGCTGAAACTCAATCTGCTCAACTGGGTTAGGCAATGACTGACATACCCATTAACCACCTAATAGAAAAAGGGCCAACAATTCCTCATTACTTTAATGGGGCTTTCACTGAGTCAAGGAGCCCTTCCATTCCTTTCAGCTCTTAGGTGTCTTACAGAAAGCGTGTCGTTTGGACAGGTTAAAAAGAAAGATTTGCATCTATATGGTGCCTTTCACAGTCACTGGACATCCCAAAGCCCTTTATAGCTACTTTTAGGGGTAAGATAACATGCTGTTACATTGCCAAACTAGAAATCCAGAGACCTGGGCAAATAATTCGGAGACATGAATTCATATCCAGATTCAGTTCATTAAGTAGATCTGAAATAAAAGGTTAGTATCAGTAATGGTGACCATGAAAGTACTGGACTGTCATAAAAACATTTGGTTCACTAATATCCTTCAGGGAAGGAACTCTGTCGTCCTTGTCCAGCCTGGGTGACTCTGTGATTGACTCTTAACTGCCATCTGACATGGCTGAGCAAGCCACTCAGTTGTATTTGAGAAAGCAGCTCACCACCACCTTTTCAAGGGCAGTTTGGGATAAGAAATGACTACTGGCCTTGCTGGTGATGCCCACACCCTGTGAATGAATAACTTTTTGAACTGTTGTAGAAATCGTGGCAGCCAATTTACACACAGCCAGATCCCACAAACAGCAATGTGATAATGACCAGATAATTTGCTCTAGTGATGTTGGTTGAGGATTAGACATTGGCCAGGATACTCGGCAGGGGACAGCAGGGGTAGGGAAGGCTGGGGTGTTGTGGGGGCGGGGGGGTGGTAGTGGTGGTGGCGGGAGGGCTCCTGTTCTGTTCTTCAAAATCATGCCATGGAATAGAATCTTTTACATCCACCTGAGAGGCTTGGAGATGGATGAAATCAGATGGTCCGGCCTTTGCATTGTAATTACATAGACTGTTTTCAAATCAATACTGGTGTAGGATCTGGGATCAGGTCATCTGGCTTCAAGCCTGCATATCATTGAGCCAGTTGAAAGGAGGAAGCCAAGGGGGATATAGAAAGAGAAGCATTAGAAGGAGCCATAATTTCTCTCAAAAACAAGGATACACTTTGTGCAAGAACACCCCCAAGAGGGGAAGGTACTATGTACAGATGGTCCTCATTCTCTCACGTGCTCACAGTGCATTCTTTAACAGCCACCTACACCGGAAGATTTATGTTAATGAAACAAACTGCCAAGTTATGTACGGCTGTTTGTATTGAAATATCACATGGGAACATTCCAATGAGGTTTATTTTAATATACAAGTGTTTAGAATCTTACCAATTAAAACAGAAAATGCAGGAAATACTTACCAGGTCAGGCAGCATCTATGGAAAGAGAAACAGAGTTAACATTTTTTGCTGATGAACTTTTATCAGAACCAGAGTATATTGCTTTTATATTAGGTCTGGTCAATGTTGTTCTCCTTTGCAACAGTGGTAGATCTTGTTCTGTGGATGTAGAAAATATTCAGAAATCTACTTTTTCCAGCCTGTCTTTATATTACAAAGATTCTAAACATTAGGCCATGTTAGGAAGGATGTCAAAGCTGTGGAGAGGGTGCAGAGGAGATTTTCCACAATGGTGTCAGGGATAAGAGACTTCAGTTGTGTTGAGCAACTGGAGAAGCTTAATTGTTCTCCTTACAGCAGAGAAAATTAACGAGATTTGATAGAGTTCAGAATTGCCAAGGGTTTTGATAGACTAGCTGAGAAGAAGCTCTTTGCAGTGGCAAGAGGATCGGTAACCAGAGGCAGAATTTAGTCCTCGGCATGCGGGATCAGTGGGGGCGGTCGGGAAGCCGACCGTAACCCGCAATTGGCAGCACTCTGCAATTTTATAAAGGGTGGGCCAATTAAGACCCGCCCAGCGTGATACAAGGCTTGGGAATGAGCGTGAAGGGATGGGGGCATGATGTCAGCGGGGTCCAATGGCAACCCGGTGGCCAATTCAAATGTGGCTTCGGCAGCCCCTGGAAGCATGCCACTGAAGACGCGAAAGTCTTGTCAATGGAAACCGTATCAGGTGGACATGGCAGGCAAGAGGGCAGGCCGATGGGGCATGCGGCCCCCTGTTTCTCGGATGAGTGCCTCTCTGCCCTCCTGAAGAAGGTGGCAACGAGGAGAGAAGCCCTTGTCCCCGGGGACAGGAGAAGGAGGTCCCCCCACCTCACCAAAAAAACGTGGGAGAAGGTAGCATCCAGGGCCAGCAGCCACAACATGGTGAGGTGCACATGGATCCAATGCTGGCAGCACTCCAATGATCTGCTGCAATCGGGAATGGTAAGTAATGTGTTGGCATGGGTCACCTTGCAGGACAGTTAAGAGCTGCCCATCCTCCCATGGACCGCAAAGGTGTTACAGTGTGAGTGGCAAATGTCAATGAGGCAGAAGCTGGCCAAGGGGGTGAGCCCTGACTGCTTGGACTGAGTGCCTTGCGGCCCCAGAGTCATGAATCAGCTGAGCTCTGAGAGGTCTTCCTCAGGTGGGGTTTGGCCAGGCTGCAATGGTGCTGCAGGTACAGGGTGGATTAATCAATGCTCCTCTGCCCTTTCAGGAGAAAACATCCCCTAACAATGTTGAGAGGTCGCAGAATGGCAAGGGACCCCCATGCCTCATACAATACGAGCAGGAGGCCCTGGAGCTGGAGAGGCGCCATGCACCTCGGCCAAGCGGCCACGGTGAGGTTGGGATGCCAGAAGAAGTTAAGAGTGCAGTGCATTGAGGTGAGAATGTCAATTATTGCAGCCATTCTAGTGTAGTCTCTATATTGATGTGAGCCTTGAACCTGGAATCCCCATTGATAATCGAAAGACGAGGGCACCATGATGCATATCTCTGTCTCATCAGGATGCCAGGCATGCACAGCGACACTGTCATGTATTAAACTAATGATATGCCTTTCTTCTCCCTTTTAGGCTCACCAACAACCGTTCACTATGAGGAACCTGAAGGCCCACCCCTGACCCCTGAGGATCACCATGCTCAGCACACACCTTCATCACACCCTCTGTCAAGCAGGCACCAGCACAGATACCAGCACTTTTGTGTGCATAACATCCCCATGTAGTCAATCAGTGCACATTGATGAAGGCACTTCACACTCGCTTGAGGTGCAGGCAGAGGCAGAGAGTGCCCAGGATACCGGCAGTTTGAGGACTGCTGGGGACCACGAATATTCTCAGTCGATGGCTGATGATGGGCCTCTGGAGTCATCCATTAGGCAGCAGATGCTGGATGTCCAGCAGGGTGGGCGGGAGGATCTGGCAGCGATACATGAGGGAATGTGTACCATGGTCTCCATTGTGGAGGACTCCCTGCGGAGCATGACCACTGCGTTGACCCTCATGGCCGAGTGCAATGCCTCCTCCATGGAGAGAGTGCAACTCTCATAGAGAGGCTCATCCAGGGACTCAATCAGGGGCTCCTGGGGTTGCGCTCAGACCTGCAAGCCCCCACACCGGCAATGACCTGGTGGTCAGTGTCAGTGTGGGAGATGGATTGGGCACCCAGTATCCCAGCTAGGTGCCCGTCCATCAATGGTGAGCAGGGAGGTTCAATGCGATCTGACGTTGGCACACGAGCTGCCTGTCATCTCTTCGGGCTCCTCTGAGGGCACTGGGATGACGGCAGCATCTCCTCCATTCCTCTGCCATCCGATGAGGCTGCGGCAACTGGGGAGATGCCAGCCGTGGCATTGGCCGCTCCCTCCCAGGCGGGGCCAGCACAGGCTCCATTGGCCAAAGGACGTCTACCAAGGTCATCGAGGCCAACAAGACAGCAGAGCGAGCAGGCTGTCTCCAATGCCGGTGCCAGCAATGGGGGAGCACCTAGATGTAGCACCCGCAAGCGAAAACTTAAAGCACCTTAAGCACAACACAGCCTTATCACGGGTGATATTTGGTTCCCCAATTTTTCTTTTCTTTTTTTAATGGTGTGATGGAAAACACTGGTTCATGTTAATTCCTGCAGTGTTTCACATTCATAAGTAAATGAGCTGTTATTTTCTGCAACTGTCCTCTGTCTGCTTTATTTGTTCTGTAGGCGCAGGGTAGGCCATGATGTTATGATGGATGTGTGTCTCCTGAAACATCATTGCAAAGGCACATGGTGTATGTTGTTGACCAAGGAACTGGTCCTGTCAAGGATTGAGTATGGAGCCTGTAGCCCTGGCATGTGGTAGTGGTTCTTATTTGGTAGGCTAGCTGAAGGAGCGTTGGATCAAAGCGTCCTGGGTGTCCCTGCCTCCCTGGTGGTTGCCCAGGTCAGCATCTATGCCCTCAGCGTTCCCCTCACAGTGCTTGTCCTCGGACTCACTACTGGACTCATCATCTGTTGCCTGTGCAGCTGCATCAACATCTTCCTCCACTGTGTCCCCCCTTTCCAGTGCCAGATTGTGGAGAGTGCAGCATGCAACCACTATCAGCGACATACGATCTGGGGGGTACTGGAGTGCACCCCCTGAATGGTCCAGGCATCGGAAGCGCATCTTGAGAAAACATATGATTCTCTCTACTACAGCCCTTGTGGAGGTGTGGCTCCTATTGTACCGCTGCTTGGCCTCTGTTCTTGGATGGCGGAGAGGCGTCATGAGCCACCTTCTGAGGGGATAGCCCTCGTCACACAGCAGCCATCCATCCAGCCAGGCTGGAGCACTGGAGAGCCCTGGCACCTGGGAGTGCCTCAGAATGTAAGTGTCTTTGGGAGCTGCCTGGGTACCTTGCACAGACATGCAGAATCTGCATCCTGTGATCACGCTCTATCTTCACGTTAAAGGTGTGGAACCTCTTCCTGTTGACAAAGGCACCGGGCTCATCCGCTGGTGTCTTGATAGCCACATGTGTGCAGTCGATTGCACCCTGGATGCGGGGGAACCCAGCAATCACTGCAAAGCCTCTGGCTCGCTCTGCTTGGCTGGCCTCATCCATATGGTATTGAATGAAAGTCAATGCTCAACTGAACAGAGCATTTGTCACCAGTTTGATGCAACTGTGAACAGCTGATTGGGACACCCCACACAGATCCCCCACTGACCCCTAAAAAGAGCCGGAGGCATAGAAGTTGAGGGCCACAGTGACCTTCAGCGCCACCGGCATGGGGTGTCCACCCACACAGTTGGAGCTGAACTCAGGGCCAATAATCTGACAGATAGAGGTCACTGTCTCCCTTGAGAGACGGAGCCCCCTTCGGCACTGAACTTCAGACATATTGAGGTAGCTGCATCGCCGCCTGTAAACCCTGGCAGCAGGAAAATGCCGTCTTCTGCGGCCTCTTCCACCTTGCACTTCCTGTCGGCCCTGCGCGCCTTGTATCTGTGCCTCTCCTCCCCTGGAAGCTGCATAAGTATACTTGGCCTCCTCTCCCATCTGGCTCTCTCACCCTCATAGAAAGAGGTGCCTCCAGCGGAGAACCACAATCCCCATTACCAGGGTGAGGGAAGACTGTCTGATACCTGGAAGGCCCCATGTGGTGTGAATCCTCTGGGGGCCTGGAAAACAACTGAGTCCTGAACTGAAGCTTCTAAATTCCCTGAATGTAGCTGTGAAGTGAAATGAAGCCGTTCTGTTCACAGAAGCAACCAGCAGCAAGTGATATACCAAAACCTTCACTAATCGCATTGACAAGGCCCTAACGCCTCTTATCCCGCTTGTGGATGAGGTTTTGCAAATTGGGGTCTGCCCACCTGCCCACTTTGCCCATGCGGTGGCCTAAAATTCTCACGGGCTACGTAAAGTCGGTGACAATTGGTGCCTCAAGGGCTTTAACTGGCCTTTTAATTAATAGTAGGCACGACTCCAGCTTCATGCGCGCCCGCATAGAGAAATATTACGAGAGTGCGTGTTGACGTCAGCAAGCTTGGCATCAATGTGCTTTAGTTAATGCTCGAGCAGGCCGGGTGTGAGCCTGCCCGCCAAGCTAAAACTTCTGCCCCAGATGACGTAGGTTTAAAATAATTGGCAAATAATTCAGGACGTAAAAGACGGAGAATATTTTTATGCAGAGCTGTTACGAGCTGGAATGTGCTGCCTGAAAGTAAAGTGAAAGCAGATTCAACCATTGCATTCAAGAAGGCATTACATACATATTTGTAAAGGAATAACATGCAGAGCTATGGGAAAAGAGCACGGGAGCGGGAAGGTACTGTTTAATTCTACTTTGTGAATCCACATTGGTAGTTTCTTCCCAAGTGTTAAATTGCTGATCTCTACCAGTGGCAATTAAGAAAAACCATCAGATGAATCAGACATGTCCAGCAGGGTGAATCAGACATGCCCAGCAAAGTGAATGAGACATATCCAGCAGAGTAAATCAGACATATCCAGCAGGGTGAATGAGACATATCCAGCAGAGTGAATCAGACATATCCAGCAGAGTGAATTGGACATATCCAGCAGGGTGAATGGGACATACCCAGCAGGGTGAATGGGATGTATCCAGCAGAGTGAATGAGAAATATCCAGCAGAGTGAATGAGACATATCCAGCAGAGTGAATGGGACATGTCCAGCATGGTGAATGGGACATGTCCAGCAGAGTGAATGAGACATATCCAGCAGAGTGAATGAGACATATCCAGCAGAGTGAATGGGACATATCCAGCAGGGTGAATGGGACATATCCAGCAGGGTGAATGGGACATATCCCGCAGAGTGAATGAGACATGTCCAGCAGAGTGAATGGGACATATCCAGCAGGGTGAATCAGACATATCCAGCAGGGTGAATGGTACATATCCAGCAGGGTGAATGGGACATGTCCAGCAGAGTGAATCGGACATATCAGCAGAGTGCATCAGACAAATCCAGCAGAGTGAATCAGACATATGCAGCAGGGTAAATTAGACATATCCAGCAGAGTGAATCAGACATATCCAGCAGAGTGAATCAGACATATCCAGCAGGGTGTATCAGACATACCCAGCAGGGTGAATGGGACATATCCAACAGGGTGAATCAGATATATCTAACAGGGTGAATCAGACATATCCAGCAGGGTGTACCAGACATATCCAGCAGGGTGAATGGGGCCTATCCAGCAGAGTGAATGAGACATATCCAGCAGAGTGAATGAGACATACCCAGCAGGGTGAATGGGACATATCCAGCAGGGTGAATGAGACCTATCCAGCAGGGTGAATCAGACATATCCAGCAGAGTGAATCAGACATATCCAGCAGGGTGAATCAGACATACCCAGCAAAGTGAATGAGACATATCCAGCAGGATGAATGGGACATATCCAGCAGTGTGAATGGGACATGTCCTGCAGGGTGGATGGGACATATCCAGCAGAGTGTATCAGACATATCCAGCAGAGTGAATGAGACATATCCAGCAGGGTGAATCAGACATAACCAGCAGAGTATATCAGACATATCCAGCAGGGTGAATCAGACATATCTAGCAGGGTGAATGGGACATATCCAGCTGAGTGAATGAGACATATCCAGCAGGGTGAATCGGACATATCCAGCAAGGTGAATGAGATATATCCAGCAGGGAGAATGGGACCTATCCAGCAGAGTGAATGGGACATATCCAGCAGAGTGAATGAGACATATCCAGCAGGGTGAATGAGACATACCCAGCAGGGTGAATGGGACATATCCAGCAGGGTGAATGGGACATATCCAGCAGGGTGAATGGGACATATCCAGCAGAGTGTATCAGACATATCCAGCAAGGTGAATGAGACATATCCAGCAGAGTGAATCAGACATATCCAGCAGAGTGAATCGGACATATCCAGCAGAGTGAATGAGACATATCCAGCAGGCTGAATCAGACATATCCAGCAGGGTGAATGGGACATATCCAGCAGGGTGAATGGGACATATCCAGCAGCGTGTATCACACATATCCAGCAGAGTGAATGAGACATATCCAGCAGAGTGAATGAGACATGTCCAGTAGAGTGAATGAGACATATCCAGCAAGGTGAATCAGACATATCCAGCAGAGTGAATGAGACATATCCAGCAGGGTGAATATCCAGCAGAGTGAATCAGACATATCCAGCAGAGTGAATGGGACATATCCAGCAGAGTGAATGAGACATGTCTAGCAGAGTGAATGGGACATATCCAGCAGAGTGAATGAGACATATCCAGCAGAGTGTATCAGAAATATCCAGCAGAATGTATCAGACATATCCAGCAGAGTGAATGAGACATATCCAGCAGGGTGTATCAGACATATCCAGCATAGTGAATGAGACATATCCAGCAGTGTGTATCAAGAATGGCTGAGTTCTAGAGAGGAATGCGCCTGTCTATGGAAACGTCACAAAAGTAACATGCTTAATTATTAAGAATGAACCTACAATTTCTGTACAAATGGCAAACAAAAGAAATCTTGCTTGATATTGTGTTCTAAAAAATGTCATATTTCCAGCACCCACAGTATTTGCTCCTCTATAGATGTCAGCTCCAGTACATTACCCTGCCATTAGGAACACAGCCAGCTCCAGGAATATTACACCATCTGAGGTCTCTCTCAAGTCAAGAAAATGCTGCACAGCAAAGAGAACTACCCATAAAACCTGAAGTGGAGGATGCAAAACTGCAGGAAAATGCCTGGGCAGAAAGTGTCTGTTTGAATGAGTTTGTATATTTTAAAAGTGATAATTTAGAAAATTCCTTCCAGAAACACTGACAGACTGGCAAAGAATACACACACCTTAAACCAGCTTATATTTCAGCTCTTTCCTGGACTCGAACTCAAGTTCTGTCGAAGGGTCATGAGGACTCGAAACGTCAACTCTTTTCTTCTCCGCCGATGCTGCCAGACCTGCTGAGTTTTTCCAGGTAATTCTGTTTTTGTTTTGGCAAAGAATACTGATGTCCTTCTACACTCCAACAGTAGTAAACATTCTGAGAGTTCAAGAGATCGCTTATTAGACTTTATGGAAACCAAAACAATTAACTGGACTGCCATTAGTGTGCTGGGGATGTAATTGCCCATGATGTGGTACTAATAACATCCTTTTGATGCAGAATGGGCCAGAGTGGAAGGAATTATTGTCGATATAAAAGCAAAATACTGCGGAAACTGGAATCGGAAATGGAAACAGGAAATTCTGGAAAATCTCAGCAGGTCTGGCAGCATCTGTGGAGAGAAAAACAGAGTTAATGTTTTGAGTCGTATGACTCTTCTTCAGAGCTAAAGAGAAGTAGAAATGTGATGGATTTCGTACTGTTTAAGAGGGGCTGGAGCAAGTGGAGAAAGATAGAAGGTCAGGGATAGGTGGGAGCTCAGGAGAGATTGATGAAGATGTCATGGACACAAGATAAAGAGAGTGTTAATGGTAATGATAAAGACTAAAGAAGGTGCTGATAGTAGCATAAAGGTAAGATAGCAGAATGTACCACTGACTGAACAAGGGTCAGCACTCTGTGAAAACACAACATAGAAACAAGTGATAGATGGCCCTGCACAATGTGGAGAGGTTGTGGTTGGGGAAAAGGTTACAAAAGGATTTTTTAAAATTTTAAAATAGATGAAATATGTATATATAAAAATAAATAAATATAAATTAATTAATTAATTTATTTAAATTGGATTAAAAATGGAGGAAAAAGTTCGTGGTTTGAAGCTGTTGAACTCAATGTTAAGTCCAGAAGGCTGTAAAGTGCCTAATAGGAAGATGAGGTGCTGTTCCTCCAGCTTGCATCGGGCTTCACTATAACATTGCAGCAGGCCAAGGAAGGACGTGTGGTCATGAGAGTAGGATGGTGTGTTGAAATGGCAAGCGACAGGAAGGTCTAGGCCATGCTTGTGGACTGAGTGAAAGTGTTCTGCAAAGTGTCACCCAGTCTGCGTTTGGTCTCCCCAGTTTAGAGGAGACCACATTGGGAGCAGCGAATGCAGTAGACCAAATTGAAAGAGGTGCAAGTGAAGCACTGCTTCACCTGAAAGGAGTGTTTAGGCCCTTGGACAGTGAGGATGAAGGAGGTAACGGGGCTGGTGTTGCACCTTCTGCGATTGTATGGAAAGGTGCCATGGGAGGGGGAATGAGGTGTTGGGGGTGATGGAGAGGTGAACCAGGGTGTCCCAGAGGGAACGGTCCTTACAGAATGCCGCCAGTGGGGGGTGAGGGAAAGATGTGTTTGGCGGTGGCATCAAGCTGGAGTTGGCTGAAGTGGCGGAGGATGACCCTTTGGTTGAGGAGGCTGGTGGGGTGAAAAGTGAGGACAAAGGTGACCCAATCATGGCTCTGGGAGGGAGGGGAAGGGGTGATGGCAGAGGCGCAGGAGATCAGTCGGACATGATTAAGGGCTCTGTCAACCACAGTGGGGGGGGGACCCTCAGTTAGGGAGAAAGGAAGACATGTCAGGAGTGCTGTTTTGGAAGGTAGCATCATTGGTTCAGATGCGATGGAGACGAAGGAACTAATTAATATCAATGTTACCAGTATGAATACAGATCCTTAAAGATCAGATTTGCGGACAAGATGACCTCCTTCCTTTGTAACCTCCACCAACAAGTTTCCATGGCACCATTAGAGAAAGGGAGTGTGGGTGGCTCTAGCAGCAGGTCAAAGACAGCATTACTTGAAGATACCTTCCCTTTAAAAGTTGCTGACCGCTTTTAAGTTGCAAGGACCTGATCAGGTTCCCCTCCTCCCAACCACCATCTATAAGTTAGTGCATCTCAAAATGGTGCATAGCTACATCGCCAGGTTCAGACAGGCATGGCAAATGCCTATTTTGGGCATATGTTGTAAGATTCCCCCTACTGAGTCCTTTTTAATGAAATATAATTAAAACAACACCTGATCTGACTCTGCCTGGATACCTCTCTGATGGTGTAATATTCCTGGAGATGGCTGTGTTCCTGGATGGTATGTACTGTACTGGAGCTGACGTCTATACAACAGCAAAGTACTGCGAATGCTAGAAATCTGGCATTTTTTCAGAACTAATGAAATGTCATTCAGCTGAAGCATTAATTCCTTCCACAGATGCTGCCACACCTGCTAAGTGTTTCTAGCATTTTCTGTTTTTATTGGAGCTGGCACATCCTGATGAGACACTCGTTCTGGAGTATATTAATGGAATTGGGACCTTCCTGGGGACACAAATATTAGTGCAGTTCAGTGTTATTGGTCTTGTACCTTCCAGTCAACACACTATTATTGTGTCCGCCTGTGTTCTTTATAGCACAGCATTACTGGGTCCGGCAGCACCTTGTAGCACAATGGCTAGAATTTTACAGCCTTGCCAAGGCAGGGAGGGGGCCGTGAAATGTGGCAAGCCAACCTAAACTCCATTGAGTTCAGCGGGAATATAAAACCCCACCCACTGGCCTGAATTTTCCCGTCGGCAATTTGGGGGCGGGGCCCACTCGCCGATGGAAAAATTATGCGGGATGATGTCAGGAGGAACCCCTGACGTCATCCTGGTCCCTTTAAATTTTTAGGAAGGCAGGCGGACTGTGAAATCAGCTGTCCACCCGCCGACCTGTCAATGGCCAATTGAGGCTATTGACAGGGTAATTAAGATAATTAAAGACTCCGCCCGTCCAATCTTCAGGCTGGTGGGCAGGCCAGGAGCCCCAGCGGGCTTCTGAAAAAACATGGAACCTCATCCACTGGCGGGATGAGGTTTCATGTCCATTTTTAAAAACTTTAATACATTTTCTGTGATATTTATTAACAAGTCCCATCTCATAGGACAGGACTTGGTCTCAGGGACCAGTGCAGTCCTTCACGTGCATGTGCAAAAGAGCGTACTTTGACAGATGGGGAATCCCTCCCCCACCCCGCACAGGGAGTGCATAGCGCTTCCCATCGGGCAGCCTGCTGGGCGGGCCTTAATTGGCCTACTCACTCAAAATGGCAGCAGTCTCCGTTTTGGTGGCGGGGGGCAGCTGTCCGCCCGCTGCCCAGCCGGTGGGGCCCGCATGCCTACCAAGGCAAACAATCTGCCCACTGTGACTGAATTTGGCTGTGTTTGTTATGGCACAGCGTTATTATGTCTGACAGTGCTCCTTATGGCATGTGCTACTGATATCTTGCACCTTTTTTTCAACACAGTGTTACTGCGTCTTCATGTGTTACTGGTGGCACAGTGTTACTGGGTCTGCTGGTGTTACTAGTGGCACAGTATTACTGGGACTGCTGGTGTTACTGGTGGCACAGTGTTACTGGGTGTGCTGGTGTTCCTGGTGGCATACTGTTAGTGGGTCTGCTGGTGTCCCCATGGCAGTGTTACTGGGACTGCTGGTGTTCCTGGTGCACAGTGTTACTGGGTATTCTGGTGTTCCTGGTGGCACAGTGTTACTGGGTCTGCTGGTGTTCCTGGTGCACAGTGTTACTGGGTCTGCTGGTGTTACTGGTGGCACAGTGTTACTGGGTCTACTGGTATTCCTGGTGGCACAGTGTTCCTGGGTATTCTGTTGCTCCTGGTGGCACAGTGTTACTGGGTATTTTGGTGTTCCTGGCGGCACAGTGCTACTGGTCTTCATGTGTTACTGGTGGCACAGTGTTGCTGGGTCTGCAGGTGTTCCTGTTGGTACAGTATTACTGGAGCTGCTGGTGTTCCTGTTGGCACAATGTTACTGGGTCTGCTGGTGTTCCTGGTGGCACAGTGTTACTGGGGCTGCTGGTGTTCCTGGTGGCACAGTGTTACTGGGTCTGCTGGTGTTCCTGGTGGCATACTGTTAGTGGGTCTGCTGGTATCCCCATGGCAGGGTTACTGGGCCTGCTGGTGTTCCTGTTGGCAAAATGTTGCTGGGTCTGCTGGTGTTCCTGTTGGCAAAATGTTGCTGGGTCTGCTGGTGTTCCTGTTGGAACAGTGTTACTGGGGCTGCTGGTGTTCCTGTAGCACTGTGTTCCTGGGTCTGCTGGTGTTCCTGTTGGCACAGTGTTACTGGTTCTGCTAGTATTCCTGTTGGAACAGTGTTACTGGGTCTGCTGGTGTTCCCATGGCACAATGTTTCTGGGTCTGCTGGTGTTCTTGGTGGCACCATGTTCCTGGGTCTGCTGGTGTTCCCATGGCACATTGTTACTGGGTCTGCTAGTGTTCCTGTTGGAACAGTGTTACTGGGTCTGCTGGTGTCTCCATGTCACAATGTTTCTGGGTCTGCTGGTGTTCCTGATAGGACAGAATTACTGGGCCAGCTGGTGTTACTGATGGCACGATATTTCTGGGTCTGCTGATGTTCTTGGTGGCACCATGTTACTGGGTCTGCTGGTGTTCCCATGGCACATTGTTACTTGGTCTGCTGGTGTTCCTGTTGGAACAGTGTTACTGGGTCTGCTGGTGCTCCCATGGTACAATGTTTCTGCATCTGCTGGTGTTCCTGTTGGCACAATGTTACTGGGTCTGCTGGTGCTCCTGGTGGAACACTGTTAGTGGGTCTGCTGGTGTCACCATGGCACAGTGTTACTGGTTCTGCTGGCATTCCTGGCAGCATAGTGTTACTGGGGCTGCTGGTGTTCCTGGTGGCACATTGTTACTAGGTATTCTGATGTTCCTGGTGGCACAGTGTTACTAGGTATTCTGGTGTTCCTGGTGGCACAGTGTTACTGGGTCTGCAGGTGTTCCTGGTGGCACAGTATTACTGGGACTGCTGGTGTTCCTGTTGACACATTGTTACTGTGTCTGCTGATGTTCCTGGTGGCACACTGTTAGTGGGTCTGCTGGTGTCCCCATGGCAGTGTTACTGGGTCTGCTGGTGTTCTTGTTGGCAAAATGTTGCTGGGTCTTCTGGTGTTCCTGATGCCACAGTGTTAATGGGTCTGCTGGTGTTCCTGCTGGCACTGTGTTACTGGGTCTGCTGGTGTTTCTGGCAGCACATTGTTACTGGGTCTTCATGTGTTCCTGGTGGCACAGTGTTACTTGGTCTTTTGGTGTTCCTGGAAGCACAGTGTTATTGAGTCTGCTGGTATACCCATGGCAAATTGTTAATGGGCCTACTTGTGTTTCTGGAGACACAGTGTTACTGGATCTGCTGGTGTTCCTGGGTGCACAGTTGTACTGGGCCGGGTGGTGTTCTTGGTGTCACAGTGTTACAGGGTATTCTGGTGTTCCAGGTGGCACAGTGTTCCTAGATATTCTGGTGTTCCTGGTAGCACCGTGTTACTGGATATTCAGGTGTTACTGGTGGCACAGTGTTGCTGGGTTTGCTGGTGTTCCTGGTGACACAGTGTTTCTTGGTCTTCATGTGTTACTGTTGGCACAGTGTTGCTGGGTCTGCTTGGTGTTCCCGTTGGCACAGTGTTACTGGGTCTGCTGGTGTTCCCATGGCACAGTATTACTGGGTCTGTTGTTGTTCCTGTTGGCACAATATTACTGGGTCTGCTGGTGTTCCTGGTGGTACACTGTTAGTGGGTCTGCTGGTGTCCCAATGGCAGGGTTACTGGATCTTCTGGTGTTGCTGTTTGCACACTGTTACTGGTCGTCATGTGTAACTGGTGGCGTATTCTTACTGGGTCTGCTGGTGTTCCTGGCAGCACATTGTTACTGGGTCTGCTGGTGTTCCTGGTGGCACAGTATTACTGGGTCTGTAGGTGTTCCTGGTGGCACAGTGTTACTGGGTCCGTTGGTGTTCCTGGTGGTACAGTGTTATTGGGTGTGCTGGTGTTCCTGGTGGCACAGTGTTACTGGGTCTGATGGTGTTCCTGGTGGCAGAGTGTTACTGGGTCTGCTGGTGTTCCTGGTGGCACAGTGTTACTGGGTCTGCTGGTGTTCCTGGTGGCACAGTGTTACTGGGTCTGCTGGTGTTCCTGGTGGCACAGTATTTCTGGGTCTGCAGGTGTTCCTGGTGGCACAGTGATACTAGGTCTGCTGGTGTTGCTGGTGGCACAGTGGTCAATGTGACACGGTGTTACTGGGTCTTCATGTGATACTGGTGGCACATTTTTACTTGGTCTGCCGGTGTTCCTGTTAGCACAGTTTTACTGGGTCTGCTTCTGTTCCTGGTGGCACAGTGTTACTGGGTCTGCTGGTGTTCCTGGCGGCACAATGTTACTGGGTCTGCTGGTTTTCCTGGCTGCACAGTGTTTCTGGGTCTTCATGTGTTACTGGTGACACATTGTTACTGGGCATGCTGGTGTGCCTGGTGCCACAGTGTTACTGGGACTGCTGGTGTTCCTGTTGGCACTGTGTTACTGGGTCTGCTGGTGTTCATGGCAGCACAATGTTACTGGGTCTGCTGGTGTTCCTTTTGGCACACTGTTAGTGGGTCTGCTGGTGTCCGCATGGCAGGGTTACTGGTTCTTCTGGTGTTGCTGTTTGTACACTGTTACTGGTCTTCATGTGTAACTGGAGGTACATTGTTAGTGGGTCTGCTGGTGTTCCTGGTGGCACAGTGTTACTGGGTCCGATGGTGTTCTGGTGGTACAGTGCTATTGGGTGTGCTGGTGTTCCTGGTGGCACAGTGTTACTGGGTCTGCTGGTGTTCCTGGTGGCACAGTATTACTGGGTCTGCAGGTGTTCCTGGTGGCACAGTGTTACTAGGTCTGCTGGTATTGCTGGTGGCACAGTGTTCAATGTGACACAGTGTTACTGGGTCTTCATGTGTTACTGGTGGTACCGTGTTACTGGGTCTGCTGGTGTTCTTGGCAGCCCAGTGTTACTGGGTCTGCTGGTTTTCCTTGTTGCACTGCGTTACTGGGTCTTCATGTGTTACTGGTGACACATTGTTACTGGGCATGCTGGTGTCCCTTGGTGCCACAGTGTTAATGGGTCTGCTGGTGTTCCTGCTGGCACTGTGTAACTGGGTCTGCTGGTGTTTCTGGCAGCAATTGTTACTGGGTATGCTGGTGTTCCTGTTGCACAATGTTACTGGGTCTGCTGGTGTTCCTGGTGGCACACTGTTAGTGGGTGTGCTGGGTCCCCATGGCATAATTCTTACATGTTCTGCTGGTATTCGTGGTGGCATAGTGTTACTTGGTCTGCTGGTGTTACTGGCAGCACATTGTTACTGGGTCTGCTGGTGTTCCTGTTGCTGCAATGTTACTGGGTCTGCTGGTGTTCCTGGTGGCACACTGTTAGTGGGTGTTCTGGTGTCCCCATGGCACATTTCTTACTCGGTCTGCTGGTGTTCCTGTTGGCACATTGTTACTGGGTCTGCTGGTGTTCCTGGTAGCACAGTGTTACTGGGTCTTCATGTATTACTTGTGGCACAGTGTTACTTGGTCTGTTGGTGTTCCTGGCAGCACAGTGTTACTGGGTCTTCATGTATTACTTGTGGCACAGTGTTACTTGGTCTGTTGGTGTTCCTGGCAGCACAGTGTTACTGGGTCTTCATGTATTACTTGTGGCACAGTGTTACTTGGTCTGTTGGTGTTCCTGGCAGCACAGTGTTATTGAGTCTGCTGGTATACCCATGGCACATTGTTAATGGGCCTGCTTGTGTTCCTGGGGGCACAGTGTTACTGGGCCCGTTGGTGTTCCTCGTTGCACAGTGTTACTGGGTCTTCATTTGTTACCTGTGACGCATTGTAGCTGTGCCTGCTGGTGTTGTTGGTTGCACAGTGTTACTGGGTCTGCTGGTTTTCCTGGTGGCACAGTGTTACTGGGTCTGCTCATGTTTCTGGAGGCACAGAGTTATTGAGTCTGCTGGTATCCCCATCGTACAGTGCTACTGGGTTTGCTGGTGTCCAGTTGGCACAGTGTTACTGGGTCTTCACGTGTTACAGGTGGCACATTTTTACTTGGTCTGCTGGTGTTCCTCTTAGCACAGTTTTACTGGATCTGCCGGTGTTCCTGGTGGCACAGTGTTAATGGGTTTGCTGGTGTCACTGTTGGCACAGTGTTACCTGATCTGCTGGTATACCTGGCAGCACATTGTTACTGGGTCTGCTGGTGTTCCTGGTGGTACATTGTTAGTGGGTCTGCTGGTGTCCCCATGGCAGGGTTACTGGATCTTCTGGTGTTGCTGTTTGCACACTGTTACTGGTCTTCATGTGTAACTGATGGCACATTGCTCCTGGTTCTGCTGGTGTTCCTTGTGGCACAGAGTTACTGGGTCTTCATATGTTACTGGTGGCACTGTGTTACTTGGTATGTTGGTGTCATTGGCAGCACAGTCTTATTGCGTCTGCTGGTATACCCATTGCACATTGTTAATGGGTCTGCTGGTTTTCCTGGTTGCACAGTGTTACTGGGCCTTCATGTGTTACTGGTGATGCATTGTTACTGGGCCTACTAGTGTTCCTGGTGGCACAGTGTTACTGGGTCTGCTTGTGTTACTGGTGGCACTGTGTTAGTGAGTATTCATGTGTTTTTGGTGGCACAGTGTTACCTGGTTTGTTGGTGTTCCTGGCAGCACAGTGTTATTATGCCTGCTGTTATACCCATGGAAAATTGTTCATGTGTCTCTGGTGTTCCTGGGGGCACAGTGTTATTAGGTCTTCTTGTGTTACTGGTGACACTTTGTTACTGGGTCTGCTGGTGTTCCTGGTGGCACAGTGTTACTGGGTCTTTTCGTGATTCTGGAGGCACAGTGTTATTGAGTATGCTGGTATCCCCAACGTACAGTGCTACTGGGTCTGCTGGTGTTCCGGGTGGCACAGTGTTACTGGGTCTTCATGTGTTACGGTTGGCACAGTCTTACTGGGTCTGCCGGTGTTCCAATGGCACAGTGTTAATGGGTCTGCTGGTGTCCCCATGGCACAGTATTACTGGCTCCGCTTATGTTCCTGTTGGCACGGTGTTAATGGGTCTGATGGTGTTCCTGGTGGTACAGTGTTATTGGGTCTTCATGTGTTACTGGTGATACAGTGTTACTGGGTATGCTGGTGCTCCTGGTGACACAGTGTTACTGGGTCTGCTCGTGTTCCTGGTGGCTCATTGTTATTGAGTCTGCTGGTATCACCATCGCACAGTGCTACTGGGTTTGCTGGTGGTCCAGGTGGCACAATTTTACTGGGTCTACATGTGTTACTTTTGGCACAGTATTACTGGGTGTGCTGGTGTTCCAATGGCACAGTGTTAGTGGGTCTGCTGGTGTCACCATGGCACATTGTTACTGGGTCCACTGGTGTTGCTGGTGGTACAGTTTTACTGTGTGTGCTGGTGTTTCTGGTCGCACAGTGTTACTGGGTCTTCATGTGTTACCTGTGACGCATTGTTGCTGTGCCTGCTGGTGTTGTTGGTTGCAAAGTGTAACTGGGTCTGATGGTGTTCCCGGTGATACATTGTTACTGGGTCTGGTGGTGTTCCTGCTGCCACAGTGTTAATGGGTCTGCTGGTGTTCCTGGTGGCTCAGTGTTACTGGGTCTGCTGGTGTTCCTAGTGGCAGAGTGTTTCTGGGTCTGCTGGTGTTCCTGGTGCCACACTGTTACTGGGTCTGCTGGTGTTCCTGGTGGCAAGAGTGTTACTGGGTATTCTGGTGTTCCTGGCGGCACAGTGTTCCTGGGTATTCTGTTGATCCTGGTGGCACAGTGTTACTGGGTATTCTGGTGTTACTGTTAGCACAGTGCTACTGGGACTTCATGTGTTACTGTTGGCACAGTGTTGCTGAGCATGCTGGTGTTCCTGTTGGCACAGTGTTACTGGGTCTGCTGGTCTTCCCATGGTACAGTGTTACTGGGCCTGCAGGTGTTCCTGGCAACACATTGTTACTGGGTTTGCTGGTGTTCCTGGTGGCACGATGTTATTGAGTCTGCTGGTATCCCCATGGCACATTGTTAATGGGTCTGCTGGTGTTCCTGTTGGCACAGTGTCACTGGTTCTGCTGGTGTTCCTGCTGGCACTGTATTACTAGGTCTGCTGGTGTTGCTGGTGGCACAGTGTTCAATGTGGCCCAGTGTTACTGGGTGTTCATGTGTTACTGGTGGCCCAGTGTAACTGGGTCTGCTGGTGTTCTTGGCAGCACAGTGTTACTGGTTGTGCTGATTTTCCTGGTTGCACAGCATTACTGAGTCTTCATGTGTTACTGGTGACACAGTGTTACTGGGTCTTCATGTGTTACTGGTGGTACCGTGGTTTGGGTCTGCTGGTGTTCCTGCTGGCACTGTGTTACTGGGTCTGCTGGTGTTCCAGGCAGCACATTGTTACTGGGTCTGCTGGTGTTCCTGTTGCTGCAATGTTACTGGGTCTGCTGGTGTTCCTGGTGGCACACTGTTAGTGGGTGTTCTGGTGTCCCCATGGCACAGTTCTTACTTGGTCTGCTGGTGTTCCTGTTGGCACATTGTTACTGTGTCTGCTGGTGTTCCTGGTGCCACAGTGTTATTGGGTCTGCTGGAGTTACTGGTGGCAGAGTGTTACTGGGTCTGCTGGTGTTGCTGATCGCACAGTGTTACTGTGTCTGATGGTGTTACTGGTGGCACAGTGTTCAATGTGACACAGTGTTACTGGGTCTTCATGTGTTACTGGTGGCACAGTGTTACTGGGTCTGTTGGATTTCTTGGCAGCACAGTGTTATTGCGTCTGCTGGTATACCCATGGCACATTTTCAATGTGTTTGCTGGTGTTCCTGAGGGCATGGTATTACCGGGTCTGCTGGTGTTCCTTTTGCACAGTGTTATTGGGTCTTCTTGTGTTACTGGTGACACATTGTTACTGGGCCTACTGGTGTCCCTGGTGGCACAGTGTTACTGGGTGTGCTGGTGTTCCTGGTGGCTCAGTGTTACCAAGTCTGCTGGTGTTCCTGGTGATACAGTGTAACTAGGCCTGCTGGTGTTCATGGTGGCAGTGTTACTGGGTCTTCTCGTGATTCTGGAGGCACAGTGTTATTGAGTATGCTGGTATCCCCAACGCACGGTGCTACTGGGTCTGCTGGTGTTCCAACTGCACAGTGTTGATGGGTCTGCTGGTGTCCCCATGGCACAGTATTACTGGGTCCACTTGTGTTCCTGTTGGCTCGGTGTTACTGTGTCTGCTGGTGATCCTGTTGGCACAGTGTTATTGAGTCTGCTGGTATCCCCAGTGCAGAGTGCCACAGGCCTGCTGGTGTTCCTGGTAGCACAGTATTACTAGGTTTGCTGATGTTCCTGGTGGCACAGTGTTGCTGAGCATGCTGGTGTTCCTGTTGGCACAGTGTTACTGGGTCTGCTGGTCTTCCCATGGTACAGTGCTGCTAGGTCTGCTGGTGTTGCTGGTGGCACACTGTTCCTGGGTCTTCACGACTTATTGGTGGCACATTGTTACTAGGTTTGCTGGTGTTCCTGGTAGCACAGTATTACTGGGTCTGCTGGTGTTCCTGGTGACACAGTATTACTGGGTCTGCTGGTGTTCCTGGTGACACAGTGTTACTGGTTCTGCTGGTGTTCCTGCTGGCACTGTGTTACTGGGTCTGCTGGTGTTGCTGGTGGCACAGTGTTCAATGTGACACATTGTTACTGAGTGTTCATGTGTTACTGGTGGCACAGTGTAACTGGATCAGCTGGTGTTCTTGGCAGCACAGTGTTACTGGTTGTGCTGATTTTCCTGGTTGCACAGCATTACTGGGTCTTCATGTGTTACTGGTGACACATTGTTACTGGGCCTACTGGTGTTCCTGGTGCCACAGTGTTAATGGGTCTGATGGTGTTCCTGCTGGCACTGTGTAACTGGGTCTGCTGGTGTTCCTGGCAGCACATTGTTACTGAGTCTGCTGGTGTTCCTGGTGGCACACTGTTAGTGGGTGTTCCGGTGTCCCCATGGCACAGTTCTTACTTGGTCTGCTGGTGTTCTTGGTGGCACATTGTTACTGTGTCTGCTGGTGTTCCTGATGTCACAGTGTTACTGGTTCTTCATGTGTTACTGCTGGCACTGTGTTACTTGGTCTTTTGGTGTTCCTGGTGGCACAGTTTAACTGGGTCTACTGGTGTTCCTGGCAGCAAATTGTTACTGGCTCTGCTGGCATTCCTGGTGGCACAGTATTACTGGGTCTGCAGGTGTTCCTGGTGGCACAGTGTTACAGGGTCCGTTGGTGTTCCTGGTGGTACAGTGTTACTGTGTCTGCTGGTGATCCTGTTGGCACAGTGTTATTGAGTCTGCTGGTATCCCCAATGCAGAGTGCCACAGGCCTGCTGGTGTTCCTGGTAGCACAGTATTACTAGGTTTGCTGATGTTCCTGGTGGCACAGTGTTGCTAAGCATGCTGGTGCTCCTGTTGGCACAGTGTTACTGGGTCTGCTGGTCTTCCCATGGTACAGTGCTGCTAGGTCTGCTGGTGTTGCTGGTGGCACACTGTTCCTGGGTCTTCACGACTTATTGGTGGCACATTGTTACTAGGTTTGCAGGTGTTCCTGGTAGCACAGTATTACTGGGTCTGCTGGTGTTCCTGGTGGCACAGTATTACTGGGTCTGCTGGTGTTCCTGGTGGCACAGTGTTACTGGGTCTGCTGGTGTTGCTGGTGGCACAGTGTTCAATGTGACACATTGTTACTGAGTGTTCATGTGTTACTGGTGGCACAGTGTAACTGGATCAGCTGGTGTTCTTGGCAGCACAGTGTTACTGGTTGTGCTGATTTTCCTGGTTGCACAGCGTTACTGGGTCTTCATGTGTTACTGGTGACACATTGTTACTGGGCCTACTGGTGTTCCTGGTGCCACAGTGTTAATGGGTCTGATGGTGTTCCTGCTGGCACTGTGTAACTGGGTCTGCTGGTGTTCCTGGCAGCACATTGTTACTGAGTCTGCTGGTGTTCCTGTTGCCACAATGTTACTGGGTCTGCTGGTGTTCCTGGTGGCACACTGTTAGTGGGTGTTCTGGTGTCCCCATGGCACGGTTCTTACTTGGTCTGCTGGTGTTCCTGGTGGCACATTGTTACTGTGTCTGCTGGTGTTCCTGGTACCACAGTGTTACTGAGTCTGCTGGTGTTCCTGATGTCACAGTGTTACTGGTTCTTCATGTGTTACTGCTGGCACTGTGTTACTTGGTCTATTGGTGTTCCTGGTGGCACAGTTTAACTGGGTCTACTGGTGTTCCTGGCAGCACATTGTTACTGGGTCTGCTGGCATTCCTGGTGGCACAGTATTACTGGGTCTGCAGGTGTTCCTGGTGGCACAGTGTTACTTGGTCCGTTGGTGTTCCTGGTGGTACAGTGTTATCGGGTGTGCTGGTGTTCCTGGTGGCACAGTGTTACTGGGTCTGCTGGTGTTCCTGGTGGCGCATTGTTACTGGGTCTGCTGGTGTTCCTGGTGGCACATGTTACTAGGTCTGCTGGTGTTGCTGGTGGCAAAGCGTTCAATGTGACATGGTGTTACTGGGTTTTCATGAATTACTGGTGGCACAGTATTACTTGGTCTGTTGATGTTCCTGGCAGCACAGTGTTATTGAGTTTGCTGGTATACCCATGGCACATTGTTAATGGGCCTGCTGGTGTTCCTGGTGGCACAGTGTTACTGGGTCATCATGTGTTACCTGTGATGCATTGTTGCTGTGCCTGCTGGTGTTGTTGTTTGCACAGTGTTACTGGGTCTGATGGTGTTCCTGGTGATACATTGTTACTGGGTCTGCTGGTGTTCCTGGTGGCACAGTGTTACTCGGTCTGCTCGTGTTTCTGGAGGCACAGAATTATTGAGTCTGCTGGTATCGCCATCGCACAGTGCTACTGGGTCTGCTTCTGTTCCTGGAGGCACAGTGTTACTGGGTCTGCTGGTGTTCCTGGTGGCACAGTGTTACTGGGTCTGCTGGTGATACTGTTGGCAGTGTTACTGGGTCTGCTTGTGTTCCTGGCAGCACATTGTTACTGGGTCTGCGGGTGTTCCTGGTGGCACAGTGTTACTCGGTCTGCTTGTGTTTCTGGAGGCACAGAGTTATTGAGTCTGCTGGTATCCCCATCGCACAGTGCTACTGGGTCTCCTGGTGTTCCTGGGGGCACAGTGTTACTGGGTCTGCTGGTTTTCCTGGCTGCACAGTGTTTCTGGGTCTTCATGTGTTCCTGGTGGCACATTGTTACTAGGCATGTTGGTGTTCCTGGTGCCAGAGTGTTACTGGGCCTGCTGGTGTTGTTGGTTGCACAGTGTTACTGGGTTTGATGGTGTTCCTGGTGATAGAATGTTACTGGGTCTGCTGGTGTTCTTGGTGGCACAGTGTTACTAGGTCTGCTGGTTTTGCTGGTGGCACAGTGTTCAATGTGACACGGTGTTACTGGGTCTTCATGTGTTACTGGTGGCACATTTTTACTTGGTCTGCTGGTGTTCCTGTGAGCACAGTTTTACTGGGTCTGCTTCTGTACCTGGAGGCACAGTGTTACTGGGCCTGCTTGTGTTCCTGGCAACACATTGTTACTGGGTCTGCTGGTGTCCCTGGTGGCACAATGTTATTGAGTCTGCTGGTATTCCCATGGCACACTGTTAATGGGTGTGCTGGTGTTCCTGGGGGCTCAGTGTTACTGGGTCTGCTGGTTTTCGTGGTTGCACAGTGTTTCTGGGTTTTCATGTGTTACTGGAGACACATTGTTACGGGGCATGCTGGTGTTCCTGGTGCCACAGTGTTACTGGGACTGCTGGTGTTCCTGGGGGCACAGTGTTACTAGGTCTTCATGTGTTACCTGTCATGCAATGTTGCTGTGCCTGCTGCTGTTGTTGTTTGCACAGTGTTACTGCGTCTGATGGTGTTCCTGGCGGCACAATGTTACTGGGTCTGCCGGTGTTCATGGTGGCACAGTATTACTGGATCTGCAGGAGTTCCTGGTAGCACAGTGTTACTAGGTCTGCTGGTGTTGCTGTTGGCACGGTGTTCAATGTGACACGGTGTTACTTGTTCTTCTTGTGTTACTGGTGACACATTATTACTGGGCCTACTGGTGTCCCTGGTGCCACAGTGTTAATGGGTCTGATGGTGTTCCTGCTGGCACTGTGTAACTGGGTCTGCTGGTGTTCCTGGCAGCACATTGTTACTGAGTCTGCTGGTGTTCCTGTTGCCACAATGTTACTGGGTCTGCTGGTGTTCCTGGTGGCACACTGTTAGTGGGTGTTCTGGTGTCCCCATGGCACAGTTCTTACTCGGTCTGCTGGTGTTCCTGTTGGCACATTGTTACTGGGTCTGCTGGTGTTCCTGGTAGCACAGTGTTACTGGGTCTTCATGTATTACTTGTGGCACAGTGTTACTTGGTCTGTTGGTGTTCCTGGCAGCACAGTGTTATTGAGTCTGCTGGTATACCCATGGCACATTGTTAATGGGCCTGCTGGTGTTCCTGGGGGCACAGTGTTACTGGGCCTGTTGGTGTTCCTCGTTGCACAGTGTTACTGGGTCTTCATTTGTTACCTGTGATGCATTGTAGCTGTGCCTGCTGGTGTTGTTGGTTGCACAGTGTTACTGGGTCTGATGGTGTTCCTGGTGATACAGTGTTACTGGGTCTGCTGGTTTTCCTGGTGGCACAGTGTTACTGGGTCTGCTCATGTTTCTGGAGGCACAGAGTTATTGAGTCTGCTGGTATCCCCATCGTACAGTGCTACTGGGTTTGCTGGTGTCCAGTTGGCACAGTGTTACTGGGTCTTCACGTGTTACAGGTGGCGCATTTTTACTTGGTCTGCTGGTGTTCCTCTTAGCACAGTTTTACTGGATCTGCTGGTGTTACTGGTGGCACAGTGTTACTTGGCCTGCCGGTGTTCCTGGTGGCACAGTGTTAATGGGTTTGCTGGTGTTACTGGTGGCACAATGTTACTGGGTCTGCTGGTGTCACTGTTGGCACAGTGTTACCTGATCTGCTGGTATACCTGGCAGCACATTGTTACTGGGTCTGCTGGTGTTCCTGGTGGTACATTGTTAGTGGGTCTGCTGGTGTCCCCATGGCAGGGTTACTGGATCTTCTGGTGTTGCTGTTTGCACACTGTTACTGGTCTTCATGTGTAACTGATGGCACATTGCTCCTGGTTCTGCTGGTGTTCCTTGTGGCACAGAGTTACTGGGTCTTCATATGTTACTGGTGGCACTGTGTTACTTGGTATGTTGGTGTCATTGGCAGCACAGTCTTATTGCGTCTGCTGGTATACCCATTGCACATTGTTAATGGGTCTGCTGGTTTTCCTGGTTGCACAGTGTTACTGGGCCTTCATGTGTTACTGGTGATGCATTGTTACTGGGCCTACTAGTGTTCCTGGTGGCACAGTGTTACTGGGTCTGCTTGTGTTACTGGTGGCACTGTGTTAGTGAGTATTCATGTGTTTTTGGTGGCACAGTGTTACCTGGTTTGTTGGTGTTCCTGGCAGCACAGTGTTATTATGCCTGCTGTTATACCCATGGAAAATTGTTCATGTGTCTCTGGTGTTCCTGGGGGCACAGTGTTATTAGGTCTTCTTGTGTTACTGGTGACACTTTGTTACTGGGTCTGCTGGTGTTCCTGGTGGCACAGTGTTACTGGGTCTTTTCGTGATTCTGGAGGCACAGTGTTATTGAGTATGCTGGTATCCCCAACGTACAGTGCTACTGGGTCTGCTGGTGTTCCGGGTGGCACAGTGTTACTGGGTCTTCATGTGTTACGGTTGGCACAGTCTTACTGGGTCTGCCGGTGTTCCAATGGCACAGTGTTAATGGGTCTGCTGGTGTCCCCATGGCACAGTATTACTGGCTCCGCTTATGTTCCTGTTGGCACGGTGTTAATGGGTCTGATGGTGTTCCTGGTGGTACAGTGTTATTGGGTCTTCATGTGTTACTGGTGATACAGTGTTACTGGGTATGCTGGTGCTCCTGGTGACACAGTGTTACTGGGTCTGCTCGTGTTCCTGGTGGCTCATTGTTATTGAGTCTGCTGGTATCACCATCGCACAGTGCTACTGGGTTTGCTGGTGGTCCAGGTGGCACAATTTTACTGGGTCTACATGTGTTACTTTTGGCACAGTATTACTGGGTGTGCTGGTGTTCCAATGGCACAGTGTTAGTGGGTCTGCTGGTGTCACCATGGCACATTGTTACTGGGTCCACTGGTGTTGCTGGTGGTACAGTTTTACTGTGTGTGCTGGTGTTTCTGGTCGCACAGTGTTACTGGGTCTTCATGTGTTACCTGTGACGCATTGTTGCTGTGCCTGCTGGTGTTGTTGGTTGCAAAGTGTAACTGGGTCTGATGGTGTTCCCGGTGATACATTGTTACTGGGTCTGGTGGTGTTCCTGCTGCCACAGTGTTAATGGGTCTGCTGGTGTTCCTGGTGGCTCAGTGTTACTGGGTCTGCTGGTGTTCCTAGTGGCAGAGTGTTTCTGGGTCTGCTGGTGTTCCTGGTGCCACACTGTTACTGGGTCTGCTGGTGTTCCTGGTGGCAAGAGTGTTACTGGGTATTCTGGTGTTCCTGGCGGCACAGTGTTCCTGGGTATTCTGTTGATCCTGGTGGCACAGTGTTACTGGGTATTCTGGTGTTACTGTTAGCACAGTGCTACTGGGACTTCATGTGTTACTGTTGGCACAGTGTTGCTGAGCATGCTGGTGTTCCTGTTGGCACAGTGTTACTGGGTCTGCTGGTCTTCCCATGGTACAGTGTTACTGGGCCTGCAGGTGTTCCTGGCAACACATTGTTACTGGGTTTGCTGGTGTTCCTGGTGGCACGATGTTATTGAGTCTGCTGGTATCCCCATGGCACATTGTTAATGGGTCTGCTGGTGTTCCTGTTGGCACAGTGTCACTGGTTCTGCTGGTGTTCCTGCTGGCACTGTATTACTAGGTCTGCTGGTGTTGCTGGTGGCACAGTGTTCAATGTGGCCCAGTGTTACTGGGTGTTCATGTGTTACTGGTGGCCCAGTGTAACTGGGTCTGCTGGTGTTCTTGGCAGCACAGTGTTACTGGTTGTGCTGATTTTCCTGGTTGCACAGCATTACTGAGTCTTCATGTGTTACTGGTGACACAGTGTTACTGGGTCTTCATGTGTTACTGGTGGTACCGTGGTTTGGGTCTGCTGGTGTTCCTGCTGGCACTGTGTTACTGGGTCTGCTGGTGTTCCAGGCAGCACATTGTTACTGGGTCTGCTGGTGTTCCTGTTGCTGCAATGTTACTGGGTCTGCTGGTGTTCCTGGTGGCACACTGTTAGTGGGTGTTCTGGTGTCCCCATGGCACAGTTCTTACTTGGTCTGCTGGTGTTCCTGTTGGCACATTGTTACTGTGTCTGCTGGTGTTCCTGGTGCCACAGTGTTATTGGGTCTGCTGGAGTTACTGGTGGCAGAGTGTTACTGGGTCTGCTGGTGTTGCTGATCGCACAGTGTTACTGTGTCTGATGGTGTTACTGGTGGCACAGTGTTCAATGTGACACAGTGTTACTGGGTCTTCATGTGTTACTGGTGGCACAGTGTTACTGGGTCTGTTGGATTTCTTGGCAGCACAGTGTTATTGCGTCTGCTGGTATACCCATGGCACATTTTCAATGTGTTTGCTGGTGTTCCTGAGGGCATGGTATTACCGGGTCTGCTGGTGTTCCTTTTGCACAGTGTTATTGGGTCTTCTTGTGTTACTGGTGACACATTGTTACTGGGCCTACTGGTGTCCCTGGTGGCACAGTGTTACTGGGTGTGCTGGTGTTCCTGGTGGCTCAGTGTTACCAAGTCTGCTGGTGTTCCTGGTGATACAGTGTAACTAGGCCTGCTGGTGTTCATGGTGGCAGTGTTACTGGGTCTTCTCGTGATTCTGGAGGCACAGTGTTATTGAGTATGCTGGTATCCCCAACGCACGGTGCTACTGGGTCTGCTGGTGTTCCAACTGCACAGTGTTGATGGGTCTGCTGGTGTCCCCATGGCACAGTATTACTGGGTCCACTTGTGTTCCTGTTGGCTCGGTGTTAATGGGTCTGATGGTGTTCCTGGCGGCACATTGTTACTGTGTCTGCTGGTGATCCTGTTGGCACAGTGTTATTGAGTCTGCTGGTATCCCCAGTGCAGAGTGCCACAGGCCTGCTGGTGTTCCTGGTAGCACAGTATTACTAGGTTTGCTGATGTTCCTGGTGGCACAGTGTTGCTGAGCATGCTGGTGTTCCTGTTGGCACAGTGTTACTGGGTCTGCTGGTCTTCCCATGGTACAGTGCTGCTAGGTCTGCTGGTGTTGCTGGTGGCACACTGTTCCTGGGTCTTCACGACTTATTGGTGGCACATTGTTACTAGGTTTGCTGGTGTTCCTGGTAGCACAGTATTACTGGGTCTGCTGGTGTTCCTGGTGACACAGTATTACTGGGTCTGCTGGTGTTCCTGGTGGCACAGTGTTACTGGTTCTGCTGGTGTTCCTGCTGGCACTGTGTTACTGGGTCTGCTGGTGTTGCTGGTGGCACAGTGTTCAATGTGACACATTGTTACTGAGTGTTCATGTGTTACTGGTGGCACAGTGTAACTGGATCAGCTGGTGTTCTTGGCAGCACAGTGTTACTGGTTGTGCTGATTTTCCTGGTTGCACAGCATTACTGGGTCTTCATGTGTTACTGGTGACACATTGTTACTGGGCCTACTGGTGTTCCTGGTGCCACAGTGTTAATGGGTCTGATGGTGTTCCTGCTGGCACTGTGTAACTGGGTCTGCTGGTGTTCCTGGCAGCACATTGTTACTGAGTCTGCTGGTGTTCCTGGTGGCACACTGTTAGTGGGTGTTCCGGTGTCCCCATGGCACAGTTCTTACTTGGTCTGCTGGTGTTCTTGGTGGCACATTGTTACTGTGTCTGCTGGTGTTCCTGATGTCACAGTGTTACTGGTTCTTCATGTGTTACTGCTGGCACTGTGTTACTTGGTCTTTTGGTGTTCCTGGTGGCACAGTTTAACTGGGTCTACTGGTGTTCCTGGCAGCAAATTGTTACTGGGTCTGCTGGCATTCCTGGTGGCACAGTATTACTGGGTCTGCAGGTGTTCCTGGTGGCACAGTGTTACAGGGTCCGTTGGTGTTCCTGGTGGTACAGTGTTACTGTGTCTGCTGGTGATCCTGTTGGCACAGTGTTATTGAGTCTGCTGGTATCCCCAATGCAGAGTGCCACAGGCCTGCTGGTGTTCCTGGTAGCACAGTATTACTAGGTTTGCTGATGTTCCTGGTGGCACAGTGTTGCTAAGCATGCTGGTGCTCCTGTTGGCACAGTGTTACTGGGTCTGCTGGTCTTCCCATGGTACAGTGCTGCTAGGTCTGCTGGTGTTGCTGGTGGCACACTGTTCCTGGGTCTTCACGACTTATTGGTGGCACATTGTTACTAGGTTTGCAGGTGTTCCTGGTAGCACAGTATTACTGGGTCTGCTGGTGTTCCTGGTGGCACAGTATTACTGGGTCTGCTGGTGTTCCTGGTGGCACAGTGTTACTGGGTCTGCTGGTGTTGCTGGTGGCACAGTGTTCAATGTGACACATTGTTACTGAGTGTTCATGTGTTACTGGTGGCACAGTGTAACTGGATCAGCTGGTGTTCTTGGCAGCACAGTGTTACTGGTTGTGCTGATTTTCCTGGTTGCACAGCGTTACTGGGTCTTCATGTGTTACTGGTGACACATTGTTACTGGGCCTACTGGTGTTCCTGGTGCCACAGTGTTAATGGGTCTGATGGTGTTCCTGCTGGCACTGTGTAACTGGGTCTGCTGGTGTTCCTGGCAGCACATTGTTACTGAGTCTGCTGGTGTTCCTGTTGCCACAATGTTACTGGGTCTGCTGGTGTTCCTGGTGGCACACTGTTAGTGGGTGTTCTGGTGTCCCCATGGCACAGTTCTTACTTGGTCTGCTGGTGTTCCTGGTGGCACATTGTTACTGTGTCTGCTGGTGTTCCTGGTACCACAGTGTTACTGAGTCTGCTGGTGTTCCTGATGTCACAGTGTTACTGGTTCTTCATGTGTTACTGCTGGCACTGTGTTACTTGGTCTATTGGTGTTCCTGGTGGCACAGTTTAACTGGGTCTACTGGTGTTCCTGGCAGCACATTGTTACTGGGTCTGCTGGCATTCCTGGTGGCACAGTATTACTGGGTCTGCAGGTGTTCCTGGTGGCACAGTGTTACTTGGTCCGTTGGTGTTCCTGGTGGTACAGTGTTATCGGGTGTGCTGGTGTTCCTGGTGGCACAGTGTTACTGGGTCTGCTGGTGTTCCTGGTGGCGCATTGTTACTGGGTCTGCTGGTGTTCCTGGTGGCACATGTTACTAGGTCTGCTGGTGTTGCTGGTGGCAAAGCGTTCAATGTGACATGGTGTTACTGGGTTTTCATGAATTACTGGTGGCACAGTATTACTTGGTCTGTTGATGTTCCTGGCAGCACAGTGTTATTGAGTTTGCTGGTATACCCATGGCACATTGTTAATGGGCCTGCTGGTGTTCCTGGTGGCACAGTGTTACTGGGTCATCATGTGTTACCTGTGATGCATTGTTGCTGTGCCTGCTGGTGTTGTTGTTTGCACAGTGTTACTGGGTCTGATGGTGTTCCTGGTGATACATTGTTACTGGGTCTGCTGGTGTTCCTGGTGGCACAGTGTTACTCGGTCTGCTCGTGTTTCTGGAGGCACAGAATTATTGAGTCTGCTGGTATCGCCATCGCACAGTGCTACTGGGTCTGCTTCTGTTCCTGGAGGCACAGTGTTACTGGGTCTGCTGGTGTTCCTGGTGGCACAGTGTTACTGGGTCTGCTGGTGATACTGTTGGCAGTGTTACTGGGTCTGCTTGTGTTCCTGGCAGCACATTGTTACTGGGTCTGCGGGTGTTCCTGGTGGCACAGTGTTACTCGGTCTGCTTGTGTTTCTGGAGGCACAGAGTTATTGAGTCTGCTGGTATCCCCATCGCACAGTGCTACTGGGTCTCCTGGTGTTCCTGGGGGCACAGTGTTACTGGGTCTGCTGGTTTTCCTGGCTGCACAGTGTTTCTGGGTCTTCATGTGTTCCTGGTGGCACATTGTTACTAGGCATGTTGGTGTTCCTGGTGCCAGAGTGTTACTGGGCCTGCTGGTGTTGTTGGTTGCACAGTGTTACTGGGTTTGATGGTGTTCCTGGTGATAGAATGTTACTGGGTCTGCTGGTGTTCTTGGTGGCACAGTGTTACTAGGTCTGCTGGTTTTGCTGGTGGCACAGTGTTCAATGTGACACGGTGTTACTGGGTCTTCATGTGTTACTGGTGGCACATTTTTACTTGGTCTGCTGGTGTTCCTGTGAGCACAGTTTTACTGGGTCTGCTTCTGTACCTGGAGGCACAGTGTTACTGGGCCTGCTTGTGTTCCTGGCAACACATTGTTACTGGGTCTGCTGGTGTCCCTGGTGGCACAATGTTATTGAGTCTGCTGGTATTCCCATGGCACACTGTTAATGGGTGTGCTGGTGTTCCTGGGGGCTCAGTGTTACTGGGTCTGCTGGTTTTCGTGGTTGCACAGTGTTTCTGGGTTTTCATGTGTTACTGGAGACACATTGTTACGGGGCATGCTGGTGTTCCTGGTGCCACAGTGTTACTGGGACTGCTGGTGTTCCTGGGGGCACAGTGTTACTAGGTCTTCATGTGTTACCTGTCATGCAATGTTGCTGTGCCTGCTGCTGTTGTTGTTTGCACAGTGTTACTGCGTCTGATGGTGTTCCTGGCGGCACAATGTTACTGGGTCTGCCGGTGTTCATGGTGGCACAGTATTACTGGATCTGCAGGAGTTCCTGGTAGCACAGTGTTACTAGGTCTGCTGGTGTTGCTGTTGGCACGGTGTTCAATGTGACACGGTGTTACTTGTTCTTCTTGTGTTACTGGTGACACATTATTACTGGGCCTACTGGTGTCCCTGGTGCCACAGTGTTAATGGGTCTGATGGTGTTCCTGCTGGCACTGTGTAACTGGGTCTGCTGGTGTTCCTGGCAGCACATTGTTACTGAGTCTGCTGGTGTTCCTGTTGCCACAATGTTACTGGGTCTGCTGGTGTTCCTGGTGGCACACTGTTAGTGGGTGTTCTGGTGTCCCCATGGCACGGTTCTTACTCGGTCTGCTGGTGTTCCTGGTGGCACATTGTTACTGTGTCTGCTGGTGTTCCTGGTACCACAGTGTTATTGAGTCTGCTGGTGTTCCTGATGTCACAGTGTTACTGGTTCTTCATGTGTTACTGGTGGCACAGTGTTACTTGGTCTTTTGGTGTTCCTGGTGGCACAGTTTAACTGGGTCTACTGGTGTTCCTGGCGGCACAGTATTACTGGGTCTGCAGGTGTTCCTGTTGGCACAGTATTACTGGGTCTGCAGGTGTTCCTGGTGGCACAGTGTTACTTGGTCCGTTGGTGTTCCTGGTGGTACAGTGTTATTGGGTGTTCTGGTGTTCCTGGTGGCACAGTGTTACTGGGTCTGCTGGTGTTCCTGGTGGCACAGTATTACTGTGTCTGCAGGTGTTCCTGGTGGCACATGTTTCTAGGTCTGCTGGTGTTGCTGGTGGCAAAGTGTTCAACGTGACACGGTGTTACTGGGTTTTCATGAATTACTGGTGGCACAGTATTACTTGGTCTGTTGATGTTCCTGGCAGCACAGTGTTATTGAGTTTTCTGGTATACCCATGGCACATTGTTAATGGGCCTGCTGGTGTTCCTGGTCGCACAGTGTTACTGGTCATCATGTGTTACCTGTGATGCATTGTTGCTGTGCCTGCTGGTGTTGTTGTTTGCACAGTGTTACTGGGTCTGATGGTGTTCCTGGTGATACATTGATACTGGGTCTGCTGGTGTTCCTGGTGGCACAGTGTTACTCGGTCTGCTCGTGTTTCTGGAGGCACAGAGTTATTGAGTCTGCTGGTATCGCCATCGCACAGTGCTACTGGGTCTCCTGGTGTTCCTGGTGGCACAGTGTTACTGGGTCTGCTGGTGATACTGTTGGCAGTTTTACTGGGTCTGCTTGTGTTCCTGGCAGCACATTGTTACTGGGTCTGCGGGTGTTCCTGGTGGCACAGTGTTACTCGGTCTGCTCGTGTTTCTGGAGGCACAGAGTTATTGAGTCTGCTGGTATACCCGTCGCACAGTGCTACTGGGTCTCCTGGTGTTCCTGGTTGCACAGTGTTTCTGGGTCTTCATGTGTTACTGGTGACACATTGTTACTAGGCATGTTGGTGTTCCTGGTGCCAGAGTGTTACGGGGACTGCTGGTGTTCCTGGTGGCACAGTGTTACTGGGTCTTCATGTGTTACCTGTGATGCATTGTTGCTGTGCCTGCTGGTGTTGTTGGTTGCACAGTGTTACTGGGTTTGATGGTGTTCCTGGTGATACAATGTTACTGGGTCTGCTGGTGTTCTTGGTGGCACAGTGTTACTAGGTCTGCTGGTTTTGCTGGTGGCACAGTGTTCAATGTGACACGGTGTTACTGGGTCTTCATGTGTTACTGGTGGCACATTTTTACTTGGTCTGCTGGTGTTCCTGTGAGCACAGTTTTACTGGGTCTGCTTCTGTTCCTGGAGGCACAGTGTTACTGGGCCTGCTTGTGTTCCTGGCAACACATTGTTACTGGGTCTGCTGGTGTCCCTGGTGGCACAATGTTATTGAGTCTGCTGGTATTCCCATGGCACACTGTTAATGGGTGTGCTGGTGTTCCTGGGGGCTCAGTGTTACTGGGTCTGCTGGTTTTCGTGGTTGCACAGTGTTTCTGGGTTTTCATGTATTACTGGAGACACATTGTTACGGGGCATGCTGGTGTTCCTGGTGCCACAGTGTTACTGGGACTGCTGGTGTTCCTGGGGGCACAGTGTTACTAGGTCTTCATGTGTTACCTGTCATGCAATGTTGCTGTGCCTGCTGCTGTTGTTGTTTGCACAGTGTTACTGCGTCTGATGGTGTTCCTGGCGGCACAATGTTACTGGGTCTGCCGGTGTTCATGGTGGCACAGTATTACTGGATCTGCAGGAGTTCCTGGTAGCACAGTGTTACTAGGTCTGCTGGTGTTGCTGTTGGCACGGTGTTCAATGTGACACGGTGTTACTTGTTCTTCTTGTGTTACTGGTGACACATTATTACTGGGCCTACTGGTGTCCCTGGTGCCACAGTGTTAATGGGTCTGATGGTGTTCCTGCTGGCACTGTGTAACTGGGTCTGCTGGTGTTCCTGGCAGCACATTGTTACTGAGTCTGCTGGTGTTCCTGTTGCCACAATGTTACTGGGTCTGCTGGTGTTCCTGGTGGCACACTGTTAGTGGGTGTTCTGGTGTCCCCATGGCACGGTTCTTACTTGGTCTGCTGGTGTTCCTGGTGGCACATTGTTACTGTGTCTGCTGGTGTTCCTGGTACCACAGTGTTACTGAGTCTGCTGGTGTTCCTGATGTCACAGTGTTACTGGTTCTTCATGTGTTACTGGTGGCACAGTGTTACTTGGTCTTTTGGTGTTCCTGGTGGCACAGTTTAACTGGGTCTACTGGTGTTCCTGGCGGCACAGTATTACTGGGTCTGCAGGTGTTCCTGGTGGCACAGTATTACTGGGTCTGCAGGTGTTCCTGGTGGCACAGTGTTACTTGGTCCGTTGGTGTTCCTGGTGGTACAGTGTTATTGGGTGTTCTGGTGTTCCTGGTGGCACAGTGTTACTGGGTCTGCTGGTGTTCCTGGTGGCACAGTATTACTGTGTCTGCAGGTGTTCCTGGTGGCACATGTTTCTAGGTCTGCTGGTGTTGCTGGTGGCAAAGTGTTCAACGTGACATGGTGTTACTGGGTTTTCATGAATTACTGGTGGCACAGTATTACTTGGTCTGTTGATGTTCCTGGCAGCACAGTGTTATTGAGTTTGCTGGTATACTCATGGCACATTGTTAATGGGCCTGCTGGTGTTCCTGGTCGCACAGTGTTACTGGTCATCATGTGTTACCTGTGATGCATTGTTGCTGTGCCTGCTGGTGTTGTTGTTTGCACAGTGTTACTGGGTCTGATGGTGTTCCTGGTGATACATTGATACTGGGTCTGCTGGTGTTCCTGGTGGCACAGTGTTACTCGGTCTGCTCGTGTTTCTGGAGGCACAGAGTTATTGAGTCTGCTGGTATCGCCATCGCACAGTGCTACTGGGTCTCCTGGTGTTCCTGGTGGCACAGTGTTACTGGGTCTGCTGGTGATACTGTTGGCAGTTTTACTGGGTCTGCTTGTGTTCCTGGCAGCACATTGTTACTGTGTCTGCGGGTGTTCCTGGTGGCACAGTGTTACTCGGTCTGCTCGTGTTTCTGGAGGCACAGAGTTATTGAGTCTGCTGGTATACCCGTCGCACAGTGCTACTGGGTCTCCTGGTGTTCCTGGTTGCACAGTGTTTCTGGGTCTTCATGTGTTACTGGTGACACATTGTTACTAGGCATGTTGGTGTTCCTGGTGCCACAGTGTTACTGGGACTGCTGGTGTTCCTGGGGGCACAGTGTTAATGGGTCTTCATGTGTTACCTGTCATGCAATGTTGCTGTGCCTGCTGCTGTTGTTGTTTGCACAGTGTTACTGCGTCTGATGGTGTTCCTGGCGGCACAATGTTACTGGGTCTGCCGGTGTTCATGGTGGCACAGTATTACTGGATCTGCAGGATTTCCTGGTGGTACAGTGTTCAATGTGACATGGTGTTACTGGGTCTTCATGTGTTACTAGTGGCACAGTATTACTTGATTTGCTGGTGTTCCTGGCAGCACAGTGTTATTGAGTTTGCTGGTATAGCCATGGCACATTGTTAATGGGTCTGCTTGTGTTCCTGGTGATACAGTGTAACTGGGTCTGCTGGTGTTCCTGGTAGCACAGTATTACTGGGTCTGCTGGTGTTCCTGGTGGCACAATGTTACTAGGTCTGCTGATGTTCCTGGTGGCACAATGTTACTAGGTCTGCTGGTGTTCCTGGTAGCACAGTATTACTGGGTCTGCTGGTGTTCCTGGTGGCACAGTATTACTGGGTCTGCAGGTGTTTTTGGTGGCACAGTGTTACTGGGTCCGTTGGTGTTCCCGGTGGTACAGTGTTATTGGGTGTGCTGGTGTTCCTGGTGGCACAGTGTTACTGGGTCTGCAGGTGTTCCTGGTGGCACATGTTACTAGGACTGCTGGTGTTGCTGGTGGCACAGTGTTCAACGTGACACGGTGTTACTGAGTCTTCATGAGTTACTGGTGGCACAGTATTACTTGGTCTGTTGATGTTCCTGGCAGCACAGCGTTATTGAGTTTGCGGGTATACCCTTGGCCTTTTGTTAATGGGCCTGCTGGTGTTCCTGGGTGCACAGTGTTACTGGGTCATCATGTGTTACCTGTGATGCATTGTTGCTGTGCCTGCTGGTGTTGTTGTTTGCACACTGTTACTGGGTTTGTTGGTGTTCCTGGTGATACAATGTTACTGGGTCTGCTGGTGTTCTTGGTGGCACAGTGTTACTAGGTCTGCTGGTTTTGCTGGTGGCACAGTGTTCAATGTGACGCGGTGTTACTGGGTCTTCATGTGTTACTGGTGGCACATTTTTACTTGGTCTGCTGGTGTTCCTGTGAGCACAGTTTTACTGGGTCTGCTTCTGTTCCTGGAGGCCCAGTGTTACTGGGCCTGCAGATGTTCCTAGTGGCACAGTGTTACTGGGTCTGCTTGTGTTCCTGGCAGCACATTGTTACTGGGTCTGCTGGTGTTCTTGGTGGCACA
Source organism: Carcharodon carcharias (assembly GCF_017639515.1). Classification (NCBI taxonomy): domain Eukaryota; kingdom Metazoa; phylum Chordata; class Chondrichthyes; order Lamniformes; family Lamnidae; genus Carcharodon; species Carcharodon carcharias. Next base: position 82,515,434 of record NC_054476.1, read on the forward strand.
ATGTTATTGAGTCTGCTGGTATCCCCATGGCACATTGTTAATGGGTGTGCTGGTGTTCCTGGGGGCTCAGTGTTACTGGGTCTGCTGGTTTTCCTGGTTGCACAGTGTTTCTGGGTTTTCATGTGTTACTGGAGACACATTGTTACGGGGCATGCTGGTGTTCCTGGTGCCACAGTGTTACTGGGACTGCTGGTGTTCCTGGGGGCACAGTGTTACTGGGTCTTCATGTGTTACCTGTCATGCAATGTTGCTGTGCCTGCTGCTGTTGTTGTTTGCACAGTGTTACTGCATCTGATGGTGTTCCTGGCGGCACAATGTTACTGGGTCTGCCGGTGTTCATGGTGGCACAGTATTACTGGATCTGCAGGAGTTCCTGGTAGCACAGTATTACTAGGTCTGCTGGTGTTGCTGGTGGCACAGTGTTATTGAGTTTGCTGGTATAGCCATGGCACATTGTTAATGGGTCTGCTTGTTTTCCTGGTGATACAGTGTAACTGGGTCTGCTGGTGTTCCTGGTAGCACAGTATTACTGGGTCTGCTGGTGTTCCTGGTGGCACAGTGTTACTAGGTCTGCTGATGTTCCTGGTGGCACAGTGTTACTAGGTCTGCTGGTGTTCCTGGTAGCACAGTATTACTGGGTCTGCTGGTGTTCCTGGTGGCACAGTGTTACTTGGTCTTTTGGTGTTCCTGGTGGCACTGTTTAACTGGGTCTACTGGTGTTCCTGGCAGCACATTGTTACTGGGTCTGCTGGCATTCCTGGTGGCACAATATTACTGGGTCTGCAGGTGTTTTTGGTGGCACAGTGTTACTGGGTCCGTTGGTGTTCCTGGTGGTACAGTGTTATTGGGTTTGCTGGTGTTCCTTGTGGCACAGTGTTACTGGGTCTGCAGGTGTTCCTGGTGGCACATTGTTACTGGGTCTGCTGGTGTTCCTGGTGGCACAGTATTACTGGGTCTGCAGGTGTTCCTGGTGGCACATATTACTAGGTCTGCTGGTGTTGCTGGTGGCACAGTGTTCAACGTGACACGGTGTTACTGGGTCTTCATGAGTTACTGGTGTCACAGTATTAAGTGGTCTGTTGATGTTCCTGGCAGCACAGTGTTATTGAGTTTGCTGGTATACCCTTGGCACTTTGTTAATGGGCCTGCTGGTGTTCCTGGGGGCACAGTGTTACTGGGTCATCATGTGTTACCTGTGATGCATTGTTGCTGTGCCTGCTGGTGTTGTTGTTTGCACAGTGTTACTGGGTTTGATGGTGTTCCTGGTGATACATTGTTACTGGGTCTGCTGGTGTTCCTGGCAGCACATTGTTACTCGGTCTGCTCATTTTTCTGGAGGCACAGAGTTATTGAGTCTGCTGGTATCGCCATCGCACAGTGCTACTGGGTCTGCTGGTGCTCCTGGGTGCTCAGTGTCACTGGGTCTGCTGGTTTTCCTGGTTGCACAGTGTTTCTGGGTCTTCATGTGTTACTGGAGACACATTGTTACGGGGCATGCTGGTGTTCCTGATGCCACAGTGTTACTGGGACTGCTGGTGTTCCTGGGGGCATAGTGTTACTGGGTCTTCATGTGTTACCTGTCATGCAATGTTGCTGTGCCTGCTGCTGTTGTTGTTTGCACAGTGTTACTGCGTCTGATGGTGTTCCTGGCGGCACAATGTTACTGGGTCTGCCGGTGTTCATGGTGGCACAGTATTACTGGATCTGCAGGATTTCCTGGTGCACAGTGTTACTAGGTCTGCTGGTGTTGCTGGTGGCACTGTATTCAATGTGACACGGTGTTACTGGGTCTTCATGTGTTACTAGTGGCACAGTATTACTTGATCTGCTGGTGTTCTTGGCAGCACAGTGTTATTGAGTTTGCTGGTATACCCATGGCACATTGTTAATGGGCCTGCTTGTGTTCCTGGTGATACAGTGTAACTGAGTCTGCTGGTGTTCCTGGTAGCACAGTATTACTGGGTCTGCTGGTGTTCCTGGTGGCACAATATTACTAGGTCTGCTGATGTTCCTGGTGGCACAGTGTTACTAGGCCTGCTGGTGTTCCTGGTGGCACAGTGTTACTAGGTCTGCTGCTGTTCCTGGTGGCACTGTGTTGCTGAGCATGCTGGTGTTCCTGTTGGAACAGTGTTACTGGGTCTTCTGGTCTTCCCATGGTACAGTGCTGCTAGGTCTGCTGGTGTTGCTTGTGGCACATTGTTCCTGGGTATTCACGACTTATTGGTGGCACATTGTTACTAGGTCTGCTGGTGTTCCTGGTAGCACAGTATTACTGGGTCTGCTGGTGTTCCTGGTGACACAGTATTACTGGGTCTGCTGGTGTTCCTGGTGGCACAGTGTTACTGTGTCTGATGGTGTTCCTGGTGGCGCATTGTTACTGGGTCTGCTGGTGTTCCTGGTGGCACAGTATTACTGGGTCTGCAGGTGTTCCTGGTGGCACATGTTACTAGGTCTGCTGGTGTTGCTGGTGGCACAGTGTTCAACGTGACACGGTGTTACTGGGTCTTCATGAGTTACTGGTGGCACAGTATTAAGTGGTCTGTTGATGTTCCTGGCAGCACAGTGTTATTGAGTTTGCTGGTATACCCATGGCACATTGTTAATGGGCCTGCTGGTGTTCCTGGTGGCACAGTGTTACTGGGTCATCATGTGTTACCTGTGATGCATTGTTGCTGTGCCTGCTGGTGTTGTTGTTTGCACAGTGTTACTGGGTCTGATGGTGTTCCTGGTGATACATTGTTACTGGGTCTGCTGGTGTTCCTGGTGGCACAGTGTTACTCGGTCTGCTCGTGTTTCTGGAGGCACAGAGTTATTGAGTCTGCTGGTATCCCCATCGCACAGTGCTACTGGGTCTGCTGGTGTTCCTGGGGGCTCAGTGTTACTGGGTCTGCTGGTTTTCCTGGTTGCACAGTGTTTCTGGGTCTTCATGTGTTACTGGAGACTCATTGTTACGGGGCATGCTGGTGTTCCTGGTGCCACAGTGTTACTGGGACTGCTGGTGTTGCTGGTGTCACAGTGTTCAATGTGACACGGTGTTACTGGGTCTTCACGTGTTACTAGTGGCACAGTGTTACTTGGTCTGTTGGTGTTCCTGGCAGCACAGTGTTATTGAGTTTGCTGGTATACCCATGGCACATTGTTAATGGGCCTGCTTGTGTTCCTGGTGATACAGTGTAACTGGGTCTGCTGGTGTTCCTGGTAGCACAGAATTACTGGGTCTGCTGGTGTTCCTGGTGGCACAATGTTACTAGGTCTGCTGATGTTCCTGTTGGCACAGTGTTGCTGAGCATGCTGGTGTTCCTGTTGGCACAATGTTACTTGGTCTGCTGGTCTTCCCATGGTACAGTGCTGCTAGGTCTGCTGGTGTTGCTGGTGGCACACTGTTCCTGGGTATTCACGACTTATTGGTGGCACATTGTTACTAGGTCTGCTGGTGTTCCTGGTAGCACAGTATTACTGGGTCTGCTGGTGTTCCTGGTGGCACAGTGTTCAATGTGACTCAGTGTTATTTGGTGTTCATGTGTTACTGGTAGCACAGTGTAACTGGGTCTGCTGGTGTTCTTGGCAGCACCGTGTTACTGGTTGTGCTGATTTTCCTGGTTGCACAGCGTTACTGGGTCTTCATGTGTTACTGGTGACACATTGTTACTGGGCCTACTGGTGTTCCTGGTGCCACAGTGTTAATGGGTCTGATGGTGTTCCTGCTGGCACTGTGTAACTGGGTCTGCTGGTGTTCCTGGCAGCACATTGTTACTGAGTCTGCTGGTGTTCCTGTTGCCACAATGTTACTGGGTCTGCTGGTGTTCCTGGTGGCACACTGTTAGTGGGTGTTCTGGTGTCCCCATGGCACAGTTCTTACTTGATCTGCTGGTGTTCCTGGTGGCACATTGTTACTGTGTCTGCTGGTGTTCCTGGAACCACAGTGTTACTGAGTCTGCTGGTGTTCCTGATGTCACAGTGTTACTGGTTCTTCATGTGTTACTGGCGGCACAGTGTTACTTGGTCTTTTGGTGTTCCTGGTGGCACAGTTTAACTGGGTCTACTGGTGTTCCTGGCAGCACATTGTTACTGGGTCTGCTGGCATTCCTGGTGGCGCAGTATTACTGGGTCTGCAGGTGTTCCTGGTGGCACAGTGTTACTTGGTCCGTTGGTGTTCCTGGTGGTACAGTGTTATTGGGCGTGCTGGTGTTCCTGGTGGCACAGTGTTACTGGGTCTGCTGGTGTTCCTGTTGGCACCTTGTTACTGGTTCTTCATGTGTTACTGGTGGCACAGTGTTACTTGGTCTTTTGGTGTTCCGGGTGGCACATTAGTACTGGGTCTCCAGGTGTTCCTGGTGGCACATGTTACTAGGTCTGCTGGTGCTGGTGGTGGCACAATGTTCAACGTAACACAGTGTTACTGGGTCTTCATGTGTTAGTGGTGGCACAGTATTACTTGGTCTGTTGATGTTCCTGGCAGCACAGTGTTATTGAGTTTTCTGGTATACCCATGGCACATTGTTAATGGGCCTGCTGGTGTTCCTGGTCGCACAGTGTTACTGGGTCTGATGGTGTTCCTGGTGATACATTGTTACTGGGTCTGCTGGTGTTCCTGGTGGCACAGTGTTACTCGGTCTGCTCGTGTTTCTGGAGGCACAGAGTTATTGAGTCTGCTGGTATCGCCATCGCACAGTGCTACTGGGTCTCCTGGTGTTCCTGGAGGCACAGTGTTACTGGGACTGCAGGTGTTCCTGGTGGCACAGTGTTATTGGGTCTGCTGGTGATACTGTTGACAGTTTTACTGGGTCTGCTTGTGTTCCTGGCAGCACATTGTTACTGGGTCTGCGGGTGTTCCTGGTGGCACAGTGTTACTGGGTCTGCTGGTGATACTGTTGGCAGTGTTATTGGGTCTGCTGGTGTTCCTGGTGGCACAATGTTATTGAGTCTGCTGGTATCCCCATGGCACATTGTTAATGGGTCTGCTGGTGTTCTTGGCAGCACCGTGTTACTGGTTGTGCTGGTTTTCCTTGTTGCACATCGTTACCGGTTCTTCATGTGTTACTGGTCACACATTGTTACGGGGCCTACTGGTGTTCCTGGTGCCACAGTGTTAATGGGTCTGCTGGTGTTCCTGCTGGCACTGTGTAACTGGGTCTGCTGGTGTTCCTGGCAGCACATTGTTACTAGGTCTGCTGGTGTTCCTGTTGCCACAATGTTACTGGGTCTGCTGGTGTTCCTGGTGGCACACTGTTAGTGGGTGTTCTGGTGTCCCCATGGCACAGTTCTTACTTGGTCTGCTGGTGTTCCTGGTACCACAGTGTTACTGAGTCTGCTGGTGTTCCTGGTTTCACAGTGTTACTGGTTCTTCATGTGTTACTGGTGGCACAGTGTTACTTGGTCTTTTGGTGTTCCTGGTGGCACAGCTTAACTGGGTCTACTGGTGTTCCTGGCGGCACATTGTTACTGGGTCTGCTGGCATTCCTGGTGGCACAGTATTACTGGGTCTGCAGGTGTTCCTGGTGGCACAGTGTTATTTGGTCCGTTGGTGTTCCTGGTGGTACAGTGTTATTGGGTGTGCTGGTGTTCCTTGTGGCACAGTGTTACTGGGTCTGATGGTGTTCCTGGTGTTACATTGTTACTGGGTCTGCTGGTGTTCCTGGTGGCACAGTATTACTGGGTCTGCAGGTGTTCCTAGTGTCCCCATGGCAGGTTTACTGGATCTTCTGGTGTTGCTGTTTGCACACTGTTACTGGTCGTCATTTGCAACTCGTGGCGCATTCTTACTGGGTCTGCTGGTGTTCCTAGCGGCACAGTATTATTGGGTCCGATGGTGTTGCTGGTGGCACAGTGTTACTGGGTCTGCTGGTGTTCCTGGTGGCACAGTGTTATTGGGTGTGCTGGTGTTCCGGTTGGCACAGTGTTACTGGGTCCGTTGGTGTTCCTGATGGTACAGTGTTATTGGGTCTGCTGGTGTTCCGGGTGGCACAGTGTTACTGGGTCTGTTGGGGTTCCTGGTGGCACAGTTTAACTGGGTCTACTGGTGTTCCTGGCGGCACATTGTTACTGGGTCTGCTGGCATTCCTGGTGGCACAGTATTACTGGGTCTGCTGGTGTTCCTGGCGGCACAGTGTTTCTGGGTATTCATGTGTTACTGTTGGCACAGGGTTTCTGGGTCTGCTGGTGTTCATGATGGCACAATATTACTGGGTCTGCTGGTGTTCCTGGTGGCACACTGTTAGTGGGTCTGCTGGTGTCCCCATGGCAGGTTTACTGGATCTTCTGGTGTTGCTGTTTGCACACTGTTACTGGTCGTCATTTGCAACTCGTGGCGCATTCTTACTGGGTCTGCTGGTGTTCCTAGCGGCACAGTATTATTGGGTCCGATGGTGTTGCTGGTGGCACAGTGTTACTGGGTCTGCTGGTGTTCCTGGTGGCACAGTGTTATTGGGTGTGCTGGTGTTCCGGTTGGCACAGTGTTACTGGGTCCGTTGGTGTTCCTGATGGTACAGTGTTATTGGGTCTGCTGGTGTTCCGGGTGGCACAGTGTTACTGGGTCTGTTGGGGTTCCTGGTGGCACAGTTTAACTGGGTCTACTGGTGTTCCTGGCGGCACATTGTTACTGGGTCTGCTGGCATTCCTGGTGGCACAGTATTACTGGGTCTGCAGGTGTTCCTGGTGGCACAGTGTTATTTGGTCCGTTGGTGTTCCTGGTGGTACAGTGTTATTGGGTTTGCTGGTGTTCCTGGTGGCACAGTGTTACTGGGTCTGATGGTGTTCCTGGTGTTACATTGTTACTGGGTCTGCTGGTGTTCCTGGTGGCACAGTATTACTGGGTCTGCAGGTGTTCCTAGTGGCACATGTTACTAGGCCTGCTGGTGTTCCTGGTACCACAGTGTTACTGAGTCTGCTGGTGTTCCTGGTGTCACAGTGTTACTGGTTCTTCATGTGATACTGGTGGCACAGTGTTACTTGGTCTTTTGGTGTTCCTGGCAGCACAGTGTTATTGAGTCTGCTGGTATACCCCTGGCAAATTGTTAATGTGCCTGCTTGTGTTCCTGGAGACACAGTGTTTCTGGATCTGCTGGTGTTCCTGGGTGCTCAGTTGTACTGGGCCGGGAGGTGTTCTTGGTGTCACAGTGTTACAGGGTATTCTGGTGTTCCTGGTGGCATTGTGTTACTGGGTCTGCTGGTGTTCCTGGTGGCACAGTGTTTCTGGGTATTCATGTGTTACTGTTGGCACAGGGTTTCTGGGTCTGCTGGTGTTCATGATGGCACAATATTACTGGGTCTGCTGGTGTTCCTGGTGGCACACTGTTAGTGGGTCTGCTGGTGTCCCCATGGCAGGTTTACTGGATCTTCTGGTGTTGCTGTTTGCACACTGTTACTGGTCGTCATTTGCAACTCGTGGCGCATTCTTACGGGGTCTGCTGGTGTTCCTAGGGGCACAGTATTTTATTGGGTCCGATGGTGTTGCTGGTGGCACAGTGTTACTGGGTCTGCTGGTGTTCCTGGTGGCACAGTGTTATTGGGTGTGCTGGTGTTCCAGGTGGCACAGTGTTACTGGGTCCGTTGGTGTTCCTGGTGGTACAGTGTTATTGGGTGTGCTGGTGTTCCGGGTGGCACAGTGTTACTGGGTCCTTTGGGGTTCCTGCTGGTACAGTGTAATTGGGTGTGCTGGTGTTCCTGGTGGCACAGTGTTACTAGGTCTGCTGGTGTTGCTGGTGGCACAGTGGTCATTGTGACACGGTGTTACTGGGTCTTCATGTGTTACTGGTGGCACAGTATTACTTGGTCTGTTGCTGTTCCTGGCAGCACAGTGTTATTGAGTTTGCTGGTATACCCATGGCACATTGTTAATGGGCCTGCTGGTGTTCCTGGCAACACATTGTTACTGGGTCTGCTGGTGTTCCTGGTGGCACAATGTTATTGAGTCTGCTCGTATCCCCATGGCACATTGTTAATTGGTCTGCTGGTGTTCCTGGGGGCACAGTGTTACTGGCCTGCAGGTGTTCCTGGGGGCACAGTGTTAATGGGTCTGCTGGTGATACTGTTGACAGTGTTACTAGGTCTGCTGATGTTCCTGGCAGCACATTGTTACTGGGTCTGCTGGTGTTCCTGGTGGCACAATGTTATTGAGTCTGCTGGTATCCCCATGGCACATTGTTAATGAGTCTGCTGGTTTTCCTGGTTGCTCAGTGTTTCTGGGTCTTCATGTGTTACTGGTGACACATTGTTACTGGGCATGTTGTTGTTCCTGGTGCCAAAGTGTCACTGGAACTGCTGGTGTTCCTGGTTGCACAGCGTTACTGGGTCTTCATGTGTTACCTTTGTTGCATTGTTGCTGTGCCTGCTGGTGTTGTTGGTTGCACAGTGTTACTGGTTCTGATGGTTTTCCTGGTGTTACAGTGTTACTGCGTCTGATAGTGTTCTTGGCGGCACAATGTTACTGGGTCTGCTGGTGTTGCTGGTGGCACAGTGTTCAATGTGACATGGTGTTACTGGGTCTTCATGTGTTATTGGTGGCACAGTATTACTTGATCTGCTGGTGTTCCTGGCAGCACAGTGTTATTGAGTTTGCTGGTATACCCATGGCACATTGTTAATGGGCCTGCTTGTGTTCCTGGGGGCTCAGTGTTAATGGGTCTGTTGGTGTTCTTGGCAGCACAGTGTTATTGCATCTGCTGGTATACCCATGGCACATTGTTAAAGTGCCTGCTGGTGTTCCTGGGGCCATGGTATTACCAGGTCTGCTGGTGTTCCTGGTTGCACAGTGTTACTGGGTGTGCTGGTGTTCCTGGTTGCACAGTGTTACTGGGTGTGCTGGTGTTCCTGGTGGCACAGTGGTACTAGGTCTGCTGCTGTTCCTGGTGATACAGTGTAACTGGGTCTGCTGGTGTTCCTGTTGGCACAGTGTTACTAGGTCTGCTGGTGTTCCTGGGGGCACAGTGTTACTGGCCTGCAGTTGTTCCTGGTGGCACAGTGTTAATGGGTCTGCTGGTGTTCCTGGTGACACAGTATTACTGGGTCTGCTGGTGTTCCTGGTGACACAGTGTTACTGGGTGTTCATGTGTTACTGGTGGCACAGTGTAACTGGGTCTGCTGGTGTTCTTGGCAGCACAGTGTTACTGGGTCTGCTGGTTTTCCTTGTTGCACTGCGTTACTGGGTCTTCATGTGTTACTGGTGACACATCGTTACTGGGCATGCTGGTGTCCTTGGTGCCACAGTGTTAATGGGTCTGATGGTGTTCCTGCTGGCACTGTGTAACTGGGTCTGCTGGTGTTTCTGGCAGCACATTGTTACTGGGTCTGCTGGTGTTCCTGTTGCCACAATGTTACTTTGTCTGCTGGTGTTCCTGGTGGCACACTGTTAGTGGGTGTTCTGGTGTCCCCATGGCACAGTTCTTACTTGGTCTGCGGGTGTTCCTGGTACCACAGTGTTACTGGGTCTGCTGGTGTTCCTGGTGGCACACTGTTAGTGGGTGTTCTGGTGTCCCCATGGCACAGTTCTTACTTGGTCTGCTGGTGTTCCTGGTGACACATTGTTACTGTGTCTGCTGGTGTTCCTGGTACCCCAGTGTTACTGATTCTGCTGGTGTTCCTGGTGTCACATTGTTACTGTGTCTGCTGGTGTTCCTGGTACCACATTGTTACTAAGTCTGCTGGTGTTCCTGGTGTCACACTGTTACTGGTTCTTCATGTGTTACTGGTGGCACAGTGTTACTTGGTCTTTTGGTGTTCCTGGCCGCACAGTGTTATTGAGTCTGCTGGTATACCCCTGGCAAATTGTTAATGGGCCTGCTGGTGTTCCTGGAGACACAGTGTTACTGGGACTGCTGGTGTTCCTGGGTGCACAGTTGTACTGGGCCGGGAAGTGTTCTTGGTGTCACAGTGTTACAGGGTATTCTGGTGGTCCTGGTGGCAGTGTATTACTGGGTCTGCTGGTGTTCCTGGTGGCACAGTGTTTCAGGGTATTCATGTGTTACTGTTGGCACAGTGTTACTGGGTCTGCTGGTGTTCCCATGGCACAGTATTACTGGGTCTACTGTTGTTCCTGTTGGCACAATATTACTGGGTCTGCTGGTGTTCCTGGTGGCACACTGTTAGTGCATCTGCTGGTGTCCCCATGGCAGGTTTACTGGATCTTCTGGTGTTGCACACTATTACTGGTCGTCATGTGTAACTCGTGGCGCATTCTTACTGGGTCTGCTGGTGTTCCTGGGGCACAATATATTTGGGTTCGATGGTGTTGCTGGTGGCACTTTGTTACTGGGTCTGCTGGTGTTCCTGGTGGCACAGTGTTACTGGGTCTGCTGGTGTTCCTGGTGGCACAGTGTTATTGGGTGTGCTGGTGTTCCTGGTGGCACAGTGTTACTGGGTCTGCTGGTGTTCCTGGCGGCACATTGTTACTGGGTCTGCTGGCATTCCTGGTGGCACAGTATTACTGGGTCTGCAGGTGTTCCTGGTGGCACAGTGTTACTGGGTCCGTTGGTGTTCCTGGTGGTACATTGTTACTGGGTGTGCTGGTGTTCCTGGTGGCACAGTGTTACTGGGTCTGATGGTGTTCCTGGTGGCACATTGTTACTGGGTCTGCTGTTGTTCCTGTTGGCACAATATTACTGGGTCTGCTGGTGTTCCTGGTGGCACACTGTTGGTGCATCTGCTGGTGTCCCCATGGCAGGTTTACTGGATCTTCTGGTGTTGCACACTGTTACTGGTCGTCATGGGTAACTCGTGGCGCATTCTTACTGGGTCTGCTGGTGTTCCTGGGGCACAATATTTTTGGGTTCGATGGTGTTGCTGGTGGCACAGTGTTACTGGGTCTGCTGGTGTTCCTGGTGGCACAGTGTTACTGGGTCTGCTGGTGTTCCTGGTGGCACAGTGTTATTGGGTGTGCTGGTGTTCCTGGTGGCACAGTGTTACTGGGTCTGCTGGTGTTCCTGGCGGCACATTGTTACTGGGTCTGCTGGCATTCCTGGTGGCACAGTATTACTGGGTCTGCTGGTGTTCCTGGTGGCACACTGTTGGTGCATCTGCTGGTGTCCCCATGGCAGGTTTACTGGATCTTCTGGTGTTGCACACTGTTACTGGTCGTCATGGGTAACTCGTGGCGCATTCTTACTGGGTCTGCTGGTGTTCCTGGGGCACAATATTTTTGGGTTCGATGGTGTTGCTGGTGGCACAGTGTTACTGGGTCTGCTGGTGTTCCTGGTGGCACAGTGTTACTGGGTCTGCTGGTGTTCCTGGTGGCACAGTGTTATTGGGTGTGCTGGTGTTCCTGGTGGCACAGTGTTACTGGGTCTGCTGGTGTTCCTGGCGGCACATTGTTACTGGGTCTGCTGGCATTCCTGGTGGCACAGTATTACTGGGTCTGCAGGTGTTCCTGGTGGCACAGTGTTACTGGGTCCGTTGGTGTTCCTGGTGGTACATTGTTATTGGGTCTGCTGGTGTTCCTGGTGGCACAGTGTTACTGGGTCTGATGGTGTTCCTGGTGGCACATTGTTACTGGGTCTGCTGGTGTTCCTGGTGGCACAGTGTTACTAGGTCTGCTGGTGTTGCTGGTGGCACAGTGGTCAATGTGACACGGTGTTACTGGGTCTTCATGTGTTACTGGTGACACAGTATTACTTGGTCTGTTGGTGTTCCTGGCAGCACAGTGTTATTGAATTTGCTAGTATACCCATGGCACATTGTTAATGGGCCTGCTGGTGTTCCTGGTGATACAGTGTAACTGGGTCTGCTGGTGTTCCTGGAGGCACAGTGTTACTGGGCCTGATGGTATTCCTGGTGATACATTGTTACTGGGTCTGCTGGTGTTCCTGGAGGCACAGTGTTACTGGCCTGCAGGTGTTCCTGGTGGCTCAGTGTTAATGGGTCTGCTGGTGATACTGTTGGCAGGGTTACTGGGTCTGCTGGTGTTCCTGGTGGCACAATGTTATTGAGTCTGCTGGTATCCCCATGGCACATTGTTAATGGGTCTGCTGGTGTTCCTGGTTACACAGTGTTTCTGGGTCATCATGTGTTACTGGTGACACATTGTTACTGGGCATGTTGTTGTTCCAGGTGCCACAGTGTTACTGGGACTTCTGGTGTTCCTGGTGGCACAGCGTTACTGGGTCTTCATGTGTTACCTGTGATGCATTGTTGCTGTGCCTGATGGTGTTGTTGGTTGCACAGTGTTACTGCGTCTGATGCTGTTCCTGGTTGCACAGTGTTACTGCGTCTTCATGTGTTACCTGTGATGCATTGTTGCTGTACCTGCTGGTGTTGTTGGTTGCACAGTGTTACTGCGTCTGATGGTGTTCTTGGTGGCACAGTATTACTGGGGCTGCTGGTGTTCCTGGCGGCACAATGTTACTAGGTCTGCTGGTTTTGCTGGTGGCACAGTGTTCAATGTGGCACAGTGTTACTTGGTCTTCATGTATTACTGGTGGCACATTTTTACTTGGTCTGCTGGTGTTCCTGTGAGCACAGTTTTACTGGGTCTGCTTCTGTTCCTCGAGACACAGTGTTACTGGGTCTGCTGGTTTTTCTGGTTGCAGTATTTCTGGGTCTTCATCTGTTACTGGTGACACATTGTTACGGGGCATGCTGGTGTACCTGGTGCCACAGTGTTACTGGGACTGCTGGTGTTCCTGGTTGCACAGTGTTACTGGGTCTTCATGTGTTACCTGTGATGCATTGTTGCTGTGCCTGCTGGTGTTGTTGGTTGCACAGTGTTACTGCGTCAGATGGTGTTCCTTGTGGCACAATGTTGCTGGGTCTGCTGGTTTTCCTGGTGGCACAGTGTTACTGGATCTGCAGGAGTTCCTGGTGGCACAGTGTTACTAGGTCTGCTGGTGTTGCTGGTGGCACAGTGTTCAATGTGACATGGTGTTACTGGGTCTTCGTGTGTTATTGGTGGCACAGTATTACTTGGTCTGCTGGTGTTCCTGGCAGCACAGTGTTATTGAGTCTGCTGGTATCCCCATGGCACATTGTTAATGTGTCTGCTGGTGTTCCTGGGGCCATAGTATTACCAGGTCTGCTGGTGTTCCTGCTGGCACTGTGTAACTGGGTCTGCTGGTGTTCCTGCTGGCACTGTGTAACTGGGTCTGCTGGTGTTCCTGCTGGCACTGTGTAACTGGGTCTGCTGGTGTTCCTGGTGGCACACTGTTAGTGGCTGTGCTGGTGTCCCCATGGTATAATTCTTACATGTTCTGCTGGTGTTCCTGGTGGCTCAGTGTTACTGGGCCTGGTGGTGTTCCCATGGCAAAGTATTACCCCGTCTGCTGGTCTTCCTGTTCAAACAGCATTACTGGGTCTGCTTGTGTGCCCATGGCATAACATTACTGGGTCTGTTGCCGTCCCTAATAGCACAGAATTATTTGGCCAGCTGGTGTTACTGATGGCACGATATTTCTGGGTTTGCTGGTGTTCTTGGTGGCACCATGTTACAGGGTCTGCTGGTGTTCTATGGCACATTGTTACTTGGTCTGCTGGTATTCCTGGTGGCACAATGTTACTGGGTCTGCTTGTGTTCCCATGGCACAAAGTTACTGGGTCTGCTGGTATTCCTGGTGACACAGTGTTAGTGGGTCTGCTGGTGTTCCTGTTGGTCCAGTGTTACTTGCTCTGAAGGTTTTCCTGGCGGCACAGTTACTGAAGCGGACTGATTTTAATTTTTATGGAGAATGTATCCTGTGTTGGAAGGTTCAAAGAATGGTAATACTTGTTTTATTTTGGTGTTAATGATATAAATAACATGCCACCTGACATAGTAAAAAATAGTAAGGAAATGGTTCGAACCTTAGCAATTATAAATGTAATGTTATTACTTGGCTACTTCTGATGCCGGATAATTGTGTTTAATTATTGATTTTGTGAATTTGTGTAGAACAGAGGGAGCCTTGGCATGAGCAATTTCATTTTGGAGATAAATATATTTCACATAGTTCAGGGCCTGGAAAACTGGAACAGACTCATTTGAATCAATTGATGATTATTTATATTAGAAGTGGAGGAGGAAAGAAGCAGGAATGGAGGAATGGTCAAAACTAAACCCAAGGATGGAAGATTAATTATGAAATTTCAGAGGTGTTAAATACAGAGGAGCAATTGTTGGAGATCATTATAGTGGCAAACTGATAGAAGTGGCATAACAATTGAGTTTGAGAGTCATGTGTGGAATGGTATGACTTAACAGAGACTTGTTTAAAACAAGGAGGTGAAGATTTCTGCACAGGAGGGATTAGGATGTTTCAAAATAACAGTTAAGTAAAGTGAGGTAGGGAGAGCAGTGAGTCGGTGCTCCAACATTCAGCTCTGGGACATAGATATATGTCTAACCCAGGGAAATGGAATGAATGTTTCCTATCTCTGATGGATTCTGTATGAAATGAGTTTATGATACATTACTGGAGCAGACAGTGTGCTGTCTCAACCTTAGGTTAGCTCCTTGCTGGCACTGATTATACACCTCAGCACTTCCATTCTTAAGATTTTTGTTAAGTATAAAACTTTAACAAAAAACATCAGATCAGCTTAAACTCTAACATTTTAAAATGGTGCAATGGGGAATAATGTTTAGTTTTTTCATTTTCGGGAGGTAATCATCACTGGCATGGCCAGCACTTATTGCCCTGTAAGGGTTGTGGTAGGCCACTTTCTTGAACTGCTGATTTAATACAGCTGAGTGGCTTGATAAGCCAGAGAGCAGCTAAGGTTCAACCATATTGATGTGGGTCTGTAGCCACGTAGGCAGTGGATTACTATCACATGATTACATGACCATTATGCTGCCATTTAAAAATGTTTAGTCAGATCAGCCCAAGAGGGCTGACAAATTAATTTCAGTTTTTAAGATCAGATGCATGGCTGATCCTACGCTCAAGGGCAGTATCATAATGGCTATCGCATAACACATTTCTGTGGCCTGGAAGAAAGTAACTGGCAAGTGATACAAGGTTAATATATTTTTATTGGTGCATTTGTGTATATGTTACATCTGTTTCCAGGGCTATCCCAAGGATTTTAATAGATACCAATTTCTGAATTGCACATTGCACCCAAGGTGCCCATTTTTCTGACATTCCATGAGTAGGACAAGGTGCCCATTTTCTTATATAATATATATCCATCACATTTCTACTTCTCTGTAGCACTGAAGAAGAGTCATACGTACTTGAAACGTTAACTCTGTTTCTCTCTCCACAGATGCTGCCAGACCTGCTGAGTTTTTCCAGCATTTTTTGTTTTTATTTCAGATTTCCAACATCTGCAGTATTTTGCTTTTATGCCCATTTTCTCTGTGGCCTGAAAAAGTGTTTTGCCAGTGTCAGCGTGCAAAAACCACATTCATGTCAGGCTTATGACGATAGACAGAATCTGGATTGGAATAAATGTCCAAATGACTCTAAAAACATCACCAAAACAAAGCCACACCTTCTGCTATGACCTAGAAAACGAGAGATTAAGTCTCACCGCTAATATGGGTTAACACTGGCCTTAAACTGCTACACCCCAATGATTTACTGGAGACACATTTGCCAGAGGGAAAGTTAAACTTTAGAAAAGCAGCTTAAAATTAATATGATTCTGAAACAAAGGTGCTATTCATGGCAGAGATGAAAGAGAAAGGTTAAGATTAGAATTAAGCTCCTGAAATGACAGCTTCTTGACAGCATTTAATAAATGGCTATGAAGGATCAAGTGGTTGAAAGCAATGCCAACATGATGGGGATTTGGCAGCTTCAATTCTTTGAAGAAGCAGGAAAGACCTGTTTCAAAATTTCTGTTATAATGTCCAGGAGGGGAATTTGTGCCACAGTGACTGAAGGTTTTGCATCTGTGCAGCATAGGATTCACTTGCTGTATTATATCTTCATTTGTCATTCCTTTAACTTTTTTGTTCTGCAGCAGTGCTGAGAAAGGGGCATGAGCTGTGTGACCAGCATCCCTCAATCTTTTATTTCAACTTTAAGGATGGATTAATGAAGTTGTGGTGTTTCCTTTGCACAAAAAAGACCTTAAGACGACTTACTTGATGTTTTCCGGAGAGCAAAGGAATTTACAAAACTTTTCATGGAGTTTAAATACCAAGGGCACAAGTTTAAATGACAAAGTTAGGAATAAGAAATGGGCCTGGGCAGAACTATCACTCAAAGCGTAACATTGTTGTGGAATAAGTTACTAGTCAAGGGCACAGAAATCAATAGTATGAATGAGTTCAAGAACATGTACATACAGTTAATTTCTGAAGAAGAAATTAACTATATGCTGAGAATGATATATGTGGGGCTGGGTGATCTGTTGTTTAGGTGGGGTATGTGGTAGGGGGGAAAGGAATGTGGGTACGGTTGAGATAATGAGATGGCAGGAGAATGGGTTATGGGATATGATGATGAGACAGATATCTGGGGTTGAGAGGTTTGATGATAAGGCAGGTATGTGGGGTTGAGGGACTAGTGTTCAAGGGAGTGTAGTTAGGGTTAAAGGATGTAGTGGGAGGATTGGTTGGTGCAGTTGAAGATTATGATAGAAAGATGAGATTCATGTTATGATCAGTAAATAGATAACTGACATTGATGAATGTAATGTGAAGGCAAGTAGGTTGGTTTGGATGATATGTAATGAGAAGGTGTGTTGGCCTTAGTGATATAATGATGTAAATGGAGTTGAGGGATATGGAGAGAAGGTAAATAGGTGGGTTGAGGGACACGTTGAGAAGATGGGGTTGAGAAATATGATGGGTTGGAACTGAGTGATATGATGAGAAGGTGGATGCAGGGTTGAGGTAAATGGTGAGAAATTGGATAGACAGTGTACTAGTTTACTGCTGATCGGTAACATGGGCATTTTATGTCGTAGTGCACGCACAGTAGTGGGTTGACTGCCCATATTTATTTAATTTAGGGTCCTTATAGATAATATAAAGGCTTTCATCCAGCCAGTCCAATCTGAACTGAAACCTAGTCAGAGAAATGGCGGTAATTTACTCATTCACTACACCATTCTTCTGAATAATTACTGTGCTAGATGGTATTTAGCTTCAATAAAATACACTGGATTACAAGCATAGTTTATCCCAAGATTTCCCAAGTTGTCAATCTCATGTATGTTTTTATGGGGTAGATACCAAACAAATCAAGACGATTCTGCACAGTCAAGGAACTAAAGTCAGAATGGATAACTCCATATCCACTCCAGGCAACATGTTTCACCACAGCATTGGAAGAGGCCCTGGAGCAGAGTTTCCAGTCTGTCCTGATTTCTAAGAAGGGGTGCGGAGGAACTATGCAAAGCACAAACAGATCTAACCAAAACAGATTTGGCTGATGCAACAGTATGAAAATCAAAGGATTTTCTGTATCCTGACTTGAGACTGATTGACGGAGTCATGCAGAGGGTGCTTTACTCTGCATTTAAGCTATGTTATACTCTGGGACTGTTGATACGCAAGTTATAGAATGTAGAAACAAAAAGATTTTTTGGCCTGAGCTAACTCTCCTGCTGAAGTAATTTTGGTAGTCCATATCCTTGCCCTTACTACTTATATCTTTATATTCCTCCTTTTCAAATTTTAACCAATTCCACTTTAAGGATCTTATTATGATGTAGAGGGAGCTTGTACCAAGTTCTTACTGTAGCTAACCTTGGAATGCTTAATGGGGATCTGCATGGACCAGGAATAACTCTGCATCTATAGCAACTTGCATTTGTGTCCCCCCTTTAGTGAAGCACTTTGGAGAAGTGAATGAATGGTAACCAGTTTACAAGAGATAGGTGTAGCCATGGTCTCAAAGATGTTGGAGAAAATATGGGGTGGAATCGTCCCAGGTTTGCACTGAGTGCGGTAACCAGCAGGTATAACAACGTTTTATCCACTGGACACAGTAGCGGGTTTTCACGCTGCATTGTCCCAAACCCGCCAAATTATTTATGCATTCCCGAGAAACATGCTGTTTCCATGGCAGGTGGGCTCTCATTCGCCCTCCCGCTATCACCTCGCCACTTCATCACGCCGGGCGCCATATTTAAAGTCCGGCCACATGCACACATCTCAGTGCTTCCAGGCCATGACTACTGCAGGGAAGATGTCCACAAAAGACAAGACTGCCGCCCCTAGGTTTAGCGACACATCACTGGAACACATTTTGGACACTGTGGAGGCCTCCCGCAATGTCCTCTACACTCACTCTGGCTGCAGGATGGGCAGCAGCGTTACCAATCAGGCTTAGGAGGCGGTGGCAGTGGTGATCAGCACCAATGCCCTGCAAGAGAGGACAGCCATCCAGTGCCACTACAGGATGAATGCTCTTATCCATTCCACAAGGGTAAGACACTCTTCTCATCACTCTCAACTCACACATTCACAAACCCATCACACATCCACCTCACACCTCGAGGGACACTACCACTAACCCTCACACACACCCTCACATCTCTATCAGGCTCATACCCTCTCGAGCTCACACCCTCATTCTGTCCATGGCCCCGCTCACCACACAAACATTCCATGCAGTGCCATGTGTCCTGCTTACACCCTCTCCATCTGTTCACATGCAGGAGAAGCTGGCTCACACCAGCAGGGAGAGGCCCCAGACCGGGGGTGAAGTGGCCCACATTAGGCCCCTCACTCACTCACTTTGAGGAGTGTGCCATCGCACTGACTGGTGAAGACATGGACATGCCTGTGGCAATGGTAAGGTCGGCGATGAACATTCTCGAGAAGATCCTGCACCACATCATCTCAATGCAACTGTGAGTGCTCTCTCTCCTGTTTTTGACTCTGCTGCCAAGCACTAATTATCTCTACTTTGGTTCACAGGGAGCTCTGCCAAGTGACCAACATCCTCAGCCAGCCAGTCCCTCAGCTCCAATCACGTCCTCATCTGCAGCCAAGAAGACACCTCCTCCTGTGACGAGATGGAAATAAGCAGCCTGGAAGACCCATCACCGCAGGGAGAGCAGCCGGTCCATAATTGATTCTGGAGGGAAAAGTGTGTGTGTGGCAGGGCCTTTCAGAGATTTGTGCAAGCATCCTCCCACACACACAGATCCTTCACATTTCACACTCATCTCAATGACCTGAGCATTTTGAATGCTACCTGCTGGGGTTCACTTTCAGTTGTCCATCTGAGCTGACCTGCATCTCTGCCTACCTAATGTTCACACTCCCATGCAGCACATGATCTCACCCACCACTCGTTTCACTTTAGATTTAGCAATTATGGTCTGGTTTCACAGCACTGTGAGCTCCCTCGTGTTTTACCCTCCCCTGGCCACGCATTTCCTCTCCCCCATCACAGTTGACTGCCCCCCCTCCATCGGCATCGCCTTCCACCTCCCCTCCATTACCTACTAGCCATGGCCCTTTCCCTTCGGGGATGTACAGGTGAAAGTGCACATTCCCTTCCTGAAAATCCCACCCTCATCCACATTCACCTCCCCGACCTCCTCCTTCCCAATTCTAGGGTCCGTGTCTGCTTCTGAGTCCCCACCAACCACCCTCACCATCCCTCCTATCGCTACTGTCAAACCCTCACCCCCCGACCCTATTGCCCCACTATGTCTTTGGTCATTCTCACCCTTCCTCCATACCTCGCTCACCCTCAATCACTCCCCAGGAGACAGACATGGAACTATCCAATCCCTCCCTCGCATGTTCACCTGCATATATACCCCCTCCGCAGGCACCCCTTCCCCACTCTGCACCCCTCCCCCACTTCGCAACCTTTGCACCCAGGAACCCCTTCTCCCCCTGCCCCTCTTAGTCCCTCCCCCTTCCTGACTCCTTTCTCCACCCTTACCTTTTTGGCCACCCTTAGTCCCTCCCCCCCCCGACTTCTCCCACCTGCCTTTCCTCTTCCTCCAGCCCCACTTCTCCCTCCAGCCTCACTTCTTCCTCCAGCCTTACTCCTAACTCCTTCCTGACTCCTTCTTCCACTTCTTCCTGCACCCTTACTCCCTCCCCTCTTCACACCCCTTTCTTACACTGGACACCCTCCCTTTCTGCATCCCTTCCTCTCCCCAGACACCCTGCCCTCTCACATTCCTTCCCTTGCACCTTCAACCCCCCCTTACACCTACCCCCAAATTGCCATCTTCTTCCCCATTACCCCCTCTTCCCCCTTTCTCCCTCCCTCCCCAAAGTTCCCCCCGACACCTTCATTCCCCCCCCACCAACCTCAATCCCCCCGACACCTCTTCCTCTCCCAGCTGATCATAGCCCTTCCTCTCCCACCCCCTCAACCATCATCTGTTGTGAGCGTCAACGGTGATTTTCTAACTTCTGTGAGCTGCTTCATAGCAGGGCCATGTCCATGAGAATCCATCCAACACGCCATGGACATTCTTCCAGTGTGCCGTTGGTGTCGGGCTCCAGCATCTTCTGCTGCTCGGACGTCCGTGATGTGAGCAAGGCCCTGACGGTAAGTCCCGACTTCTGCACGTCACACTTGTCAAGATGTGTTCTACACTGGTGCTTTCACATCAACATGGGTGGATGATCCAGCGGTGGGGAGGGAGACAATACCAGTGGGCTAGCCTAAGAATGATATGCTGATGTATTACAATGAGGTTCCCGATGTCAGATGGCAGAGAACGCGGCCCATCATCAGCGGGCTGAGTGGACGATCGCAAACTGGTTTCGCACCGCCGTGAAAGTGATCATGCCATATTGTCCACTCACACCACCAAACATGCCCGACGCTGGCAGGCGTAGAAAATCCTGGCCATGGCCACAGAGACAGGAGAAAATATGGTCACGGAGAGATAGGAGAAAATGTAATGGTTCTGAGAAAAGATGGTCGCACTGATAGGTTTCCAAGAAGCTTTTTAAAGTCAGGCCAAGTGGCAGCAATACTGAAGAGTTTAGTGAGAGAGGTAGAAATGTAGCTCAGAGTTGGGGGGGCAATAGCAGAATGAATGGAGGAGGGATGCACAGATAGCCAAAGGGCACAAAGTGGTGTGTAAAGTTGGTGGAGGTTACAGAGCTGGGGTGGGACAAAGCCACAAAGAATGAGGATTTTGAATTCAATGCATTGTTGGACAGAAAGCCAGTGGAAGACTGGACTTGAATGAGCTAACTGTGAGCATTTAGTGTAGGCATGTTTACTGTACCTCCAATCATGCTAAAGATCTATGAACCACTTAAACTCACGAGTCCAGATTAGAGAAAAATGTTCACTAAACAATATGACTGATGGGCGAATGGGACAGCATGCATCAGAATGTGGCAGCAGAATGAGCAATTGGTTGTAGTTTGTGTCAAATGGTAAGGGGGACACTGGAGAAGCCAAGTTTTGAGGTAATTCAAGCAGAGGAAGAAAGTAATTCTTGGCAATTGGTAGCATTTGGGCTTTGAAGCCCAGTTTTGGGTCCAGCAAAGGATTTGGTCTTCCTAATGTTCAATTATAACAGATCCTGACTCACCAAAGCTGATTCTTAAGAACTATTTACTGAACTCAGAGTGCAGGCACAAATGCAGAAACAATTAGATGGGATAAGGTCAAATAGTGTGAGTGCTGGAAATCTGAAATATAAATGGCAAATGCTGGAAATACTCAGCAATTCTGGCAGCATTAGTGAACAGAGAAGCTGTTTATATTTCAGGTCAATGACCTCTCATCAGAACTGGAAAAGTTAGAGATGTTACAGGTTTTATGCAAATTCAGAGGCAGGAAAAGGGGGAAGGGAGGAAAGAACAAAGGAGAAAGCCTGTGATAGCGTGGAAAACAGGAAGATTAAATGAACAAAGGGATGGTGCAAGGCAAAAGGAGATGGTAATGGGACAGGTACGTAAACAAAAGATGTGTCTGGAGGATGTGTTAATGAGAAAATGAAGAATCATTACCTACAGCTGCCATCCAAAAACAACCAAAAAAGGGAACACATCACATGATAGGAAATTGTTGTGTTCGACATTGAGTTTGGAAGGTTGTAAAGTACCTAATTGTAATATGAGCTGCTGTTTATGAGCTATGTAATATGAGCTTCATTAGAACAGTCTAGAAGACTAAGGACAGGAAGATCTGAGTGAGAATGTAATGGAGAATTACAATACCAGTTAGCCAGAAGCTCAGAATCATGTTTGCAGATTTAATGAAGGTGTTTCACAAAACAGTAACCCAGTCTGTGTTTAGTCTCCCTGAGGAGGCTGCATCGCATGGTATGTAAAATTGGAAAAAGCACAAGTAAAAATCGTTGTCTCACCTGGAAGGTATTTGGGGCCTCAGATGGTAAGAAGGGAGGAGATAAAATGGCAGGTGTTACATCTCTTGCACTTCAATGGGAAGTTGCTGTGTGTGGGGGAGAGGGTGTGTTGTGGGTGATTGTGGGGTAGACTAGGGTGTTGGGGAGGGAATGATTCCTTTGGAATATTGAAAGGGGAAGGGAAGAAGCATTTAGTCATGGCATCACACTGGAAATGGCAGGGGATGATGTGTTGATTGTGGAGATTGGTGGGTTGGTAGGTGAGGACAAAGGGAACCTGATTGTAATTCTGGGAGATGGGGTGAAGGGGTGAAAGCAGAAGTGCAGAAAATGGAAAGGACACCGTTCAGGGCCCAGTCAACCACGTTGGAAGGGAGCCATATCCAAAGCGCTGATATGGAAAGTTGAATTATCAGAACAGTTTACAGGGAGACAAAGAAAATGGGAGAATGGAATAAAATCCTTATAAGAGGCAAGGCGTAAGGAAATGTGGTCAAGTTAGCTGTGATAGTCGGTGGGTTTACAGTGGTTATTAGTGGATAGCCTATACCCAGAAATGGCAACAGAAAATTTGAAGAGAAGGGAAAAAGCAGAGCAAAATATTGTCAGACATGAGCAATTGCTTCACTTCACTTTCAAATGACAAATGCCACCTTGTTTGTTTTTTCAAAGTGTTGGTATCTTTGAAACTTTCTTAGGAATTAACTCCTTGGTTAGTTACTACAGTCCAATTATATAATGGTTCCAGATTGTAGAGATAACAATTTATACTTCAGGAATTTCAACATTTAAGAAATTTAAAACTGATGATAACCTCAAGTCTGGTATTATGACCTTCACTTAACTTATGTTATAAACAATGTAAAATTTTAGTTGAATATATATATATATATTTGTGTGTTCAGAAAAGTAAAAGGTTTCAGGTTTTTGGGTCATTACAAGACGTTGTAATGAGGTCTTGCAGCCCCTGACGTTAAAGAGATGGGTGAAAAGGGGTTGAAAGTTCATTGATTCTGGGGGGAAAATAACGCAAAATAGAAAACCTTCATTGTTGCTGAGCAACAGTGATCCAGTGACAGATACACAGAAAAGACAGGAGTTGAGTGAGGGTGTGTTCAGTGTGTGTCAGAGAGAGAGAAGACTGGGATTTTAAGCTCTCTGAGGAAAAAAACTGCAAGGCTAGTGGAACAGTAGTTAACTGATGAATCAGTTTTAGGACTCAAAAAGTGATCATTTTAGCAGAGGTGCTATTGAGATTTAGGGAGCTCATTTGTTTGCTCTGCAACTGAAGAAACAGTGAGTTTAGAGTACCGTTTCTGGGTGTCTTGGGGAGAAATACAAGTTGGGTGAGAAGCATTAAGTGAATGTTCAGGAATTCAGCAGAAGAAAACCGCTTGCAACTATGCTAGTCCCAAGCGAGAAGTCTTTGTGTCAAACTAGTGGTAGCTCTTCACTGGTTTATGTGTCTGTAAACATATTGCTAGGACAAAGGAATAGTGGGAATTTGAATTGTCTTCTTCTGTTTGTATTGAGATCTTTCCAACCTTTTTGTCTGGTGTAACATAGTTCACTTTTCTTGTTTTCATAAATATTTTATTCTTTGTATTAAAAGTTCATCAGCAGACTCCTGTGAATTTATTCAGTAACTTTCCTCCACAGTTTCTAAAGAAAAAGTTAGTACCTGTCAAGCCAAATCACAGTCTGTGATCTGACATGTCCAGCAATAATACCAGCTGGGATCGTAACACTTGTAATAACCGGAACTTCACTGGCCACAGTGAAAGTCAGGTTTTCACAATTTAATAGTTAGTTAAATTCAGTACTTCCAATTTAATTCAGACCAATATTTTATTAACTAAACACAATAATAACAGACATAATAAGCAAAATGCCACATGCATATAAAAATCCAGTAAATTACAGGTACCCAACCCCTTATCCGGCATTCCAAAATCTGGAAAGACCCAAAAACTGGCTACCTTCGAAGCTGGCGCCCTGGGTAGTAATTTGGAATTGGTACGCAGAGTACTTCTTCGAGCTGCCACTTTGTTTGGTGGCACCACTGATTCCTGCGCAGGTCAAAACTGCTTCTTGTACATACAATGTCTGGGATTTTCTGACCTGTTTGGGCGTGGGACCTGCCGTGGGCGAGGTGGTGCCCCAGCCAGAAGTCCAATAACTTGTGGCGGAACCAGAAGATCCCAGCGGTGGGCTGGTGTGGAAAATCCCGCCCTATGTCTCTCAGTAATTCCAGTCTTTTGTAGACCTGTTTTATTTCAAAATCATGTTGCAAAGACCAGCAGGACGTCCCGTGGCTGGCAGGAGTGCCAAAAAGCAGCACTGTCGCTGAGTCTCAAGCAGAAAGAGCAGTTACTGATATGTCTAGAGAGGGGTGCCTCAGTGAAGATTAAGTGAAGATTATGGTGTTGGTACATTGATCATTTATGATTTGAAGAAGCAAAAGGAGAAGTAACTTAAATTTTATGC
Source organism: Carcharodon carcharias (assembly GCF_017639515.1). Classification (NCBI taxonomy): domain Eukaryota; kingdom Metazoa; phylum Chordata; class Chondrichthyes; order Lamniformes; family Lamnidae; genus Carcharodon; species Carcharodon carcharias. The sequence goes on from NC_054476.1 coordinate 82,540,091, forward strand.
TAACAGTGATGTTTAGCCAAATTATCCAAATTAACGGATAATAGGAAAACACTCTTCCCAGTCAAAGACCGTCCATGTAGACAAAGTGTTACTAGAGTGGATCAGGCAGCATTAGAGTAAAAAATGTCCATTGGTTGCTTCATTATCGTAGCCCAAGTGAAAGTGTTCCATGAAAAGTTGTGTCTAACAACACCATGTGAGTACTCATCAGGATGGTATAACAAATTTTAAAAATGCCAGTGGACGTCAGCTGAAAGTATGCAGTGAAAAAGTTTCAGTTGACCACGAAGCTGCAGAGGCAACTTGGATGCATTTTCCACGATAATATCAGAAGAAGGTCTAACAGCAGAGTAATTGGACTGTGCTGATGAGACCTCTTATTTTGTAGGTATGTTCCAGGAAAACCTATGTAACAGTGGATGAGGCAGCACCAATGGGATTCAAAGATTCTAAGGAACAGCTTTTGTGATCAGATGTACAAATGCAGCAGGTATGCACAGATATAAATTGCTTGTTATTGGTAATAGCCAGAATCCGAGGTCTTTCAAAGAGATCAGGGTTTTTCCTGTTGTTTACAATGCCAATAAGCGCTCATGGATGATGAGACAAAATTTCCTTGATTGGTACGAGAACCATTTTGTTCCTGAAGCCAGGGCTTATTGTCAGTTTGTGGGTCTTCCCTGGAGCTGCAAAATTATGTCACTGCTTGATAATTGTGCTGCACAACCCGATGCAGAACTCCTCATCAGGGACATTGGGCAGAATTTTTCTCTCGCCCAACTCGAATGAGCGTAAAATGACGTGCGATGGCGTTGGTGAGCAACCCAACGTCATCACGTACTCATGTGATGTTTCGATTGGTGGGCGCACGCGGGTCTCGGCAGCGCGCCCACCGACAATTAAGTGACCTATTAAGGCCCTTAATCAATTAATTGACTCAAATTTTTCACTGCCTGTCCAACCGTTTGGCTGGCTGGCAGGCGAATAGGCCAAGTGGCCCATACATTTTGGCGAAATCACATCTATGGGCGGGATGAGGTCTCGCCCGGTGATTAAAAAAAACTTTTGACACTCATATTTAACATGTCTCTGCTCATGTGACAGAGTCACATGAGGGGACATGTTTTCATTATTTTTAATATCTTTATTTATTATTTTAAAAATCTTCAACTCCCTGAGGAGCAGCTCTGTGCCTCAGGGAGCTTTTACTCTGTGCACCCACGCGCATGTGCGAACTTCCGCTCTCGCCCTCCCCCTGCAGACCCCGCCCCCCCAACAACCCTGGCAACGCTGAGTGCTACAGTGTGTGATTCACGTCAATTGACCAGCCAGTGTGAAGTTGCGGTTGGGGTCCGATTGTGAGCAGCGGTCAGCTTCTTGACCACTCCCAGGCCCGCTCACCATGCCTGCCCGATGACTTGAAAGCTTGGCCAATGTTTTCAGTTTATTTGACAGCATCTATGGAGAGGAATACAGTTGACGTTTCGAGTCCATACAACCCTTCATCAGATGAAGGATCATACGACTGGAAACACCAACTGTGTTCCTCTCCACAGATGCTGTCAGACCTGCTGAGTTTTTCCAGGTATTTTTGTTTTTGTTCTAGATTTCCAGCATCTGCAGTATTTTGCTTTTTTGAGTTTATTTGTTGCCCAACTGTAAGCTCCTCATCCATCCCATGGACCAAGGCATTCTGCAGGCATTCAAGACCAGATACAAAGCTGAATTCATGTGCAAAATACTCAATGTGTGCAACAGAGGCTTGGGATTTAAGGAATTCCAAAAAGAATTTAATGTAAAAGATGCACTCTGGAGTATTGCAAAGGCCTGGGCTAATGTACCTCAAGGTATCCTGATAAATGAATCGCACAACCTGTGACCATTTACCATGTCCCTAAATGGTGAAGATGTAATTGAACCTGATTTTAGTGGCTTTCGTGTGTCTGAGGAGAAAAAAGTTGTTTAAGATTTATTAGCATATGCGAAAGATTTGTCATGTGCTGAAGCCAAGTTGTTGGACAAAGAAGCTGTTGGAGGATTGTCTGAATATTGGCAATGATGCTCCGGTTCAACTCCAACTCACAGACAGTGAAATATGTGACATGGTCATGATTAAGAATAAAGAGAATGAGAGTGATAATGATGACAATGAAAATGGCCTGTTGGATGAATCGGAAAAATGTCTACTGATAGATACATAAGCATTACGGAGGAAGTGACTCATGGGATGGAGCATAAGAGCTTCATTACCGAGCAGAATATTATGTGGATCTACAAAATACAAGAGGTGCTCCTGAAAGAAAAGGCCAAATATTTGGAACTTGGAGTAAGCTACAGGACTTATTTTAAAGAAGCACAACGGAGACTCAACCTTCAACTTCCTCAGCCTGTACCTGTGCACCAGCTACCACCCCAGATGATGATGACTCTACTTTGGATGAGATACAATTTAAGAAAATATTCCATTTTCCATTTGGAAATGGAAAAATGGATGATGTTTTGGTAAGTGAATAAGATCCTTTTATTCTTTATTTTTCATTTTTTTTTTATGTATTATAAGTACAGTGTACATGCTAGGCCTAGGGCCCAAAATCCATAAAATCCCCAAATCCCGACAGCTTCCCAGGTATGGGGTCTGGTGCCTGTTGTTACCTTCAGGCATTTTTGCAAATGAGTATATGAATGCTGGCTATAATTGAAGAAAACTTGCTTTCAAAAACAAATAGAAATCATAGTGATTTAGAAAGTTTAAATTAAGCATGAAATGCCTTAGCAACCACAACTCCAAGGTGAAGTCTTATCTTTGTTTTAAATACATGTTTTAAACAATCCCCCGAGAACAGGCCTAAGGATTTTGATCAATGCTCCCTGTAAACTGTGAGGCTATGCAGCAATCCAAAAGTCGGTGGGCAGGCTGCGGACAAGTTAACCCCAACTGCACGTGTGCAGCTGTGTAAAAAACTTAAAGGGGCTGTGCGTGTAAGTAAATCCGAAACAAGTATTAGAGGGAATATTGATTGAGATGCACGATTAATCATGGCTGTCAATGTAATACACACAGCACAACAGCTTGGTGCTGCCGACTCATTTGAATAATTGCTGTGTGAGACCAGCACTAACCACGTTGTTTATTCGCTGCACTCATTAGCAGGGGGACCCAAATCGGAACTTGCTAGCATCAGTTCAAAATATCCTCCACTACCTAAAGCCAGCCCGCACCTCTTAAAGGAAGGTACCTCTTGAAGCAGGTGCAGGCAGTCATACAGGAAATGGAGCTATAGGCGGATTAGTCCCAGATTTGCACGAAGTGCGGTAGCGGGTGGGAAAAAGAACAAAAAGAACTTTTACTTGCCGACCGCAAAGGTGGCTTCTCATGCCGTATCATCTCAATCCCGCCTCATTAATCATGCATTCCTGGGAAAAACGTCATTTCATTGGCAGGCGGGCTCTCATTCACTTGCCACGTTGTCACCTCGCTGCTTCCTCACGCTGGACGCTGTATTTAAAATGCATCTCTCAGTGCTTCCAGCCCAGGACTGCTGCAAAGAAAACATGGCCCCAAAAGGCAAGAAGACTGCAGCCCCCTGGTTTAGTGACATGCCCGTTGGGCGCCTTTTGGACACCGTGGAGGCCCACTGTGATGCCCCTTGGTCCCCTGCTCTGGCTGCAGGAGGGGCAGCAACATTACCAACCCGGCTTGGGAGGTGGTGGCAGTGGTTGTCAGAGCCAATGCCCTACGAAATAGGACAGCCACCCAGTGCCGCAAGTGGGTGAATGGTCTCCTCCGTTCCACCAGGGTAAGTCACTCTTCTCATCACTCTCAACTCTCACACTCACAAACCCATCACACATCCACAGGGCTCTCACTCACTGCCAGTTTAAGGGGCATCTCCATTTACTCTCTCACACTCACCATCATTGTCCTCATCCCATCCATGGGACCAATCACTACCCACACGTTCCAAACATACTTATCATCTGGCCTGACAGGCATCCTGCTAACAACCTCTCCAACTCTATTCATGCAGGACAAGATGGCACACAACATGAGGGAGAGATCACAGACGGGTGGAGGAATGCCTGAAATCAAGGTCCTCATGGACTTTGAAAACAGAACCATCGAACCATCCAGCTGGCTCGTAAAGATCTGGATCATTTCTGTGCTGATGGTGAGGTTGATGGTGCTCTACCAAACGAGGGTCCAGCAGTGCAACCTCCATCAAATAACCATGCTTTGAGTGATGTGTCCTCTTTCACAGGCCACTGCCATGCACTAATTATCTCTTCTTGCTTTCGCAGGGGGGTGGCAATGGTATTGTCACTGGACTGGTACTCCAGAGACCTGGGGTAATGCCCTGGGGACCTGGGTTCAAATCCCACCATGGCAGATGGTGAAATTTGAATTTGAAAGTCTGATGATGACCATGAATCGATTGTCGTCAAAACCCATCTGGTTCACTCATGTTCTTTAAGGAAGGAAATCTGCTATCCCTCACCCGGTCTGGCCCACTTGTGACTCCAGACCCACAGCAATGTGGTTGACTCTTAACTGCCCTCTGAACAAGGGCATTTAGAGATGGGCAATAAATGCTGGCCTAGCCAGCGACACCCACATCCAATGAATTTAAAAAAAAACATCTGGGAAACAGCTGAGGGAGTCCATGACCCAGGGCCTCTGATTAAGCCCCGAAGACACCTCAGAAGAAGAATTTGAATCTCATTGAAGACCCACCACAGCGCTCACCCACACCCTCCACCAGCATTGACACACATACATACACCTCAGTGGGACCTATTTCTATAGTTGCCTTGGGATCACAATCTGGTGAGCACATCACACTACCTGAATCACAGCAGGTGGAGGCAGGTACTTCCCAAGCTTCTGGCACTCAAAGGACTTCTGGAGGCCAGAAATCATACGAGTCAGATGAGGAGCCTCTGGACTCAGTCATGTCACAGTTGCTGGAGCTGCAAAGGCAAGCTCGGGGACATCAGGAAAGGATGTCTGCTGCACTCCTCAGATTGCAAGGCATTGATGGAGGAGTCTGTCCATCTTCAGGCTGAGGTGATAGTGCCGGCATTGCAATACACTGAGGTCAACAATGGCGGGATGGCGGCTGCCATGAAGACCTTGATCCAGGACATCGGTGCTGCACTGCTGCAGGGGCTGAACTCCATTGCTGATGCTATAGTTGGCCTCCAACAGTGTGTATGCGAGAGGGGTACAGGGCAGCCCGATCACACTCCAGCCACCACTGCTCCTTTTGGAGTCAGCCAGGGGCCTTGGGCACCCATAGGGAGGAGGATCAGCAGGTGTACACCCCGGGGCCATCCACCCAGGCAACTCCGGGAGTGTCTGACCCACTCAAATCCTCTCTTCCTGTGATCCCAGCAGCTCCAGTTCCACAGGCCGAGGAGGGTGCCATTGGCACACAGCAGGACTCTGAAAGCAGGGGCCCTCCAGCTCTCGACCCCCCAGAGGGCATCTGTTGAGGTCATCACAGGCAGGGCATCACAGTCAGCAGGCTGCCTCCACTTCTGCTGTGGATTTTCTGGGAGCACCAAGACATAGTGGCAGGGTTAGGAAAATTAGGTAGAAGTATTTGCACAGCCTGGCCATGGGTATTAATCACCTGTAGATACTTTTCACTATTGTCAATAAACTCTCTACAATGTCTCCCTGCCTATGGCTCCTTGTTCTGATGAGCAGTGTTTGTTTAACTCAGATGTGAAACCTTTCTACACAAGATAAAGGCAGGTGTCTCAGTGTCTTCCCTGTGCTTTGTGCAGCCTTCAAACCAAAGTGATAGTCCAGCCTCACACTCCCTGGACACATTACTGATGCCTGCATCTCGATGGTGCTTGTCATTGCTGCCAACATATCCTGGGCAAGTGTCACAGAGTTCGGTCATTCTGTCTGTGTCCTCTCAGCACCTTTAAGGTGGGACTGGCCCCAATTCTTTAGCATCTGTGACCAGTGATGCTGTACACCTGAAGGGCTCAGCTGCTGAAGGTGGACAAAGGATCAGATGCTTCTAAAGTTTCATAGCTGCGTCCCTATGATATGACCTTGATCACAGAGTGTGAGTGAGTTGCCCTCGGCCAGACAGCAGTCAGACATTCTCAGAGGCTATGTGAAGATCTATGGAGTGTTCTCACTGCATGTCATCATCATTCTCCTGCAAGCAATTGACTGTTAGTACCTCCACTGCATCTCCATGACAGGAACATTATCACAGAGGGTATTCGTGCTGTCATAAGCCAGACTGGAGTCAAACGTTCACAGATGCAATGTGAGGAACTATGGGGTTTCCTCACTGCACGTTGTCAGCATCCCCCATGAATCTAGTTGCTATGAGGGCCTCCTGGGTGCACCTGCCTCTTCTGGCCAGTGCAATGGCCTCATCGCTGTCATCCTCACCTCCGAGGACCCTCTCACCCTCATCACCATCGGGGTCCTCCTCATCAGAGGAGCCCTCCAACTCCTCCATTTCCTCCTCAGCCAGCTCCTCACCCCATTGCAGCGCCAGGATGTAAAGGGCGAAGTCGATGACGACGATGTGTTACACCCTCTGTGGACTGTATTGCAGGACTCCGACAGACTGGTCCAGGCACTGGAACTTCATTTCCAACACCCCGATGGCTTACTCCACCAAGTTGTGAGCTGCAGCATGAGCCTCGTTATACCTTCGCTCTGCTGAAGTCTGAAGCCACCGCACAGGTGTCATCAGCCATGTCCTCTGTGGGTAGACCTTATCCCCGAGGAGCCAATCCTGCAGCTTCTGTGGATCCTGGAAAACGTCAGGGATCTGTGACTGAATGAGAATGTAGGAATCATGCACAGTTTTTGGGAACCGTGCACAGACCAGCAGAATGTGTTTGTGGTGGTCGCACACCAGCTGCATGATCAGTAAATGGAAGCTCTTGCGGATGAAATAGTTGTTGCCACAGAGGCGTGAGCGCTACATGAGTGCAGTTGATGGTACCCTGCACCTGTGGGAAACCTGAGATCTGGGCAAATCTCAGCGCTCTTGCATTCTGGCTTTCCTGATCCCTTCTCTCCTCTTCTCTTTCATCTCCTCTCTCTGTAAGCCATGAGGCATACAGTTAGGTCACCAGGCTCCATGTGCCTGCAGGCTGAAAGAGGGAGAGAGAGGCGTGGGTTAGTATAGGTTTACTAAGAACCTCTCTTGGTTAAGTGTGAAGGCCCCTTAACAAACCCCGGAGAGTACTGACCACCACTTGGATGGCCAGAGTTTAGTGAGCTGCATGGCTGCCCAGAACCTCACCCACCTCCCACCCACTCTACTGACCGATTGGCAGCAGCTTTGCCCCTGTGCTGCAGGCTCTGCTCTCATAAGAACTTAAGAAACAGGAGCAGGAATAGGCCATTCAGCCTCTCAAGTCTGCTCTGCCATTCAATAAGATCATGGCTGATCTGCCCCAGGCCTCAACTCCTCTCTTGTGTCAGCTCCTCATAGCCCTCAACTCCCTGACATTTCAAAAATCTATCTACCTCGTCTTTAAACACTTTCAGTGATCTAGCCTCCACAATTCTCTAGGGTAGAGAATTCCAGACATTCACTACCCTCTGAGAGAAGAAATTCCTTCACATCTCAGTTTTAAATGAGTGTTTCCTTATTCTGTAACTATGTCCCCTAGTTCGAGATTCAGCTCGCATTCTCCTAACCTGCGCTACAAGGCTATGCTGTTAGTTTGAATCATGGGGCAGGCTGGCCCAAACCGGGATGATAACGTTGCAAGGGGCGGTGAGCACCTCCACCAGTGACTGATCCATGTCTAGCTTTAGCAAGGAGATTGTACAATGTGCCCAGTTGTCCAGCTGTTCTACAGTCCACTAAAATGCTCATTACTTTGCAGTCTGTACCCGAGGGGTGAAAAGCTCTGGAGCACTTTGTGGCAATTTCATGCCTCTGCATTGTTTGAGTAGGCAAATAAACTAGAGATCTAACTCCAAGCATGTCAACGTGGCTGCACTGTCTAATCTTCATGGAGGAAATGGCGTAGGCCATTATTGGGAAGCCGACTGCTGAGGCAAGACCAGTGGTAGAACTGAAATAACTGAAGATGACAATATCCTCATAATCTGCCAGCTGTGGTTCAGTTGGTAGCATACTCATCCCTGAGTCACAAGGTTTTGGGTTCAAGTCCCACCGCAGGGCTTGAGTATAAAAATCAAAGCTGACACTCCAGTGCAGTACCAGGTGGAGGTGGTTGGGATGAGATATTACACAGTGGCCTCACTGCTGGGGCAGATGTAAAAAACCCCACGGCACTATTTTGAGGAAGAGCAGGATAGTTATCCCCGGTGTCCAGACTAATATTTATCCCTCAAACAACATCACAGAAACGGATTATCTGGTCACTATCATATTGCTATTTGTAGGTGTTTGCTGAGCACATATTAGCTGTGGTATTTCTTACATTACAGCAGTGCCTACGCTTTAAGAAGTACTTTGTTTGCTCTAAAGCACTTTGAGGTGTTGGTGGCCGTGATAAGTGCTGTATAGATACAAGTCTTTCTTTTTCTAATCCTCCTTTTGATATCCCACTTCCTCCTCCCACACTCTCTTCTGATTTACAAGCTGCCATACACCTTTCACTTGCGCCCCCCCCCCCCACCCCCCCCACCCCCACCCTCCCCTCTACCCTCCATGTACCATGACCTTACCCTTGTGCCTTTTTCTTTCGGATACCCAAGGGTTCCAATCTGGCCAGGCAGTAGAGGAACACCAGGAAAAGAGTGATGGTGAAAACACAGCACCTCACTTGATTATGATCTTACTTCACATTCATAACCACCATCTCAGATATTGACACAACCTGTATCTTAGAGGATAGATTAGAGACAGGTTGTACGGATGGTGAGACACCAACAAGCAAGGCAGAGGGCAAGAATAGGGCAGGTGCCAAATTGTTAGAGGGCAAGATTGCACTGGTTCACAGTAGAAAACCCAGATGGCCAATTTGATGGGGCAACCTACAAAAAAACCGGTGATGGGTATGCACAGCAAAATACTTGGCTCTGAAGAAGAGTCATACAGACTCAAAACATTAGCTCTGTTTCTCTCTCCACAGATGCTGCCAGACCTGCTGAGTTTTTCCAGCATTTTCTGTTTGTATTTCAGGTTTCCAGCATCCGCAGTATTTTGCTTTCATTTAAAATACTTGGTGTATTGGGCCAGAAATCTTATGGTCAAGGAACATGCAGGAGCCTAGCACCAACTTTGCACAAGGTTTTGCTCAGAGCTAGGAACTCTTCCTTTCCAACTTGTCACAGCTTCCATTGCAGCACAACATCATCTATGCAATGTCTGAGTGCCACAGGGGAAGCTCAGTTACTGACATGCAAGGTCACTTTGCAGCCAAGCCAAGATCAGACTGCTGTCATTGTGGCTGTGGATTACAGTGTGCAAAAGTTGCCACAGCAGTCCAGCAATCTGTCCTCCATCACGTTACCAGGACTGTTGAGTCACTACCCCGAGGGAGTAACAATGGCTCCAAACAAAAAGTCCCGCTCCAAGTCACTCACCATCCTGACTTGGAAGTGTATCACCATTCCTTCACTGTCCCTGGGTCAAAATCCTGGAACTCCCTCCCTAACAGCACTGTGGGTGTACCTACACTGCATGGATTGCAGCAGTTCAAGAAGGCAGCTCACCACTACCTTCTCAAGGGCAATTAGAGGTGGGCAATAAATGCTGGCCCGGCCATAGAAGCCCACATCCCGTGAAAGAATATAAAAAAATGATGTGTTGTTGTAGTCCCATGACTCTGAACCCAATATATAGCAGCTGCATCTACAAGGCAGATGTGTATGCTCAGCCTCCCAGTTAACATTGTATAGATATAGTCTTATCTTCAAAAAAAGAACTCACATTATTGTTTTACCAATCCTTGTCACATAATACATTTACATCGAATAGAAGAACGTAAGAGGAACAGTGTTTATGATCTGACATTGCTGAATTTAATGTTGAGCCTGAAGGCTGTAAAGTCCTAAATGAAAGATAAGGTGCTGCTCCTCAAGCTTGTGTTGGGCATAATTGGAATGATGTAGGTGGTTGGCAGATGAATTTTAAAAAATAAACAACTATTGGCATTCTCAGCATATGCCGACTTTCTACTTGGTTCATTACGTGAGTTTACGATCTCTGGCATTGCATTGTGGGCAAGGCCAGGGAAGAACATGGGAAATCAGAGTGATCCCAGGCTGTTCAATGAGGCAGATCTGCAACGATGCTCCCCTAGAAGTTTTAAAATTCTTTGAGTGCTTTACTGAGCAGTTGGGCACTCTTGACTGTGTTTATATAATTCTCCAACACCTGTAGAAGCTTTTATCTTGCATGTATCTCTGGTAAACAAGTGTGGTTTTGCCCCATTCTATTCACATTAAATTACTTCAGGACATGGACCTGCAGTTAACATAGGCAGGTTTACAGCACTGTAGTTCACTGTACATCACTTGAGCCTACAGGTCCATGGAATCCTTAAACTGAAGTGTTCTGATAGGAGAGGAGTATTCATTCACTAAGTCATTTGTAAATGCCTGTTGGGTGTGAATGTCAGGTGTGGATGACATCAGTCTCAGGTATACTTCATCCTATGATTGAATGGCCTGCTTAAACATGCTGCCTGTGCTTTTGTACAAAGAATAGCCACTTGAAAGAGGCCCTAGAGTGTTGCTGGCAGCGGTGGGGCTGTGCCTGGAGAGGGTTGAAGGAGCTGGTGGTGAGGTAGAGCTGGGTATCGACAGTGTACAACTGGAAGCTAATGTGTTTTCGGATGGTGTCACCTAGGAGCAGCATACATATGAGAAATAGGAGAGAGTCTTCTTCGAGTAACTCCAGAGGGAATGGTGTGAGAGTGGAAAAGATACTATTGCAAGTGATTGTCTGGCTACAACTGGAGAGATAAGAATGGAACCAGGTGAGTGCAGCTCCGGCATCGGAGGAAGATGTTGTGGTCAACTATGCCAAAGGTTGCAGACAGATCAAGGAGGGTGAGGGGAGATAGTTTATCACAGTCACATAGGATGTCATTTGAGGCTTTGCTAAGCGACATTTCAGCACTGCGGAAAAGTTGGAAACTGGAGTTGAGCGATTAAAGCATGGAGCTCTGAGAGAGATGGACACAGATTTGGGAGGTGACACTACATTCAAGGATTTTGGAGAGGAAAGGAAGACTTGAGGTGGGTAATGGTTTACAAGGACAGAGGAGTCAAGGATTTCCTTTATGAGGAACAGGGCAGTGACTATTTGAATAGGAGGAGAGCAGTACCTGAGAAGTGGAAGCCATTAATAAAATTAGCTAACATGGTACCAAGAGGGGAAGTTGGGCAGTCAGCAGTTGGTTCAAATAAGGTCGAGGAAGCAGGAAATGGATCTCATGGATAAGATGAGCTCCGAGAGTGAATGGGGCATGAAAGGAAACAAAAGTAGAACTGTCAAGGAGAACTTCAGAGGAAACACGGCTTGATGAGTTTGGGAAAGGGAGAGAAGCAGTTGATTGGTTGGTCTCAAACTTTGTGACAACAAAGTCCATGAGCTCCTCATTCTTGTGGGCAAGGATGGAGGATGTAGGAGAGGGATGTTTAAGAAGACGGTTTGTAGTGCAGAAGGGATTGCAGGGGCTGGAATTTATGGGATGTCATGTTCCCTGTCCCCCATCCTCCCTGCCCCCCCTCCCCCCCCCAACTAAAAAGATGGTTGGGAGCCTGTCCACAATAAAGCCAGCTGCCCTGCAGCCATTTTAAGCTTGTCAGGGCACTAATGGGCTCAGGGTGAGACTCCTGCCCCCACCTGGGAAGGAGGTTCCACCTTAGACAACCAATGACCAATTAGATTGGCCAGCAGCTCTGTAGTCACAGCAATGCTAGGTTCAAGTGGTGGCCACTGCTGGGACTACAGCCAGTGCCCAAAGAAGAGGAGATTACAGGGGCCAGACTTAAGTTGAGTCCGGGATATTGGCAGGGCCTAGCTGGCAGGCCCTAGCAAGGGGGATAGTGGAGGAACTGGGTTTGAGAGATTGCGGTGGGGTAGGGGTGGGGCGGGGAGGTGGGTTAAAAGGGGACTATTACCTTGAGGCGGTACCTCCAATGGACACTGAGGACCCCCAAAGGAGGCTCTCCCCCTTGCCTGACACCAGCTCACCCAATAAAAGCTGCCAGGCTTGGTGTGGGCCTGCCTCTGCTACGGGTAAAATAATGGCAGTGGTGGATGAGGCCCTTAATCGGCCATTAATCGGCCACTTAAGGGCCTCAACAGGCCCAACGGCGAGAAGGCTGCCCAAGGATTCCATCAACCCCTTACTTAAGCAGCGACATATTTGCATTGGAAGCACTTCCAAGAAGGTTCACAGGGCTGATTCCTGGGATGAGAGTTTTGTCTGATCAGGAAAGGTTGAGCAGGTGGGGTCAATGTTTGCTCGAGTTTAGAGGAATGAGGGGTGATCTGAATGAAACATGTAAGATTCTGAGGGGGCTTTACAGGGTGGATGGTGACCTGTTTTTCTTCTCGTGGGGGAATCTAGATCTAGGTGGCATAGTTTAAGAATAATGTGTTCCCAATTTAAGATGGAGATGAGGAGGAATTTCTTCTCTCAGAAGATCTTTAGTGTTTGGAATTCTCTGCCACAGCAAGCAGTGGAGGCTGGGTCATTGAATATATTCAAGGCTGAATTAACGAGATCTTTGATTGACAAGGGAGTCAAGAGTTATGGATACAGGCAGGAAAAGCCACAATCAGATCAGCCATGATCTTCTTGAATGGCGGAGCAGGCTCGAGGGAATGAATGGCCTACTCCTGCTTTTATTTCTTATGTTCTTATGAAAGAGCATTGAACATGCCTAACATCAAAATGTCAACAGATCATTCCAAATATCTAGAACCTACTCAGCAAAGTGCCATGTTAAAATGTTAAGGCAAAGGCTGGAATTTTCCTCTCCTATTTGTGGTGGGTGGGAGTGGAAAATATCGTGAGAAGTCCAAAGCTCAGTTTTACGGCATTGTAAAACCAGTTTGCAATTGTGTGCTGCAGCCTTCAATGGCAGGCCACGTTTCCCACCACGGCATATCAAGAATGTCATTTCAATAAATTTGCAAATCACTATAAGGACTGCTCACCAGAATCATCCCCCAACACTGGATCAACTGGGCACGTCGGTGTGCAATTAGAACAACGTGTTTCACAATGGTACATAAGCAACATGTGCCTGGCCTCCTGCACTTTGCTCGTAACTTCGAGGATCATTTGCCTACCTTGCAGCACTCACGATCATCAGCGCCAGACTTCGCAGGCAGCACTACATCACTTTCAGGGGGTTGTCACAGCTAAGTCTCTACCTACCAGACCAGCGGTAAGGTAGGTGTGACTTTTAATGGGCTGCAGGGTTAGGGCTGCTCTGGGGAAGGTTGCACTTAGTCACATGACTGGGGGGACAGTGCAGGGTTTAGCGTCCTCAGTGCCAGGATGGAGAGAGTATGTTACAGAACGACATTAGCCACTTGGGGCTAGAATGGGAGGAGTGTTGAGTGAAGAAGTGTTTCAGTTTACATTGCTGAGCTTGCAAAGACTGTCCTTGTACAGTCCAGGGAGGGGGAGGGCACGTCAGTCCAGTCTCAGTCATGCCCTGCATGTTGTGCGCAGGACGTGGTTGTAACATCATGCGCCTCAATCCATGGGGTTTCTGGTATCATACTGGGCCGCAGCTGGCACACTCAGCCAGGGGAAGCCTCTGCAGCCTACAGATGGGGAAAAGGCATTGTGGGGGTTTCCGAGGGTGCGTGGGGAGGAGGGTACATGTTCAACTGCGTACGTGGCCTCAAGATGAGAATGGGGTGAGGACTGAATGGGGCATAGGTAATTCCATCTCAAAATGTTCAGGGGCTAACAAATAGATATGCACCACAGACAATGGAACCACAGAACACAGGGGGAGAATTTAGAGGTCTGTGAGGCAGGGAAACTTGAACATTAAGCTCTTCTGGGTCGATTGAAGGGATATCAATGCTCACACAGGGAGGGTCCAAGCTGATTTGGCAGTGAGAGCTCAGCACCACCATCTTGCAACCTGCAGTGAAAGCACAGTTCTAAATTAAAATGAGGAGAAGCTCTGCCGGTGAGGGCTCTGCAGGCAGATTGGAGAGCAGGTGCATGCATTGCAGGGGGTGGGGTGATGATTAAAGGGACATCCAACTGAACTGTGCGTCTCCAAATGAGGAGAGAGGCACAGCTAAAACATGTTACGAGCCTTTCAGTAACAATGCAGGGAATCAGGACAGTGAATCAATGATGCGTATTTATACAAGACTAATCCCACAAAGTGACACTAATTGATCTCCTTGTTTTAACTCTTTGTTTGTAGCATGAAAATTCCCCAGAATGATAACGAACTCCAGAGAAACTCAGTGACAGGATAAGCTTCAGCAGCATCTTAGAATTGTGACATTGGATAGTTCACAGAAAAGAAGGCACATGTCCCCCTCAAATTATCTCATTTCCTAATAAAACATTTACTCTCATGTTTATTCCAAAGAGTGTAATATTAGTTTGCAGTGAACAAGGATCCCAGCACCTGGGCTGAAAACAGCACGTCCAAGCATCTGGCCAAAGCAATGTCATAGCAGTCGGTTATGTTCAGGGGTAGGGGGCAGGAGTGAGGGGTGGCTAAGTAGCTTGATATGCACCCCACACAGACCATCACTTCAGGGGCAAGTAGTTTCCGACACGGGAACAAAGCCCTTGAAACCACAGTCACTGACGAGTCATTTGACAGAAATATTACCTTTGTTGAAATTTGTCTGTTTCTCATTGAAACTGCAGAGAGGAGACCATCAGGAGCCTGGATTTATTGCTGCCTGCATAGTCACATATGGGCAGGAGAGGAGAAGATTGTGACGGAGGTGCTTGGCTCGCCAAAGGGAGGAGCTAAATCCTCAAGACCAAGGGGCAGCATGGCCCCTTCTGGACACAGAGGCATCATGCGCACTGACCTCACAAGACTGAGGGTGTACAGAACATGCATGTCTTGTGGATGCTCTTGGGTGCTTTCCAGCAGTGCCAATGAAATAAAGGGAAGATGACTAGTACATGACAGGCGCTCTAAAACAGGACAATGCACTTACTGTATGGTTGTCTGAGGGACGAGCTAGTGCAGGATCATCTTTTCTCACCGTTGGCACAGATATGGTCCACTTTCTCTCCAGCCAGCTCGATGGCTTGATTCTCATAGGGAGTGAGGTCCTTCATTTCTGCCACTCCATCCCCAGTCTGAGACCTCTCCCTTCGATTGTGTGCCAGCTTGTCTTGCACAAAGACAGATGGAGAGTGTGAGCAGGATACATGTCAGAGCAGGTGATAAGGATGCCTGGTATGGTTAGATGGTGAGTGCAGCCATGGACTGGATGTGGATGCGAACAGCTGAGGATATGAGACCAGATGGAGATCTGAGGCTATGTGCATGAGAGACTGAATGGTGATGTCCCTTGAGCTGGCAGCATGTGAGGTGCCAGTGAATGTTTGATGGGCTGGTGAGTGTGAATTGTGAGTGATAAGAAGGTTGACTTACCCTGGTGGCACGGATGAGATCATTCATCCTTTTTCTGGACTGGGTGGCTGACCTCTTCTATGCTGCGTTGGCACTGACCACCACTGCCACCGCCTGCCAAACCAGAGCTGTGAGGTTGATGGACCTCCTCTGGCCATCAATGGGATGGAGGATATTGCGGTGCGCCTCGACTACATCCAACAAGCATTCCAAGGAGACGTTACTGAATTTGGGCACAGCTGTCCTCTTCCCTTTTGGGGCTATCTCTCTCTCATCTGGGGTAGTCCTGTGCTGCCGCCATGGACAAAGCTCTGCATGGGCGCCGTCTAAATATAGTGCCTGGAATGAGGAAGCTCATGGTAGGGCAGGCGAATCAGCCGCCCGCCCGTGATCTGGTGTGTTTTCCGTGTGTGCAGAATTAATGCGATGGGAAGCAGACAACACAGCATGGAAACCAGCCATTGCTGCTGGTGGGTAGAACACCATTTTTCATACCCACTGCTGCACTTAGTGCAATGAGGGAAAATCCTGCCCGTAGTTGGGGGAGGGGCCTGAGGCTGGATTGGATAAAATATGTTCAGCTGATCGATTTCACCCTGCTATTTAGGTCTATCTAGCGCCCTGACCCAGGCAACTTCCATCAGTTTCCTGCCCTGTTGTCATGCCTGTCTACCCAAATTTTTGTAGGTGCAGGAACGTATCTTATTTATGAAGGTGTCAGTTAAGTTTCAATTCACTTTGTCACATGTCTGTCCTCTGTAAGTTAGTGTAGAAAAAGTATTTCTAAAGTTCCATTTATCCCTTTGCCTTCTTCAATTTGAAGTATTCTACTCAGTTTCTAATACAGCCTTTTGTCTGTTTTGCGTTTAGGAACAGATTGAGAGCTGAAGTTTATAATTCAAAGTCACCTGAAAACACTGAAGAAGTTCAGTAGGGCCTGGCTGGAAAATGGAAACAAATTCTGCCAGAGGCAATAGCAGACCAGGTGAATTACATCAGTATTCATTTTTTAAAAATAAATGAAACATCTACATTGCTGGTATATTGAATGTTCTCTGCTCCAGAGTTAGGTCCAGCTACATGTCCAAATGCCTAAGAGGCAATTAATATTCCAAGCAGACCTGATGGAATGAATCAAAGGTATCTATACTGACCAGTTGTCAATATAGGACGAGAGGCCATAGTTTTAGACTAAAGGGTGGTAGATTTAAAGCAGAGATGAGGAGGAATTCCTTTTCTCAAAGGGTCCTGAATCTGTGGAATTCACTACCTCAGAGTGCAGTGGATGCCGGGACACTGAATAAATTTAAGGAGGAGATAGATAGATGTTTAATTAGGAACAGGTTGAAAGGTTACGTGGAGAGAGCGAGAAATTGGAGTTGAGGCCGAAATGAGATCAGCCATGATCACATCGAATGGTGGGGCAGGCTCGAGGGGCTGAATTGCTAACTCCTGTTCCTAGTTCTTAGGTTCTTATGTTCTTATTAAGCACAGCAAGTGAAGCAGTAATATTGCACTATCACTAAATGCCACTAAAATATATAGTATATATTTGACCGCTATGCTTCTAATCTCATCTGAAAACATGTGGTGCTAGAATTTGGTCCACATAGCGCCACCTGTAATGGGGCTTCTCTATCTCTCTATTTGTGTCCTCCATTCCGCTGAATGCCTCCTGCATGACCTGAACTGAGGATAAAGTGCATTCTCTGTATGCATCAGGAGACAGTGATTCAGCTCTATCCTGTATTGTCATGTATTAAAAATTGCATTGTGCATTTTGTTCACTTAAGGCTACCACACACTTGTACCAGTAGAGGGAGTCTAGAAGCAGCATAAAGGAATCCATGGCCTGAATTTTTCGGTTATTGGGCGCACGCGATTGGTGGGCTTGGGATGAGATGGAAAATGAAGCACTGGCCGTGATTGGCCCCCGACCATGTTTTCACGCTGGCTGGCCAATTAACATGGCCAGCGTGAAATGCATGCTGAAATGCTCAGCGCTGCCGGGGTGGGGGCGAGAAGAGGGTGGGTGCCGACGTAACTGAGGATTTGGGTGAACGCATTAAGAGAGCTCCCTGAAGGCAGACAGCTGCCCCAGGGAGCTGCAGACCATCACAGACTAACAGACACAAAAGAAATGCTGCAAAATATGTCCATGTAGCACAATCAAGCACCTGAAAGCATACCTCATAAAAAACCAGTACCCAGATATCTCTTTTTATTTTATTTCCCCATGGAGCTTTCTTCCCACCCTGGATCGAGGCTTGAGCGAAAATGTGAATGCCGCCTGGGAGAATGGCCCATCAGCCAACTGTAAATGTGGATGGGCCACGTAAAACCGCTGTTAATTGCATCATTAATAGGCTTAATTGCCCACTTAATTGTCGGGGGTGCGCTCAGGCTGCCGTGCGTGCCTGCTGAGCGAAATATTGCGCGAGTGCACGATGATGCTGGGGCACTTGCCCGATGCCATCTCGCACTATTTCACATCCATTCAGGTCGGGTGGAGACCCACCGCAGAATGTAAAATTCTGGCCGATGTTTTAACAACAGGTGTGGTTCTGATTCTGAAATGCTTCTTGTTTAATCTTACTGTTTCTTCTCAAGGACTTCACAATGATTATGAAAAAGGTGAAAAATAGGAAAAAAACGCTTTCAAGTATGAAACGTTTAAAGTATTTGTTTACTTTCTGCAAACAGCATTTTAAGTTGGATATTTAGGGACCACATTGAGGCACTCCAGGTCGTGATTAGCAAGAGGAAGACCTACACAGTGCATACACACACACACACACACACACACACACACACACACACACACACAGATACGTGCACACACACACACACAGATACACACACACAGACACACACATACACACACACACACAAACACAGACACACACACACCCACACAGATACACACATAAACACACACAGATACACACATACACACAGATAAACACATACACACAGATACACACACACATGCTCACACACAAACATACACACAAATACACACACACACACACACACACACACTCCTACACACACACATGCACAGATATCACAGAATCACAGAATCTCACAGTGCAGAAGAGGCCATTTGGCCCATCGAGTCTGCACTGACACGTGAGAAACACCTGACCTACCTACCTAATCCCGTTTACCAGCACAAAAACAGAATTACCTGGAAAAACTCAGCAGGTCTGGCAGCATCGGCGGAGAAGAAAAGAGTTGACGTTTCGAGTCCTCATGACCCTTCAACAGAACTAGGTGAATCCAAGGATCACCCCTTCCTTGGATTCACCTAGTTCTGTTGAAGGGTAATGAGGACTCGAAACATCAACTCTTTTCTTCTCCGCCGATGCTGCCAGACCTGCTGAGTTTTTCCAGGTAATTCTGTTTTTGTTTTGGATTTCCAGCATCCGCAGTTTTTTGTTTTTATCCCCATTTACCAGCACTTGGCCCATAGCCTTGAAGGTTATGACATGCCAAGTGCTCATCCAGGTACTTTTTAAAGGATGTGAGGCAACCCGCCTCCAGCACCCTCCCAGGCTGTGCATTCCAAACCATCACCACCCTCTGGGTAAAAAATTTTTTCCTCATATCCCCCCTAAACCTCCTGCCCCTCACCTTGAACTTATGTCCCCTTGTGACTGACCCTTCAACTAAGGGGAACAGCTGCTCTCTATCCACCCTGTCCATGCCCCTCATAATTTTGTACATCTCAATCAGGTCGCCCCTCAGTCTTCTCTGCTGCAACGAAAACAACCCAAGTCTATCCAACCTCTCTTCATAACTTGTTTCATCCCAGGCAACATCCTGGTGAATCTCCTCTGCACCCCCTCCGGTATAATCACATCCTTCCTATAATGTAGCGACTAGAATTGCACACGGTTCTCCATCTGTAACCTCACCAAGGTTCTATACAACTCCAACATGACCTCCCTACTTTTGTAATCTATGCCTCGATTGATTAAGGCAAGTGTCCCATATGCCTTTTCACCACCCCACTAACATGCCCCTCCGTCTTCAGAGATCTATGGACACACACGCCAAGGTCTCTTTGTTCCTCAGAACTTCCTAGTGTCATGCCATTCATTGAATACTTACTTGTCAAATTTTTCCTTCCAAAGTGTATCACCTCACAATTTTCAGGGCTAAATTCCATCTGCCACTTATCTGCCCATTTGACCATCCCGTCTATATCTTTCTGTAGCCCAAGACACTCAACTTCACTGTTAACCACCCGGCCAATCTTTGTGTCATCGCAAACTTACTAATCCTATCCTCCACATAGTCATCTATGTCGTTTATATAAATGACGAATAATAGGGGACCTAGCACATATCCCTGTGGTACGCCACTGGACACTGGCTTCCAGTCACTAAAGCATCCTTCTGTCATCACCCTCTGTCTCCTACAACTAAGCCAATTTTGAATCCACCTTTTCAAATTACCCTGTATCCCATGTGCATTTGCCTTCTTTATAAGTGTCCCATGTGGGACCTTGTCAAAGGCTTTGCTGAAATCCATACAAACTACATCAACTACACCACCCTCATCTACACACCTGGTCACCTCCTTAAAAAATTTAATCAAATTTGTTAGGCATGACCTCCCTCTGACAAAGCCATGCTGACTATCCCTGATCAAACCTTGCCTCTCCAAGTGGAGATAGATTCTCTCCTTCAGAATTTTCTCCAATAGTTTCCCTACCACTACGTGAGACTCACTGGCCTATAGTTCCCTGGCTTATCTCTACAACCCTTCTTAAATAGCAGAACCACATTAGCTGTTCTCCAGTCCTCTGGCATCTCCCCCGTGGCCAGAGGGGAATTAAAAATTTGGGTCAGAGCCCCTGTGATCTCCTCCCTTGCCTCCCTCAGCAGTCTGGGACACAAATCATCCGGACCTTGAAATTTGTCCACTTTTAAGCCTGCCAACACTTCCAATACCTTGTCACTCCCTATATCAATTTGCTCAAGAATCTCGCAGTCTCTCTCCCTGAGCTCCATACCTTCATCCTCATTCCCTTGGGTGAAGATGGATATGAAGTATTCGTTCAACACTCTACCGATTGCCCCCTTGGTCCCTAATGGGCCCTACTCTTTCCCTGGTTATCCTCTTCCCATTGATATACTTATAGAATATCTTGGGATTTTCCCTACTTTTACCAGCCAGAGCTTTCTCATATCCCCTCTTTGCACATCTAATTGCTTTCTTAAGCTCCACCCTGCACTTTCTGTACTCTACTAATGCCTCCGCTGATTTGCTTCCCTTGTACCTGCTAAAAGCTTCTCTTTTCTTTCTCATCGTATCCTGAATATCTCTGGTCATCCATGGTTCTCTGGGCTTGTTACTCCTTCCTATCAGCCTAGTGGGAACATGTTGAGCCTGTACCCTCTCCATTTCCTTTTTGAACGCCCTCTCCAGTCCTCTGGCATCTCCCCCGTGACCAGAGGGGAATTAAAAATTTGGGCCAGAGCCCCTGTGATCTCCTCCCTTGCCTCCCTCAGCAGTCTGGGACACAAATCATCCGGACCACTGCTCCTCTGTAGATTTCCCCCAAAGTAGCTGTTCCCAGTCTATAAAAACAAAAAAACTGCGGATGCTGGAAATCCAAAACAAAAACAGAATTACCTGGAAAAACTCAGCAGGTCTGGCAGCATTGGCAGAGAAGAAAAGAGTTGACGTTTCGAGTCCTCATGACCCTTCAACAGAAATTGAGTTCTGTCGAAGGGTCATGAGGACTCAAAACGTCAACACTGTTCCCAGTCTACCTTGGCCAGATCCTGCCTTATTTTACTAAAATCTGTTCTCTCCCAATCCAAAACATTTTTTTTGCAACTTGTCCATTTCTTTGTCCATAACAAGCTTAAATTGTACCATGTTGTGGTTGCTTTTACTAAAATGCTCCCCCACCACCATCTCGGCTTCATTCCCCAGAATTAGGTCCAGCACTGCACTGTCCCTTGTTAGACCCTCTACATGTTGACCTAAAAAGTTCCCCTGTACACATTTCAAGAAATCCACTCCATCCAAGCCATAAACACACACACACACACACACACACACACATACACTCACATACAAACACGCATACACACACACACACAGGTACACACATGCACACACACAGATATACACACACAAACACATGCACACACAGATACACACAGATACACATAAACAAATACACACACACACACACACACAGGTACACACACACACAGATACACACAGAGATGCACACACACACTCAAGTACACACACACACACACACAAACACAAACATACACACACAGATACACACACACACAGATACACACACAAATATACACACACACAGATACACACACACAGATACACATAAACATACACATACACACAGATACACACACACATGCTCTCACACACACACACACACACACACCTCTCCAAAATAGTCACGTAAGCAAAAAAAATTCTCAGATCATGGCAGGGAAGTTTCTCTTTGGAACCTGACCCCTGATCTTTGATCACACATTATCACTGATCAAGATGGCATTGTTTATGTCTAATCTACAGCCTTTTGATGTTCATCCCCACGTTGGCAAAAAAGGCTGTGACATTTTGAAGGTGTCTTGGCAGGTTTTGTAATCACAGATGACAAAAGGAAAATGGTCTTACTGTTCCACTATGGAGGTGAGGAATTGAAAAATCACTTTGAGACACTTACGCCTGTGCAAGATGACAGTGACTATGACTCAGAAAAACATGCTCTAACAACCTAATTCATGCCCAGAAAAATTAGAAACAATTGTCCCTGGCACACCAAGCAAGAAGCAAATAAAGCAATTGACCAATATTGCATGAGAGCCAAATGTGGCTTTAGTGATGTTAAATATGTTGAACTCAAAGTCAAAACACAATTAATTGAACGTTGATTCTCTAGTCAACTACTATTGTGACTCAGTTGCCAATCTGTTGTGAAGTAGTCAGCAAGATATGGTGACTTGTGAGTCACATTTGCACGCTTGTTGAGGGGTGACCGAGTAGATATAGTTCTGCTGACACCACTTAGGCGAAACACATACTGTTTATTTACATGATACTCAGCAGCTACAACTGTGTGTTTCCACACCATATTCTATCTCCATACTTCTGCTGCTCACTTGCAGACTACAGACTTCCAACTGACGACAGAGTAAGCCTGTTCTACAAGGTCATGTGATCTTCCATTATACATCCTTCTTAAAGGTATACTGCACATCAAATATATTCATAGTTACTACAACTATGATGAAAAGCATCGAGAAAGACAGAAATCCATCAGAGCTGTGAGAATTAGCAAGATTGCGATCACTTTCAGAGTCCAGAGTTCAGAGTTACTGAAGATGAGGCTGCCAACAGTAACTACCACACTCCAAGTTCAACTCCTGTGAATACTGTTCATTACTCAAGTGCCAGGAAACCACCTGCCAAGCAACAACTGGAGTGTCACTGCCACATGTCCAAAGAATGTTTCCATTGTGGCAGTGCTTACCCACACCAGAGTGTCCTGCCAGTGGCCAACAGTGTATAAAGCCTGTGGAAAACTCAACCACTTGCATTTGTCACTCATCAGCAAAATTAACTAAGAAAATCTAGTCCCCATGCCCTGGAGGTTCTTTCCTAAACCTTTCACTTCTTCACCTCTCTCTCTTCCTTTAAGACCCTCCATCTAACCCACCTCTTTGACCAAGCTTTTGATTATATTTTCAAGTATCTTCTCTTTTTTGACATTCATTTTTTTCTGATTACAACTTTATAAAGCCTCAGTAATTATAATAAATCATCAATAATAATCAAAATATCTCAAGGCACTTAAGCTTCCGCCAAGTCCCTTGGTGTTTTTTCCTGTGTTAAAGGAGGAAGAATTTAGATGACAAGTGCTATTTCTATGTTTGTGATCTTATTATATTGGGCAGTAATCATATTGCACTCCAACAATTTACATGTGTAATATCAGCATCATAAAATTTAGTTGATTAGTCTACCACATAGAGAAAGAAAAATGCCCTCACTTTTACTCAACAGCTATCAGTCCCTGAACTATTCAAGTTTTGAATTTTCGGATGAATTTGGGTCCTGGCCAACGGTATTTCAGTTTATCCCTTCCTCATAGTATGTAAATTCTACGTGAGTCATAAATCCCATTGCCTATGAACACATTATGGAGCAATGCTCAAATGTAATCAGCAGTATCTACTTTGTTTATTATTGTCTACAACGCAGAACAAAAAAATGTCAACATTAGATTTAATTAAAACTGTGATCACTGTTTAACCTGTGATTAAACTGGCACCAACGTTATGGTAATTGTCATCTTGTACCAACATACTCATGAATATATGAAAATACCAGCCAGGAAAAGACCCTCTGGTTCATCCAGCCTGTCCCAGATACTGTAGTGCAGAAAGATATCTATACTCCCCATCCACCCAGAACCATGTCATCTCTGGACAAGTGAAAACACAGACAAAATTCCAGGCCATTTAGGGAGAGAAAAAGCAGAAAGCTCCCCTCCTACCTCCTTAGGCAATCAAAGCTAGTCCCAGAGATAACATTGATCCTAATTTATGTTATAAGATAGCTATCTTCCTTAAAGAAGGTTTCACAGCTCTAGTAGTAATGGTCACTATTACTGAGACTGGCTTTCTAAATTCACATGTGTTGGATTAACTGAATTGAAATTCCCCAATTGCTATAATGGGATTTGAACACACGCCTCTGGATTATTCGTGCAGACCTCATCGGGATTATTAGCCCAGTAACATAACCAGTATGCCACAGCACCTGTCCTGCTGGCATTCATCTTTTGGAAAAAGAATGGCCTAGCATCCAATGTTGTTCTATCCCTGCATAACCTGTAAATGTGATCCCGGCCCTCCATATTGTATTTAGGTGAATTATTTGGTCTACATGAACCCAATCTAGTACCTTTGTTATTATATAATCCCTGATCAAATTTTTCTTGAGCCTATGCTCTCCTAAAGCATAGGGACCCAGCTCTTTGAGCCTTTTTTTTCATTTGAGCCTTTCTGGGTATTTAAGATGTTTTAAACTGGGAAATACTTTTGTGGATTATTCTCCTCTGCACTGTTGTAGTCTCAATATCACCCAACATCTGAGGTGACGAAAACCAGTTGCTGGCTAACAGAGGCAAAGATCAGTGACCCCGAATCCTGCTGTGTCCACCTTAGCCAGCAGGAAGCAGTGTGACATGAATGTATCTGCCAGAGATCTCTCCACATTCAAATTGGAGCTATCAGCAAGTGCTCATACAACATTTGCCTTGAAACATGTTTTACCTGTTTGGGTGAAATGAATTGACATTGGAAAATGAGATGAGAAGAATACCTAGTTATGAAATACAAGTTGTTTGGAGCCTTGAGTTGTTGTTTGTTGGCAAGCCGTTCAGGGTTGATGTGTATGCCACGTTCTGTGTTTCTAATCATCAATAACAAGTGTAAGTCTTTGGGATCCCAACAGTTGCAAGACCTAATTTTATGCTCTTTATTTCTTCCATACTTTTGTATACTTTTCTTTCATCTTCGCCACAAGATGCAGATCCCTGCTGCCTATAGTTCGATAAGACAAATGATGTGGCAGGCTGTTTGATTGTGTAGGGCATCTCAGCCAAGTTGCCCAGCATCCACACACATACCATCCTTCAGAGGTAACTGGATATCAGCAAAGAAGGCAAATCTGGCTGATACCCTGTACCTTAGCAAAGGATGCCGAGGCCAGCCATAGTTCCCCAGCAACTGCCTCGTGTATTTCAGCACCTGGCAACCATGCCTACTGGTTTGTTGTGAGCAAACTGCACATTTATGTGATAAACCCTGCGGTCAGCTATAGACCACAAGACCTGGGAAACACCTTGCAACATTCACTAACATGGCCCTTGTTTATGGTAGGTCCATGCTCTACCTGACTCACATGAAGATGAGTGAACTTGAAATGAATTGGTTGTGAAGTGTTTTGGGACCTGCTGAGGCAACGATAAATTTCTGTGTGAATGCATTTTCTTGTTAACAATGTTAAGAGTAGATGCAGATAAAGAGACTGACAGAGTTGTGACTTGGGTTTGGGCTGGAAGACCGATGTATTCAGGACAGGACCAACCAAGGAGGTGAAAAGCTTAGCGTGGAGAGGAAGATAGTGAACAACTATCACCTAGCAAGGAGATGGAGCATACCTTTTTTAAATAGTTCCAACTGTGATACAACAGCAACAACAATAACAAACTTGTATTTATATAGTGCTTTTAATACAATAAAATATCTCAAGGTGCTTCACAGGAGCACTATAAGGCAAAATTTGGCACCAGATCAGATAAAGAAACATTGAGGCAGATGACCAAAAGCTTGTCAAAGAGGTAGATTTCAATGCCATATTCCCACTCTCTCTCCATACCCCTTGTCGCCTTTAGAAACTACAAATCTATTTCCTTTTTAAGTACACTCAGTGACTTGGCCTCCACTGCCCTCTGTGGTAGAGAATTCCATAGATTCACCACCCTCTGAGTGAAGAGGTTTCTCCTCAACTCAGTCTTCAATGGCCTACCCTGAATCCTGAGACTGCTACCCCTTGTTCTACATCCTCCAGCCAGAGGAAACATCAGCCCTGCATCCAGTCTGTTCAGCTCTGTTAGAATTTTATACGTTTCAGTGAGATCCCCTCTCATTCTCCTAAACTCCAGTGAATATAGACCTAGTCAGCTCAATCTCTCCTCATATAACAATCTTGCCACCCCAGGAATCAGGCTGGTAAACGTCCACTGCACTTCCTCTATGGCAAGTATATCCTTTCTGAAGTAAGAAAACCAAAACTGCACACAATACTGCAGGTATGGTCTCACCAAGGCCCTGTATAGCTGCAGTGAGACACCCTTGCTTCTGTACTCAAGTACTCTTGCAACGAAGGCCAACATACCATTTGCCTTCTTAATTGCTTGTTGCACCTGCATACTTGCTTTCACTGATTGGTGTACAAGGACATCCAGGTCCCTTTGTACATCAACATTCCCAATCTATCACCATTTAAATAATACTTTGCCATCCTGTTTTTCGTGCCAAAGTGGATAATCTCACACTTATCCATGTTATACTGCATCTGCCATGTATTTTCACACTCACTCAAATTGTCTAAATCGCCTTGAAGCCTCTTAACATCCTCCTCACCACTCACATTCCCACCTAGCTTTGTGTCATCAGCAAACTTGGAAATATTACATTTGGTTCCCTCATCCAAATCATTGATATTTATTGTGAATAACTGGGACCCAAACATTGATCCCTGGGGTACCCCACTAGTCACTGCCTGTCTCTCTGAAAAAGATCCATTTATTCCTACTCTCTGTTTGCTGTCTGCTAATCATAAGGTCAGATAAGTGGGGATGTTCATTGATGATGTTCACCACTCCTCAGATACTGAAGCAGTCCATGTCCAAATGCAGCAAAAGCTGGACAATACTCTTGTAAGTATAGAGTCAATCCTTCACTGTCATCCAGTCAAAATCCTGGAAGAGCGCTGAGGGTGTACCTACACCTCATGTACTGCAGCGGTTCAAGAAGGCAGCTCATCACCACCTTCTCAAGGGCAGTTAGGGATGGGCAATAAATGCTGGCCTAACCAGCGACCCCCACAACCAATAAATTAATAAAAAAGGGGTGAGATGGAGAGATGGGTATTGAATTTGAACATCCATGCACAAACCTTGGGAATGTTGATGTACAAAGGGACCTTTATCATTTGCATACAGAAGCAAAAGGAATGATTAGAACTTTGGTGACTTGACCTAAAAATATTTTCTGGCTGATGGCCAAATCTGATTGAGATGGTATCCTAAAGCTGGACGGATCCCAATGGAAAAATAAAAACACTTCTATTGAAATTAGTAGTTGATAGTTATGTTCTGACTAGTCTGGCGCAGCATAAGGCTAGTGTCAGTGTTCATTGTTTCCTTATTCTAGTTACATTGTTGTTTCACTCCCATGACTGTGGTGTGGGGAGGGTGAGCCATGGAGAGGAGGAAGAGACAGGCACTAAGTTCAGGATTTAACGGCTCTGCCGTGGCATGTCTCCCTCCGGGAGATGCAGCGAACCATTTAAGTCTCCATTCGGTTTGGCGAGGTCTTAATATCCCGCAGGGCGGGAGGGGCCGTAAAATCCTGGCCCATATTTCAGTGGGAGAACAATTGGGAAACAGTGATCACAATATCGTTAGCTATGAAAGATCAAGTGTGAAAATGCTCAACTGTACGAGCACTGGTTTCAGTGACTGAATTTTCCCAGCCTCTTAGAGGTGACTTCGGCATCTCCTTATAGAGGCAGAAGACATGGTTAAGGCACTAAGTGAGTATTTTGCATCCGTTTTGACTGAAGAAGTTGATGCTGTTAATGCCATAACAAAGTAGGAAGTAATGGCAAAATTGGATAGGATAAAAATTGATAAAGAAGAAGTATTAAAATGGTTGGCAGTTCTCAAAGTATAAAAGCTACCTTGCCTGGATAGAATTCAGCCTAACTTACTGAGGAAATTAAAGGTAGAAATTGCTGAGGCTCTGGCATAATCTTAAGGTCCCCTTAGATTTGAGAATGGTTTAAGAGGGCTGGAGAACTGCAAATGTTACACCCCTGTTTAAAAAAGGGGAGAGAGATAAACCTGGCAACAACTGGCCAGTCAGCCTAACGTCAGTGATGGAGAAATTATTTAGAGACAATAATGCGATAAGATTAATTGGCAATTGAAACAAAAGACTTGCATTTATATAGCGCCTTTCATGACCTCAGGACACTCTACATGCATACTTCTCAGATATAGTCACTGTTCTAATGTAGGTAAAACTTGGAAAACATGGCTTAATAATGGAAAGCCACGGATTGTTTAAAGGCAAATCATGCTTGTCTGACTTGATTGTGTTCTTTGATTGTGTTCTTCACAGTAACAGTGAACGTTGATGTCCTTTCAATAAGTATTTCATAATGGACACATAATAGGCTTGCTTTCAAAATTAAAATCCATGGGATTGCCGGGACAATGGTTGCATGGACAAGATCTTGAAGGGACAGAGAGCTGAAAGTAGTGGTGAACCATTATCTTTCAGATCGAAGAGAATTAGGCATTAGAACCACTGCTCTTTTTGGTATATACTAATAACCTAGACTTAAGCACACAGGGCATAATTTCAAAGTTTGTCTTTCAATGTAGTGACCATTGTGGAGATACTTCAGGAGGACCTAGACAGATGGTTAAATAGGCTGATGTATGGCAGATGAAATGTAACGCAGAGAGGTGTGAAGGGAACCGAAAAAGGAGAAGCATAATAAACAAGTGAAAAAGGCACTCTGTAGAGTGCATACCTCTGTCACAATAACTCAACTTTATTACAGTTATGCAGCTCTTCCTTGAGGCATTTCCCTGCTTGGTTGATGCTCTGTAACTACAAAACTTCCACCTCAGTGAGGAGGCTTCAGGTTAAACCATATCCAGCAACCTGGTATGAAAACTCTGCTCACATTTTGACAGCTGTGACAAATTCCACCAAAGCAGTTGACATAATCTACGACATTCTAAAGCAATCAACAATATTCTAAATAAAACAACCCACAACATTGAAAAAAAATTCAATTTGCCCTATCTCTCAATGTTGATGGATCCTTGAAAAATTCCAGAATCCAAATCCCAATCCACACCTATGCCAAAAGCTATTCAATTCTTCCTTGAGCCATACCCCATCTATGTAGCAAGTTTCTCTGAAATCCGTCTGTTAGTTTTTGAGAGACATTGTTTACAGACAAACAGACTAACAGGGGCAAAAACATTACTTTTAATAGTGGCCGTATTAGTAGAGAAATGGTGCTGGAGAAATTGATGGCATTGAAGGCCAATAAATCCCCAAGGCCTGATAACTTACATCCCAGAGTACTTAAGGAAGTGGCTCTAGAAATAGTGGATGCATTGGTGGCCATCTTCCGAGATTCTATCGACTCTGGAACAGTTCCTACAGATTGGAGGATAGCTAATGTAACGCCACTATTTAAAAGGGAGGTAGAGAGAAAGCAGGGAATTATAGACGTCAGTCTGACGTCGGTAGTGGGGAAAATTCTAGAGTCCATGATAAAAGATTTAATAGCTGAGCACTTGGAAAACAGTGGCAGAATCAGACAGAGTCAGCTTGGATTTACGAAAGGGAAATCATGTTTGACAAATCTACAGGAATTTTTCGAGAATGTAACTAGTAGAGTTGATGAGGGGAGCCAGTGGATGAGGTTTATTTGGACTTTCAGAAGGCTTTCAACAAAGTCCCACATAACAGATTAGTGTGTAAAATTAAAGCACATGGGATTGTGGGTATTGTATTGAGATGGATAGAAAACTGGTTGGCAGACAGGAAACAAAGAGTAGGAATAAACAGGTCTTTTTCCGAATGGCAGGCAGTGACTCGTGGGGTACCACAGGGATCGGTGCTGGGACCCCAGCTATTCGCAATATATATTAATGATTTAGATGAGGGAACTAAATGTAATATCTCCATTTTTGCAGATGACACAAAGCTGGGTGGGAGGGTGAGCTGTGAGGAGGATGCAGAGATGCTTCAGTGTGATTTGGACAAGCTGAGTGAGTGGGCAAATGCATGGCAGATGCAGTATGAAGTGGATAAATGTGAGGTTATCCACTTTGATAGCAAAAACAGGAAGGCAGATTATCATCTGAATGGCTATAAATTGAGAGAGGGGAATGTGCAATGAGACCTGGGTGTCTTCGTACACCAGTCATTGAATGTAAGTATGCAGGTGCAGCAGGCGGTAAAGAAGGCAAATGGTTTGTTGGCCTTCATAGCAAGGGGTTTCAAGTACAGGAGCAGGGATCTCTTGCTGCAATTATACAGAGCCTTTGTGAGACCACACTTGGAATATTGTGCATAGTTTTGGTCCCCTTATCTGAGGAAGGATGTTCTTGCTATAGAGGGAGTGCAGCGAAGGTTTACCAGCCTGATTCCTAGGATGGCGGGACTGATATATGAGGAGAAATTGAGTCAGTTAGGATTATATTCGCTACAGCTCAGAAGAATGAGGGGTCATCTCATAGAAACCGATAAAATTCTAACAGGTCTAGACAGGGTAGATGCAGGAAGGATATTCCCGATGGTGGGGAGTCCAGAACCAGGGATCACAGTCTGAGGATACAGGGTAGACCATTTAGGACTGAGATGAGGAGAAATTTCTTCACCCAGAGAGTGGTGAGCCTGTGGAATTCGTTACCATAGAAAGTAGTTGAGGCCAAAACATTGTATGTTTTCAAGAAGGAGTTAGATATAGCTTTTGGGGCGAAAAGGATCTCAGGATACGGGGAGAAAGTGGGAGCAGGCTTTTGAGTTGGATGATCAGCCATGATCATAATGAATGGTGAAGCAGGCTCAAAGGGCCGAATGGCCTACTCCTGCTCCGATTTTCTATGTTTCTGTGTTTACGTAACCAAACGGTACAATTTTAAAATGGGTGCAGGAAGAACAACCTGGGAGTGTATGTACACATATTTTTGAAGATGGCAGGACAAGTTGAGAAGACTGTTTAAAAGTCATAGGGGATTCACAGCTTTATAAGTAGAGGCCTAGGGTTGGATTTTCACTACAGAATGCAGTAGCTCAGGACGAAAAGTTCCCGATTTGGCAGACCCACCTCGGTTTAAAGTGCCCCATTAGACCCAATTTTCTCTCCAGACAGGTGAAAGTGGAATAGAATCAGACCTGCTGACATTGGAAGCAGGTCGCAGGTGGTCACAGGGCAGTCAAGTGCTGAGGAAGACTGGTTAGAAATTCTGCCTCGGTTGTCTGGGACTTCATCCCGCTTGTTTTAGAAGCCTTTAAGCTCTTCAGCCCTCGCCAATCACACTCCCTCCCTCTTGCCAGCCACTCCCCATGGCCCCTCCATGCCAACTTTTGCCCTAATCCATCTCCTATGGCCGCTCATACCCCAGCCCTTCCATGCCAACTCATGCCCCTCACCCACCGACCCCCCCCTCACTCCCTGCCATCTCACACCCTCAAGCTACCTCCATAGCCACTCGAAAACAGAAAATGCTGGAAAAATTCAGCAGGTCTAGCAGCATCTGTGGAGAGTGAAACAGTTAACATTTCGAGGCCATATGACCCTTCTTCAGAGCTGAAGAGAAGTGGAAATGTGATGAAATTTTTACTGTACAAGAGGGGTGGGGCAGGTGGTGCTGGATAGAAGGCCAGCGATAGGTGGGGACAAAGGAGAGATTGACAAAGATGTCATGAACTAAAGGACAAAGGGAGTGTTAATAGTAGTGCTTAGTGCTAAAAAAGATGCTGATAGTGGCATAAAGGTAAGAAAGCAGAATGTGATAATAGAAGAACAAGGGTAGCATTGTGTGAAAGAACAACATGGAATAAGTAGCCCTGTAAGGGATGGGGTGGGGGGAGGTGGCAGTGGCAGGGAAAAAAAAGGATAGAAAATGGGAAAGAATGGGGGGGATATAAAAGGGGATAAAACCATGGATAGATGAGTACAAATAAAAATAAACATGGATAAAAATACAAATGAATGTTGAAAGAAGGGGATAAAAAAAGGGTTGAGGATGGAGGAGAGAGTTCATAGTCTGAAGTTGTTGAACTCAAAGTTAAGTCCAGAAGGTTGTAAAGTGCCTAATTGGAAGATGAGGTGCTGTTCCTCCAGTTTGCGTTGAGCATCACTGGAACATTGCAGCAGGCCAAGGATGGACATATGGGCATGAGAGCAGGGTGGTGTGTTGAAATGACAAGCGACAGGAAGGTCCGGGTCATACTTGCGGACAGACTGGAGGTGTTTCACAAAGCAGTCACCCAGTCTGCGTTTGGTCTCTCCAATGTAGAGGAGACCATATTGGGAGCATTGGGTGCTGTGGACTAAATTGAAGGAGGTGCAAGTGAAGTGCTGCTTCACCTGAAAGGAGTGTTTGGGCCCTTGAACGGT
Organism: Carcharodon carcharias; assembly: GCF_017639515.1. NCBI lineage: Eukaryota > Metazoa > Chordata > Chondrichthyes > Lamniformes > Lamnidae > Carcharodon > Carcharodon carcharias. The sequence continues at coordinate 82,572,669 of NC_054476.1, forward strand.
AAGGAGGGAGGAGGTAAAGGGGCAGGTGTTGCTCCTTCTGCAATTGCATGAGAAAGTGCTGTGGGAAGCAGATGAGGTGTTGCAGAACATGGAGGAGTGGGCCACAGTGTCCCGGAGGGAATGGTCACTATTGAATGCTGACGTTGGGGGGGAGGGGGTTTGGTGAGGGGAAGATGTTTTTGATGGTGGCATTATGCTGGAGTTGGCAGAAATAGTGGAGGATGATCCTTTGAATGCTGAGGCTGGTGGGTTGAAAAGTGAGGACAAAGGGGACCCTATCATGGTTCTGAGAGGGAGGGGAAGGTGTTGAGGGCAGAGGCATGGGAGATGGATCAGACACAGCTGAGAGCCCTGTCAACCACAGTTGGTTAGTGGGGGTGGTGGTGGGGGGGGGGGGGCGGGGGGGTGTGCGGAGGATGGGGGATCTCCGTTAAGGAAGAAGGAAGACATATCAGATGTGTCCTTTTGGAAGGTGGCATCATTGGAACAAATGCAACAGAGGCGAAGGAACTGAGTGAATGGGATGGAGCCCTTACAGGAACCAGGGTGTGAGGAGCTGCAGTTGAGGTAACTGTTGGGAGTCGGTATAACAATATAAATTTCATCACATTTCCACTTCCCTTCCGCTCTGAATAAGGGTCATTGGACTCAAAACGTTAACTCTGTTTCTCTCTCCACAGATGCTGCTGGACCTGTTGAGTTTTTCCAGCATTTTCTGTTTTTGTTTTGGATTTCCAGCATCCGCAGGTTTTTGTTTTTAAACCTAGTGACCAACCACTGATGTGCAGGTAACTGGGGGCCCTACAATTGTTGATTAGCACTATTAAGTGGCAGGAATCAATGTTTGGGTCTATTTTCTTCCCATGATAAAAATATTCTGTTTTCTGCAGCGGACACCAGTTTCAGTTTGTGTGGTCTTGCTCCGCATTCCGGCTATGTGACATTTGAGATTGACAGGAATCTCTGCTGCAGGGCACAGTCCGAGATACGCTTTTGTAGAACTCAACTCCACTGGGAAAACCTGAAGATGTTCGTAGTTCAATGTCCTTAGCTAGAATATTTGTAAAAATGTTTTGAAAACTATTAACGCACTTCCCAAATCACCACTGGGAACAGCACATTTTCTAGCTTGCCTCCCCCGATCTCATGTGCTGGAACCTGGAATCAGTGGTAGCACTGGTCCAATCCAGAGCATAGCCTTACATATTTCAACACTGCTGATGTGACCTGCCCAAGAGAGATTGCCAATTTTGTGCACCCACTAGGATGAAAATTTCTTCATTTACTTATTTTTTCGTGCAAGTTTCTTATCCTGTTTTACTCCTTGCCGGGGCACAGTACTAGCCTTGTTATTACCTCACCCAAGTGCCCACTATTATAAGTTAGCAGGCTATTCAACCTCGGGGAGCATCAAGGCTACACTTGAATTTGTCTTTGGGCAGCATCTAATTACATGTGTTTTCTAGCAGGATTCACTGGATAGTGATCAGAAATGAGAGGCCTGGTCAATTCTAACAAAGCCGAGCCCACCTTAGCACCCTTACTGGCACTTGGCAGTAATCAGCTAACACAGGGCAAACTGGTCCGAATGATTCGGTGGAAAAACTCTTTGCTATCTGGAGTTTGGGATGGATTCAAATTCCAATGCACTGAGTAAGGGTTGGTTCCCCTGAGTGAGAGGGATTTTACATTACTATTGGAATTCAAACATTTTTGTGATAATTGTGAGCAGTTTTAAATTTTTTTAATTCATTTTACGAGATGTGGGCATCGCTGGCTAGGCCAGCATTTATTGCCCATCCCTAATTTCCCTTGAGAAGATGGTGGTGAGCTGCTTTCTTGAACTGCTGCAGTCCATGTGGTGTAGGTACACCTACAGTGCTGTTAGAAAGGGAATTCCAGGATTTTGACCCAGCAACAGTGAAGGAACGGTGATATATTTCCAAGTCAGAATGGTGAGTGACTTGGAGGGGAACTTCCAGGTGGCGGTATTCCCATATATCTCCTGCTCTTGTCCTTCTAGATGATAGTGGTCGTGGGTTTGGAAGGTGCTGTCTAAGGAGCCTTGGAGAATTCCTGCAATGCATCTTGTAGATGGTACATACTGCTGCTACTGTGCATCGATGGTGGAGGGAGTGAATGCTTGTAGAAAGGGTGCCAATCAAATGGGCCACTTTGTCTTGGATGGTGTCAAGCTTCTTGAGTGTTGCTAATGAACCAATTTTCATAATGATTAAAGGAAGGAATATTAAGTGGAGCCACCCCCTCTGCCTACACCCACCCTTATTAAATCACATGAGGCCCTATTTGTAACCATGACTGTTTTGTGCCTATTGATGCACCAAACTGCAATTGCAATTTTCTTTTGCAGCAGACCATATTTCTCACCCTTTTCAAAGGGATCTATTTGTATCCTGATTACTTATTTCAACATAGACCCAAACAACAGATTGAATCCTAACTCAGGAGCTATTCTCAGCACAATGGAATCCATTAAGGAGGGTGGATTCTAGTTTCCATGATGGTATTCTGATAAACACATTGCCAATTTGCAGAGGAATAATATACTCCAGTCAGTCAACTTGAATTCAAGATTTTAATAAATAAATTGCCCCATTTTAAACACTATCCTGTGGCTTGTTTTATGGGTGCTATGTGGTCAATCTGATAAAAGTCTGATCAAATAACTTTATACCTGCATCATGAATTTATATTTAAATGTCACTCTCAGAAGAGTTCTTTGAAACATTAATGATTGAGTAAGAATTGAATATTGCAAGTCTTTGAAAAGAATACATTTCCTTTATTCTCCAGTAATGTTTCTCCTGTGCTGTGTTTTACTCTTCATTGGGTTACAGTTCCATAGCCATCCTCTGTTATCTCATCAAAATGACCATTCTTCATATTATCCTGGGCCAGATTTTCCACTTTGTGGATTTGATGTGGATTTTCACCAGTGTTGTTTGTGTGCCTTCAAATTGTGCACATATGGTCTGGCCTACGTTAGGGAGTCCAGCCAGGATGCGGGCAGGGATTGGTAGTGCCAGGCCTCGGTGACTACCTGTGAAGTGTAGTCTCCAAAAGACCAGTTAAAAGGTTAAAACAATTTTGTTAACTCCTCCCCGCCATTCTCGGTTCCATGGTCGACTGGTCAGGCTTTTTGCTGTAGAAAATAAAATCAGAACCGTCCCTCTGTTGCCGTAGCAACTCCAGGTACCAGAGTAAAACACCGAGTACACGTAGGATGTGTAGAATTGAGCACGGAAATGCAACACACCCCTGGCCCATTTTCAGCTGACACTCATCCCAGTTACATTAGGAAATTGGTGAAGGTGCAGATAACATTCCATCCCATTAATTCTCAGCTAGCTATTCAGTCCCATAGTCCAGCCCAGACCTCTCCACTAAAACGCACATACTTCCACTTCCGACAGTCATCTGGATAGCTCAGCCACTCACTGCCTTAACCAGCCAAGCCATTGAGAAGCTTGATTATCCCATATTCTATACAATCAGAGATGGTGGAAAATAGTTTGGAATATTAGAATTCTAAATAATTAGAGTGAATATGAAGAGGTTTGGCCCTTTGGAATTCTACACAATGGAAGTGAATAGAAAAGAGATTGAAATTCTATGCAATGAAAGTGGTTGAGAGGCATTTGGAACATTGGGAAATTATGTGAATATGTAAACATACAAAAACATTGGTCAGAAAAATACCAGATGGTTCATCTAGCCCAGCCCATGCAGTTATATTGCTTTATGCATGATGTTGAGAGATTCCCTATCCCTGAAGTTCCTTCATTACATTATTCTTTATTCTCCACATTGTTCAAAGAATATACAGCCAAGTGAGAGCCCAAACCAACACAATACAATACAAATTAAATTATTTTACAAATATATAAAAGATGATTTTCATTGCAGAAATTTTATGTATTTATAAGGAATCTTCTTAATTAAAAGATCATTAACATTTGCATTTGTCACAAGATAATGGAATCTTTCACAATAGTGAAATTCCATTGTTTGCCATTTCCAAAACATAAAAATTCAACCATTGGATTTTTAGCCTTAAATTACTAGGATGATCTCTCTGTTCCCAATGTACAGTTATGTGAGACCTTTAGAGACTGAATTAAGTGGCCCAACAGCAATTGTTGCAGTTCTGCATTGGATATTCAGTAGATACGTGAGATGGGAAATCACCAAGAGCAAGAATTGCATTTTGTCGTCGACGCCATATGTTACCCTGTCCACCTGACAGAAGGAAGAGGCTCAATGGTTTCTCCATTCTGGCCTCTTGGGCATCTTAACTTCCTTCACCCCATCACTCATGGCTGTACCTTCAACTAACTCGGCTCCGAGCTCTGCAATTTATTTCCGAAACCTTCCTACCTCTCTACTCACAAGGCACTCCTTAAAATCTACCACTTTGACAAGCTTTTGGTCACCTGTTCTAACATCTCCTTATGTGATTTGGGTTCAAATTTTGTTTGAGTATGCTATTGTGAAGCACCTTAGGGCATTTTACTACCTTAAATGCGGTATTTAGATAAAAATTGTTATTGTTACATGGTGTTAACATAAATGAAATGATAGACTTTCTTGCCTGATGATAAAATTGTTGCTTTAGTTTTTAATTTGCCCATTACTTCTTCCTACATGGCCGGGTACATGGTTGTTCTGTACAACATGTGCCCAGCATTGAGCACTGCCCTGTGAACATTGCTTTTTTTGGATTTCTATTAACTGGGATTTTGAGGCTTTTGGCAATTTCTGAGAAACAAGATGCTGGGTGGCAGATGATGGACAAATGGAAAGGGTTAGTGACCATTTTTCTCACTGTTTGATTTTTCCAAACATATAAATAACAATGACCATTTTGCCATCTCTTTGATGAGATAGAAATTATTTCTTCAGTGTTCTCCAATGGTTCATATTATTGGTCATAATTCTTCCAACCACAAGCATTCTTTCCAAATTTATAGACCAACCTGCGGCCGTCCACTCTCTCCAGGATCTCCCGTTTATAATAATATCTGTGCCATACAAAAAGGACCATATCAATGAGTGCAGTTGTCTTAATGTCATATACACTGGATGTGGAATTGCAGAGGGATCTAACTTGAATTACTTCTTAAGCTTGCATGAATGATCATTCATTTTAACAGGCTTCAAGGAGCTAGATGGAATCGCACTGATCAAAGTTTAACAAATCACAAAATAAAACCTCCAAATACATATATGCAGGCCCATGCTGTGCACGTTTGGATGTAGGGGAGGTGTATTTGAGGTTCACTTTGTCATACAGTTCACTTCTTTCCATTGAGACATGGACCCTTTCAGCATTAGGTAGACTTCAATTTCTTTGAATTTGACAGTGTACAAGTTCCCCCTGGGTTCTCCCAGCGTATATGCAGAAGAGGCAGCACAGGCATGATGGGCCGAATGGCCTCTTTCTGTGCTGTAGGATCCTATAAAACGGTGGAGGGATTTCTGTTACATAAAGATCAGTTCACATCTAGAATTCAGAAGTTATATTCTATCAGCAGGGGAGTTGGAGAGGTTAATTTTAGCCTTGAGCTTGTTGACAGAAGCTTCAGAAAGCACTGCCTTTACATGTGTAGTTTTCTTATTGCCTTGATGATAATTCAGTGCCAAGGTGTACTATGCTACGCTGTCCTTTGCACATCATAATATGTGCTTCCAATACAGTAGATTGTACAGCTCCACAACAATTTCCATAAATCCAGGGGAAGCAGAAATATCCCAGTGTGTTCTAATCAGTCCCAGGTCATATTATCATGGTCACTGACTGAAGTGGAGCTCACTCCCTCTACCTCTCCCACCCCCATAAAAGCTATTGGTGGGAAACGAGAGGGAAAGCCCAAGTGATAAGAATAGAAACTCATTGGCTTGTGATCTGATTGTGTAAATTAAAAGATAAAAGTCCATGCGTAATGACAACAATAGATGGTTAAAGCTGTAATTTGGTGGTATAAAGATGTATTATTAAGTATAGATTAAGGGCTGATCTAATTCAGGTGTTTAAGATTATTAAAAGATTTGATAGGGTAGATAGAGATAAACTAATTCATGTGGTGGGACAATCTAAAACAAGAGACCAAAACCAATGCTTCCTCTAAGCTGCACAAATGCTCGGTCGTGAAGGAACCTGAGTGTCCAGGCCACGCACAAGTTGGTCCCTTTAAATAAACACGGCCAAGATTTTACGGCATCTCTGGGTGGGAGGGGCCCTAAAATCCTGGCCCATGTATGTGCAACCATGGCAAAAAAATTTAAAGCGGCCATGCATTTAAAATTGCCTGCGCACTCTGAAAAACATTGCAGGGAACATTGGCTGAGACCTTAATATTAAAGCTAGGCTGTTCAGGGGTGATGTCAGGAAGCACTTCTTCACACAAAGTGTGGTGGAAATCTGTTGAGGTTGTGAGTCAATTGAAAACTTCAAAACTGAGATTGATAAGGTTTTTTGTTTGGCATGATTATTAAATGCTATGGAACGAATCTGGGTAGATAGAGTTAAGGTAAAGATCTGCCATGATATCCTTTGAACTATTAGTAGCCTACGAAACATTGATCCAGTCAGTTTACTACCTATACTTGTGCTTCATACATGTAGTAGGAGGGTCTGGTATATACAGGGTTAATGTGGGATTGAGTACAGTACTGCCCACACAGTGATATAAGAAGGCACATGACCCAGAGCCAGGGTCAGTCGAGAGATGGACAGAGATGTATAAACACCTAGGATGGAATCAGCTCCAGACCTGTATCCTCTACTGTAAATATGTGCGTAGTTATAAGTTGTTAAGAAAGACTCGCTGTTAATATACTCAAGACTATGAAGCAAATTCATGGTGTCCAAAACAGATTCTTCATGGTGGCAGCATCAGGATCTAAACCCTCATCCTCACAAGAATGCTGAGAAATTAAGATAAATGACACCTTCAACGGATTCTGCACCGAAACTAACTCCCAGCTGAAGCTACAGATGCTCAGAGAACTCACCAGAGAGAGAAATAGAAAAGTTCCAGAGAAAGAGAGTTTGGAAGCAAACAAGAAAGGTAGAAATTTCACTCAAACAAGAAAGGGAGAACTTTCATTCAAACAAGAAAGGTAGAACTTTCACTCAAACAAGAAATGGTAGAACTTTCACTAAAACGGAAGATACAATTGAAGCAACTTGTTGCTAAACCCAATTCTAGACTCTGAGACACAACAGGTGGCTCCCGAGTCCAGCAAAAAAAAAATCATTAATAATTAATTTTGTCTACTCCAGGTACCTTGCAACCATCCAAGTTGAGAAACAGCAAGCCAGCCGTTCTTTTCCAAGAGTCCCGACTTATAACACAATACTGCTGAATGGATTAAGTCAGCAGCCAGCTCATCTACACTGCCACCGCGCTTCCTTCTTCAGGCAATTTTGAAAAGCACACCAAAAATTGGCAAGCGTGGGAAGATCCTTTGTTCAGCAGTAACCAGCGACACCATCTTGGAAGCCTGTAATCTCTTAAAGCTGTACCCATACTTGTTAAAATAATCAAAAATGGATCACAATTCCACACTTCCAGCTCCACTGGAATTCACCCTTGGCCCAGACCAGTGACAGAATTGGAGTCTTTGGAGGAAAAGATTTTTAAGATACAGCGTTGCTGTGGACTTCAGAAAAAAATCTGCAGGCCTGCAAGCTAGAGGCTGTCTTACCTTAGACAAGGCAATACCACCACTTAAACTGTCTGAGCAATGTGAGCAATATGGGACCGGTGGTCGGTCCAACCTACCGCACATGAGATTACCAAAGCATCTCCGGTGGAAGTGGCACCAGAGAAGGATCAACAGTCAGAGAAGCTTCTATCTCCAACTACGATGATGGTACAGTTGGTAGACACACTAACCACTGTGCACACACGGCACCTCCCAGCCAGCTGGAACAACAAGGGATGTTTGAACCTGGTAGCAGTTGAACACCATCAGTAGCAAAAAACAGAGGTGAACACGCTATTCAATCTTCTTCTCAACACAGAAACGCCCTTCCTCAGCCTCAGAGAACTTCCCAAGGGTCCAAATGGAAAAAGAAGAAAAAACGGCACCACCAAGCAGGTGAATACCATTTTCATCCACTCCACAAGAAACGATCAAGAGTAACAGTAAAGATGCACTGCCAAACCAGCCAGAACAGCCAATTGTGGTTTAACATCAAGCAATAGAAGAAATGGATGAAACCATACCCAAATGCCAGACCAACATCCAAACTAACAACAAGAACCAGACCAGCAGAACGCAAGACAACGAAGCAGGATTCATGGTGTCTGAAGCAGGATTCTTAAGTATGCGTACGAAGCATAAGGAACAAGTTAAATGAATTGCAAGAGCAAATTCAACTTGGAGAATATGACATGGAGACCTTTATGAAGATATAGCTGCTTGATGGTCAGGATGGGGGGGGTAAATATGACAGGTTTTAAGGTCTACAGAAAGACAGGGAAAATGGTAGATTGGGAGCAGTAGCCTTAGTGACAAAGAATGAAAATCACTTAAATAGTGAGAAAGGATATGACAAAAGATAAGCAATGAAGGGTTTATGGGTTGAATTAAGAAAAAGAAAAGTATTTAAGACTGTAGTGCGAGTTGTATATAGGCCTCTTGGTAACAGCTGTGAAGTGGTAGATTGTATAAATACAGAAATTAGTCAAGCAAAGGCATTGAGGTTTTAATGGGGGATTTTAGTTTTGTCAAGATTGGTATAAGCAGACTGCCTCATGTCAGGAAGATATGAATTTCTTGACTGTGTTCAGCAAAGTTTTTTGCAACTTTATGGGAAGAATTTTCACGCCGACGAGCGGGGATGGGGTTCGCTCGCCGACACACAAAATGACACATGGTGACGTCGGGCGGGTGCCCCGACATCACCGCGCGTCATTTAGATTTTGGCTGCGCTCCCGCCAAATTGTCAAAGACCTATTTAGGCCATTTAAAACCTAATTAACTCAATTAAATGAGCTGCCCGTCCAAGCTTAAGGTTGTCGTGCAGGCGAAGAGCCCAGGCGGCCTTCGCATTTTTCATGAAACCTCATCCACGGGAGGGATGAGGTTTCAAGAAATGTTTTAACATCTAATAAAAATTTATACTTTTATTCTTTGACATGTCCCAGCTCATGTGATAGTGTCACATGAGGGGACATGTTTTAAAAGTGTTAAAAACCTTTATTTAAAACTTTAGCACTGAAACTAATCCCTCTGAGGCACGGTCGTGCCTCGGGGAGACGCACGTGAAAGGGTGCAGGGAACCTCTCAGGGGAATTCCCCCCACCCCCCGCCTGTACAGGGAGCGCTCAGCACTTCCAGGCTAGCGTCAATGCTGGGTGGGCCTTAATTGGCCCGCCCACGTAAAATGGCAGCGCGGCCCCAATCGGGTTCGCGCCCGCTCCCCCTGCCCCCACACAACCCCCACAATAGGGGTAAATTTCTGGCCTATGTCCTAGAAACAACAGAGGGCTAGGCCATTTTAGATTTGGGAATGACTAATGAGTCAGATTTTGTAAACAGACTAACAGAGCGTGAATATTTATCAAATGGTGAACATAATATGTTCAACATGGTGCTTGAAAAGGAAAAACACAAAACTGCTGTCAAGATTCTAGATTTAGATAAGGCTGACTTCAATGCCACGAGACCGAGGGCAGATTTTTCTGTACCCATTGGCATTGGGCATCATGGCGGTCGTGAGCGGGCAATACGGTGGGAAGGCCAAAAATTAGTTTCAAGATGTCATGAAAGCAGTTTCCAATTGTTTGTCCTGCAATCGTCCAAATGTGATTGCACGCCAACGTGTTTCACAACAGCACATAAGTGACGTGCACCTTGCAAGTTGCACTTCGCTCAGGACTTCGAGCTTTGTTTGCCTACCTGGCTTTGGGCAGCTCTCATAGCCCCAGGCTTCACAGACAGCACCGCATCACTTTTAGGGGGGCTCATGGGCAGATCTCTGCTTATGAGACCAACCATAAGGCAGGGTTGGCTTTTCAATGGCTGCAGGGCTAGGGCTTAGTTGGGGAAGAAGGTGAAGTGGCCTCTGGCAAGGGAAGAGGCTTCAGGGCTAGGGCTGTATTGGGGAAGGGGGTATCCCAGAGTGTGGGTGGGGACATATGTTGACCTGTGCAACTGGTATCATGAGGGTAAGGCCTGAGGAGGCAGTCTCCAGAGGAGATGAACCCAAATGGTAATGTGAGAGAGTGAGTGGTGCTGTCCCTTGAGCTGGCAGTGAGTGAGACACCAGTGAATGTGTGATGGGCTTGTGAGTGTGTGAGTTTAGAGTGACGAGATGGTTGCCTTACCCTGGCGGCATGGATAAGACCTGCACTGGTTGGTGAACCTCTTCTGTGCAGCATTGGCACTGACCACCACTGCCACCGCCTTTCAGCAGGAGTTGTGACACTGATGGGCCCCCTGCGGCCAGAGTGGGGGTAGAGGACATCGTGGCGGGCTCCAGCAGTGTCCAGAAGGTGTCCCAGCACGTCCCACTGAATTGGGGGGCTGCAGTCTTTTTGCCTTCGGGGTCATGTTGTCTGTGCAGCTGTCCTGGGCTGGAAGCAAGCTGTCCTGGGAAGCAGCAAGGTGATGGCATGGCGGGTGAATTGGAGGCTACCCACCTGAGAAATGGTATGTTTCCCAGGAATGTATGATTAATGTATTGGGTCGATAAGGCGCGAAAACCAGCTATTGCGGCCAACGCGTAAAACATCCTTTTTCCTGCCCACGACGGCACTTAGTGCAAATCTGGGACGATTCTGCCCAGAGACTATCCACAATAAACTGAGCAAAACTGTTCATGAGTAAAAGCTACACAAGAGGTAAGTGCTCTTGGAACTGAAGACATAGCATTGACCTGGTTAGGAAATATTTCGAGTGACAAGAGGTAAAGAGAGATAAAGGACAAGTACTCTAATTGGCTTTCCCCCACAAGAGGAAGCACTCTCTCTATATCCACTCTATTAAAACCTTTCCTAATTTTAAATTCCTCTATCAGGTCACCCCTCAGCCTTAAAAGACCCAGGCTGTTAATCTTTTTTGGACATGTACACCCTTGCATTTCTGGTATCATCCTAATAATTCTTTTCTGCACTCTCTCCAAGGTTCGATATACTTTTTCATGATATGGCAACCAAGACTGCACACAGAGCTGTAAGTGTGGTCTAATCAAGGTTTGATACAGGTTTTACATAACTTCTCTTTCGAAATAAAGCCTGGTGCTTGGTTTCTTTTTTTAAGACGTTGCTGACCTGTGGCACAACTTTTAATGATTGACAGTTTTGTACTCTGAGATCCCTTTGTTCCTCTAATCTGCCTAGACTTGGACCTTCCAAATAGTTAGTGACCTACCCTTCCCACCTAAAGATGCTACCTCACATTTATCTGTGTAGAATTTCATTGGCCAATTTTTTGCTGATTTGGATAGGGGTGGGGGTTTCATTTGCATCCTTTTTTTTAGGAATTACATTGTGGATCCAGAACTTTTAACTTTGTTTTGAACATGTCATGCAGGTACAGTAAATAAAATATTCTAATCTTATAACTAGCGAATGATCACCAACCTAATCTGCTTCCGAGCCTTTTGTCAGCTTTGCATATTTCACAACCAATTTGTAACGTTGAGGCAATGTGTTTTATAAATTATGAATCAGATTGTAAAACGTTTACCATGTATTAAAGCATCACATGAAGGGTTCAGATCTTCTGGTCTCCGGATTGTCAGAGATCAGACATGCTAGCCCAGAAGTCCCAATGCGCTGACTGATATGGGAATTTCCCAGGAAGTTTCAACTTCTGATAGGCAATTCCGCTGTTCACCAGGACCCTCCATGAATGTCTCCGACTCTGACTTATAGTCAGAGACTTCGGACAATTCTGTGGGACTTACCTGAATAGTTACCCAGGAAATAGCAGACAGAAAATAGTCTAACTCCTGACGTTAGAGGCAGTTCAGAGGAGCTTTATTAGATTGATACCTGGAATGAGTGGGTTGTCTTATGAGGAAAGGTTGGACAGACTGGACTTGTTTCCACTGGAGTTTAGAAGAGTGAGGGGTGATTTGATTGAAGTGTACAAGATCCTGAATGGTCTTGAAGAGGCAGAAGGTGGAAAGGATGTTTCCTCTCGTGGGAGAGTCCAGAACTAGGGGACACTGTTTAAAATTAGGAGTTGCCCTTTGAGGACAGGGATGAAGAGAATTTTTTTCTCTCAGAGGGTTGTGTGACTTTGGAATTCTCTGCCTCAGAAGGTGGTGGAGGCGGGGTTATTGAATATTTCTAAGGAAAAGGTAGATAGATTCTTGTTGGGCGAGGGGATCAAAGGTTATTGGAGTTAGATAGGAATGTGGAATTCGAAACACAAGCAGATCAGCTGTGATCTTATTGAATGGCAGACCAGGCTTGAGGGGCCGAATGGTCTACCCCAAGTTCCTATTTCTTATGTTTCTTATGTTAACTGCTCCTCCTGACCATCATACTACCTTCTGAACCCCTGACTACCCACCCCAACCACTGACTACCCCTCGGCCAGACTTGACTACTCCCAGACCTAGCTACCCCACCGAACTGACTACCCTCAACTTAATTACCACTTCACCTCCTGCCACCTCATCCTAACTACCACCTCACCCACCTGCAACCCCACGCACCTACCTACTTAGCTGCGCTCTGCATTTCTGAAGATGCCAGGCTCGGATGAGCAGCAAGAAATGTGGAGCAGCATTGAGGCATGGAAAAGTTCGCATGGAGCCGTAATCTGCTGACGATTTCCACTTTGCAGAACATCCAGGCCATAGTGTTAAACCAAGATGTCATAGCTCAGTCTTAATCTCATACAGTACATGGTAACTGAGTTAATACTGGCAACTGCTGTGTATACTTTGTGAAATCTTCCCATTCCTAAAGCTGCCACCCTCTCATTCCCCTTCACTCCTATCACGGCTGTGGGGACAATGTGAAATCTTCTCATTCATAAACCTGACCAATGCCAAATCTGATCTGGAGGGAGTATTCTTGGTTGGATTTCACTACGCAGCCTAAAATTATTACACAGGTTGATGTTTGATGTGGGGGTAAGAGTTCTCGGAGCAGTGCTAATCCTGAGCATGTAGCACTTTCACTGACATTACAACATACGTCACTCAGACCTACATTCTTGCTGAAGGGAGAAGATGGGGTGTGATTTCTAATCTGTGGTGAATGTGCTAGTGTCCTGAGCATTGCATTCTTGTTGGTGGCATTGGGGATATAAGCCCACATTGAATATCAGGGTTGGGGAGGATTGGGAGTGAGGGCTTTTATCTCTAAAATGCATAAATGAATGAGACAAACTGATTACAGCGGATTCCTACCTCATGGCACGGCTCAGCTTCTCGTAGGTCATCCTGTTGTTGTTTTTTTTCTTCCCCCAGAGTTGAGCCACAGCTTCTGACTTGAGGAAACGGAAAACCCCTTCTGATCTGTCCTCCCACTTTAGCAGTCCAGGGTTCTTGTCTGAATCCAGGAGGATGTCCCGAATAAACTCCCACAGGTGCGTCCCTCGAGGTGCTGAATAGAAAAGTACACAGAATAACTGAAAGAAGGAAAGACCTGCATTTATATAGCAGCTTTCACAACCCCAGATCATTCAGAAAGCTTTTTAAAGTATAGTCACTGCAGCCAATATACGCTTGCAAGCTCCCACAAGTAGCAATGTGAAAATGAACAGATAATCTGTTTTTATGATTTTTACTGAAGGATAAATATTGGCCAGGATATCAGGGATAGTTCCCCTGCTCTTCAAAATAGTGCCATAGGATCTTTTAAGCCATCTGAGGAGGCAGACGGGAGTCTTGGCTTAACATCTCATCTCAAGGAAATGATAAATGTTGAGTCATCATATGTGACTGTAAGTAGTGGTTCAATTTAGGTTGCTAGAACATAAAAAAGGAGTTAGATGCATTTCCATTATTAAGCCTATGTTGTGGATGACCTGTTAAACACAAAATTATAACTAGTCAAAGGAAGGTCCACAAGACACTTGGAAGAAAGATTAGCTTGTGATTTAGAATCCTGAATGGACTGAAGCCTAGGCAACGATCAATGATTCCTCTAAGCTGCTGGTGTAGCTGTGCATCAATCTGGAAGATTCGGCCCCTTTAAGTTACCGTGTGTGTGGCTGCACAAAAGGTTTGAAGGACCTGTGCGCTTCAATGACATAACAAAAAAATTAGAAGGGATGTTGGCCATGATGTTATATCTGCAGCTTGCATAGTCCCTCTTTGTCTTATTACCACTTGAGAAGGAGTGCACTCACTCTCCTCTATTCAACTTCCTTGGTTGGTCACAACAAAGGTTTAAGTTTCTACTTCACAGGGATATGCCTTTTCCAAATCAGAATGTATTTAACTATTTAAGCTGTGAGCAATAAGGAGCCAATCAAATAAGATTTTCCTAAGTCAAAGAAAGAGCAAATTTTTTAACCACTAAACCTGAGGAAATTAATAAAAATACTTCAGGCATTCAGTCCTCATACAGCTATTAAGGCCCATACATAGACACACACACACACACACACACACACATATCAGAAATAAGGGCAGTTAGAGTCCAGTAAAAAAAGGCTAAAGAATTTATGACTAAGTGTCCTTTGATTGTCCTTGAGGTGTAGATTGTAAACGTTACAGCTGATTTAGGCTAGCTGGTTTCTTGGTTGCGGTCAGGTGTAGAAGATGTTGCAATTATTATGAGATCTCAGTTCACTGGTAGAATTCTGATAGAGTTGGCTTCACGAACTGGGCAACACTCTTATTCGAAAAGAGAGAGAGGGAGAGAGAGCAGCCCTCAGATTGTTGTCTCTGCTGAAGACTTTCTTGACACTGCCTGTGTCACATGCAATCTCTCTCTAGTGACTGGCAGCCTTGCCTTGAAATACTTCACCCATTTGTATTTTCAAGAGGTTTTGGGTGGGTTTGTCTGTGGTAGCCATTGTTTCAATACCTAATAATTTGTGTTTTTAATGTCTCTTCCTTAGACAGTTACGAGTTTCGATGGGTGTCTGGGTAATAGGAAATGTCTCTCTCTTCACACTGCCTTGAGGGTGATTTGTTGATTTCTCACCTTCAATTTGGAAGGTGGCATTGCATTTTTAGGCAGATTGCTCTGTTTCATTTCCAATTGCAAAATTTCCAGTCAGTTGAAAATTGAAAAAACATATTTTCAAAAATAAAGGGGAATAGCCTCGTAACACCTCCTCATCACAAAGAAATGAAATGAGATTCACTCTCCCTTTTGTGTTGGACAGGGGCCCCATACAGTCCACTAACAGCTTGCTGAATGGTTTCCCAAAAGCCAGCATGGGAGTTATATGTGGAGGTTTTATTGCAGTTTGAGGTTTTCCTACAACCTGGCAGGTGTGTCAGGTTCTGCAAAACCTTAATGCATCCCTGCAGAGAGGTGACCAGTAAAAATGCTGGCTGATGTGGGCTTGGGTTTTCATATACCGACATGCCCAGTCATCAGGATTGTACTGCTAGCCTTAATATTTCCCCATGGTATCTCGGCAGCACCACTGCCTGGATCCTCTTTTCAATTGCAGGGCTATAAAGGGTATCCACTTCCTCATCAGCAAGTCATTTTTAATGCAGTAGCATTCAGAGATTGCTTCTTCCTCAGCTTCCGTTTGGGCTGCCTGAATTAACTTTTTAAAAAAGGGTCAGCTTGCGGAGCCTCAACCAAAGAAGACTTACTTATTACCTCCGTAGGATCCTCTAGACTCCCAAAAGAGGCCTCGGATAACCAGACAGTAGGATCATCTGTCTGCTGTACTACTTCATCCTTCTCTGATGGAATTTGTCTAACCATAGACTGGGTTACCACACAGTCAGGGAAAATGCCAGGCACTTTCTCCTCATCTCTTCTGTCTCCCTGATCTTGGTCAGCTTCTCTGAGACCACTGGGGCTGCTATCACTTTTGATCCTGCCAGGTCATTGCTGGAGAGCAGGTCGACCCCATCAACAGGCAAACTGGGGATGACTCCCATTGTCACCAGTCCTGATGCAAGGTTGCACTCTAGGTGCACTCGGTATAAGGGGGTGGACATGTACCCTCCTTCAATACCCTTTACCTTTGCACTTACTGCACTCGTTAGTGGAAAGGTCTTTGCCCAGCAGTAGAGTTTGGTTGGTCCCTGTATCTCTCAGTATCACCTATAGGCTTACTTAGCTCGCTTTGGGGAAATGTGGCCACTCTTCCTGCTGATACAAAATCCTTGTAACTCTCAGGGATTTTTAAAAAACTCAAATGCACTCATAGCAAGGTATCTACATGGAGTTGCTCCGCACTCAGAGTCATAACCTGGTCTCCTATGCTTTCTGTCTGAATCCCATTTTCTGCGTGGGGTTTGGGTGCTCTAACAAATCCCACAGGCTTTTCTTGTAATCTCCAGCAATCAGCACAGAGGTGTCCTGTATTGCAGCAGTGAAAACACATGGGCCTCTTGTCCTCACTCCTCTTCTCAGCACCATCCTTTCTGGCCTGAGGAGGGCCCCTGTTTTTCCAGCTGTCCCTTATCTCCCATGGATGCTCGGTTTCCTATCACTCTCCCTTCTAGCCTTCTCAGTTGCTTTGGGGTGGCTAGGAAGGGTTTGTTTTGGGATGAGGATTAGTGGAAAAGCTCATAATCATCAGCCAGGGTTGCTGCCTGTCTGGCCCCTGTTACTCTCTGTTTCTCTATGTGAGTTCATATCAGGAAGGGTATTGAGGTTGTGAACTCCTCGAGGAGAATTATTTCATAAAGGTTTTCACAGGTGGCTTCAATTTTAAGCGCGGGTACCCATTGGTAAAAAGCAAGCAGCTTAAGCCATTCAAATTCCAAGTATGTCTGATCAGTGGGTACAAAATTTCTGGCAGTATGCCTCCGGCATTAGCTGGTATGCACTTAAAATAGTCCTTTTTGCTGCCTTATAGCTTGGTGCACTTTCCTCAGGTAAGACTCAGGTAAACATCATGAGCTCTTCCTGTTAGCCTCCTCTGCAACAGCAGGGACCAGTGGTGCGCTGGCCACTTTAAATGCTGTGCTAACCTTTCGAAATGATGAAGAAGGCGTCCATCTCTTCTTAATCAAATTTAGGGATTAAATGGGCAAATTTGAATACCTCAGCCTTTAAACCTGAGCTAGGTGTGGTTTACTCACCAGGGGTGTTTTCAGTGGGCACAGTGGGATCCTTTGTTCTCAGCTTGGCTATTTTAATTTAAACTCAAAGATAAAAGCAAAATACTGCGAATGCTGGAAATCCAAAACAAAAGTAGCTGGAAAAACTCAGCAGGTCTGACAGCATCTGCAGAGAGGAACACAGTTGACATTTTGAGTCCGTATGACTCTTCATCAGAACAAAGGAAATAGAGAAATGAAGTGAAATATAAGCTGGTAGAGGGGGGTGGGTCAGGTAGAGATGGATAGAGGGCCAGTGATAGGTGGAAGCAAAGAAAAGATTGACAAAGATGTCATGGACAAAAGGACAAAGAGCTGTTGACACTGGTGATATTATCTAGGAATGTGCTAATGGGGACATTAAGGGTAGAAAGCAGGAGAAGCAAGTGGCAGATAGCCCTAGTGGGGGTGGGGTGGGGGGAAGGGATCGAAATAGGCTAAAAGGTGGAGCTAAAACAATAGATCAAAATAAATTTTAAAATAGGTGGGAAAAGAAAGATATATTTTTTAAAAATTATAAATTATTGGTAAAGGGGGGATCGGAAAAGGGGTGGGGATGGAGGAGGAACAGCACCTCATCTTCCGACTAGGCACTTTACAGCCTTCCAGATTTAATATTGAGTTCAACAATTTCAGATCATGAACTCTCTCCTCCATCCCCACATTCCTTAGATAATATCACCACCGTCAACACCCCTTATCCTTTTGTCTATGACATCTTTGGCAATCTCTTCTTTGCTTCCACTTATCACTGGCCCTCTATCCAGCTCTACCTGTCCCACCCCCCTCTACCAGCTTATATTTCACCTCATTTCTCTATTTCCTTAGTTCTGATGAAGAGTCATCTGGACTAGAATTGTCAACTGTATCCCTCTCCGCAGATGCTGTCAGACCTACTGAGTTTTACCAGCTATTTTTGTTTTAATTTAAACTCCCTTTCCTTTACTCTTTCCTGGAATTCTCTCTCCACCTTCCATTCCTGCCTCTCTTTTTCTATTCTTCCCTTTCCTCAAATTCCAGTTCCAATTTCTGCTGCTCCATTCTTAATTTCTCTGCTGCTAATTTATTGGTTTTAGTACCCTCAATTTCCACCCCTAGTTGTTTTAAAATTTCTGTTTTCCTGATTTTCGGGTGGAAATCCATTTCCAAGTGCTGAGCTATATGTTTTAATTATTTTAAGGACAATGCCCTTAACTTCTCTTCAGTTCTCTCAGGGTCATGAGGACTCGAAACGTCAACTCTTTTCTTCTCCGCCGATGCTGCCAGACCTGCTGAGTTTTTCCAGGTAATTCTGTTTTTGTTTTGGATTTCCAGCATCCGCAGTTTTTTTGTTTTTATATATATATATTTGGACACAGATGCTGATGGCCAGCCACACCTCAAAGGTGCTGGGAGCACACAAAGAGAATGACTGAACTGTGCAGCCAGCCTAGGACATTCTGGTAACAATGACAAGCCCTATCAAAGTGCAGGTATGACTGATGTGACCAGTGACAGTGAAGATGCACCATCAGTGTGCTGAGAAGGTTGCACAAAGCACAAGGAAAAGGCCCTGGACTGAGACACCTGCCTTTATCTTGTGCAGGAATCAAGGTTTCGCTTCAGACTGACATGAACACAGCTCATCATAACAATGAGCTATAGACAAGGAGACATTGTTGGGAGTTTATTTTCAATAGTGAACATTATGTACAAATGATTATCAACCATGCCCATGCAGCGAAACTACATTTTCTTAACCTTCCTTACCCTGTCACTATGTCTTGGTGCTCCCCCGACATCCACAGCAGAGGTGGAGGCAGACTGCTGACTGCTGCACCCTGTCATCCTCGGGGGGGCTGAGAGCTGGTGGGCCCTGGCCATCTTTCGGGATCCTGCTGTGTGGCAGTGACACCCTCCGCGGCCTGTGGAGCTGGAGCTGCTGGTATCACAGGAAGAGGGGATTCGGATGGGCCAGACACTCCCAGAGTCGCCTGGGTGGATGGCCCTGGGGGGTGCACCTGCTGATCCTCCTCCCTATGGGTGTCTGAGGGTCCCTGGCTGACTCCTTGAGGAGAAGGGGAAGCTGGAGTGAGATTGAGCTGCCCCGTACCACTCTTGCAGTGACACTGTTGGAGGCAAACTATGGCATCAATGATGGAGTTGAGCCCACGCAGCAGTGCAGGACTCATATCCTGGACCCAGGTCTCCTTGGCGGCCACCATCCTATCAGTGTTGACCTTGGTGCATTGGCATGCCAGCGCTAACACCTCAAACTGAAGGAAGACAGACCCCTCCCTCGTGCCTTGTAATCTGAGGAGTGCAGCAGACATCCCTTCCTGATGTTCCCTAGCTTGCCTTTGAAGCTTCAGCAACTGTGACATGACCGAGTCCAGAGGCTCGTCATCTTAGTCAGACTCAGCAGATTCATGGCCTCCAGCCATCCTCCAATTGCTGGACACCTGGGAAGTCCCTGCCTCTGCCTGCTGTGGATCAGACAGTGCAATGTGCTCACCAAATTATGACCCTGAGGTTACTCTAAAGCTAGGTCCCATCAAAGTGCATGTCTCTGCACTGGTAGAGGGCGTGGGTGAGCACTGTGATGGGACTTCAGGTAGGATGCCTTCAGATTCCTCTTCTGAGGGGCTTGAGCCGAGAACCTGGCTCGTGGACCAACTTGGCAGTTTCCCAGATGTGCCTGCGAAAACACGGGGAGATAATTAGTGCATGACAGTGGGAAGTTCATGGGAGTGTACGTATGAGAGCACAGCCATGAGGTTTAAAGCTGGACTATTCTCAAAGCAGAACCAGGATTAGGCGAACTGGAGAAAAGACTCTAAAAAGAACAAATAAAATAAAAGCAGCAAACTTCTGAGACCGTCTTATAGTCTTCTTACTGAAATCAGGCATGGGAGTGAGGGAGAGGGATATTGCAGGAGATTGACTGGGTGGCAAGAGGCCCACCAACACTGCAGACAGGGACATGTGAAAAGAGTTAACACAGGGAGTGAGTGGCAACGCTTTCGGACCCTTCTC
Organism: Carcharodon carcharias; assembly: GCF_017639515.1. Taxonomy (NCBI): domain Eukaryota; kingdom Metazoa; phylum Chordata; class Chondrichthyes; order Lamniformes; family Lamnidae; genus Carcharodon; species Carcharodon carcharias. The sequence continues at coordinate 82,592,929 of NC_054476.1, forward strand.
CAATGCAGGGAAAAGTTCGCTGACCTCACAAGGTCAGCAAAAATAAATGTGAGTTGAAATGTTAACTCTGGGCAGGATATTGAGGTCGGTGAGCAGAGGGGCGGGGCCCGTTCACCAACACGTAAAATGATGCGGGATGACGTTGGGTGGAACTCCCGACAGTGCCCCGCTTCATTTCAATTTTCAGGTTGGCAGGGGATCAGCTGAATCAGTTGTGTGCCCGCCGACCTGTCAGCGGCCTATTGAGGCCATTTAAAAACTAATTAGACTGGTTAATGGACCTACCTGTCCAATCTTAAGGTTGGTGGGCAGCCCAGGAGCCCTGGCGAGCTTCAGGAAAAGCATTAAACCTCATCCACGGGCAGGATGAGATTTCATGTAGGTTTTTAAAATTTAATAAAAGTTTACTTAAAAGTGATGGACATGTCCCAACTCATGTGACAGTGTCACATGACGGGAAATGTCAGGGAAATTTCATTTGAATGCATGTACCATTTTTAAATTTGGCACCGATCTTCCTGAGGCAGCACTTAGCCTCAGGGAGATGAGTACGCTCTCTCACGCACATGCACAAAAGAGCGCACTCCCAGCTCAGAGAACTCCCCCCTCTCACCCGCACAGGGAGTGAATAGCGCTTCCTGGCGGACATCTCGCTGGGTGGGCCTTAATTGGCCCGCTCACATAAAATGGCAGCACGCCCCCACACACACTCCTGAACCTCCCCTCCAACGGGGCAAAAATTCTTCCCTCTTTTTCTCTCTCCACAGATGCTGCCTGACCTGTTGAGTTTTTCTAGCACTTTCTATTTAATGTTTTAAAAAAATTCTAAACTGAAAGCAGTCTTGAGAGAAACTTTGAAATAAAGCTAACAACCCCAAAATCATAGTGCCACAATTTTTGTTGGTGATCAATCTAAGGTAACTTGAGAGTCTTTATATAAACACAAAAAAACAAAGGGCTACAATTCAAGCATCAGCCTTTCTTCAGCTGCTCCTCTAAATACACCTGCTATATGACAACATAAATTAGGCTAAATGTACTGAATTTAAGGATATGCAGAATGGATTAAATGAAGTAGAATGGGAGGACGCTCATGCAGAACATAAACCCTGGCATAGACCAATTAGACTGAACAGTTTATTTCTGTATTGTAATTCAATGTAATTGAGGCCAGACATCATCATCCTGGCAAAGTTCATCACTTGCATGGCTGCAATGTAGCTAGGGATGTTCGCTGATGCACAATGTTCAGCACCATTTGTGATTCCACATCTTACACTGGTACTTACTTCCAGAGGAATACAGAATAGATCATAAATATGGCATAAAATGAGTGGATCCCCTCTCTCCTCCCCAAATTCCCAACCCCTCCCAGATAGAGTTTCTGTACTACAAAAGGTGGAGAGAGGGGTAGAGATGCAGGGAGGGATTTCAAGAGGTTCTGAGTCCAGGCAGCTGAAAGCATGGAAGCCAATAATGGAGTGATGAACATTGGGATACTTAAGGGGCCAGAATTGGAGGTGTGCAGAGAACTTGTGGGGTTGTTTTCATTCTTTCATGAGATGTGAGAGTCACTGGCAAGGCCAACATTTGTTGCACATTTCTACCTCTTGAGAAGATGGTGATGAGGCACCTTCTACTGAAATCCATATGGTGCCACGGTGTGTCGGTAGTGGAGGAAGTGAATGATTGTGGATGGGATGTCAATCAAGTGGGCTGCTTTGTCCTGAATGGTGTCCAGCCTCTTGAATGTTGTTGGAGCTGCACTCATTCATGAAAGTGGAGATATTCCCTCACACTCATGACTTGTGCCTTGTCGATGGTGGACAGGCTTTAGGGAGTCAGGTGGTAAGCTACTCATTGCAGGATTCCTAGTCCCTGACCTGCTCTTGTAGCCATAGTATTTAGATGGCTAGTCCAGTTCAGTTTCTGATCAATGGCAATCTACAAGATGTTGATGGTGGTGAATTCAATGATGATAATGCCATTGAATGTCAAGGAGCGATGGTTAGATTCTCTCTTGTTGGAGATGGTCATTGTCTGGCACTTGTGTGGTGCAAATGTCACTAACTACTTATGAACCCAAGCCTGAATGTTATCCAGATCTTGCTGTGTGCAGGCACAGATTGCTTCAGTATCTGAGGAGTCACAAATGGTGCTGAACATTGTGCAACCATCAGCGAACATTCCCACTTCTGACCTTATGATGGAAGGAAAATTATTTATGAAGCAGCTGAAGATGGTTGGGCCTAGGATCCTACCCTGAGGAAGTCCTGCAGTGATGTCCTGGAACTGAAATGATTGACCTCCAACAATCGCATCATAGGTATGACTCCAATCAGCGGAGAGTTTTCCCCATGAATCCCATTGACTCCAGTTTCTCTAGGGCTCCTTGATGCCACACTCGGTCAAATGCTGTCTTGATGTCAAAGGCAGTCAGTCTTACCTCACCTCTGGAGTTCAGCTCTTTTGTTCATGTCCGAACCAAGGCTGTAATAAGGTCAGGAGCTGAGTGAACCTTACGGAACCCAAACTGGGCATCAGTGAGCAGGTTGTTCCTGAATGAGTAACTGTTGAAGGCACTGTCAATGACACCTTTCATAACTTTGCTGGTGATTGAGAGCAGACTGATGGGGTGGGTAATTGGCTGAATTGGATTTTGTAAGGAGATTCTTATACCTTAGATTTGACCAAATCTATGCTGTAACTTGACTGAGTTTAACGTGCAGCAAGCCTTGAAAGGCTGAAAGCTAGGTTGATGGACAACTTCTGTAAAATGGAAATGATGTGATTTCAAACTATTCCTACTAAACTAAATGCAGTTGCTTGAGTAAGCAACCATCATTGTCTGTGGCAAGCATCAAGCATAAGAACTGGACAATGGACAAGGCTACAATCGGAACATTTGCATCTCTAATAAGGAAACAGATTTTGAGAGTAACTCTGCCAACAAACCTTCAACTTCTTAACCCTTGCAGAAATAATGCAAGTCCACTGACTGCAGATAAGGAGAAGAGACACCAATGATTGGCCATAATCAACATGGCCTGAGGGGGCCACCCAAGCTCTGAGGCATAAAGATAGCAGTCCAAGGACTCACGAGGCTGCTGCAGTCAGTCACGTAACTTGATTGGTCACAAAGAAAGAAGAATGTACTATTCACTGCGAACAGACAACCACGTGGGTATGGATGCTCATCTTGCTTGCATGTCAAGACAGTTACCCTGATATCTTTGACCCCAGTTGCCTGTTCCATCATGGGTCTGAACTCTAAGTATTGTTAGACTGATGTAAAATTAAGTAGTTACGAGTCTTAGGGTGGAATAGTCCAGTCCCGTTGGCAGCGGGTGTCATGGCGGATTGAGCAGACAATATGGCGGGAAGCCAGAAATCAGTTTACGATCATCCACTCCACCTGTCATTGCAGGCCGCGTTTTCTTCTGCTGCACTTCAGGAATCTAACTTCAATACTTTAGCTTCCCATTATAAGCCCTGCTCACTGGAATTGCACCCCCCCCCACCCCCCCCAACCCCACCAACCACCCTCACACTGATCCTCCGGAGACCCCGGCATGATTACATGCTGATGTGTTTCACAACTGCTCATAAGTGATGTGCACCTGGCAAGCTGTACTTTGCTCGGGACTTTGAGGTTTAATTTGCTGACCTTGTTTTGGGCAGCACTCATGGTCACCAGGCTACGCAGGCAGCACCACATCACTTTTAGGGGGGCTCACAGGCAGATCTCTACTCACCAGACCAGCAATAAGGTGGGGGTGGCTTTTCAAGGGCTGCAGGGCTAGGTCTTGTTTGGGGAAGGGGGAGAAGTGGTCTCAGGCGAAGGAAGAAGCTGCAGGTCGAAGGCTGTACTGGGGAAGAGGGGTATCCCAGGGTTGTGTGGGGGGGGACACATGTTGATCTGTGCAAGTGGTGAGGGTGGAGGAGGCAGTCTCCAGAGAGATGAGGCCAGATGGAGATGTGAGGGTGTGTGTGAAAGAGTGAGTGGTGATGTCCCTTGAGCTGGCAGTGAGTGAGATGCCAGTGAATGTGTAATTGGTTTGTGAGTGTGTGAGTTTAGAGTGATGAGATGGTTGCCTGACCCTGGCAACACAGATGAGATCATTCATCCTCTTCCTGTACTGGATGGCCAACCTCTTCTGTGCAGCATTGGCACTGACCACTACATCCACCGCCTCTGAAGGCGGAATGGTGAGACTGATGGGCCTCCTGTGGGCAGAGCAGGGGTAGAGGACATCACGGCCTCCAAAAGGCATCCCAGTGACAGGTCACTGAACTCTTCTTGGCTTTCAGGGTCATGCCTACACTGAAGCTGTCCTGGGCTACAAACATTCAGATCTGTGTGCAGCTTCAGTTAGATATGGCACCTGACAAATTCTGGGACAAATTTGTCCTGCATTTTGTGGAAAAGACATATCTGGACAAATTCTACATTGTCAGGTAAATGCCAGTGTTGTAGCTGTACTGAAACAGCTTGGCTTGGGGCGCGGAAAGTTCTGGAGCACAGGTCTTTGGTACTAAAGTTGGGATGTTGTCAGGTCCTATGGCCTTGGCTGTATCTAGTACACTCAGTCATTTCTTGATATCATTCGGAGTTAACTGAATTGGCTGAATACTGGCATGTGTAAAGCTGGAGGAGGTTCTGGATTTAGAGAGGGGCAAGGTCATGGAGGGAGCTTCAGAGTAAGGATTAGAATTTTAAGAATCAGGCATTGCCAGACAGGGAGCCAATGTAGGTCAGTGAGCAGGACTTGGTGAAGGTTAGGAGACGAGGAGCAGAGTTTGGGATGAGCTCAGGTTTATGGAAGAAGTGTGGCTGGCCAAAGTGGGGTGGCACTGATGAACAGTTCATGGCCTCAGCCTCTTCATGAGCTCACATCAGCCACACTGACACACTTCCCCAGCTCAGCAGTCCCCGAGTGGCTTGGTGCCAGTATTAATGCTGAAGTCACTGCAAGGAGCTACACTGAAATTTGTCCCAGGAGAAAACACCCTCTTCCATTCTTCTTTCCATTGAGACCTGCCCAGTCTGCATCTGATGAACCCGTCCAACAACTGAACATCTTGCCATTGGATTGTTTCTACTCTCAGGATGGTTTCATTTTGACATTTACTTACTGTGTTTTTTCCCATTTGATCTCTGGGACTGGACGCACTTTTCCTTATCTTGAGAATCTAGAAGAACAATAGCAGCACAGTCATTGCTGGGGGTGGGTTTAATTACTTTTCAAATCGATAATGCAGCAACTCCTGCCTAATTATTGTGAATAAATGATGTGGAGTTGACCAACTGGGTTGGGGCAGCTGCTGCCCAGTAACACCCGTCTTCACTGACTTTTGAGCTTGAGGTTCCTCCTGCAGACAAGCCCCAGGCCTAATTTTAATGATGACACCATGTGTCTAACCTGCAAGAGAAACCTGGTGGGATGTAATGGAGTGGCCAGCAGGGACCAGGATAAGTGTGATTTGGGGATCAGGAAGAAAGCCTTGGGCCTCCTCATGTCTCCTCTCCCTCCCTGCACTGGCATCTGTTTGGGACCACTGCACCCCAAAGCCTACTCAGCCCTTGTAGAACTGAGTTTATTTTATTTTAATGCTGTTCAGACTTAGATGTCATATCCTTAAGTATATTGGTTAAAATTGTCTTCTATATGTAACATAACCACAAAAGCATGATGGATAGAGCTCAGTTGAATGTTGGCTAGTTTTTACATGTCATGACGTGTTAGATAGCATTGAAAAGGATGAATTCAGACCATATAAAGATCCTTTGTTGAAAAGTCGTTAGAATGTGGATCACCTCAAGGAGGCTGTTAGCCTTTTAACAGTAATGACTGTAAACATCTCTAGTCAAATAGCTGTGAAATGGGACAAGTGAATATTAATCTCGTTAAGTGGTCATAGTTGATGAATAAAGAGTAAGGAAGCAGGAATCTGGATTCCCCTGAATAACAATTACAACGACCTAAACCAGGCTCAAGCTACCGTCATGGAAGGACAGTTAGGTAATGACTGACCAATCGGGTGGACAGAAATGGGGTTTTATGGTACAGAGCCAAGCTGGAACAGTGTACAAAATAAGGATTTGTAAGGTACTAAGTGTGCATCATCATCAAGAAAAAGAAAAGACAGAAGATAAACTTCAGACTGGCATATTCCAAGGTCCAGGACTACATGCTGAGGGGCACACTAAAGCTTGGGGCAGCCGCTGCAAAAGTGCAATGGGGAAAGGTAGCGACCTAAGATCTTTTGACCATCGTAAAGGGAGGGGCTGAGCATGGTATAGACCCCTTGGACTGTATGACTTACATTGAATGTATGCAGTGAATATTACATGTGTTCCAATTGTATTGAAGCACCTGAGAGTGCAACATGATCTATGTAGACAACTGAAATACCATTGCGCTATTTGACTGTTATGACCATTTTGAAATGTCTGTAATTTTCATTGATTGAAGGGTGCAACATGATCTTTGTGGAAAACTGAAATATGATTGCACTTTTGGAAATGACCATTTTGAAATGTTTTGTAATGTTCTTTCAGATATTTTATGAATAAAGTATATTTTTGCAAAAAAAAATTTCAATCAAGAGACAAGGCACCCAGTTAACTGAGGGCTGAGGACCAGTGTTCCATCATGAACACGATTGCTGACCACTGTCACTTAGTATCATGACTTTGTGCTTATTGTGGAAAAATGAATAAAGTCTGTGGAGTTTGTGAAAACAGCCTTGTACCCATGTGGTTTTGTAGCTAGTCTGAGCTGGAAGTCCCTTTTTGATTAGCTCTCCAAATTTAGCCTGTAATTGCAATTGACCTAAGCCCCACAATTAAATTAAAGCAAAAGCCAGATCTTACACACTTACTTTATTCCGGGGTCCATTCCTTTTGGTGCCTGGCAATGGCTGGCTCCCCCCTCAATTCCTATGCTAGCCACATCATTCCTGATGACTTTGAACCAGATACTGATATCAATTATTTAACATTTAACCAGGCCTCACTTCTTTCATAACTGGAGATGCAGAAGAGATTTCACAAACAAATTAGCCTATTGATGTGGTATTACCTGGAGCATCCTCATGGTCAGGCTTGACTGCAATCTCTGTTCTTCCCAGCTCTCTACCATCAGTACCATCTAAAAAAAAAGTTTCCACAGGATTTCAGTATGTGCGCGCCAAGCCTTGCAGGATGAAGAACCAGAAAAAAAGCTATGCTCTCCAAATAATAAATAAGTTCATTGTTACTTTCAAATAAATACTCGTCTTCTTTCCATGCATTGTTGACAGTTGACAGATCTGAAAAAGAGCCAAAGAGGTGATTGATGAAGGAACAAACAGTACATATTGTGATCATGTGTCTTTTACGTCATATTTGCTTACAGTCTTTTATTATTGGGTAAAGTGAGGAAAGGTGATGTATTTTCAATATGTTCCTCAAATAGTCACAATACAACATTCACACATTACGTCAATCTTGAATCTTAAGCTGCGTTGCTTTGAACATGTTATATTGCACTGTATAACACATTGTGTTGTATCATGTGGTATGAAGTAACATTGCATTGTATTTTGTTGCATTGGGCCCCATTTTACGAGCCAAGTTGTTATCATTTTTAACACACATAAAGGAAGCAAATAGAATGTTGAACTAAATATGCAAAAAAAAATATCAAACTGCGCAGTGCTCTAGTCTAATTGCAACTTGAATATTTCATGCAGTTTGGACATTAAGCCACAAGTGAAATATTTCATGCCCAGGCTGATCCTTTATATCTGAGAGCTGAGTTATGAAGCACCACTGGAGAAAGATAAATTTTAGCTTTGAGAGGAACTCAGTAACAACATATAAGAACGTTAACTGGATAGTAAAAGTGAATCAAGAGTGCAAGTTCAAACCAGAAAAAGTCAAATTTATATTTGTTTTTCAAATAATCTTCATAGCAAAGAGTAAATTGTCCAATCTCGCCAAATTGTCCAATTATTGGGCTGCATTCGGAAAGAGCTGAGATTGGAGAATTGATGCGAGTTGTACCCGACACCCAATGCATTAAGTGCAGCTCTTTGCTAGGAGTGTAAGAACATTGATGGGAGATCAACACATAGGATTTACTTCTGGGAGGAGTAAAAGAGGCACAACCTGGTGTCATTTAAGAAATAACTGGATGTGGCGATGGGAGAGGGAGCTGTTGCTATAATGTCCTTCCTCATTTATGTCTACCTTGTGATTTTCTGACTTGCAGGATGAATGAATGAAATACTGTGAGGATTCATTCATCTAGTGAGCTGACTACGTAACCCAAGAGCAGCAAATAATTGTCACTTGTGTAACAAACAAATTGTTGCATTTTGTTTGGGGGTAGTTTTTGTTGGTGCTGCGGGGTATGCAGTGATACTTTTGTAGTATGTTGATGAGCAGTTTATTCATGGCATTCGGCTCAGAAGTTATTGCTGATGCAGTTGGAGAGGTTGAGAGAAGATGATGAGAGGGTCAGTGAATGTTGAAGGGTGCTCAGTGAGTGAGAGAATGAGTTCAGTGTGTGTGAGAGAGAGAGTGAGTGAGAGAGAGACAGCTCAGTAAGAGCTGAAGAACTGAAATAAGCACTGGGCAATCTTGCAGGTAATCTGCAATAAAATAAGATATTTGGAAATTGACCAACTACTGCTTGTGAAGGTAAAAAGCTCCAAGGCAGTAGGACCTCTAATATCCCACTCTCTGTCTTGTACTGCCAAGCCAATGTCCTAAACCAGGCTAATTTCATGAGCTTGAATGTTAGCTAACAGTCTTTTATGTGAAACCTATCAAGTATTTCCTGGAAGCTAATATGAACCACATCCAGAGACATTTCCTTGTCTCTGGATCAGTTACTTCCTCAAAAAATTATTTTAGCTTTGTTAGAGGTGACCTACCCTTTACAAATCCATGTTAGCTCTCTCTAATTAGCTCTAAATGTTCACTCTGTCCTTAATTATAGATTCCTGTAACTCCCCCAGAGCAGATGGCAGACTAAAATGTCTACAATTTCCTGGTTTTTCCCTCTTATTTTTCTTAAATAATGGAATTAAGTTTGCAATCTTCCAATCTAAAGGGACAATTCCTGACTAAAGAGAACATTGGAAGATTATGGCCAAAACATCTGCAATTTCCGCACCTACTTCCTTTAAATCCTTGGGCTGGAAACCATTAGGACCTGGGGATATGCCAGTCTATAGTGCCACTCATCCTGTTTTCTTGCTTACGTTATCTTCAGTGAGTTCGAGTTCTTGATTCATTAGTAATTTCCCTGGAATGAATTATATTATCCTCGTCTCCTACTTTGGATATGGACACAGTAATTATTTACCAAGTCTGCCATATTTTCATTTGCAATGTTCTCCAAACCCATTTGTTACAGGGCCCACATTACCTTAACTATCCTTTATCATTTAATTCTAAAAGATTTTGTGTTAATCTTGATATCCCTCACAAGTTTCTTTTTATATTTCCTTTTTGCAACTTGTAATGTCCCTTTTGTCTTCCATTGCCAGTCCCCTTTATATCCTAGTCCCCTGGATCTACACTATTCTTATACTCTTTTCCTTTCTTTTATGTTAACTCTCACCTCTTTTGTCATGGTTGTCTTATTTTGTAAGTAAAACTCTTACCCCAATGGTGTATATACTGTTCCTGTATTTTCTTTTTGATTGTATTATGATCAGTATTAGTTAATTGTTTCCCTACTGTTAAGATTAACTAAGTCTGGCTCTTTGCTTATTACTAAATTTTTGTGGATGTGGTGCCGACAAAGCAACCCGCTTGATTGGCACCACATCCACATTCACTCTCTCCATCACCGACTCACAGTAGTAGCAGTGTATACCATCTACGAGATGCACTACAGGAATTCACCAAGGCTCCTTAGACAGCACCTTCCAAACCCATGACCTCTACCATCTAGAAGGACAAGGGCAGCAGATAGATGGGAACACTGCCACCTGGAAGTTCCCCACCAAGTCACTCATCATCCTGACTTGGAAATATATCGCCGTTCCTTCACTGTTGCTGGGTCAAAATTCTGGAACTCTCTTCCTAACAGTACTCTGGGTGTACCTACACCATATGGACCGCAGCAGTTCAAGAAAGCAGCACACCACCGCCTTCTCAAGGGCAACTAGGTATGGGCAATAAATGCTGGCCCAGCCAGCGAAGTCCAAGTCCCGTGAATGAATTTTTAAAAATGATAAACCATCCCATCGTTTTGGTTGTAGAACATTTTGCTCCAGAAAATTTTCTTGAAAGCACTTAAAAAACTTACTACTTATCTGACTTGAGCTACTTTGTTCTTCCTAACCTATATGAACATTAATGTCTCCTATTAAAATAACATTGCCTTTTCTACAGCCATTCTAATCTATGAGTGAGTCTGTTGTTGCCGCATCATTGCTGCTATCAGAAGACCTGTGACAACTTGCATTACAATTTTTAAATCCTTTCTTGACAGGCTGGTGATGGTCAGTGTGTGGTACCAGTCAGAGAGCTCAGACAGGCTGGTGATGGTCAGTGTGTGGTACCAGTCAGAGAGCTCAGACAGGCTGGTGATGGTCAGTGTGTGGTATCAGTCGAAGAGGTGACCAGGTGTGTTTTTCGAAGAGGTGACCAGGTGTGTAGATGAGGGCAATGCATCTGACAAAGTCTACTTGGACTTCAGCAAGGCTTTTGATAAGGTCCCACATGGGAGACTGATAACAAAGGTGACAACCCATGGGATCCAAGGCAATTGGCAAATTGGATCCAGAATTGGCTGAGTGGCAGGAAGCAGAGGGTGATGGTCGAGGCGTGTTTTTGTGATTGGATGCCTGTGTCCAGTGGGGTTACACAGGGATCGGTGTTGGGTTCTTTGCTGTTTGTGGTATATATAAACAATTTAGACTTGAATATAGGAGGGTTGATCAGTAATTTCACAGATGACATGAGAATTGGTGGGGTGGTAAATAGTGAGGAGGATAGCCTTAGATTACAGGAGGATATAGATGGGCTGGTCAGATGGGCTGATCAATGGCAAATGGAATTTAATCCAGATAAGTGTGATGTGATGCACTTGGGCAGGACAAACAAGGCTTGGGAATGCACGATGAATGGTAGGACCCTGGGATGTACATGGTGTGCATGCCCACTGGTCCGTTAAGGTAGAGGGATAGGTAGATAAGGTGGTTAAGAAGGCATATGGGATACTTGCTTTTATTAGCTGAGGCATAGAATATTAGAGCAGGGAGGTTATGCTGGAACTGTATAAAATGCTGGTTAGGCCACAGCTAGAGTCTTGTGTGCAGTTCTGGAATCCGCTTTATAGGAAGGATGTGATTACACTAGAGAGTGCAGGGGAGAATTACCAGGACGTTGCCTGGGCTGGAGAGTTTTAGTTTTGAAAAGAGATTGGATAGACTGGGGTTATTTTCCCTGGAGCAGAGGAGATTGAGGAGGGACATGATTGTATTGTATAAAATTATGAGGGGCATAGATAGGGTAGACAGGAAGGAACTTTCCCCCTTGGTAGAGGGATCAATAGATTTAAGGTAAAGGGCAGGAGGTTTAGAGGGGATGTGAGGAAGAATGTTTTCACCCAGAGGGTGGTGGGACTCTGGAACCCACTGCCTGAAAGGGTGGTAGAGGCAGAAACCCTCATAGCATTTAAGGAGTATTTGGATGTGCACTTAGGATGCCATGGAATACAAGGCTATGGGCCTAGTGCTGGAAAATGGGATTAAAATAATTAGGTAATTGTTTGACTGGCACAGGCTCAAAGTGCCAAAGGGCCTTTTTCTATGCTGTAGACCTCAATGACTGTATGGCTAACCTGGCTGATGGTAAACAATAGGACAGTTTACACCTTTCCAGAAATCCTTCAATATCAATGTGTAACTATTGTCTAATCGTTCAATCGATAAACCAGAAAAGGCATGAGTCAGGATAGAGGAGGTTCACACAGTTTAAACGGAAGAGTAAACATTGTGTTTGTGATTTTTAAACAGTAAAAAGCAGTAGGTTAATTTTGGTGGGTTTTCTGAATAGATTGCTCAGACTTTTAAATTCAGACAGGGCTGGCTGTGTCTTGTAAATTGATGAGGTTGTATTTGAATAGTTGGAAAAGTTGACAATGGTGAGTTCTATTTAGATTTGGCATGTTTGGATTGGCAGGATAGTATGTGTATTGGAAAATTTCTGTTTCAATTAAGATGCTTGTATTAAGGTTGGGAGATTGCTATGTTTAGTTTGGGGATATGTTGGTCATTGGATTGAGGAGGTTATTGCACGTAGATAAGGGGAGTTTGTTTGTTTGGTAAAGTGGATCCACTTTCATGTAATAACTTGTACTGAAGAGAATATTGTTCCAAAACTAGGGAGGTTGTGTGGTATTGGTTATATAGATTAGTGTGTGTGGATTGGGGAGGTTGCTGTGTGGATTGGGGAGAATGCTGTGTGTGTCGATTGGGGAGCTTGCTTTGTCTGTGGATTGGGGTGGTTGCTGTGTGTGTGGATTGAAGAGTTTGCTGTGTATGTGGATTGGGGAGGTGGCTGTGTGTGTGGATTGGGGAAGGTTGCTGTGTATGAGGATTGAAGAGGTTGCTGTATGGATTGGGGAGGTCGCTGTGTGAGTGGATTGGGGAGGTTGCTGTGTGTGTGGATTGGGGAGGTTGCTGTGTGTGTGGATTGGGGACGCTGCTGTGTGTGTGGATTGGGGAGGTTGATGTGTGTGTGGATTGGGGAATGTTGCTGTGTGTGTGCAATGGGGAGGTCGCTGCTTGTGTGGATTGAGGAGGTTGCTGTATGGATTGGGGATGTTGCTGTGTGTGATTTGGGGAGATTGCTGTGTGTGGATTGGGGAGGTTGTTGTGTGTATGGGTTTGGGAGGTTGCTATCTGGATTTGGGCAGTTGCTGTGTTTGGACTGGGGATATTGCTGTGTGTGTGGATTGGGGAGATTGTTGTGTGTGTGGATTGGGGAGGTTACTGCGTGTGTGGATTGGGGAGGTTGCTGAGTCTGTTGATTGGGGAGATTGCTGTGTTTGTGGTTTGGGGAGGTTGCTGTGTGTAGGGATTGTGGAGGTTGTTGTGTGTGTGGGTTTGGGAGGTTGCTATGTGGATTGGGGCAGTTGCCGTGTTTGGACTGGGGAGGTTACTGTGTGTGTGGATTGGGGATGTTGCTGTGCCTGTGGATTTGGGAGGTTCCTGTGTGTGTGGACTGGGGAGGTTGCTGTGTGTGTGGATTGAAGAGGTTGCTGTGTGGATAGGGGAGGTTGCTGTGTGTGTGGATTGGGGAGGTTGCTGTGTGTGTGGATTGGGGAGGTTGTTGTGTGTGTGGATTGGGGACGTTGTTGTGTGTGTGGATTGGGGAGGTTGCTGTGTGTTTGGATTGGGGAGGTTGCTGTGTGTGTGGATTGGGGGGCTGCTCTGTGTGTGGATTGGGGAGGTTGCTGTGTGTGTGGATTGGGGAGGTTGCTGTGGATTGGGGACGGTGCTGTGTGTGTGGGTTGGGGAGTTGCTGTGCGAGTGGACTGGGGAGGTTGCTGTGCGTGGTTTGGGGAGGTTGCTGTGTGTAGGGATTGTGGAGGTTGTTGTGTGTGTGGGTTTGGGAGGTTGCTATGTGATTGGGGCAGTTGCCGTGTTTGGACTGGGGAGGTTACTGTGTGTGTGGATTGGGGATGTTGCTGTGCCTGTGGATTTGGGAGGTTCCTGTGTGTGTGGACTGGGGAGGTTGCTGTGTGTGTGGATTGAAGAGGTTGCTGTGTGGATTGGGGAGGGTGCTCTGTGTGTGTGGATTGGGGAGGTTGCTGTGTGTGTGGATTGGGGAGGTTGTTGTGTGTGTGGATTGGGGACGTTGTTGTGTGTGTGGATTGGGGAGGTTGCTGTGTGTTTGGATTGGGGAGGTTGCTGTGTGTGTGGATTGGGGGGCTGCTCTGTGTGTGGATTGGGGAGGTTGCTGTGTGTGTGGATTGGGGAGGTTGCTGTGGATTAGGGACGGTGCTGTGTGTGTGGGTTGGGGAGTTTGCTGTGCGTGTGGATTGGGGAGGTTGCTGTGCGTGGATTGGGGAGGTTGCTGTGTGTGTGGATTGGGGAGGTTGCTGTATGGATTGGGGAGGTTGCTGTGTGTGTGGATTGGGGAGGTTGCTCTGTGCGTGGATTGGGGAAGGTTGCTGTGTGGGTGGATTGGGGAAGGTTGTTGTGTGCGTGGATTGGGGAGGTTGCTTTCTCTGTGGAATAATGCGGTTGCTGTGCGTGGATTGGGGAGGTTGCTCTGTGTGTGGATGGGGGAGGTTGCTTTATCTGTGGATTGGGGAGGTTGCGGTGTGTATGGATTGGGGAGGTCACTGTGTGTGTGGATTGGGGATGTTGCTGTGTGTGTGGATTGGGGAGATGGCAGTTTGTGTGGATTGGGGAGGTCACTGTGTGTGTGGATTGGGGAGGTCGCTGTATGTGTGGTTTGGGGAGGTTGCTCTGTGTGTGGATTGGGGAGGTTGTTGTGTGTGTGGATTGGGGAGGTTGTTGTGTGTGTGGATTGGGGACGTTGTTGTGTGTGTGGATTGGGGAGGTTGCTGTGTGTTTGGATTGGGGAGGTTGCTGTGTGTGTGGATTGGGGGGCTGCTCTGTGTGTGGATTGGGGAGGTTGCTGTGTGTGTGGATTGGGGAGGTTGCTGTGGATTGGGGACGGTGCTGTGTGTGTGGGTTGGGGAGTTGCTGTGCGAGTGGACTGGGGAGGTTGCTGTGCGTGGTTTGGGGAGGTTGCTGTGTGTAGGGATTGTGGAGGTTGTTGTGTGTGTGGGTTTGGGAGGTTGCTATGTGATTGGGGCAGTTGCCGTGTTTGGACTGGGGAGGTTACTGTGTGTGTGGATTGGGGATGTTGCTGTGCCTGTGGATTTGGGAGGTTCCTGTGTGTGTGGACTGGGGAGGTTGCTGTGTGTGTGGATTGAAGAGGTTGCTGTGTGGATTGGGGAGGGTGCTCTGTGTGTGTGGATTGGGGAGGTTGCTGTGTGTGTGGATTGGGGAGGTTGTTGTGTGTGTGGATTGGGGACGTTGTTGTGTGTGTGGATTGGGGAGGTTGCTGTGTGTTTGGATTGGGGAGGTTGCTGTGTGTGTGGATTGGGGGGCTGCTCTGTGTGTGGATTGGGGAGGTTGCTGTGTGTGTGGATTGGGGAGGTTGCTGTGGATTAGGGACGGTGCTGTGTGTGTGGGTTGGGGAGTTTGCTGTGCGTGTGGATTGGGGAGGTTGCTGTGCGTGGATTGGGGAGGTTGCTGTGTGTGTGGATTGGGGAGGTTGCTGTATGGATTGGGGAGGTTGCTGTGTGTGTGGATTGGGGAGGTTGCTCTGTGCGTGGATTGGGGAAGGTTGCTGTGTGGGTGGATTGGGGAAGGTTGTTGTGTGCGTGGATTGGGGAGGTTGCTTTCTCTGTGGAATAATGCGGTTGCTGTGCGTGGATTGGGGAGGTTGCTCTGTGTGTGGATGGGGGAGGTTGCTTTATCTGTGGATTGGGGAGGTTGCGGTGTGTATGGATTGGGGAGGTCACTGTGTGTGTGGATTGGGGATGTTGCTGTGTGTGTGGATTGGGGAGATGGCAGTTTGTGTGGATTGGGGAGGTCACTGTGTGTGTGGATTGGGGAGGTCGCTGTATGTGTGGTTTGGGGAGGTTGCTCTGTGTGTGGATTGGGGAGGTTGTTGTGTGTGTGGATTGGGGACGTTGTTGTGTGTGTGGATTGGGGAGGTTGTTGTGTGTTTGGATTGGGGAGGTTGCTCTGTGTGTGGATGGGGGAGGTTGCTGTATGTGTGGATTGAGGAGGTTGCTGTGTGTTTGGATTGCCGGGCTGCTCTGTGTGTGGATTGGGGAGGTTGCTGTGTGTGTGGATTGGCGAGTTTGCTGTGGATTGGGGACGGTGCTGTGTGTGTGGGTTGGGGAGTTTGCTGTGCGTGTGGATTGGGGAGGTTGCTGTGCGTGGATTGGGGAGGTTGCTGTGTGTGTGGATTGGGGAGGTTGCTGTATGGATTGGGGAGGTTGCTGGGTGTGTGGATTGGGGAGGTTGCTCGGTGCGTGGATTGGGGAACGTTGCTGTGTGTGTGGATTGGGGAGGTTGCTCTGCGTGTGGTTTGGGGAGGTTGTTGTGTGTGTGGATTGGGGAAGGATGCTGTGTGTGTGGATTGGAGAGGTCGCTGCATGTGTGGATTGAGGAGGTTGCAGTATGTATTGTGGAGGTTGATGTGTGTGTGGATTGGGGAGGTTGCTGTGTGTGTGGATTGGGGAGGTTGCTGTGTGTGTGGATTGGGAGGTTGCTGTGTGGGTGGAATGGTTAAGGTTGCTGTGTGTGTGGATTGGGGAGGTTGCTGTGTCTGTGGATTGGGGAGGTTGCTGTGTTTGTGGTTTGGGGAAGTTGCTGTGCGTGGTTTGGGGCAGTTGCTGTGTTTGGATTGTGGAGGTTGCTGTGTGTGTGGATTGGGAGGTTGCTGTGTGGGTGGAATGGTTAAGGTTGCTGTGCATGTGGACTGGGGGGGCTGCTCTGTGTTTGTATTGGGGAAGGTTGTTGTTTGCGGGATTGGGGAGGTTGCTGTCTCTGTGGATTGGGGAGGTTGCTGTGTGGGTGGATTGGGGAGGTTGCTCTGTGTGTGGTTTGGGGAGGTTGCTGTGTGTGTGGATAGGGGAAGGATGCTGTGGGTGTGGATTGGAGAGGTCGCTGCATGTGTGGCTGGAGGAGGTTGCTGTATGGATTGTGGAGGTTGCTGTGTGTGTGGATTGGGGAGGTTGCTGTGGATTGGGGACATTGCTGTGTGTGTGGATTGGGGAGGTTGCTGTGTGTGTGGATTGGGAGGTTGCTGTGTGGGTGGAATGGTTAAGGTTGCTGTGTGTGTGGATTGGGGGGGCTGCTCTGTGCGTGGATTGGGCAAGGTTGTTGTGTGCGTGGATTGGGGTGTTTGCTGTGTGGGTGGATTGGGGAGGTTGCAGTGTGGGTAGAATGGTTAAGGTTCCTGTGTGTGTGGATTGGGGGGGCTGCTCTGTGCGTGGATTGGGGAGCTTGCTGTGTGGGTGGATTGG
The DNA here is from genome assembly GCF_017639515.1 of Carcharodon carcharias. Taxonomy (NCBI): domain Eukaryota; kingdom Metazoa; phylum Chordata; class Chondrichthyes; order Lamniformes; family Lamnidae; genus Carcharodon; species Carcharodon carcharias. The sequence goes on from NC_054476.1 coordinate 82,609,998, forward strand.
GGAAGGTTGTTGTGTGCGTGGATTGGGGAGGTTGCTGTCTCTGTGGAATAATGCGGTTGCTGTGCGTGGATTGGGGAGGTTGCTCTGTGTGTGGATGGGGGAGGTTGCTGTGTGTGTGGATTGGGGAGGTTGCTGTGTGTGTGGATTGGGGAGGTTGCTGTGTCTGTGGATTGGAGAGGTTGCTGTGTTTGTAGTTTGGGGAAGTTGCTGTGTGTGGTTTGGGGAGATTGCTGTGTGTGTGGATTGGGGTGGTTGCTGTGTGTGTGGATTGGGGAGGTTGCTATGTGGATTGGGGCAGTTGCTGTGTTTGGATTGGGGAGGTTGCTGTGTGTGTGGATTGGGGAGGTTGCTATGTGGATTGGGGCAGTTGCTGTGTTTGGATTGGGGAGGTTGCTGTGTGTGTGGATTGGGAGGTTGCTGTGTGGGTGGAATGGTTAAGGTTGCTGTGTGTGTGGATTGGGGGGGCTGCTCTGTGCGTGGATTGGGCAAGGTTGTTGTGTGCGTGGATTGGGGTGTTTGCTGTGTGGGTGGATTGGGGAGATTGCAGTGTGGGTAGAATGGTTAAGGTTGCTGTGTGTGTGAATTGGGGGGGCTGCTCTGTGCGTGGATTGGGGAGGTTGCTGTGTGGGTGGATTGGGGAAGGTTGTTGTGTGCGTGGATTGGGGAGGTTGCTTTCTCTGTGGAATAATGCGGTTGCTGTGCGTGGATTGGGGAGGTTGCTCTGTGTGTGGATGGGGGAGGTTGCTTTATCTGTGGATTGGGGAGGTTGCGGTGTGTATGGATTGGGGAGGTCACTGTGTGTGTGGATTGGGGATGTTGCTGTGTGTGTGGATTGGGGAGATGGCAGTTTGTGTGGATTGGGGAGGTCACTGTGTGTGTGGATTGGGGAGGTCGCTGTGTGTGTGGTTTGGGGAGGTTGCTCTGTGTGTGGATTGGGGAGGTTGTTGTGTGTGTGGATTGGGGACGTTGTTGTGTGTGTGGATTGGGGAGGTTGTTGTGTGTTTGGATTGGGGAGGTTGCTCTGTGTGTGGATGGGGGAGGTTGCTGTATGTGTGGATTGAGGAGGTTGCTGTGTGTTTGGATTGCCGGGCTGCTCTGTGTGTGGATTGGGGAGGTTGCTGTGTGTGTGGATTGGCGAGTTTGCTGTGGATTGGGGACGGTGCTGTGTGTGTGGGTTGGGGAGTTTGCTGTGCGTGTGGATTGGGGAGGTTGCTGTGCGTGGATTGGGGAGGTTGCTGTGTGTGTGGATTGGGGAGGTTGCTGTATGGATTGGGGAGGTTGCTGGGTGTGTGGATTGGGGAGGTTGCTCGGTGCGTGGATTGGGGAACGTTGCTGTGTGTGTGGATTGGGGAGGTTGCTCTGCGTGTGGTTTGGGGAGGTTGTTGTGTGTGTGGATTGGGGAAGGATGCTGTGTGTGTGGATTGGAGAGGTCGCTGCATGTGTGGATTGAGGAGGTTGCAGTATGTATTGTGGAGGTTGATGTGTGTGTGGATTGGGGAGGTTGCTGTGTGTGTGGATTGGGGAGGTTGCTGTGTGTGTGGATTGGGAGGTTGCTGTGTGGGTGGAATGGTTAAGGTTGCTGTGTGTGTGGATTGGGGAGGTTGCTGTGTCTGTGGATTGGGGAGGTTGCTGTGTTTGTGGTTTGGGGAAGTTGCTGTGTGTGGTTTGGGGCAGTTGCTGTGTTTGGATTGTGGAGGTTGCTGTGTGTGTGGATTGGGAGGTTGCTGTGTGGGTGGAATGGTTAAGGTTGCTGTGCATGTGGACTGGGGGGGCTGCTCTGTGTTTGTATTGGGGAAGGTTGTTGTTTGCGGGATTGGGGAGGTTGCTGTCTCTGTGGATTGGGGAGGTTGCTGTGTGGGTGGATTGGGGAGGTTGCTCTGTGTGTGGTTTGGGGAGGTTGCTGTGTGTGTGAATAGGGGAAGGATGCTGTGGGTGTGGATTGGAGAGGTCGCTGCATGTGTGGCTGGAGGAGGTTGCTGTATGGATTGTGGAGGTTGCTGTGTGTGTGGATTGGGGAGGTTGCTGTGGATTGGGGACATTGCTGTGTGTGTGGATTGGGGAGGTTGCTGTGTGTGTGGATTGGGAGGTTGCTGTGTGGGTGGAATGGTTAAGGTTGCTGTGTGTGTGGATTGGGGGGGCTGCTGTGTGTGTGGATTGGGGAGGTTGCTGTGTTTGTGGTTTGGGGAAGTTGCTGTGTGTGTGGATTGGGGAGGTTGCTCTGTGCGTGGATTGGGGAAGGTTGCTGTGTGTGTGGTTTGGGGAGGTTGCTGTGTGCGGATTGGGGAGGTTGCTGTGTCTGTGGATTGGGGAGGTTGCTGTGTCTGTGGATTGGAGAGGTTGCTGTGTTTGTAGTTTGGGGAAGTTGCTGTGTGTGGTTTGGGGAGATTGCTGAGTGTGTGGATTGGGGTGGTTGCTGTGGGTGTGGATTGGGGAGGTTGCTATGTGGATTGGGGCAGTTGCTGTGTTTGGATTGGGGAGGTTGCTGTGTGTGTGGATTGGGGAGGTTGCTATGTGGATTGGGGCAGTTGCTGTGTTTGGATTGGGGAGGTTGCTGTGTGTGTGGATTGGGAGGTTGCTGTGTGGGTGGAATGGTTAAGGTTGCTGTGTGTGTGGATTGGGGGGGCTGCTCTGTGCGTGGATTGGGCAAGGTTGTTGTGTGCGTGGATTGGGGTGTTTGCTGTGTGGGTGGATTGGGGAGGTTGCAGTGTGGGTAGAATGGTTAAGGTTGCTGTGTGTGTGGATTGGGGGGGCTGCTCTGTGCGTGGATTGGGGAGCTTGCTGTGTGGGTGGATTGGGGAAGGTTGTTGTGTGCGTGGATTGGGGAGGTTGCTGTCTCTGTGGAATAATGCGGTTGCTGTGCGTGGATTGGGGAGGTTGCTGTGTGTGTGGATGGGGGAGGTTGCTGTGTGTGTGGATTGGGGAGTTTGCTGTGTGTGTGGATTGGGGAGGTTGCTGTGTCTGTGGATTGGAGAGGTTGCTGTGTTTGTAGTTTGGGGAAGTTGCTGTGTGTGGTTTGGGGAGATTGCTGTGTGTGTGGATTGGGGTGGTTGCTGTGTGTGTGGATTGGGGAGGTTGCTATGTGGATTGGGGCAGTTGCTGTGTTTGGATTGGGGAGGTTGCTGTGTGTGTGGATTGGGGAGGTTGCTATGTGGATTGGGGCAGTTGCTGTGTTTGGATTGGGGAGGTTGCTGTGTGTGTGGATTGGGAGGTTGCTGTGTGGGTGGAATGGTTAAGGTTGCTGTGTGTGTGGATTGGGGGGGCTGCTCTGTGCGTGGATTGGGCAAGGTTGTTGTGTGCGTGGATTGGGGTGTTTGCTGTGTGGGTGGATTGGGGAGGTTGCAGTGTGGGTAGAATGGTTAAGGTTGCTGTGTGTGGATTGGGGGGGCTGCTCTGTGCGTGGATTGGGGAGCTTGCTGTGTGGGTGGATTGGGGAAGGTTGTTGTGTGCGTGGATTGGGGAGGTTGCTGTCTCTGTGGAATAATGCGGTTGCTGTGCGTGGATTGGGGAGGTTGCTCTGTGTGTGGATGGGGGAGGTTGCTGTGTGTGTGGATTGGGGAGTTTGCTGTGTGTGTGGATTGGGGAGGTTGCTGTGTCTGTGGATTGGAGAGGTTGCTGTGTTTGTAGTTTGGGGAAGTTGCTGTGTGTGGTTTGGGGAGATTGCTGTGTGTGTGGATTGGGGTGGTTGCTGTGTGTGTGGATTGGGGAGGTTGCTATGTGGATTGGGGCAGTTGCTGTGTTTGGATTGGGGAGGTTGCTGTGTGTGTGGATTGGGGAGGTTGCTATGTGGATTGGGGCAGTTGCTGTGTTTGGATTGGGGAGGTTGCTGTGTGTGTGGATTGGGAGGTTGCTGTGTGGGTGGAATGGTTAAGGTTGCTGTGTGTGTGGATTGGGGGGGCTGCTCTGTGCGTGGATTGGGCAAGGTTGTTGTGTGCGTGGATTGGGGTGTTTGCTGTGTGGGTGGATTGGGGAGGTTGCAGTGTGGGTAGAATGGTTAAGGTTGATGTGTGTGTGAATTGGGGGGGGCTGCTCTGTGCATGGATTGGGGAGGTTGCTGTGTGGGTGGATTCAGGAAGGTTGTTGTGTGCGTGGATTGGGGAGGTTGCTGTCTCTGTGGAATAATGCGGTTGCTGTGCGTGGATTGGGGAGGTTGCTCTGTGTGTGGATGGGGGAGGTTGCTGTGTGTGTGGATTGGGGAGTTTGCTGTGTGTGTGGATTGGGGAGGTTGCTGTGTCTGTGGATTGGAGAGGTTGCTGTGTTTGTAGTTTGGGGAAGTTGCTGTGTGTGGTTTGGGGAGATTGCTGTGTGTGTGGATTGGGGTGGTTGCTGTGTGTGTGGATTGGGGAGGTTGCTATGTGGATTGGGGCAGTTGCTGTGTTTGGATTGGGGAGGTTGCTGTGTGTGTGGATTGGGGAGGTTGCTATGTGGATTGGGGCAGTTGCTGTGTTTGGATTGGGGAGGTTGCTGTGTGTGTGGATTGGGAGGTTGCTGTGTGGGTGGAATGGTTAAGGTTGCTGTGTGTGTGGATTGGGGGGGCTGCTCTGTGCGTGGATTGGGCAAGGTTGTTGTGTGCGTGGATTGGGGAGGTTGCAGTGTGGGTAGAATGGTTAAGGTTGATGTGTGTGTGAATTGGGGGGGGCTGCTCTGTGCATGGATTGGGGAGGTTGCTGTGTGGGTGGATTCAGGAAGGTTGTTGTGTGCGTGGATTGGGGAGGTTGCTGTCTCTGTGGAATAATGCGGTTGCTGTGCGTGGATTGGGGAGGTTGCTCTTTGTGTGGATGGGGGAGGTTGCTTTATCTGTGGATTGGGGAGGTTGCGGTGTGTATGGATTGGGGAGGTCACTGTGTGTGTGGATTGGGGATGTTGCTGTGTGTGTGGATTGGGGAGATGGCAGTTTGTGTGGATTGGGGAGGTCACTGTGTGTGTGGATTGGGGAGGTCGCTGTGTGTGTGGTTTGGGGAGGTTGCTCTGTGCGTAGATTGGGGAGGTTGCTGTGTGTGTGGATTGGGGAGGTTGTTGTGTGTGTGGATTGGGGACGTTGCTGTGTTTGTGGATTGGGGAGGTTGCTCTGTGTGTGGATTGGGGAGGTTGTTGTGTGTGTGGATTGGGGACGTTGTTGTGTGTGTGGATTGGGGAGGTTGTTGTGTGTTTGGATTGGGGAGGTTGCTGTGTGTGTGGATCGGGGAGGTTGCTCTGTGTGTGGATGGGGGAGGTTGCTGTATGTGTGGATTGAGGTGGTTGCTGTGTGTTTGGATTGGGGAGGTTGCTGTGTGTTTGGATTGTGGGGCTGCTCTGTGTGTGGATTGGGGAGGTTGCTGTGTGTGTGGATTGGGGAGTTTGCTGTGGATTGGGGACGGTGCTGTGTGTGTGGGTTGGGGAGTTTGCTGTGCGTGTGGATTGGGGAGGTTGCTGTATGGATTGGGGAGGTTGCTGTGTTTGTGGATTGGGGAGGTTGCTCGGTGCGTGGATTGGGGAAGGTTGGTGTGTGTGTGGATTGGGGAGGTTGCTCTGCGTGTGGTTTGGGGAGTTTGTTGTGTGTGTGGATTGGGGAAGGATGCTGTGTGTGTGGATTGGAGAGGTCGCTGCATGTGTGGATTGAGGAGGTTGCAGTATGGATTGTGGAGGTTGATGTGTGTGTGGATTGGGGAGGTTGCTATGGATTGGGGACATTGCTGTGTGTGTGGATTGGGGAGGTTGCTGTGTGTGTGGATTGGGGAGGTTGCTGTGTGTGTGGATTGGGAGGTTGCTGTGTGGGTGGAATGGTTAAGGTAGCTGTGTCTGTGGATTGGGCAGGTTGCTGTGTTTGTGGTTTGGGGAAGTTGCTGTGTCTGTGGATTGGGGAGGTTGCTGTGTGTGTGGATTGGGGAGGTTGCTGTGTTTGTGGTTTGGGGAAGTTGCTGTGTGTGGTTTGGGGCAGTTGCTGTGTTTGGATTCTGGAGGTTGCTGTGTGTGTGGATTGGGAGGTTGCTGTGTGGGTGGAATGGCTAAGGTTGCTGTGTGTGTGGATTGGGGGGGCTGCTCTGTGCGTGGATTGGGGAAGGTTGTTGTGTGCGGGATTGGGGAGTTTGCTGTCTCTGTGGATTGTGGAGGTTGCTGTGTGTGTGGATTTGGGAGTTGCTGTGTGGGTGGTTTGGGGAGGTTGCTCTGTGTGTGGATTGGGGAGTTGCTATGTGGATTGGTGTGGTTGTTGTGCGTGGATTGGGGAGCTTGCTGTGTGTGTGGATTGGGGAGGTTGCTGTGTGTGTGGATTGGGGAGGTTGCTGTGTCTGTGGATTGGGGAGGTTGCTGTGTTTGTAGTTAGGGGAAGTTGCTGTGTGGGTGGATTGGGGAGGTTGCTGTGTCTGTGGATTAGGGAGGTTGCTGTGTGTGTGGTTTGGGGAGATTGCTGTGTGTGTGGATTGGGGAGGTTTCTGTGTCTGTGGATTGGGGAGGTTGCTGTGTCTGTGGATTGGGGAGGTTGCTCTGTCTGTGGATTGGGGAGGTTGCTGTGTGTGTGGATTGGGGTGGTTGCTGTGTGTGTGGATTGGGGTGGTTGCTGTGTGTGTGGATTGGGGAGGTTGCTGTGTCTGTGGATTGGGGAGGTTGCTGTGTGTGTGGATTGGGGAGGTTGCTGTGTGTGTGGATTGGGGAGGTTGCTGTGTGTATGGATTGGGGAGGTTGCTGTGTCGGTTGATTGGGGAGATTGCTGTGTTTGTTCTTTGGGGAGGTTGCTGTGTGTGGTTCGGGGAGATTGCTGTGTGTGGATTGCGGAGGTTGCGATGTGGATTGGGGCAGTTGCTGTGTTTGGACTGGGGAGGTTGCTGTGTGTGTGGATTGGGGAGGTTGCTGTGCCTGCGGATTTGGGAGGCTCCTGTCTGTGTGGACTGGGGAGGTTGCTGTGTGTGTGGATTGAAGAGGTTGCTGTGCGAATTGGGGAGTTTGCTGTTTGTGTGGAATGGGGAGGGTGCTCTGTGCGTGGATTGGGGAAGGTTGCTGTGTGTGTGCTTTGGGGAGGTTGCTGTGTGTGTGGATTGGGGAGGTTGCTGTATGGATTGGGGAGCTTGCTGTGTGTGTGGATTGGGGAGGGTGCTCTGTGCGTGGGTTGGGGAGATTGTTGTGTGTGCGGATTGGGGAGGTTGCTGTGTGCGTGGATTGGCGAGGTTGTTGTGTGTGTGGATTGCGGACGTTGTGTGTGTGGATTGGGGAGCTTGGCTTGTTTGTGGATTGAGGAGGTTGCTGTGTGTTTGGATTGAGGAGGTTGCTGTTTGTGTGGATTGGGGGGCTGCTCTGTGCGTGCATTGGGCAGGTTGCAGTGTGTGTGGATTGGGGAGGTTGTTGTGTGTGTGGATTGGGGAGGTTGCTCTGTGCGTGGATTGGGGAAGGTTGCTGTGTGTGTGGATTGGGGAGGTTGCTCTGTGCGTGGATTGGGGAGATTGCTGTATGGATTGTGGAGTTTTCTGTGTGTGTGGATTGGGGAGGTTGCTGTGGACTGGGGACGTTGCTGTGTGTGTGGATTGGGGAGGTTGCTGTGTGTGTGGATTGGGGAGGTTGCTGTGTGTGTGGATTGGGAAGTTGCTGTGTGGGTGGAATGGTTAAGTTTGCTGTGTATCTGGATTGGGGGGGCTGCTCTGTGCGTAAATTGGGGAAGGTTGTTGTGTCCGCGGATTGGGGAGGTTGCTGTCTCTGTGGAATAATGCGGTTGCTGTGCGTGGATTGGGGAGGTTGCTGTGTGTGTGGATTGGGGGCTGCTCTGTGCGTGGAGTGGGGAAGGTTGTTGTGTGCATGGATTGGGGAGGTTGCTGTCAGTGTGGATTAGGGCGTTTGCTGTGCGTGGATTGGGGAGGTTGCTGTGTGTGTGGATTGGGGAGGTTGCTGTGTGTGTGGATTGGGGAGCTTGCTCTGTGTGTGGATTGGGGAGGTTGCTGTGTGTGTGGATTGGGGAGGTTGCTGTGTGGGTGGAAGGGTTTAGGTTGCACTGTGTGTGGATTGGGGGGGCTGCTCTGTGCGTGGATTGGGGAAGGTTGTTGTGTGCGTGGATTGGGGAGGTTGCTTTCACTGTGGTATAACGCGGTTGCCGTGCGTGGATTGGGTAAGTTGCTGTGTGTGTGGATTGGGGAGGTTGCTGTGGATTGGGGACGTTGCTGTTTGTGTGGATTGGGGAGGTTGCTGTATGGATTGCGGAGGTTGCTTTGTGTGTGGATTTGGGAGGTTGCTGTGTGTGTGGATTGGTGAGGTTGCTGAGTGTGTGGACTGGTGAGGTTGCTGTGTTTGTGGATTGGGGAGGTTGCTATGTGTGTGGATTGGGGGGGCTGCTCTGTGCGTGAATTGGGGAAGGTTGTTGTGTGCGTGGATTGGGGAGGTTGCTTTATCTGTGGATTAGGGAGGTTGCTGTGTGTATGGATTGGGGATGTTGCTGTGTGTGTGGATTGGAGAGATGGCTGTTTGTGTAGATTGGGGAGGTTACTGTGTGTGTGGATTGGGGAGGTCGCCGGGTGCTTGGTTTCGGGAGGTTGCTCTGTGTTTGGATTGGGGAGGTTGCTAATTGGATTGGTGTGGTGGTTGTGTGTGGATTGGGGAGTTTGCTGTGTGTGTGGATTGGGGAGGTTGCTGTGGCTGTGGATTGGGGAGTCTCCTGTTTGTGTGGATTGGGGAGGTTGCTGTGTGTGTGGATTTGCTAGTCTCCTGTGTGTGTGGATTGGGGAGATTGCTGTTTGTGTGGATTGAGGAGGTTACTGTGTGTGTGGATCGGGGAGGTCGCTGTTTGTGTGGTTTGGGGAGGTTGTTCTTTGTTTGGATTGGCGAGGTAGCTATGTGGATTGGTGTGGTTGTTGTGTGTGGATTGGGGAGATTGCTGTGTGTGTGGATTGGGGAGGTTGCTGTGTGTGTGGATTGGGGTGGTTGCTGTGCCTGTGGATTTGGGAGCCTCCTGTGTGTGTGGACTGGGGAGGTTGCTGTGTGTGGGGATTGAAGAGGTTGCTGTGTGGATTGGGGAGTTTGCTGTGTGTATGGATTGGGGAGGTTGCTGTGTGGACTGGGGTGGTTGCTGTGTGTGTGGATTGGGGACGTTGATGTGTGTGTGGTTTGGGGACATTGCTGTGTGTGTGGATTGGTGAGGTTGCTGGGTGTGAATTGGGGAGATTGCTGTGTGTGTGGATTGGTGACGTTGCTGTGTGTGTGGATTGGAATTGATGCTGGGGGTGTGTGGATTGGGGACGTTTTGTGTGTTTGGATTGGGGCGGTTGCTGTTGTGGATTGGGGAGATTACTCTGTGTGAGAATTGGGGAGGTTGCTGTGTGGGTGGATTGGTTAAGGTTGCTGTGTGCGTGCATTGGGGAGGTTGCTGTGTGTGTGGATTGGGGAGGTTGATGTGTGTGTGGTTTGGGGTCATTGGTGTGTGTGTGGATTGGGGAGGTTGCTGGGTGTGGACTGGTGAGATTGCTGTGTGTGTCAATTGAGGAGGTTGCTGTGCGTGTGGATTGGGGAGGTTGCTGTTGTGGATTGGGGAGATTACTCTGTGTGAGAATTGGGGAGGTTGCTGTGTGGGTGGATTGTGGATGTTGCTGTGTGTGTGGATAGGGGAGGTTGATGTGTGTGTGGTTTGGGGACATTGCTGTGTGTGTGGATTGGGGAGGTTGCTGGGTGTGAATTGGGCAGATTGTTGTGTGTGTGGATTGGGGAGGTTGATGTGTGTGTGCTTTGGGGACATTGCTTTGTGTGTGCATTGGGGATGTTGCTGTGTATGTGGATTGGGGTTGTTGCTGTGTGTGTGGATTGGGGAGGTTGCTGTGTGTTTGGATTGGGTAGGTTGCTGTTGTGGATTGGTTAGATTACTCTGTGTGAGAATTGGGGAGGTTGCTGTGTGGGTGGAGTCGTTAAGGTTGCTGTGTGCATGCATTGGGGAGGTTGCTGTCTGTGTGAATTAGGGCGGTTGCTGTGTGTGGATTGGGGAGTTTGCTGTGTGTGTGGATGGGGGAAGTTGCTTTATCTGTGGATTGGGGAGGTTGCTGTGTGTATGGATTGGGGATGTTGCTGCGTGTGTGGATTGGGGAGATGGCTGTATGGTTTGTTTGGGGAGGTTGCTGTGTGTGTGGATTGGGGAGGTCGCTGTGTGTGTGGTTTGGGGAGTTTGTTCGTTGCGTGGATTGGAGAGTTTGCTGTGTGTGTGGATTGGGAAGGTTGCTGCGTGGATTGTGGAGGTTGCTGTGTGTGTGGATTGGGGAGGTTGCTGTGTGTGTGGATTGGGGAGGTTGATGTGTTTGTGGTTTGGGGACATTGCTCTGTGCGTGGATTGGGGACGTTGCTGTGTGTGTGCATTGGGGAGTTTGCTGGGTGTAGATTAGGGAGATTGCTGTGTTTGTGGATTGGGGACGTTGCTGTGTGTGGATTGGGGAGGATGCTGTGTGTGTGGATTGGCGAGGTTGCTGTGTGTGGGAATTGGGGAGGTTGCTGTGATGGTGGATGTGTTAAGGTTGCTGTGTGTGTGGATTGAGGGGGCTGCTCTGTGCGTGGATTGGGGAAGGTTGTTGTGTGTGTGGATTGGGGAGGTTGCTGTCTCTGTGGAATAAGGCGGTTGCTGTGCGTGGATTGGGGAGGTTGCTGTGTGTGTGGATGGGGGAGGTTGCTTTATCTGTGGATTTGGGACGTTGCTGTGTGTATGGATTGGGGATGTTGCTGTGTGTGTGGATTGGGGAGGTTGCTGTGTGTGGGGATTGGGGAGGTTGCTGTGTGTGTGGATTGGGGAGGTAGCTATGTGGATTGGTGTGGTTGTTGTGTGTGGATTGGGGAGATTGCTGTGTGTGTGGATTGGGGAGGTCGGTATGTGTGTGGATTGGGTTGGTTGCTGTGCCTGGGGATTTGGGAGCCTCCTGTGTGTGTGGACTGGGGAGGTTGCTGTGTGTGGATTGGGGAATTTGCCATGTGGATTGGTGTGGTTGTTGAGTGCGGATTGGGAAGCTTGCTGTGTGTGTGGATTGGGGAGGTTGCTGTGTGTGGGGATTGGGGAGGTTGCTGTGTGTGTGGATTGGGGAGGTAGCTATTTGGATTGGTGTGGTTGTTGTGTGTGGATTGGGGAGATTGCTGTGTGTGTGGATTCCGGAGGTTGCTGTGTGTGTGTATTGGGGTGGTTGCTGTGCCTGGGGATTTGGGAGCCTCCTGTGTGTGTGGACTGGGGAGGTTTCTGTGTGTGTGGATTGAAGAGGTTGCTGTGCGGATTGGGGAGTTTGCTGCGTGTGTGGATTGGGGAGGTTGCTGTGTGGATTGGGGAGGTTGATGTGTGTGTGGTTTGGGTTCATTGGTTTGTGTGTGGATTGGGGAGGTTGCTGGGTGTGGATTGGTGAGATTGCTGTGGGTGTCAATTGGGGACGTTGCTGTGTGTGTGGATTGGGCAGGTTTCTATTGTGGATTGGGGAGATTACTCTGTGTGAGAACTGGGGAGGTTGCTGTGTGGGTGGATTGTGGAGGTTGCTGTGTGTGTGGATAGGGGAGGTTGATGTGTGTGTGGTTTGGGGACATTGCTGTGTGTGTGGATTGGGGAGGTTGCTGGGTGTGAATTGGGGAGATTGCTGTGTGTGTGGATTGGGGAGGTTGATGTGTGTGTGGTTTGGGGACATTGCTGTGTGTGTGGATTGGGGAGGTTGCTGGGTGTGGATTGGGGAGATTGCTGTGTGTGTGGATTGGGGACATTGCTGTGTGTGTGGATTGGGGTTGTTGCTGGGTGTGTGGATTGGGAAGGTTGCTGTTGTGGATTGGGGAGATTACTCTGTGTGAGAATTGGGGATGTTGCTGTGTGGGTGGAGTGGTTAAGGTTGCTGTGTGCGTGCATTGTGGAGGTTGCTGTCTGTGTGTATTAGGGCGGTTGCTGTGTGTGGATTGGGGAGGTTGTTGTGTGTGTGGATGGGGGAAGTTGCTTTATCTGTGGATTGGGGAGGTTGCTGTGTGTATGGATTTGGGATGTTGCTGTGTGTGTGGATTGGGGAGATGGCTTTGTGTTTTGTTTGGGGAGGTTGCTGTGTGTGTGGATTGGGGAGGTCGCTGAGTGTGTGGTTTGGGGAGTTTGCTCGTTGCGTGGATTGGAGAGTTTGCTGTGTGTGTGGATTGGGGAGGTTGCTGTGTGTGTGGATTGGGGAGGTTGATGTGTTTGTGGTTTGGGGACATTGCTGTGTGCGTGGATTGGGGACGTTGCTGTGTGTGCATTGGGGAGTTTGTTGGGTGTAGATTGGGGACATTGCTGTGGGTGTGGATTGGGGACGTTGCTGTGTGTGTGGATTGGGGTGGCTGCTCTGTGCGTGGATTGGAGAAGGTTGTTGTGTGTGTGGATTGGGGAGGTTGCTGTCCCTGTGGAATAAGGCGGCTGCTGTGTGTGGATTGGGGAGGTTGCTGTGTGTGTGGATGGGGGAGGTTGCTTTATCTGTGGATTGGGGACATTGCTTTGTGTATGGATTGGGGATGTTGCTGTGTGTGTGGATTGGAGAGATGGCTGTTTGCGTGGATTGGGGAGGTTTCTGTGTGTGTGGATTGGGGATGTCGCTGTGTGTGTGGTTTGGGGAGGTTGCTCTGTGTGTGGATTGGGGAATTTGCTATGTGGATTGGTGTGGTTGTTTTGTGCGGATTGGGGAGCTTGCTGTGTGTGTGGATTGGGGAGGTTGCTGTGTGTGTGGATTGGGGAGGTTGCTGTGTGTGTGGATTGGGGAGGTTGCTGTGTGTGTGGATTGGGGAGGTTGCTGTGGGTGTGGATTGGGGAGGTAGCTATGTGGATTGGTGTGGTTGCTGTGTGTGGATTGGGGAGGTTTTTGTGTGTGTGGATTGGGGATGTCGCTGTGTGTGTGGTTTGGGGAGGTTGCTCTGTGTGTGGATTAGGGAATTTGCTATGTGGATTGGTGTCGTTGTTGTGTGCGGATTGGGGAGCTTGCTGTGTGTGTGGATTGGGGAGGTTGCTGTGTGTGTGGTTTGGGGAGGTTGTTGTGTGCGTGGATTGGGGAGGTTGCTGTGTGTGTGGATTGAGGAGGATGCTGTGTCTGTAGATCGTGGAGGCTGCTGTGTTTGTGGTTTGGGGAGGTTGCTGCGTGTGTGGATTGGGGAGGTTGCTGTGTGTGTGGATTGGGAGGTTGCTGTGTGTGTGGATTAGGGACGTTGCTGTGTGTGTGGATTGGGGTTGTTGCTGGGTGTGTGGATTGGGGAGGTTGCTGTGTGTTTGGATTGGGGAGGTTGCTGTTGTGGATTGGGGAAATCACTCTGTGTGAGAATTGGGGAGGTTGCTGTGTGGGTGGATTGGGGAGCCTCCTGTGTGTGTGGACAGGGGAGGTTCCTGTGTTTGTGGATTGAAGAGGTTGCTGTGTGGATTGGGGAGTTTGCTGGGTGTGTGGATTGGGGAGGTTGCTGTGTGTGTGGATTGGGGAGGTTGATGTGTGTGTGGTTTGGGGACATTGCTGTGTGTGTGGATTGGGGAGGTTGCTGGGTGTGGATTGGGGAGATTGCTGTGAGTGTGGATTGTCGACGTTGCTGTGTGTGTGGATTGGGGAGGTTGCTTTTGTGGATTGGGGAGATTACTCTGTGTGAGAATTGGGGATGTTGCTGTGTGGGTGGATTGTGGAGGTAGCTGTGTGTGTGGATAGAGCTGGTTGCTGTGCCTGTGGATTTGGGAGCCTCCTGTGTGTGTGGACTGGGGAGGTTGCTGTGTGTGTGGATTGAAGAGGTTGCTGTGTGGATTGGGGAGTTTGCTGTGTGTGTGGATTGGGGAGGTTGCTGTGTGGACTGGGGAGGTTGCTGTGTGTGTGGATTGGGGAGGTTGCTTTGTGTGTGGATTGGGGAGGTTGCTGGGTGTGAATTGGGGAGATTGCTGTGTGTGTGGATTGGGGACGTTGCTGTGTGTGTGGATTGGGGAGGATGCTGTGTGTGTGGATGGGGGAGGTTGCTTTATCTGTGGATTGGGGACGTTGCTGTGTGTATGGATTGGGGATGTTGCTATGTGTGTGGATTGGAGAGATGGCTGTTTGCGTGGATTGGGGAGGTTTTTGTGTGTGTGGATTGGGGTGTCGCTGTGTGTGTGGTTTGGGGAGGTTGCTCTGTGTGTGGATTGGGGAATTTTCTCTGTGGATTGGTGTGGTTGTTGTGTGCGGATTGGGGAGCTTGCTGTGTGTGTGGATTGGGGAGCTTGCTGTGTGTGTGGATTGGGGAGGCTGCTGTGTGTGTGGATTGGGGAGGTTGCTGTGTGTGTGGATTGGGGAGGTTGCTGTGTCTGTGGATTGTGGAGGTTGCTGTGTGTCTGGTTTGGGGAGGTTGCATGTGTGTGTGGATTGGGGAGGTTGCTGTGTGTGTGGATTGGGGAGGTTTCTGTGTGTGTGGATTGGGGAGGTTGCTGTGTCTGTGGATTGTGGAGGCTGCTGTGTGTGTGGTTTGGGGAGGTTGCTGTGTGTGTGGATTGGGGTGGCTGCTGTGTGTGTGGATTGGGGAGGTTGCTGTGTCTGTGGATTGTGGAGGCTGCTGTGTTTGTGGTTTGGGGAGGTTGCTGTGTCTGGTTTGGGGAGATTGCTTTGTGTGGATTGGGGAGTTTGCTGTGTGTGTGGATTGTGGAGGTTGTTGTGTTTTTAGGTTTGGGACGTTGCTATGTTGATTGGGGCAGTTGCTGCGTTTGTACTGGGGAGTATGCTGTGTGTGTGGATTGGGGAGATGGCTGTTTGTGTGGATTGGGGAGGTTACTGTGTGTGTGGATCGGGGAGGTCTCTGTGTGTTTGGTTTGGGGAGGTTGCTCTGTGTGTGGATTGGGGAGGTTGCTATGTGGATCGGTGTGGTTGTCGTGTCTGTATTGGGGAGCTTGCTGTGTGTGTGGATTGGGGAGGTTGCTGTGTGTTGTTTGGGGAGGTTGCTGTGTGTGGATTGGGGAGTTTGCTGTGTGTGTGGATTGTGGAGTTTGTTGTGTGTGTAGTTTTGGGAGGTTGCTATGTGGATTTGGGCAGCTGCTGTGTTTGGACTGGGGTGGTTGCTGTGTGTGTGAATTGGGGAGTTTGCTGTGTCTGTGGATTTGGGAGTCTCCTGTGTGTGTGGATTGGGGAGGTTGCTGTGTGTGTGGACTTGGGAGTCTCCTGTGGGTGTGTATTGGGGAGATGGCTGTTTGTGTGGTCTGAGGAGGTTACTGTGTGTGTGTATCGGGTAGGTCGCTGTGTGTGTGGTATGGGGAGGTTGCTCTGTGTGTGGATTGGGGAGGTTGCTATGTGGATTGGTGTGGTTGTTGTGTGTGGATTGGGGAGCTTGCTTTGTGTGTGGATTGGGGAGGTTGCTCTGTGTGGATTGAAGAGGTTGCTGTGTGGATAGGGGATTTTGCTGTGTGTGTGGATTGGGGATGTTGCTGCTTATGTGGATTGGGGAGGTTGCTATGTGTGTGGATTGGGGAAGTTGCTGTGAATTGAGGACGTTGCTGTGTGTGTGGATTGGGGAGGTTGCTGTGTGTGTGGATTGGGGAGATTGCTGTGTGTGTGGATTGGGGAGGTTGCTGTGTGTGTGGATAGGGGAGGTTGCTGTGACTGTGGATTTGGGAGCCTCCTGTGTGTGTGGACTGGGGAGGTTGCTGTGTGTGTGGATTGAAGAGGTGGCTGTGTGGATTGGGGAGTTTGCTCTGTGTGTGGATTGGGGAGGTTTCTGTGTGTGTGGATTGGGGAGGTTGATGTGTGCGTGGTTTGGGGACATTGCTGTGTGTGTGAATTGGGGACCTTGCTGTGTTTGTGGTTTGGGGAGTTTGCTGCGTTTGGATTGGGGAGATTGCTGTGTGTGTCGATTGGGGACGTTGCTGTGTGTGTGGTTTGGGGAGGTTGCTGTGTGTGTGGATTGGGGAAGTTGCTGTGTGTGTGGATTGGTTAAGGTTACTGTGTGTGTGCATTGGTGTGCTGCTCTGTGCTTGGATTGGGGAATGTTTCTGTGTGCGTGGATTGGGGAGGTTGCTGTCTATGTGGATTAGGGCGCTTGCTGTGTGTGGATGGGCGAGGTTGCTTTATCTCTGGATTGGGGAGGTTGCTGTGTGTATGGATTGGGGATGTTGCTGTGTGTGTGGATTGGGGAGATCGCTGTGTGTGTGGTTTGGGGAGGTTGCTGTGTGTGTGGATTGGGGAGCTCGCTGTGTTTGTGATTTGGGGAGGTTGCTCCTTGCGTGGATTGGAGAGTTTGCTGTGTGTGTGGATTGGGCAGGTTGCTGTGTTGATTGGCGTGGTTGCTGTGTTTCCGGATTGGGGAGGTTGCTGTCTGTGTGGATTTGGGAGGTTGCAGTGTGGATTGGGGAGGTTGTTGTGTGTGGATAGGGGTGCTTGCTGTGTGTGTGCATTGGGGAGGTTGCTGTGTGTGTGGTTTGGGGAGGATGCTGTGTCTGTGGATTGGGGAGGTTGCTGTGTTTGTGGTTTGGGGAGGTTGCTGTGTGTGGTTTGGGGAGTTTGCTGTTTGTGGATTGGGGAGTTGGCTGTGTGTGTGGATTGTGGACGTTGCTGTATGGATTGGGGAGGTCGCTGTGTGTGTAGATTGGGAAGGTTGCTGTATGGATTGCGGAGGTTGCTGTGTGAGTTGATTGGGGAGGTTGCTGTGTGTGTGGATTGGGGAGGTTGCTGTGTGTGTGGATTGGGGAGGTTGCTGTGTGTGTGGATTGGGGAGGTTGCAGAATGGATTGGGGAGGTCGCTGTGTGTGTAGATTGGGGATGTTGCTGTATGGATTGCGGAGGTTGCTGTGTGTGTTGATTGGGGAGGTTGCTGTGTGCCTGGATTGGGGAGGTTGCTGTGTGTGTGGATTGGGGAGGTTGCTGTTTGGGTGGAATGATTAAGTTTGCTGTGTGTGTGGATTGGGGGGGCTGCTCTTTGCGTGGATTGGGGAATGTTGTTGTGTGCGTGGATTGGGGAGGTTGCTTTCTCTGTGGAATAAGGCGGTTGCTGTGTGTGGATTGGGAGTTTGCTGTGTGTGTGGATGGTGGAGGATGCTTTATCTGTGGATTGGGGAGGTTGCTGTGTGTGTGGATTGGAGTGATGGCTGTGTGTGTGGATTGTGGAGGTTACTGTGTTTGTGAATTGGGGAGATTGCTGTGTGTGTTGATTGGGGAGGTTATTGTGTTTGTGGTTTGGAGAGGTTGCTGTGTGGATTGGTGTGGTTGTTGTGTGTGGATTGGGGAGCTTGCTGTGTGTGTGAATTGGGGAGATTGCTGTGGTTGTGGATTGGGGAGGTTGCTGTGTCTGTGGATTGGGGAGGTTGTTGTGTTTGTGGTTTGGAGAGGTTGCTGTGTGTGGATTGGGTAGTTTGCTGTGTGTGTGGATTGTGCCGGTTGTTGTGTGTGTAGTTTTGGGAGGTTGCTATGTGGATTGGGGCAGTTGCTGTGTTTGTCCTGGGGAGGTTGCTGTTTGTGTGGATTGGGGAGGTTGCTGTGCCTCTGGATTTGGGAGTCTCCTGTGTGCGTGGACAGGGGAGGTTGCACTTGTGTGGATTGAAGAGGTTGCTGTGTGGATTGGTGAGGTTGCTGTGTGTGTGGATTGGGGAAGTTGCAGTGTGTGTGGATTGGCGAGGTTGCTGTGTGGACTGGGGAGGTTGCTGTGTGTGTGGATTGGGGAGGTTGCTGTGTGTGTGGATTGGCGAGGTTGCTGTGTGGACTGGGGAGGTTGGTGTGTGTGTGGATTGGGGATTTTGCTGTGTGTGTGGTTTGGGGACATTGCTGTGTGTGTGGATTGGGGACGTTGCTGTGTGTGCCGATTGGGGAGGATGCTGTGTTTGTGGTTTGGGGAGGTTGCTGTGTGTGGTTTGGGGAGTTTGCTGTTTGTGGATTGGGGAGTTTGCTGTGTGTGTGGATTGTGGACATTGCTGGGTGTTTGGATTGGGGAGGTTGCTGTGTGTGTGGATTGGGAGGTTACTGTGTGGGTGGAATGATTAAGTTTGCTGTGTGTGTGGATTGGGGGGGCTGCTCTGTGCGTGGATTGGGGAATGTTGTTGTGTGCGTGGATTGGGGAGGTTGCTGTCTCTGTGGAATAAGGCGTTTGCTGTGTGTGGATTGGGAGTTTGCTGTGTTTGTGGATGGTGGAGGTTGCTTTATCTGTGGATTGGGGAGGTTGCTGTGTGTATGGATTGGGGATGTTGCTGTGTGTGTGGATTGGAGTGATGGCTGTGTGTGTGGATTGTGGAGGTTACTGTGTTTGTGAATTGGTGAGATTGCTGTGTGTGTGGATTGGGGAGGTTGCTGTGTCTGTGGATTGGGGAGGTTGTTGTGTTTGTGGTTTGGAGAGGTTGCTGTGTGGATTGGTGTGGTTGTTGTGTGTGGATTGGGGAGCTTGCTGTGTGTGTGAATTGGGGAGATTGCTGTGTGTGTGGATTGGGGAGGTTGCTGTGTCTGTGGATTGGGGAGGTTGTTATGTTTGTGGTTTGGAGAGGTTGCTGTGTGGATTGGTGTGGTTGTTGTGTGTGGATTGGGGAGCTTGCTGTGTGTGTGAATTGGGGAGTTTGCTGTGTGTGTGGATGGTGGAGGTTGCTTTATCTGTGGATTGGGGAGGTTGCTGTGTGTATGGATTGGGGATGTTGCTGTGTGTGTGGATTGGAGTGATGGCTGTGTGTGTGGATTGGGGAGGTTGCTGTGTGTGTGGATTGGGGAGGTTGCTGTGTGTATGGATTGGGGATGTTGCTGTGTGTGTGGATTGGAGTGATGGCTGTGTGTGTGGATTGGGGAGGTTACTGTGTGTGTGGATTGGGGAGGTCGCTGTTTTTGTGTTTTGGGGAGGTTGCTCTGTGCGTGGATTGGGGAGGTTGCTATGTGGATTGGTGTGGTTGTTGTGTGTGGATTGGGGAGCTTGCTGTGTGTGTGAATTGGGGAGATTGCTGTGTGTGTGAATTGGGGAGGTTGCTGTGTGTGTGGATTGTGCAGGTCGTTGTGTGTGTAGTTTTGGGAGGTTGCTATGTGGATTGGGGCAGTTGCTGTGTTTGTCCTGGGGAGGTTGCTGTTTGTGTGGATTGGGGAGGTTGCTGTGCCTCTGGATTTGGGAGTCTCGTGTGTGTGTGGACAGGGGAGGTTGCACTTGTGTGGACTGAAGAGGTTGCTGTGTGGATTGGTGTGGTTGCTGTGTGTGTGGATTGGGGAGGTTGCTGTGTGTGTGGTTGGCGAGGTTGCTGTGTGGACTGGGGAGGTTGCTGTGTGTGTGGATTGGGGAGGTTGCTGTGTGTGTGGATTGTCGAGGTTGCTGTGTGGACTGGGGAGGTTGGTGTGTGTGTGGATTGGGGATTTTGATGTGTGTGTGGTTTGGGGACATTGCTGTGTGTGTGGATTGGAGACGTTGCTGCGTGTGCGGATTGGGGAGGATGCTGTTTTTGTGGATTGGGGAGGTAGTTGTGCGTGTGGATTCGGACGGTTGCTGTGTGGGTGGATTGTTTAAGGTTGCTGTGTGTGTGAACTGGGGGGGCTGCTCTGTGCGTGGATTGGGGCAGGTTGTTGTGTGCGTGGATTGGGGAGGTTGCTGTGTGTGTGGATTGGAGAGGTTGCTGTGTGGGTGGAATGATTAAATTTGATGTTTGTGTGGATTGGGGATGTTGCTTTGCCTGTGGATTTTGGAGTCTCCTGTGTTTTTAGACTGGGGAGGTTGCTGTGTGTGTGGATTGGGGATGTTGCTGTGCGTGTGGATTGGGGACGTTGCTGTGTGTGTGGATTGGGGAGATTGCTGTGTGTGTGGATTGTGGAGTTTGTTGTGTGTGTAGTTTTGGGAGGTTGCTATAGGATTGGGATAGCTGCTGTGTTTGGACTGGGGTGGTTGCTGTGTGTGTGGATTAGGGAGTTTGCTGTGTCTGTGGATTTGGGAGTCTCGTGTGTGTGTGGACAGGGGAGGTTGCACTTGTGTGGACTGAAGAGGTTGCTGTGTGGATTGGTGTGGTTGCTGTGTGTGTGGATTGGGGAGGTTGCTGTGTGTGTGGTTGGCGAGGTTGCTGTGTGGACTGGGGAGGTTGGTGTGTGTGTGGATTGGGGATTTTGATGTGTGTGTGGTTTGGGGACATTGCTGTGTGTGTGGATTGGAGACGTTGCTGCGTGTGCGGATTGGGGAGGATGCTGTTTTTGTGGATTGGGGAGGTAGTTGTGCGTGTGGATTCGGACGGTTGCTGTGTGGGTTGATTGTTTAAGGTTGCTGTGTGAGTGAACTGGGGGGGCTGCTCTGTGCGTGGATTGGGGCAGGTTGTTGTGTGCGTGGATTGGGGAGGTTGCTGTGTGTGTGGATTGGAGAGGTTGCTGTGTGGGTGGAATGATTAAATTTGATGTGTGTGTGGATTGGGGATGTTGCTTTGCCTGTGGATTTTGGAGTCTCCTGTGTTTTTGGACTGGGGAGGTTGCTGTGTGTGTGGATTGGGGATGTTGCTGTGCGTGTGGATTGGGGACGTTGCTGTGTGTGTGGATTGGGGAGGTTGCTGGGTGTGGATTGGGGAGATTGCTGTGTGTGTGGATTGTGGAGTTTGTTGTGTCTGTAGTTTTGGGAGGTTGCTATAGGATTGGGGCAGCTGCTGTGTTTGGACTGGGGTGGTTGCTGTGTGTGTGGATTGGGGAGTTTGCTGTGTCTGTGGATTTGGGAGTCTCCTGTGTGTGTGGATTGGGGAGGTTGCTGTGTGTGTGGACTTGGGAGTCTCCTGTGGGTGTGTATTGGGGAGATGGCTGTTTGTGTGGTCTGAGGAGGTTACTGTGTGTGTGGATCGGGTAGGTCGCTGTGTGTGTGGTATGGGGAGGTTGCTCTGTGTGTGGATTGGGGAGGTTGATATGTGGATTTGTGTGGTTGTTGTGTGTGGATTGGGGAGCTTGCTTTGTGTGTGGATTGGGGAGGTTGCTCTGTGTGTGGATTGAAGAGGTTGCTGTGTGGATAGGGGATTTTGCTGTGTGTGTGGATTGGGGAGGTTGCTGTGAATTGAGGATGTTGCTGTGTGTGTGGATTGGGGAGGTTGCTGTGTGTGTGGATTGGGGAGGTTGCTGTGACTGTGGATTTGGGAGCCTCCTGTGCGTGTGGACTGGGGAGGTTGCTGTGTGTGTGGATTGAAGAGGTTGCTGTGTGGATTGGGGAGTTTGCTCTGTGTGTGGATTGGGGAGGTTTCTGTGTGTGTGGATTGGGGAGGTTGATGTGTGCGTGGTTTGGGGACATTGCTGTGTGTGTCGATTGGGGACGTTGCTGTGTGTGTGGTTTGGGGAGGTTGCTGTGTGTGTGGATTGGGGAAGTTGCTGTGTGTGTGGATTGGTTAAGGTTACTGTAAGTGTGCATTGGTGTGCTGCTCTGTGCTTGGATTGGGGAATGTTTCTGTGTGCGTGGATTGGGGAGGTTGCTGTCTATGTGGATTAGGGCGCTTGCTGTGTGTGGATGGGCGAGGTTGCTTTATCTCTGGATTGGGGAGGTTGCTGTGTGTATGGATTGGGGATGTTGCTGTGTGTGTGGATTGGGGAGATCGCTGTGTGTGTGGTTTGGGGAGGTTGCTGTGTGTGTGGATTGGGGAGCTCGCTGTGTTTGTGATTTGGGGAGGTTGCTCCTTGCGTGGATTGGAGAGTTTGTTGTGTGTGTGGATTGGGCAGGTTGCTGTGTTGATTGGCGTGGTTGCTGTGTTTCCGGATTGGGGAGGTTGCTGTCTGTGTGGATTTGGGAGGTTGCAGTGTGGATTGGGGAGGTTGTTGTGTGTGGATTGGGGTGCTTGCTGTGTGTGTGCATTGGGGAGGTTGCTGTGTGTGTGGTTTGGGGAGGTTGCTGTGTCTGTGGATTGGGGAGGTTGCTGTGTTTGTGGATTGGGGAGGTTGCTGTCTGTATGGATTGGGGAGGTTGCTGTGTGGATTGGGGAGTTTGTTGTGTGTGTGGATTGTGGACGTTGCTGTATGGATTGGGGAGGTCGCTGTGTGTGTAGATTGGGAAGGTTGCTGTATGGATTGCGGAGGTTGCTGTGTGTGTTGATTGGGGAGGTTGCTGTGTGTGTGGATTGGGGAGGTTGCTGTGTGTGTGGATTGGGGAGGTTGCTGTGTGTGTGGATTGGGGAGGTTGCAGTATGGATTGGGGAGGTCGCTGTGTGTGTAGATTGGGGATGTTGCTGTATGGATTGCGGAGGTTGCTGTGTGTGTTGATTGGGGAGGTTGCTGTGTGCCTGGATTGGGGAGGTTGCTGTGTGTGTGGATTGGGGAGGTTGCTGTTTGGGTGGAATGATTAAGTTTGCTGTGTGTGTGGATTGGGGGGGCTGCTCTGTGCGTGGATTGGGGAATGTTGTTGTGTGCGTGGATTGGGGAGGTTGCTTTCTCTGTGGAATAAGGCGGTTGCTGTGTGTGGATTGGGAGTTTGCTGTGTGTGTGGATGGTGGAGGATGCTTTATCTGTGGATTGGGGAGGTTGCTGTGTGTGTGGATTGGAGTGATGGCTGTGTGTGTGGATTGTGGAGGTTACTGTGTTTGTGAATTGGGGAGATTGCTGTGTGTGTGGATTGGGGAGGTTGTTGTGTTTGTGGTTTGGAGAGGTTGCTGTGTGGATTGGTGTGATTGTTGTGTGTGGATTGGGGAGCTTGCTGTGTGTGTGAATTGGGGAGATTGCTGTGGTTGTGGATTGGGGAGGTTGCTGTGTCTGTAGATTGGGGAGGTTGTTGTGTTTGTGGTTGGGAGAGGTTGCTGTGTGTGGATTGGGTAGTTTGCTGTGTGTGTGGATTGTGCCGGTTGTTGTGTGTGTAGTTTTGGGAGGTTGCTATGTGGATTGGGGCAGTTGCTGTGTTTGTCCTGGGGAGGTTGCTGTTTGTGTGGATTGGGGAGGTTGCTGTGCCTCTGGATTTGGGAGTCTCCTGTGTGCGTGGACAGGGGAGGTTGCACTTGTGTGGATAGAAGAGGTTGCTGTGTGGATTGGTGAGGTTGCTGTGTGTGTGGATTGGGGAAGTTGCTGTGTGTGTGGATTGGCGAGGTTGCTGTGTGGACTGGGGAGGTTGCTGTGTGTGTGGATTGGGGAGGTTGCTGTGTGTGTGGTTTGGCGAGGTTGCTGTGTGGACTGGGGAGGTTGGTGTGTGTGTGGATTGGGGATTTTGATGTGTGTGTGGCTTGGGGACATTGCTGTGTGTGTGGATTGGGGACGTTGCTGTGTGTGCCGATTGGGGAGGATGCTGTGTTTGTGGTTTGGGGAGGTTGCTGTGTGTGGTTTGGGGAGTTTGCTGTTTGTGGATTGGGGAGTTTGCTGTGTGTGTGGATTGTGGACGTTGCTGGGTGTTTGGATTGGGGAGGTTGCTGTGTGTGTGGATTGGGAGGTTACTGTGTGGGTGGAATGATTAAGTTTGCTGTGTGTGTGGATTGGGGGGGCTGCTCTGTGCGTGGATTGGGGAATGTTGTTGTGTGCGTGGATTGGGGAGGTTGCTGTCTCTGTGGAATAAGGCGTTTGCTGTGTGTGGATTGGGAGTTTGCTGTGTGTGTGGATGGTGGAGGTTGCTTTATCTGTGGTTTGGGGAGGTTGCTGTGTGTATGGATTGGGGATGTTGCTGTGTGTGTGGATTGGAGTGATGGCTGTGTGTGTGGATTGTGGAGGTTACTGTGTTTGTGAATTGGTGAGATTGCTGTGTGTGTGGATTGGGGAGGTTGCTGTGTCTGTGGATTGGGGAGGTTGTTGTGTTTGTGGTTTGGAGAGGTTGCTGTGTGTGGATTGGGTAGTTTGCTGTGTGTGTGGATTGTGCTGGTTGTGTGTGTAGTTTTGGGAGGTTGCTATGTGGATTGGGGCAGTTGCTGTGTTTGTCCTGGGGAGGTTTCTGTTTGTGTGGATTGGGGAGGTTGCTGTGCCTCTGGATTTGGGAGTCTCCTGTGTGCGTGGACAGGGGAGGTTGCACTTGTGTGGATTGAAGAGGTTGCTGTGTGGATTGGTGAGGTTGCTGTGTGTGTGGATTGGGGAGGTTGCTGTGTGTGTGGATTGGCGAGGTTGCTGTGTGGACTGGGGAGGTTGCTGTGTGTGTGGATTGGGGAGGTTGCTGTGTGTGTGGATTGGCGAGGTTGCTGTGTGGACTGGGGAGGTTGGTGTGTGTGTGGATTGGGGATTTTGATGTGTGTGTGGTTTGGGGACATTGCTGTGTGTGTGGATTGGGGACGTTGCTGTGTGTGCCGATTGGGGAGGATGCTGTGTTTGTGGTTTGGGGAGGTTGCTGTGTGTGGTTTGGGGAGTTTGCTGTTTGTGGATTGGGGAGTTTGCTGTGTGTGTGGATTGTGGACGTTGCTGGGTGTTTGGATTGGGGAGGTTGCTGTGTGTGTGGATTGGGAGGTTGCTGTGTGGGTGGAATGATTAAGTTTGCTGTGTGTGTGGATTGGGGGGGCTGCTCTGTGCATGGATTGGGGAATGTTGTTGTGTGCGTGGATTGGGGAGGTTGCTGTCTCTGTGGAATAAGGCGTTTGCTGTGTGTGGATTGGGAGTTTGCTGTGTGTGTGGATGGTGGAGGTTGCTTTATCTGTGGATTGGGGAGGTTGCTGTGTGTATGGATTGGGGATGTTGCTGTGTGTGTGGATTGGAGTGATGGCTGTGTTTGTGGATTGGGGAGGTTACTGTGTGTGTGGATTGGGTAGGTCGCTGTTTTTGTGTTTTGGGGAGGTTGCTCTGTGCGTGGATTGGGGAGGTTGCTATGTGGATTGGTGTGGTTTTTGTGTGTGGATTGGGTAGGTTGCTGTGTGTGTGAATTGGGGAGATTGCTGTGTGTGTGGATTGGGGAGGTTGCTGTGTGTGTGGATTGGGGATTTTGGTGTGTGGACTGGGGAGTTTTCTGTGTGTGTGGATTGGGGAGGTTGCTGTGTGTGTGGATTGGGGAGGTTGCTGTGTGTGTGGATTGGGGAGTTTGCTGTGTGTGTGGATTGTGGAGATTGCTGTATGGATTGGGGAGGTTGCTGTGTGTGTGGATTGGGGAGGTTGCTGTGCGTGTGGTTTGGGGACGTTGCTGTGTGTGTGGATTGGGGAGGTTGCTGTGTGTATTAGGGAGATTGCTGTGTGTGGATTGTGGAGTTTGCTGTGTGTGTGGCTTCTAGAGGTTTTTGTGTGTGTGGGTTTGGGAGGTTGCTATGTGGATTGGGGCAGTTGCTGTATTTGGAATGGGGAGTTTGCTGTGTGTGTGGATTGGGGAGGTTGCTGTGCCTGTGGATTTGGGAGTCTCCTGTCTGTGTGGACTGTTGAGGTTGCTGTGTGTGTGGATTTAAGAGGTTGCTGTGTGGATTGGGGAGGTTGCTGTGTTTGTGGATTGGGGAATTTGGTGTGTGGACTGGGGAGGTTGCTGTGTGTGTGGATTGGGGAGGTTGCTGTGTGTGTGTGTGGATTGGGGAGGCTCCTGGGTGTCGATTGAGGAGGTTGCTGTTGTGGATTTGGGAGATTGCTGTGTGTGTGGATAGGGGAGGTTGCTGTGTGTATGGATTGGGGAGGTTGCTGCGTGTGTGGATTGGGGAGGTTGCTGTGTGTGTGGATTGGGGACTTTGCTGTGTTTGTGGATTGGGGATTTGGCTGTGTGTGTGGATTGGGGAGGTTGCTGTGTGTGTGGATTGGGGAGGTTGCTGTGGGTGTCGATTGTGGAGATTGCTCTATGGATTGGGGAGTTTGCTGTGTGTGTGGATTTGGGAGGTTGCTCTGTGTGTGGATTGAAGAGGTTGCTGTATGGATTGGGGCGGTTGCTGTGTGTGTGGATTTGGGGGGTTGCTGTGTGTGTGGATTGTGGAGGTTGCTCTGTGCGTGGATTGGGGAAGCTTGCAGTGTGTGTGGATTGGGGAGGTCATTGCGTATGTGGATTGAAGAGGTTGCTGTATGGATTGGGGAGGTTGCTGTGTGTGTGTGAATTGGGGAGCTTGCTCTGTGCGTGTATTGGCGAAGGTTGCTGTGTGTGTGGATTGGGGACGTTGCTCTGTGTGTGGATTGGGGAACGTTGCTCGGTGCGTGGATTGGGGAAGGTTGCTGTGGGTGTGGATTGGGGAGGTCGCTGCGTGTGTGGACTGAGGAGGTTGCTGTATGGATTGCGGAGGTTGCTGTGTCTGTGGATTGGGGAGGTTGCTGTGTCTGTGATTGGGGAGGTTGCTGTGCGTGGTTTAGGGAGATTGCTGTGAGTGGATTGGGGAGTTTACTGTGTGTGTGGATTGTGTAGGTTGTTGTGTGTGTGGATTTGGGAGGCTGCTATGTGGATTGGGGCAGTTGCTGTCTTTGGACTGGGGAGGTTGCTGTGTGTGTGGATTGGGGAGGTTGCTGTGTGTGTGGATTGGGGGGGGTTGCTGTGTCTGTGGATTTGGGAGTCTCTTGTGTGTGTGCACTGGGGAGGTTGCTGTGTGTGTGGATTGGGGAGGTTGCTGTGTCTGTGATTGGGGAGGTTGCTGTGTCTGTGGATTGGGGAGGTTGCTGTGTCTGTGATTGGGGAGGTTGCTGTGTTTGTGGTTTGGGGAGGTTGCTGTGCGTGGTTTAGGGAGATTGCTGTGAGTGGATTGGGGAGTTTACTGTGTGTGTGGATTGTGTAGGTTGTTGTGTGTGTGGATTTGGGAGGCTGCTATGTGGATTGGGGCAGTTGCTGTCTTTGGACTGGGGAGGTTACTGTGTGTGTGGATTGGGGAGGTCGCTGTGTGTGTGGTTTGGGGAGGTTGCTCTGTGTGTGGATTGGGGAGGTTGCTGTGTGTGTGGATTGGGGAGGTTGCTGTGTGTGTGCATTGTTGCGGTTGCTGTATGGATTGGGGAGGTTGCTCTGTGTGGATTTGGGAGGTTGATGTGTGTGTGGATTTTGGTGGTTGCTCTATGCGTGGATTGTGGAAGGTTGCTCTGTGTGTGGATTGGGGAGGTCGCTGCATGTGTGGATTGAGGAGGTTGTTGTATGGATTGCAGAGGTTGCTCTGTGTTTGGATTGGGGAGTTTGCTGTGGATTGGGGACGTTGCTGTGTGTGTGGATTGGGGCGGTTGATGTGTGTGTGGTTCAGGGAGGTTGCTGTGTGTGTGGATTGGGGAGGTTGATGTGTGCGTGGTTTGGGAACATTGCTGTGTGTGTGGATTGGGGACGTTGCTGTTGTGGATTGGGGAGATTGCTGTGTGTGTGGATTGGGGAGGTTGCTGTGTGTTGATTGGGATTTTGCTGTTGTGGATTTGGGAGATTGCTGTGTGTGTGGATTGGGGAGATTGCTGTGTGTGTGGATTGGGGAGGTTGCTGTGTGTGTGGATTGGGGAGGTTGCTGGTGTGGACTGGGGAGATTGCTGTGTGTGTGGATTGGGGAGGTTGCTGTCTGTGTGGATTGGGGAGGTTGCTGTGTGGATTGGGGAGGTTGCTGTGTGTGTGGATTGGGGAGGTTGCTGTGTGTGTGGATTGGGGAGGTTGTTGTGTGTGTGGATTGGGGACGTTGTTGTGTGTGTGGATTGGGGCGTTTGGCTTGTTTGTGAATTGAGGAGGTTGCTGTGTGTTTGGATTGGGGAGGTTGCTGTGTGTGTGTCGATTGGCGAGGTTGCTGTGTGGATTGTCAAGGTTGCTGTGTGGTTTGGGGAGATTGCTGTGTGTGTGGATTGGGGACTTTGTTGCGTGTGTGGATTGGGGAGAACTCTGTGTGTGTGGATTGGGGACGTTGTTGCGAGTGTGGATTGGGGAGGTTGCTGTGTGTGTGGATTGGGGAGTTTGATGTGTGTGTGGTTTGGGGACGTTGCTCTGTGTGTGGATTGGGGAGGTTGCAGTGGGTGTGCATTGGGGAGCTTTCTGTATGTGTAGATTAGGGAGGTTGCTGTGTGTGTGGATTGACGCGGTTGCTTTGTGGATTGGGGAGATTGCTGTGTCTGTGGATTGGGGAGGTTGCTGTATGTGTGGATTGACGAGGTTGCTGTGTGGATTGGGGAGGTTACTGTGTGTGTGGATTGGGGAGGTCGCTGTGTGTGTGGTTTGGGGAGGTTGCTCTGTGTGTGGATTGGGGAGGTTGCTATGTGGATTGGTCTGGTTATTGTGTGTGGATTGGGGACCTTGCTGTGTGTGTGAATTGGGGAGGTTTCTGTATGTGTAGATTAGGGAGATTTCTGTGTGTGTGGTTTGGGGAAGTTGCTGTGTGTGTGGATTTGGGAGTTTGCTGTGTTTGTGGATTGGGGACGTTGCTGTGTGTTTGGATTGGGGAGGTTGCTGTGTTTGTGGATTGGGGAGGTTGCTGTTTCTGTGGATTGGGGAGGTTGCTGTGTTTGTGGTTTGGGGTGGTTGCTGTGTGTGGATTGGGGAGGTTGCTGTGTCTGTGGATTGTGGAGGTTGTTGTGTGTGTGGGTTTGGGCGGTTGCTATGTGGATTGGGTCAGTTGCTGTGTTTGGACTGGGGAGGTTGCTGTGTGTGTGGATTGGGGAGGTTGCTGTGTGTGTGGATTGGGGAGGTTGCTGTGTGTGTGGATTGGGGAGTTTGGTGTGTGGATTAGGGAGGTTGCTGTGTGTGGATTGGGGAGGTTGCTGTGTGTGGATTGGGGTCGTTGCTGTGTGTGTGGATTGGGGAGGATGATGTGTGTGTGGTTTGGGGAGGTTGCTGTGTGTGTGGATTGGGGAGGTTGTTGTGTGTGTCGATTGGGAGGTTGCTGTGTGTGTGGATTGGGGAGGTCGCTGTGTTTGTGGATTGGGGATGTTGCTGCATTTGTGGATTGGGGAGGTTGCAGTGTGTGTGGATTGGTGATGTGTGTGGATTGGGGATGGTGCTGTGTGTGTGGATTGGGAAAGTTGCTGTGTATGTGGATTGGGGAGGTTGCTGTGTGTGTGGATTGGGGAGGTTGCTGTGTGTATGGATTGGGGAGGTTGCTGTGTGTGGATTCGGGAGGTTGCTGTGTGTGTGAATTTGGTAGGTTCTGTGTGTTTGGATTGGGGTGCTTCTGTCAGAATTGCAGAGCCTTTGCTGTTTGCCTGGGGGGTGTCGGGGAGGTTATTGATATCTTTGTCAACTTCTTAGGTTTTTATTTGGTGATATAACTCTAGATGATGTTAAAGATTATCCAAGTGCTTACCGATTGCTTGTGATTTAACTGTGGCATTGACTGGGAACAGCATGTCATTTGAAAAGGAACCTAATGAGAAAATAGAAAAATTATTTCCTTTTCTTCAAGATTTGTGAAAATGATTGTTAAGCCTTGAAGTAAATCACTGATCTCAATGCTAACATCAAGTGGTCCTGCGTTATAATTATTGTCATCAAATGTTCCAAATCATTGCTGTGTTCATTGTGGTTGTGCAGCGATTTTCCACATTTCATACCAAAATAGGATCAGCACCAGAGGACACGATTTTTTCACTTCTGGTCATGGAATTACACTTCATCTGGCATGAATCTTCCCTCTGGAGGTCATAGGTATGTGACTTTGCAAAACATGCAGAGAGAATTGGCGTCTTGGCTTTAGATTATTCAGCCATGTTGCATATTATGTAGGTTCAGTATTGGGTCCAGAGTTAGCTACAGATTCGACCCTAATGAACGTCCTTCTCTGACTGCAAAATAGTAATCACCTTAAGTTTCAACTCTTTTATAAAACAAAAATAAAAATACCTGGAAAAACTCAGCAGGCCTGGCAGCATCTGCGAAGAGGAACACAGTTAATGTTTCGAGTCCGCATGACTCTTCAACAGAGTCATACGGACTCGAAACGTTAACTGTGTTCCTCTCTGCAGATGCTGCCAGACCTGCTGAGTTTTTCCAGGTATTTTTATTTTTGTTTTGGATTTCTAGCATCCGCAGTTTTTTGCTTTCAACTATTTTATATTAAAAATCACTAGAAAAGCCTTGTTCTTACTTTGGGTGCTGTAAATATTTATTTCATGGAAAGAAAAGAAAGCCAGCATGGTCACGATGGTCCGAATGGCTTCCTCTGTGATGTAAGCATTCCATGATTCTAAAACAAATCACCCATGCACTTTATTCTGGCTAAGATCTCAGCTGATGCATATTACTACAGCTTCTGAATTGCCAAGCAGAGTGCTCTGAGGGACTATTAGGGCCATTTTTGAGGTTCTTGTCTCAGAGCTAAGTGAAAATTGATGGGTTTACCAGTAATTCCTGCTGCCACTGTATGAGAAAGCAGTTTCCACCCGATATTCCCCCTTTTCCCCAGCAGGACCAATAAGAGTTTGAAATGACAATGTAAAGACTCTAGAAGGATGTGAATCATCCTACAGATGTATGTATCCTTGTCGGAAAGACTTTCCTCCTTAGAAATTTTCAATAAATTGATCAAGTGATCAAGTATTGTTTGATCAAGCATTATGTATTGTGCTGAGTGACAGGGAACAAAGATTGCTGAGTCTGAATGACAAGGCAGCTTTGTACTCAGTGTCAGCTTTGGCTCATTGGTAGCACTCTAGGTCTGAGGTCCGAAAGTTGCAGATTCATGGTCCCACTTTAAAGACTTGGGCACAAATTGAGACTGACTTCAGTGCACTATTGAGAGAATGCTGCAGTGTTACAAGTGCATCTTTCGAATGAGGTGTTAGATCCACCAGGTGAGTGGAAATGATTCCATGGCGCTATTTCAAAGAACAACAGCAAAGTTCTCCTTGGTTTCCCTCCAGAATGTATCTCTCAACCAATATCACTTATACAGTTTACCTGTTCATTATTACAATGCTGTTTATAGGACATTGCTGTGCGCAAACTGACCTCTACCATTCCAATATTACAACCGGAATGACCATACTTCACTAGTACATCATTGGCTGTGAAGAACATTGGGATATCCTGAGAAATACACCTTTCTTTGTTTCCTTTCTCCTAGATGTGAAATGTTTGGTTGGGGGGAACTGAGACAATACTGCAGGGCACCAGTTGGATTAAGTAGAAATTATGACTGGACATATTCTGCAAGGTGTGTGCAGGAAAGGACTTGCTTGGCCAATTTTCATTCCATGTTTACTTATGTCCTTGTGTCTGTCATTCAAATGCAAAGTGAAGCATCTCACAGGGCTGCTGATGCCTATTAGGCTGCAAGTAGCACCTTGACACCTCAGTATGAAACCCTCTCAGCAGCCGGAGGAATCAATTCCATGAGATGCCTGCACATGTCTCAGTTGCCCTTGGGCAGGCTTATCCAACCCGCAGTCTGTGGGCCAGATTGTGGCCTGTGAAGCCCCTTGGGCCCCCATGGCCACTGGTCAACATGCTGGTCAGATGGTAAGTGAAATTGAAGATATCTGTGAGGGACTGCTCATCCAATAACAGGCCATTCCTCTCCCTCACTAGTGAGCCTATCAACAGCAAACATGGGAGGGAAACAGACTGTGATCGGAGGAGCAGGGAACACCAAGAGGGAAAAGAAGAGGATTTCAGAAAGGTGATAGAGAGAGAGAGAGTATGTGTGGGGGCACAGGAGATTCACTTTCACCTGGCTCTAAGAGAGAGAGAGAGAAAGTGGGAGAGAGAGAGAGAGAGAGAATGAGAGAGGGTGGGGGAGAGTGAGGGGGTGGAAGAGAGAGAGGGGCATTGCTTTAATTTTGCTCAGCAAGTTGTTTCTTTTGTTCATACCTCATTTTTTTTGAAAATCATGTTTAATGTTGTACCAACCCTTATCTTTCCAAAATTTGTTCATCAGCTTCTTGGGTGCGAAAGAAATGGAATTATGGCCCCTCCACACAAAAAGGCTGGACAAGCCTGCCCTTGGCTTAGTCCAATGTAGCAGCTGGTGTACGCAAACCAGGAAATGATTCTGAATAGGTTAGTCCTGTTTGCAAGTGAATGACTCAACACTGTCTGTACATTTTCACAGATGGGCATTAATTCAACAAATTTACATCTGAGATTAGAAAACTGGCATGTCATGCTGAGACAGTAATAGGTGTGGTTTATTGTGCATTGTAGGAGAACACTAAGTCTAACCCACTTTGTGGTTGTTCTGAGAATGTTTAATTCTGACCCAATGTGGCATCATTCCAGTATGTGTCAAACTAAAGCTCAGGAGAAATTTATCTCTTCTCACTCAGCAGGAACATAGGAACAAAATAATTAGGAACAGAAGGAGGCCATTTGGCCATTTGAGCCTGCTCCCTCATTCAAGTCAACCATGGCTGATCTCCTACCTCAACACCATGTTCCGCACTATCCCTGTAATCCTTTGATGTCATTAGTAATTAGAAATCCTTCGATCTCAGTCTTGAACATGCTCAATGACTGAGCCTCCACATCTCCCTGGTGTAGAGAATGCCACCCTCTGAGTGAGAAATTCCCCCTCATTCTCAGTCCTGAATGACCTGCCTCTTATTCTGAGACTGTGTCACCTGGTTCTGGACACCCCATCCAGGGGAAACATCCTTCTGCATCTGCCCTGTTGAGCCCTGTAAGAATTTTGCATGTTCCAATGAGATAGAGGCAATGAGGAGCAGGCAATTGGTTAAATTGAAGCAGCTACGCTTGTCATTCTGTACCCGGTGATCTCTGATGGTAACACCACAGGTTTTGATGGGGGATGAGTTGCCCACTAGAAGCATCTGATGTCAGTATAAATCACCTTCCCCTGCCCACCCCAACAATCCCCAGTATGATCCTGATCAGGGTCTGAGTGAGGAAGCCCCCATAGCTTTCCCACCAGGCTGAAGCAGGCTGGTGGGAAGGCCACTTCCAGGTATGTAACGTGGCTATACGGGGCCAGAAAAGCTTCACATTACAGCCTCTCCTCCAACAGACTTTGCCTCCTCCCTTTCCTGTATGCCCAATGATGCAAGACCCTGCTGCCCCTCTTCCCCCACCATTTACCTGAACGCTGGTGGGTGGTCAAGGGCTGCACTAGCAACGGTTCACATTCTCCCTTCACTCCTTTCACCTGATACCTGCTCAGGGTTACCATTGAACTGGAAGATTCATCAGTATTCCCAGCTCTACTGATCTTGCCCCCTTCTATTTTTAGCATTCTCCAAATGCTGACAGAAAGTGAAACAGGAACTCAACAACTTCATGAAGTTCAAAGCAAAATACTGCGGAAGCTGGAAATCTAGAACAAAAACAAAAATACCTGGAAAAACTCAGCAGGTCTGCCAGCATCTGCAGAGAGGGGTACAGTTGATGTTTTGAGTCCGTGTGACTCTTCATCAGAACTAAGACATATAGAAATGAGATGAAATATAAGCTGGTAGAAGGAGGTGGGACAGGACAGTTCGATAGGGGACCAGTGATAGGTAGAGTCCAAGAAGAGATTGCAAAGATGTCATAGACAAAAGGACAAAGGGGTGTTGACAGTGGTAATATTATCTAAAGGATGTGCTAATGCGGACATTAAGGGAAGCAAGCAGGACAAGTTAGTCCTCCATCCTCACCCCCTTTCCAATCCCCCTTTTTCCAATAATTTATTATTTATTTTACAACTATATTTTTTTCTTTTCCCTCCTATTTTTAAATTCATTTCGATCTATTGTTTCATCTCCATCTTTTAGCTCATTTCGATCCCTTCCCCCCCACCCCAACCGCACTAGGGCCATCTACCACTAGCTTGTCCTGCTTGCTACCCTTAACGTCCCCATTAGCACATCTTTTAGATAATATCACCACCGTCAACACCCCTTTGTCCTTTTGTCTATGACATCTTTGGCAGTCTCTTCTTGGCCTCCACCTATCACTGGCCCCTTATCGAGCTTTCCTGTCCCACCCCCTTCTACCAACTTAAATTTCATCTCATTTCTATATGTCTTAGTTCTGATGAAGGGTCATACGGACTTGAAATGTCAACTGTATCCCTCTCCGCAGATGCTGTCAGACCTGCTGAGTTTTTCCAGGTATTTTTGTTTTTGTTCATCAAGTTCAAAGTCTGTTCTCTGTAGCTTAACTCAATGAATATATTTTCTAAAAATTAGACTACGTGATTGCTCAACTTAAATTGACCTGCTGGGTGAGATCTTCATGCCTCCAGACCAAGTGCACAGGATTCCAGACAAGACAAACATCTCCTTACTAAAGAATGATATTGCAGAGAGCCAAAAAGGTGGGGGTGGGCAATTGTGCAAGACTGAAAAATCCGAATTAGGAAATGCCAAGCCTGCTGTAATGCAGAATTCTCAAGACACTTTGTGATGTGATACTGAAAAAACATCAGATCAACTTTGTGTCCTGGCATAGCTATTGATGTTACACTGTTTAAACCTATGTCTGTCTTATATTACTACTTGTAGTTGGTAATAATGTTGGTGGTAATGACTTCCTTACTGCTGACAAGTGGCAATAACATTTACAATATAAGATTCTGAGGGGGCTTGATGGGATAGATGCTGAGAGGATGCTTTCTATAGGATCTAGAAATAGGGGCACAATTTAAAAATAAGGGGGTCTCCCATTTAAGGTAGAGATGAAGAAGTATTTCTTCTCTCAGGGGGTCATTAGCCTGTGGAATTCTCTTCCCCAGACAGCAGGAGAAACTGGGTCATTGAATACATTCAAGGCTGAGTTAGACAGATTTTTGAATGACAAGGGAGACATGGGTCATGAGGGCAGACAGGAAAGTGGCATTAAGGGCAAGTTCAGATTAGCTATGATCTTATTGAATGGCAGAGAACAGGCTCGATTGACCGAATTGCCTTTTCCTGCTCCTATTTCTTATGATCTTATGAACATTTAAGTTTAAGTAGTTTAATAAAACTGTCTTAGTTGAGCGTGGTGGCTGAACGATTTGCTTAATTGATAGTTAATAGGCAAATAAGATAGCACGGTGGCACAAAGATACTTGCCTCTCTGCTCTGTCATCAATGGCTGTCCATTTGGGGGTAAGTACTTGCTGCTCCACTTTAAGCTCCTAAGATTGTCGAAGAGAAGTGGACCCAAAGGTCCAGTTGCTTGGTTGAAATGATCAACAGTAAGGGAACACAGATGTTCTCCAGTAACATCAAAATCTTGAAAGCAAACACAGTTAGCGTCCAACTGATTGATGTCCAATGTGTGTTGGAGCCACTCCCACACTTGGTACTTGGTCCATAGCTGTGGATGAGTGTGATGCCACGAGCTTCTAGCATACTCAACTGAAGCTGGAGGATACAAAAGCAATGTGAATATTTATATCAAAAAGTTCAAAAGTGAAATAGAGTCAGTGAGGCTGAATTCTCCTGGTCCTGCAGAGGTGCATTAGGAGACAGAACCAGAGAAAAGTTGGAAAATGATATGTTGGGTTGACCGTCTGATACATTCAAGTCTTCGAGGGACTTTGCTGGAGGTGGGAGCAGGGGCTACCCATCCATCAGTGACAGGTGGCTGCTTAGGCCCAGTGTTAGGCCAACTCGGGGAAAGTTAATGATACCAAGGGGATCTTCTTGACAGCGGCCTGGCCTCCTGTTGAGGCTGCAACCCAGCCTTTAACTTAAAAATGCCTCCCAGCGGCAGGCTGAGGGGATCCATCGACACTGTCTCTCACTCACCCAAGCGCGAACTGGCTGGGATGTAATGGACACATTTGTGGGGCTCCCCATCAGTCTGACAGCTATGGCAATATGTCTTTTTCAAATTTTCTCCAATGCTACAGAAAGCATCCATCTTGAGAAGTCCTGTGGTCTCTTATCCACCTCAGCAGTGTCCACCTCTATCCATGGAGCTGCCGGCCTGACATCACTGTGAGCCCTCCAATTGGACATCCTGTTTCTCAGGCCCACAAGCCGCCCTTACGTAGCTGGGCTTCCAGGCGGCGACTTCTGAACAGGCCGCCTCCAGGAGGATTGCAACCAGCATCCTGCCATGGCCACTTCTGGATTCCTGATGTCAGGATCATGATCCAGCTGGACAAAGCCAGCTCAGTGCGAGCCTGGCGCAGTGTCAGCCATGGGTTAGCATGTAGCACTCGGTCTGAGTATGAAGGTTGTGGGTTCAAGTCCCAATTCAGAGACTTGAGCATTATATGTAAGCTGACCTCCAGTACAGTTCTGAGGGAGTGAGGTGCTGTCTTTTGCATAAACTGAGGCCCTGTCTACCCTCAGCTGCATGGAAAAGACCCCATGGCATTATCTTGAATGGGGCATGAAATCAGTGGTCCTGGCCAACGTATATCCCTCACTTAAAATCACGAGAAGAAGATTACTTATGGTCATGTTGCTGTTTGTGGGCACTAGTGCAGGTTGGCTGCCCGGTTTCTTATACTTAAAGTGTATTACATTTCAAAAAGTACTTCATTGGCTGTAAAGTGCAATATAAATACAAATCTTTCTTTCCGACTGAAGCGGGAAGGTAAATTTTTGTTCTGGCTCATGAGATCACAATTGAATGCTGTCACTTTCTTTCCATTCTTAACACCATGATGGGGTATTCCTGTCAAAATAAATATCTGTTACTGGGCTGCCCCTGACAAAAGCTTCAGCACAGTAACACTGATAAGTGTGGAGAGGTTAGTAGCAAAGAATACAGAGCGTGAAGGTAGATTAAAGATTCTTTTTATCAGCATTTCCTTTTTGTTTGCTACTGCTATGTTTTGTTGAGTTTTGGAAAAGATTTTCATTTTGAACAGTGTGTTCTGAGGCTATTTTCGATGCAATGGCTTGGATCAGGTTACTGGTTGCAAAGGAACCGAGACGGGTAGGGTTCCTGTGATGGGCTGCTTTCACTGCAAATCTCCCCAGCTCAGTCTCAGGGGGCAGCATTTTCCCTTTGTCGGGCAGGCAGGCCCGGGAGCGGCCGTGAAATGGACTGCTGCCCACGATTTCACGCTAGCTGGCCAATTAGTGGCCAGCCAGCACTGAAAGGCTCAGCGCTGCCAAGATGGGGGTGGGAGGGGGGCGAGCACCGAGATCTGCACATGTGCGAGAGAGTACTCAGGCAGCTGAAGTTTTGGGCAAAGGAAAATAAAGATTTAATAAATGATATAAACAAGTCACATGAAGAGGGGCGAGTTTGAAATGAAGTGGAAAATTTTTTTTTGTATTTTTTTTAACTTACCGTTGGAAATCTCATCCCTCTCCCGGATGAGGTTTCGTAAAAAATTCAAAGGCCACCTGGCCGATTTGCCTGCCCGCCAAGAATAAAGTTGGATGGGCAGCGAAAAATGCAAATTAATTCATTGCTTAAGGGCCTTAATAGGTCTCTTAATTGTCGGCAGGTACACTGCCGACACTCGCGAGTACCAGCTGACTGAAGGATCGCCAGTGCACATTGATGCACGTGATTTTATACCCGATCGAGTTGGGTGCGCGCCTGCCTGACCAACGTAAAATCCTGCCCAAGATCTGCAGCAAAGCAACACCCCAGTGAGGTCATCAGCTTTTACCATTTAAATAAAAATTGTTTTTATATTATCAATGGTTAAGCATTTTTTAATCAATTGATAAGGAGCAGAGTAATTTTGAAAGGGGCACAATGAATGTTGGAATAGCAGTGTAAGAACATTCAAGCACTATCCATCAGTAGATAGTTCATTGCACTTGTGTCAGCCTTGGCTCATCAGGATCACTGTGACCCCTGAATAATAGCTTTAAGTCACATTTCAGTACAACATCTAGGCTAACGCTCCATTGCAGTACTGAAGGTGTGCTGCACTGTCAGAGGTGCCGTTTTTTTGGATGAGATATTAACCTGAGACTCTACGTGTACTCTGAAGGAGATGTAAAAGAACCCAGGGCTCTATTGAAGAAAAGCAGGAGAGGCCACTTTTTCTGATATTTCATGGGATGTGGGCCTCCTTGGCCAACATTTATTGCCCATTCCTAATTGCCCTTGAGAAGGTGGTGGTGAGCTGCCTTCTTGAACTGCTGCAGTCCATGTGGTGTAGGTACACCCACAGTGCTGTTAGGAAGGGAGTTCCTGGATTTTGACCCAGCAATAGTGAAGGAACGGCGATATATTTCCCAGTCAGGATGGTGGGTGACTTGGAGGGGAAATTGCATGTGGCAGTGTTCCCATCTATCTGCTGCCCTTGTCCTTCTAGATGGTAATGGACATGGGTTTGGAAGGTGATATCGAAGGAGCCTTGGTGAATTCCTGCAGTGTATCTTGTAGGTGATACACACTGCTGCTACTGAGAATCAGTGGTGGAGGGAGTGAATGTTTGTGGATGGGGTACCAATCAAGTGGGCTGTTTCGTCCTGGATGGTGTCAAGCTTCTTGAGCGTTGTTGGAGCTGCACTCATCCAGGCAAGTGGGAAGTGTTCCATCATACTCCTGACTTGTGGCTTGTAGATGGTGGAGAGGCTTTAAGAAGTCAGGAAGTGAATTACTTGCCACAGAATTCCTTGGTGCCTTGGTCAGTATTTATCACTCAATGAACATGAGAGTCTTGTATCTCTTTGCTATTTGTGAGACCTTGTTGTGTGCAGATTGACTTCCATGTTTCCTACCTTATAACAGTGACTACACTTCCAAAAGTACTTCATTGGCTGTGAAGCACTTTGAGAGCTCCTGAGGTTGTGAATGACGCTGCATAAATGCAACTTCTTATCTTTTTGAGGTGGTGTAAAGGAACACTAACCTTTTCCCACACTGAATCAATGATAAGTCTCCATAAGGATAAAGTTGTTGGCTGGGAACGTTTCCACCTTGGGCTTTGTGGAACGTTTCCACCTTGGGCTTTGTCAAGCTAAGTGGAGTTGGATGATTTTAACTCCTCATATGCACTGCTTCCAGGCTAGTGAGTGGGTATAAAATCGATGTCTGGAGAATTCCCCTCCACATTTGAAATGATGCAGATTAACCCTTTTGAGTACTGAATGTCTTTTGGAACTTGTATGTCCGTTAACTGGCAAAAATTAAGAACTTTCAAAGAGTGCAAGAGATTGATTTGCCCCACCCATATTTGGTTCTTTCTTTAAAACAGAAACATTGTCACTAGCTTTTTAAAAGTTGGCATACACAAACATCTCTTAAACTGTTGTATATTTGACTGCAGGATACTTGTGGCTCATATCCTTGTGTGATCATTGATCAAAGCCTAGCAGCTGGTACTGCAGTAGCCCTTGACTTGACTTTTCCTGATGTACTAATTGTTTAACAGACTGTAAGGAAATGTGGAACAAACATAAATGGGTTGAATAGACACCTAGATGTGTTTTAATACAGAGATAGATTGAAGGGCATGGAGAGAAGATAGGTTGGTGTAAATAAAAGCTGGGCTTTGGAAAGCTAACGGGCAAGTTCTGTTTTTAAAGCTCCCCTGGGTAGATCATGGATTTGTGTGCTAGAGTGAAACGGGTGATAGCGAATTGGAAACTTGTTTGATATTTTTCCCCATTTTTGCTTCCAGTGATTTCAATGCAAATCCTACCATTGCTTCCATGGTCAAGGCTGCTCCATATAGATGGTAATTGCTGAGGTACAGAATGACTTCTGAACTGAGTATTCATTACGTTTCTGTCCTGCAAAATCATGATCTGGAATTGAAAGAAGAAAAAATGCCTCATCAGTGAGCTGTTCTTAATGGCCTCTCAGTAAAGGTGGTTCCAGTTATCGCTATTGAAAGAAAAATGATTTGTAACTGCGAATAAACTCCTGCAGTCAACGAGGCTGCAATTGGAAAATTCAACTGTAGGTCAGAACATGGAGTCCAAAACTCCCTTCCCAACATTTACTTAAGGTTAGCTCACAATGTCAACAGGGAATGGGGAACACTACAGCAGCGCAATAGGGAATAATGCAGTGATGCAATAGGGAACTCTGCAGCAATGGGATTGGAATACTGCAGCAACAGGATAGGGACCACTGCAAAATGGGATATGGAATACTGTGAAAAAAAGAGATAGGGAATACTGCAGCAATGGAAGAGGGAACACTGCACCATTGGGATAGACAATACTGCAGCAATAGAATAGGGAATACTGTGGCAACAGGATAGGAAATACTGCGGCAACAGGTTAGGGAATAATGAGGTAACAGGATAGGGAAAACTGCAGCAAAAGGACACAGAATACTGCAGCAACCGTATAGGGAACACTGCAGCAACAGGATAGGGAATGCTGCAGCAATAGCAGAGGGAATACTGAGGCAACAGAATGGGGAATACTGTGGCAACAGGCCAGCGAATGCTGCAGCAACAAGACAGGGAATACTGCAGCAATAGGACAGGGAATATTGCAGAAACAAGATAGGGAATAATGTGGAAACAGGAAAGGGAATTCTGCACCAGAAGGAAAGGCAATACTGCAGCAAAAGGATAGGGAGTAATGAGGCAACACAATAGGGAATACTGCAGCACTAGGATAGGGAATACTGTGGCAACAGGATAGGGAATACTGAGGCAACAGGATATGGAATACTGCAGCAACAAATAGGGAATACTGCAGCAACAAGATAGGGAATACTGTGGAAACAGGACAGGGAATACTGCGGCAACAGGACAAGGAATATTGCAGAAACAAGATAGAGAATACTGCAACAACAAGATAGGGAAAACTGTGGCAAAATGTTAAGGAATACTGCAGGAACAGGATAGGGAATACTGCTGCCAAAGGATAGGGATTACTACGGCAACAGGACAAGGAATACTGCGGCAAAAGGATAAGGGATACCGCAGCAACTGGGTAAGGAATAATGCAGCAACAGAACAAGGAATACTGTGGAAACAGGACATGGAATAAGGCTACAACAGGACAGGGAATTCGGCAGCAATAGGACAGGGAATGCTGCGGCAATAGGATAGGGACTACTGCAGCAACAGGATAAGGAATACAACGGCAACAGGATAGGGAATACAGCAGCAACAGGACAGGACATAATGAAGCAACAGGATAACGAATACTACAGCAACAGGACAGGGAATATTGCGGCAATAGTATATGGAATACTACGGGAACAGGATAGGAAATACTGCAGCAACGGGATAAGGAACACCGCAGCAACAGGATAGAAAATGCTATGGCAACAAGACAGGGAATACTGCGGCAAAGGTACAGGGAATACTAGAGAAACAGGATAAGGAATAATGCAGCAAAAGTATAGGGAATACTGAAGCAACAGGACAGAGAATACTGCGACAACAGGATAAGGAATACTGCAGCAACAGGATAGGGAATACTGCAGCAACAGGATAAGGAATATTGCAGCAACAGGATAGGGAATACTGTGGCAACTGGATAGGAAATACTGCAGCAACAGGATAGGGAACATTGCGAAACAGGATCAGGTGTATTGTAGCAACAAGATAGGGAATACTGCAGCAATCGCACAGTGAATACTACAGCAACAGGACATTGAAAACTGGCAATAGGATAGGGAATACTGCGGCAACAGGATATGGAATACTGCAGCAACAGGATAGGGAATATTGTGGCAACAGGATAAGGAGTATTGCAGCCACAAGATAGGGAATACTGCAGCAACAGGACAGCAAAGACTGCGGCAACTGAATAGGGAATACTGCAGCAACAGGATAATGAATACTGCAGCAACAGAACAGGGAATACTGCAGCAACAGGACAGGGAATACTGCAGCAACAGGAGAGGGAATACTGCAGCAACAGGACAGGGAATACTGCAGCAACAGGACAGCAAATACTGCAGCAAAAGGGTAGGGAATATTGCAGCAGCAGGATAAGGAATACTGTAGCAACAGGAGAAGGAATACCGTGGCAACAGGATAAGGAATAGTGTGGCAACAACATAGGCAATTCTGCTGCAAAAGTACAGGGAATACTGCAGCAACAGGATAGGGAGTACTGTGGCAACACGATCGGGAATACTGCGGCAACAAGACCGGGAGTATTGCGGCAACAGGACAGGGAATACTGCAGCAACAGGACAGGGAATACTTCGACAACAATATAGAGAATACTGCAGCAAAAGGACAGGGAATACTATGGCAACAGGACAGGGAATACTGCGGTAACACGAGAAGGGATACCTTGGTAACAGGATAAAGAATATTGCGGCAACAAGATAGGGAATTCTGCTGCAAAATTGTAGGGAACACTGCAGCAACAGGAAAGGGAGTACTGCAGCAACAAGATAGGGAATACTGCGGTAACAGGGCAGGGAATATTCCAGCAACAGGACAGGGAA
Source organism: Carcharodon carcharias (assembly GCF_017639515.1). Classification (NCBI taxonomy): domain Eukaryota; kingdom Metazoa; phylum Chordata; class Chondrichthyes; order Lamniformes; family Lamnidae; genus Carcharodon; species Carcharodon carcharias. The sequence goes on from NC_054476.1 coordinate 82,651,791, forward strand.
TGCTGCGACAACAGGACAGGGAATACTGTGGTAAGAAGACAGGGAATACTGTTGCAAAATGTGAGGGAATACTGCAGCAACCGGATAAGGCATACTCCATCAACTGGACAGGGGATGCTGCGGCAACAGGACAGGGAATAATGCACCATAGGATAGGGAATACTGTGGCATAGTACTGGGAATACTGCAGCAACAGGATGGGGAATACTGCAGCAGTAGGATTGGGAATACTGCGGCAGCAATATTGGGGTTATTTAGGCAACAGGACAGGGAATACTGCGTCAAAAGGTTAGGGAATACTGTGGCAACAGAATAAAGAATACTGCGGCAACAGGACAGGAAATACTGCAGCAACAGGACAGGGAATACTGCAGCAACAGGACAGGGAATACTGCAGCAACAGGAGAGGGAATACTGCAGCAACAGGACAGGGAATACTGCAGCAAAAGGGTAGGGAATATTGCAGCAGCAGGATAAGGAATACTGTAGCAACAGGAGAAGGAATACCGTGGCAACAGGATAAGGAATAGTGTGGCAACAAGATAGGCAATTCTGCTGCAAAAGTACAGGGAATACTGCAGCAACAGGATAGGGAGTACTGTGGCAACACGATAGGGAATACTGCGGCAACAAGATCGGGAGTATTGCGGCAACAGGACAGGGAATACTGCAGCAACAGGACAGGGAATACTGCGGCAACAATATAGAGAATACTGCAGCAAAAGGACAGGGAATACTATGGCAACAGGACAAGGAATACTGCGGTAACACGAGAAGGAATACCATGGCAACAGGATAAAGAATATTGCAGCACAAGATAGGGAATTCTGCTGCAAAATTGTAGGGAACACTGCAGCAACAGGAAAGGGAGTACTGCAGCAACAAGATAGGGAATACTGTGGCAACAGGGCAGGGAATATTCCAGCTTCAGGACAGGGAATGCTGCGACAACAGGATAGGGAATACTGTGGCAAGAGGACAGGGAATACTGTTGCAAAATGTGATGGAATACTGCGGCAACCGGATAAGGCATACTCCATCAACTGGACAGGGGACACTGCGGCAACAGGACAGGGAATAATGCACCATAGGATAGGGAATACTGTGGCATAGTACTGGGAATATTGCAGCAACAGGACGGGGAATACTGCAGCAGTAGGATTGGGAATACTGCGGCAGCAATATTGGGGTTATTTAGGCAACAGGACAGGGAATACTGCGTCAACAGGATAGGGAGTACTGTGGCAACAGAATAAAGAATACTGCGGCAACAGGACAGGAAATAATGCAGCAACAGGACAGGGAATACTGCAGCAACAGGACAGGGAATACTGCAGCAACATGATAGGGAACATTGCAGGAACAGGATAGGGAATACTGCAGCAACAGAATAGGGAATACTGCAGCAACAGGATAGGGAATATTGCGGTAACAGTGTAGGGAATATTCCAGCAACAGGGTAGGGACAACTGCAGCAATAGAATAGGGCATCCTGTGGCAACAGGATAGGGAGTATTGCGGCAACAAGTTAGTGAATACTGCAGCAACAGGACAGCGAATACTGTGGCAATAGGATAGGGAATACTGCAGCAACAGGACAGGGAATAATGCACCATAGGATAGGGAATACTGTGGCAGAGTACTGGGAATACTGCAGCAACAGGACAGGGAGGACTGCGGCAACAGGCCAGGGAATATTGCAGGAACAGGACAGGGAATACTGCGGCAACATGATAGGGAACACTGCAGGAACAGGATAGGGAATACTGCAGCAACAGAATAGGGAATACTGCAGCAACAGGATAGGGAATATTGCGGCAATAGGATAGGTAGTATTGTGGCAACAAGATAGTGAATACTGCAGTAATAAGACAGGGAACACTGCAGCAATAGGACAGGGAATACTGCGGCAACAGGATAGGGAATACTGCGGCAACAGGACAGGGAATACTGCAGCAACAGGATAGGGAATACTGCAGCAACAGGATAGGGAATACTACAGCAATAGAAGAAGGAATACTGAGGCAACAGAACGGGGAATACTGCAGCAACAGGACACAGAATACTGCAGCAACTGTATAGGGAACACTGCAGCAACAGGATAGGGAATTCTGCAGCAACAGGATAGGGAATCCTGCAGCAATAGGAGAGGGAATATTGCAGCAACAGGATAGGGAATTCTGCAGCAGTAGGATAGGGAATATTGCAGCAACAGGATAAGGAATACTGCAGCAAAAGAACAGGGAATACTGCAATAAGGGGATAGGAAATACTGCAGCAATAGGATAGGGAATACTGCAGCAATAGGAGAGGGAATACTGAGGCAACAGAACGGGGAATACTGCAGCAAAAGGACACAGAATACTGCAGCAACCGTATAGGGAACACTGCAGCAACAGGATAGGGAATGCTGCAGCAATAGGAGAGGGAATACTGAGGCAACAGAATGGGGAATACTGTGGCAACAGGACACAGAATACTGCAGCAACCGTATAGGGAACACTGCAGCAACAGGCCAGCGAATGCTGCAGCAACAAGACAGGGAATACTGCAGCAATAGGACAGGGAATATTGCAGAAACAAGATAGGGAATAATGTGGAAACAGGAAAGGGAATACTGCACCAGAAGGAAAGGCAATACTGCAGCAAAAGGATAGGGAGTAATGAGGCAACACAATAGGGAATACTGCAGCACTAGGATAGGGAATACTGTGGCAACAGGATAGGGAATACTGAGGCAACAGGATATGGAATACTACAGCAACAAATAGGGAATACTGTAGCAACAAGATAGGGAATACTGTGGAAACAGGACAGGGAATACTGCGGCAACAGGACAAGGAATATTGCAGAAACAAGATAGAGAATACTGCAACAACAAGATAGGGAAAACTGTGGCAAAATGTTAAGGAATACTGCAGGAACAGGATAGGGAATACTGCTGCCAAAGGATAGGGAATACTACGGCAACAGGACAAGGAATACTGCGGCAAAAGGATAAGGGAAACTGCAGCAACTGGGTAAGGAATAATGCAGCAACAGGACAAGGAATACTGTGGAAACAGGACATGGAATAAGGCTACAACAGGACAGGGAATTCGGCAGCAATAGGACAGGGAATGCTGCGGCAACAGGATAGGGACTACTGCAGCAACAGGATAAGGAATACAGCGGCAACAGGATGAGGAATACTGCAGCAACAGGATAGGGAATACCGTGGCAAAAGGATATGGAATACTGCAGCAACAGGATAGGGAACACTGCAGTGACAGGATCGGGAATACTGCAGCAACAAGACAGGGAATACTGCAGCAACAGGATAAGGAAAACTGCGGCGAGAGGACAGGGAACACTGCTGCAACAGGATAGGGAATACAGCAGCAACAGGACAGGACATAATGAAGCAACAGGATAACGAATACTACAGCAACAGGACAGGGAATATTGCGGCAATAGTATATGGAATACTAAGGGAACAGGTTAAGAAATACTGCAGCAACGGCATAAGGAACACCGCAGCAACAGGATAGGGAATACTGCAGCAGCAGGATAGGGACCATTGCAGCAACAAGATAGGGAAATCTGCAGCAAAAGTACAGGGAATACTGCAGCAACAAGACAGCAAAAACTGCATCAACAGGATATGGAATACTGCAGCAAAATGACAGGGAATACTGTGGCGACAGGACTGGGAGTACGGCGGCAATAGGACAGGGAATACTGCAGCAGTACCATAGGGAATATTGCAGCAACAGGATAGGGAATACTACAGCAAAAGAACAGGGAATACTGCAGCAATAGGATAGGGAATCCTGCAGCAATAGGAGAGGGAATACTGAGGCAACAGAACGGGGAATCCTGCAGCAACAGGACACAGAATACTGCAGCAACAGGACAGGGAATACTGCAGCAGTAGGATAGGGAATATTGCAGCAACAGGATAGGGAATACTGCAGCAAAAGAACAGGGAATACTGCAGCAATAGGAGAGGGAATACTGAGGCAACAGAATGGGGAATACTGCAGCAACAGGATAGGGAATCCTGCTGCAACAGGATAGGCAATATTGCAACAACAAGACAGGGAATACTGCAGCAACAGGATAGGGAATTCTGCGTCAACAGGATAGGGAATACTGTGACAACAGGGTAGCGAACACTGCAGCAACAGGATAGAAAATACTGCAGCAGTAGGATAGGGAATACTGCACCAACAAAATAGGGAATACCAAGGCAACAGGACAGGAATTAGTGTGGGAACAGGACAGGGAATACCACGGAAACAGAATAGGGAATACTGTGGCAACTGAATAAAGAATTCTGCGGCAACAGGACAGCAAATACTGCGGCAACAGGATAGGGAATACTGCAGCAACAGGACAGGGAATAATGCACCATAGGATAGAGAATACTGTGGCATAGTACTGGGAATACTGCAGCAACAAGATAGGGAATACTGCAGCAAAGGACAGGGAATATTGCAGCAACAGGATAGGGAATACTGTGGCGAAAGGACCGGGAGTACTGCGGCAACAGGACAGGAAATATTGCAGCAACAGGACAGGGAGGACTGCGGCCACAGGCCAGGGAATATTGCAGGAACAGGACAGGGAATACTGCAGCAACATAATAGGGAATACTGCAGCAACAGAATAGGGAATACTGCAGCAACAGGATAGGGGATATTGTGGCAATAGGATAGGTAGTATTGTGGCAACAAGATAGTGAATACTGCAGTAATAGGACAGGGAATACTGCAGCAATAGGACAGGGAATACTGCAGCAACAGGATAGGGAATACTGCAGCAATAGGACAGGGAATACTGCAGCAATAGGATAGGGAATCCTGCAGCAATAGGAGAGGGAATACTGAGGCAACAGAACGGGGAATCCTGCAGCAACAGGACACAGAATACTGCAGCAACAGGACAGGGAATACTGCAGCAGTAGGATAGGGAATATTGCAGCAACAGGATAGGGAATACTGCAGCAAAAGAACAGGGAATACTGCAGCAATAGGAGAGGGAATACTGAGGCAACAGAATGGGGAATACTGCAGCAATAGGACAGGGAATACTGCAGCAACAGGATAGGGAATACTGCAGCAACAGGATAGGGGATACTACAGCAATAGAAGAAGGAATACTGAGGCAACAGAACGGGGAATCCTGCAGCAACAGGACACAGAATACTGCAGCAACAGGACAGGGAATACTGCAGCAGTACCATAGGGAATATTGCAGCAACAGGATAGGGAATACTACAGCAAAAGAACAGGGAATACTGCAGCAATAGGATAGGGAATCCTGCAGCAATAGGAGAGGGAATACTGAGGCAACAGAACGGGGAATCCTGCAGCAACAGGACACAGAATACTGCAGCAACAGGACAGGGAATACTGCAGCAGTAGGATAGGGAATATTGCAGCAACAGGATAGGGAATACTGCAGCAAAAGAACAGGGAATACTGCAGCAATAGGAGAGGGAATACTGAGGCAACAGAATGGGGAATACTGCAGCAACAGGATAGGGAATCCTGCTGCAACAGGATAGGCAATATTGCAACAACAAGACAGGGAATACTGCAGCAACAGGATAGGGAATTCTGCGTCAACAGGATAGGGAATACTGTGACAACAGGGTAGCGAACACTGCAGCAACAGGATAGAAAATACTGCAGCAGTAGGATAGGGAATACTGCACCAACAAAATAGGGAATACCAAGGCAACAGGACAGGAATTAGTGTGGGAACAGGACAGGGAATACCACGGAAACAGAATAGGGAATACTGTGGCAACTGAATAAAGAATTCTGCAGCAACAGGACAGCAAATACTGCGGCAACAGGATAGGGAATACTGCAGCAACAGGACAGGGAATAATGCACCATAGGATAGAGAATACTGTGGCATAGTACTGGGAATACTGCAGCAACAAGATAGGGAATACTGCAGCAAAGGACAGGGAATATTGCAGCAACAGGATAGGGAATACTGTGGCGAAAGGACCGGGAGTACTGCGGCAACAGGACAGGAAATATTGCAGCAACAGGACAGGGAGGACTGCGGCCACAGGCCAGGGAATATTGCAGGAACAGGACAGGGAATACTGCAGCAACATAATAGGGAATACTGCAGCAACAGAATAGGGAATACTGCAGCAACAGGATAGGGGATATTGTGGCAATAGGATAGGTAGTATTGTGGCAACAAGATAGTGAATACTGCAGTAATAGGACAGGGAATACTGCAGCAATAGGACAGGGAATACTGCAGCAACAGGATAGGGTATACTGCAGTAATAGGACAGGGAATACTGCAGCAATAGGATAGGGAATCCTGCAGCAATAGGAGAGGGAATACTGAGGCAACAGAATGGGGAATCCTGCAGCAACAGGACACAGAATACTGCAGCAACAGGACAGGGAATACTGCAGCAGTAGGATAGGGAATATTGCAGCAACAGGATAGGGAATACTGCAGCAAAAGAACAGGGAATACTGCAGCAATAGGAGAGGGAATACTGAGGCAACAGAATGGGGAATACTGCAGCAATAGGACAGGGAATACTGCAGCAACAGGACAGGGAATACTGCAGCAACAGGATAGGGGATACTACAGCAATAGAAGAAGGAATACTGAGGCAACAGAACGGGGAATCCTGCAGCAACAGGACACAGAATACTGCAGCAACAGGACAGGGAATACTGCAGCAGTAGGATAGGGAATATTGCAGCAACAGGATAGGGAATACTGCAGCAATAGGAGAGGGAATACTGAGGCAATAGAATGGGGAATACTGCAGCAACAGGATAGGGAATCCTGCGGCAACAGGATAGGCAATATTGCAGCAACAAGACAGGGAATACTGCAGCAACAGGATAGGGAATTCTGCGTCAACAGGATAGGGAATACTGTGACAACAGGGTAGTGAACACTGCAGCAACAGGATAGAAAATACTGCAGCAATAGGATAGGGAATACTGCGCCAACAAAATAGGGAATACCAAGGCAACAGGACAGGAAATAGTGTGGGAACAGGACAGGGAATACCACGGAAACAGAATAGGGAATACTGTGGCAACTGAATAAAGAATTCTGCGGCAACAGGACAGCAAATAATGCGGCAACAGGATAGGGAATACTGCAGCAACAGGACAGGGAATAATGCACCATAAGATAGAGAATACTGTGGCATAGTACTGGGAATACTGCAGCAACAGGACGGGGAATACTGCGGCAGCAATATAGGGGTTATTTAGGCAACAGGACAGGGAATACTGCATCAACAAGATAGGGAATACTGCAGCAAAGGACAGGGAATATTGCAGCAACAGGATAGGGAATATTGTGGCGAAAGGACTGGGAGTACTGCGGCAACAGGACAGGAAATATTGCAGCAACAGGACAGGGAGGACTGCGGCAACAGGCCAGGGAATATTGCAGGAACAGGCCAGGGAATACTGCGGCAACATGATAGGGAACACTGCAGGAACAGGATAAGGAATACTGCAGCAACAGAATAGGGAATACTGCAGCAACAGGATAGGGAATATTGCGGCAATAGGATAGGTAGTATTGTGGCAAAAAGATAGTGAATACTGCAGTAATAGGACAGGGAATACTGCAGCAATAGGACAGGGAATACTGCAGCAACAGGATAGGGAATACTGCAGCAATAGGACAGGGAATACTGCAGCAACAGGATAGGGAATACTGCGGCAACAGGACAGGGAATACTGCAGCAACAGGATAGGGAATACTGCAGCAACAGGATAGGGAATACTACAGAAATAGAAGAAGGAATACTGAGGCAACAGAACGGGGAATACTGCAGCAACAGGACACAGAATACTGCAGCAACTGTATAGGGAACACTGCAGCAACAGGATAGGGAATTCTGCAGCAACAGGATAGGGAATCCTGCAGCAATAGGAGAGGGAATATTGCAGCAACAGGATAGGAAATACTGCAGCAGTAGGATAGGGAATATTGCAGCAACAGGATAGGGAATACTGCAGCAAAAGAACAGGGAATACTGCAATAAGGGGATAGGAAATACTGCAGCAATAGGATAGGGAATACTGCAGCAATAGGAGAGGGAATACTGAGGCAACAGAACGGGGAATACTGCAGCAAAAGGACACAGAATACTGCAGCAACCGTATAGGGAACACTGCAGCAACAGGATAGGGAATGCTGCAGCAATAGGAGAGGGAATACTGAGGCAACAGAATGGGGAATACTGTGGCAACAGGACACAGAATACTGCAGCAACCGTATAGGGAACACTGCAGCAACAGGCCAGCGAATGCTGCAGCAACAAGACAGGGAATACTGCAGCAATAGGACAGGGAATATTGCAGAAACAAGATAGGGAATAATGTGGAAACAGGAAAGGGAATTCTGCACCAGAAGGAAAGGCAATACTGCAGCAAAAGGATAGGGAGTAATGAGGCAACACAATAGGGAATACTGCAGCACTAGGATAGGGAATACTGTGGCAACAGGATAGGGAATACTGAGGCAACAGGATATGGAATACTGCAGCAACAAAGAGGGAATACTGCAGCAACAAGATAGGGAATACTGTGGAAACAGGACAGGGAATACTGCGGCAACAGGACAAGGAATATTGCAGAAACAAGATAGAGAATACTGCAACAACAAGATAGGGAAAACTGTGGCAAAATGTTAAGGAATACTGCAGGAACAGGATAGGGAATACTGCTGCCAAAGGATAGGGAATACTATGGCAACAGGACAAGGAATAATGCGGCAAAAGGATAAGGAATACTGCAGCAACTGGGTAAGGAATAATGCAGCAACAGGACAAGGAATACTGTGGAAACAGGACATGGAATAAGGCTACAACAGGACAGGGAATTCGGCAGCAATAGGACAGGGAATGCAGCGGCAACAGGATAGGGACTACTGCAGCAACAGGATAAGGAATACAGCGGCAACAGGATAAGGAATACAGCAGCAACAGGATAGGGAATACCGTGGCAAAAGGATATGGAATACTGCAGCAACAGGATAGGGAACACTGCAGTGACAGGATCGGGAATACTGCAGCAACAAGACAGGGAATACTGCAGCAACAGGATAAGGAATACTGCGGCGAGAGGACAGGGAACACTGCTGCAATAGGATAGGGAATACAGCAGCAACAGGACAGGACATAATGAAGCAACAGGATAACGAATACTACAGCAACAGGACAGGGAATATTGCGGCAATAGTATATGGAATACTACGGGAACAGGATAGGAAATACTGCAGCAACGGGATAAGGAACACCGCAGCAACAGGATAGAAAATGCTGGGGCAACAAGATAGGGATTACTGCAGTAACAAGACAGGGAATACTGCGGCAAAGGTACAGGGAATACTAGAGAAACAGGATAAGGAATAATGCAGCAAAAGTATAGGGGATACTGAAGCAACAGGACAGAGAATACTGCGACAACAGGATAGGGAATACTGCAGCAACAGGATTAGGAATACTGCAGCAACAGGATAGGGAATACTGCAGCAACAGGATAGGGAACATTGCGGCAACAGGATCAGCTGTATTGCAGCAAAAAGATGGGGAATACTGCAGCAATCGCACAGTGAGTACTACAGCAACAGAACATTGAAAACTGGCAATAGGATAGGGAATACTGCAGCAACAGGATAGGGAATATTGTGGCAACAGGATAAGGAGTATTGCAGCCACAAGATAGGGAATACTGCAGCAACAGGATAGGGAATATTGTGGCAACAAGATAAGGACTCCTGCAGCAAAAGGACAGGGAATACTGCAGCAACAGGACAGCAAATACTGCAGCAAAAGGGTAGGGAAAATTGCAGCAGCAGGCTAAGGAATACTGTAGCAACAGGAGAAGGAATACCGTGGCAACAGGATAAGGAATAGTGTGGCAACAAGATAGGCAATTCTGCTGCAAAAGTACAGGAAATACTGCAGCAAGAGGATAGGAAGTACTGTGGCAACACGATAGGGAATACTGCGGCAACAGAACCGGGAGTATTGCGGCAACAGGACAGGGAATACTGCAGCAACAGGACAGGGAATACTGCAGCAACAGGAGAGGGAATACTGCAGCAACAGGACAGGGAATACTGCAGCAACAGGTTAGGGAATACTGTGGCTACAGGACAGGGAATACTGCGGCAACAGGATAGGGTACACTGCGGCAACAGGATAGGGTATACTGCGGCAACAGGATCGGGTACACTGCGGTAACAGGATAGGGTATACTGTGGCAACAGGATAGGGTATACTGCGGCAACAGGATAGGAAATTCTGCGGCAACAGGATAGGGAATACTACAGCAACAGGACAGAAAATACTGCATCAGTAGGATGGGGAATACTGCGCCAACAAAATAGGGAATACTTAGGCAACCGGACAGGAAATACCAGGGTAACAGGATAGGGAATACCGTGGCAACAGAATAAAGAATCCTGCGGCAACAGGACAGCAAATGCTGCAGCAACAGGATAGGGAATACTGTGGCAAAATTCCAGGGAGTACTGCAGGTACAGGACAGGGAATACTGCGGCAACATGATAGGGAACACTGCAGGAACAGGATAGGGAATACTCCAGCAAAAGAACGGGGAATACTGCAGCAACAGGACAGGGAATACTGCAGCAACAGGACAGGGAATACTGCAGCAATAGGATAGGGAATATTGCAGCAACAGGACAGTGAAAGCTGCGTCAACATAATAGGGAATACTGTGGCAACAGGAAAGGGAATACTGCAGCAAAGGACAGCGAAAGCTGCGTCAACATAATAGGGAATACTGTGGCAACAGGAAAGGAAATACTGCAGCAAAGGACAGCATACACTGCAGCAACAGGACAGGGAATACTGCGGCAACATGATAGGGAATACTGCGGCAACAGGATGGGGAATACTGCAGCAACAGGACAGGGAATACTGCGGCAACAGGATAGGGAATACTGTGGCGACAGGTCCGGGAGTACAGCCGCAACAGGACATGGAATATTGCAGCAATAGGATAGGGAATATTGCAGCAACAGGATAGGGAATACTGCAGCAACAGGACAGCGAAGGCTGCGTTAACAGGATGCAGAATACGGCGGCAACAGGATAGGGAATAATGCAGCAAAGGACAGCAAATACTGCAGCAACAGGACAGGGAATACTGCGGCAACAGGTCCGGGAATACTGCGGCAACAGGATAGGGAATAATGCGGCAATAGGATTAGGAATATTGTAGCGACAGGATAGGGAATGCTGCGACAAAAGAACTGGGAATACTGCAGTAAGAGGATAGGGAATACTGCAGCAACAGGACAGGGAATGCTGCGGCAAAAGACCAGGGAATACTGCAGCAAGAGGATAGGGAATACTGCATCAACAGGACAGGGAATGCTGCGGCAAAAGAACTGGGAATACTGCAGCAACAGGACAAGGAATACTGCAGCAATGGGATAGGGAATATTGCAGCAACAGGATAGGGAAAGCTGCGGCAAAAGAACTGGGAATACTGCAGCAAGAGGATAGGGAATACTACAGCAATAGGAGAGGGAATAATGAGGCAACAGAACGGGGAATACTGCAGCAACAGGACAGTGAATACTGTGGCAATAAGATAGGGAATACTGCACCAACAGTGTAGGGAATTTTGCAGCAACAAGATAGGGATTCTGCCGCAAAAGTACAGGGAACACTGCAGCAACAGGACAGTGAATGCTGCGTCAACAGGATAGGGAATACTGTGGCAATAGGACATGGAATATTGCAGCAACAGGATAGGGAATAATGCGGCAACAGGACAGGGAATGCTGCAGCTACAGGACAGGTAATACAGTGGCAACAATATAGAGAATACTGCAGCGATAGGACAGGGAATATTACGGCAAGTGGACAGGGACTACTGCTGTAACAGGATAGGGAATATTCTAGCAAACAGACAGGGAATACTGTGGCAGCTGTAAAGGGAATACTGCGGCAACATGATAGGGAATACTACGGCAACAGGATAGGGGATACTGCGGCAACAGGATAGGGAATTCTGCGGCAACAGTACTGGCAATACTGCAGCAACAGGACAGAAAATACTGCATCAATAGGATAGGGTATACTGCGCCAACAAAATAGGGAATACTTAGGCAACCGGACAGGAAATAACATGGTAACAGGATAGGGAATACCGTGGCAACAGAATAAAGAATCCTGCGGCAACAGGACAGCAAATGCTGCAGCAACAGGATAGGGAATACTGTGGCAAAATTCCAGGGAATACTGCAGGAACAGGACAGGGAATACTGCGGCAACATGATAGGGAACACTGCAGGAACAGGATAGGGAATACTCCAGCAAAAGAACGGGGAATACTGCAGCAACAGGACAGGGAATACTGCAGCAATAGGATAGGGAATATTGCAGCAACAGGACAGCGAAAGCTGCGTCAACATAATAGGGAATACTGTGGCAACAGGAAAGGGAATACTGCAGCAAAGGACAGCGAAAGCTGCGTCAACATAATAGGGAATACTGTGGCAACAGGAAAGGAAATACTGCAGCAAAGGACAGCATACACTGCAGCAACAGGACAGGGAATACTGCGGCAACAGGATAGGGAATACTGCGGCAACAGGATGGGGAATACTGCAGCAACAGGACAGGGAATACTGCGGCAACAGGATAGGGAATACTGTGGCAACAGGTCCGGGAGTACAGCCGCAACAGGACATGGAATATTGCAACAATAGGATAGGGAATATTGCAGCAACAGGATAGGGAATACTGCAGCAACAGGACAGCGAAGGCTGCGTTAACAGGATGCAGAATACGGCGGCAACAGGATAGGGAATAATGCAGCAAAGGACAGCAAATACTGCAGCAACAGGACAGGGAATACTGCGGCAACAGGTCCGGGAATACTGCGGCAACAGGATAGGGAATAATGCGGCAATAGGATTAGGAATATTGTAGCGACAGGATAGGGAATGCTGTGTCAAAAGAACTGGGAATACTGCAGCAAGAGGATAGGGAATATTGTAGCAACAGGATAGGGAATACTGAGGCAAAAAACCAGGGAATACTGCAGTAAGAGGCTAGGGAATACTGCAGAAATAGGAGAGGGAATGCTGTGGCAAAAGAACTGGGAATACTGCAGTAAGAGGATAGGGAATACTGCAGCAACAGGACAGGGAATGCTGCGGCAAAAGACCAGGGAATACTGCAGCAAGAGGATAGGGAATACTGCATCAACAGGACAGGGAATGCTGCGGCAAAAGAACTGGGAATACTGCAGCAACAGGACAAGGAATACTGCAGCAATGGGATAGGGAATATTGCAGCAACAGGATAGGGAAAGCTGCGGCAAAAGAACTAGGAATACTGCAGCAAGAGGATAGGGAATACTACAGCAATAGGAGAGGGAATAATGAGGCAACAGAATGGGGAATACTGCAGCAACAGGACAGTGAATACTGTGGCAATAAGATAGGGAATACTGCACCAACAGTGTAGGGAATTTTGCAGCAACAAGATAGGGATTCTGCCGCAAATGTACAGGGAACACTGCAGCAACAGGACAGTGAATGCTGCGTCAACAGGATAGGGAATACTGTGGCAATAGGACATGGAATATTGCAGCAACAGGATAGGGAATAATGCGGCAACAGGACAGGGAATGCTGCAGCTACAGGACAGGTAATACAGTGGCAACAATATAGAGAATACTGCAGCGATAGGACAGGGAATATTACGGCAAGTGGACAGGGAATACTGCTGTAACAGGATAGGGAATATTCTAGCAAACAGACAGGGAATACTGTGGCAGCTGTAAAGGGAATACTGCGGCAACATGATAGGGAATACTACGGCAACAGGATAGGGGATACTGCGGCAACAGGATAGGGAATTCTGCGGCAACAGTACTGGCAATACTGCAGCAACAGGACAGAAAATACTGCATCAATAGGATAGGGTATACTGCGCCAACAAAATAGGGAATACTTAGGCAACCGGACAGGAAATAACATGGTAACAGGATAGGGAATACCGTGGCAACAGAATACAGAATCCTGCGGCAACAGGACAGCAAGTACTGCAGCAACAGGATAGGGAATACTGCAGCAGCAGGACAGGGAATAGTGCGACAACATGATAGGGAATGCTGTAGCAACAGGACAGGGGGAAGTGTGGCAGTATTGGTAAGCAGGATAGGGAATACTGTAGCAACAATACAGAGAATACTGCAGCGATAGGACAGGGAATATTACGGCAAGCGGACAGGGAATACTGCGGTTACAGGATAGGGAATATTCTAGCAAATGGACAGGGAATACTGTGACAGCCATAAAGGGAATACTGCGGCAACATGATAGGGAATCCTGTGTCAACAGGATAGGGAATACTGCGGCAACAGGATAGCGTATACTGCGGCAACAGGATAGGGAATTCTGCGGCAACAGTACTGGGAATACTGCAGCAACAGGACAGAAAATACTGCATCAATAGGATAGGGAATACTGCGCCAACAAAATAGGGAATACTTAGGCAGGAAATACCACGGTAACAGGATAGGGAATACCGTGGCAACAGAATAAAGAATCCTGTGGCAACAGGACAACAAATGCTGCAGCAATAGGAAAGGGAATACTGTGGCAAAATTCCAGGGAATACTGCAGGAACAGGACAGGGAATACTGTTTCAATAGGATAGGGAATACTGCACCAACAAGATAAGGAATACTGCAACAACAGTGTAGGGAATTTTGCAGCAACAAGATAGGGATTCTGCAGCAAAAGTACAGGAAATATTGCAGCAACAGGACAGGGAATTCTGCAGAAACAGGACAGGGAATACTGCAGCAACAGGATAGGAAATACTACGGCAACAGGATAGCAAATACTGCGGCAACAGGATAGGGAATACTGCGGCAACAGGATAGGGAATACTGCGGCAACAGGATAGGGAATACTGCGGCGACAGGATAGGGAATAATACGGCAACAGGATAGGGAATACTGCGGCAACAGGATAGGGAATACTGCGGCGACAGGGTAGGGAATACTGCGGCAACAGGGTAGGGAATACTGCGGCAACAGGATAGGGAATACTGCGGCGACAGGATAGGGAATATTACGGCAACAGGATAGGGAATACTGCGGCGACAGGACCGGGAGTACGGCGGCAATAGGACATGGAATAGTGCAGCAATAGAATAGGGAATATTGAAGCAACAGGACAGCGAAAGCTGCGTCAACATAATAGGGAATACTGTGGCAACAGGAATGGGAATACTGCAGCAAAGGACAGCATACACTGCAGCAACAGGACAGGGAATACTGCGGAAACAGGATAGGGAATACTGCAGCAACTGGACAGGGAATACTGCGGCAATAGGATAGGGAATACTGTGGCGACAGGTCCGGGAGTACAGCCGCAACAGGACGTGGAATATTGCAGCAACAGGATAGGGAATACTTCAGAAACAGGACAGCGAAGGCTGCGTCAACAGGATGCGGAATACGGCGGCAACAGGATAGGGAATAATGCAGCAAAGGACAGGGAATAATGCAGCAAAGGACAGGAAATACTGCAGCAACAGGACAGGGAATACTGCGGCAACAGGACAGGAAATACTGCGGCAACAGGATAGGGAATAGTGCGGCGACAGGTCTGGGAATACTGCGGCAACAGGATAGTGAATAATGCAGCAATAGGATTGGGAATATTGTAGCAACAGGATAGGGAATACTGCGACAAAAGAACTGGGAATACTGCAGCAAGAGGATAGGGAATACTGCAGCAACAGGACAGGGAATGCTGCGGCAAAAGAACTGGGAATACTGCAGCAAGAGGTTAGGGAATACTGCAGCAACAGGACAGGGAATGCTGCGGCAAAAGAACTGGGAATACTGCAGCAACAGGACAAGGAATACTGCAGCAACGGGATAGGGAATATTGCAGCAGCAGGATAGGGAAAGCTGCGGTAAAAGAACTGGGAATACTGCAGCAAGAGGATAGGGAATACTACAGCAATAGGAGAGGGAATACTGAGGCAACAGAACGGGGAATACTGCAGCAACAGGACAGCGAATACTGTGGCAATAAGATAGGGAATACTGCACCAACAGTGTAGGGAATTTTGCCGCAACAAGATAGGGATTCTGCCGCAAAAGTACAGGGAATACTGCAGCAACAGGACAGCGAATGCTGCGTCAACAGGATAGGGAATACTGTGGCAATAGGACATGGAATATTGCAGCAACAGGACAGCGAATGCTGCATCAACAGGATAGGGAATGCTGCAGCTACAGGACAGGTAATACAGTGGCAACCATATAGAGAATACTGCAGCGATAGGACAGGGAATATTACGGCAAGCGGACAGGGAATACTGCGGTAACAGGATAGGGAATACCGTGGCAACAGAATACAGAATCCTGCGGCAACAGGACAGCAAGTACTGCAGCAACAGGATAGGGAATACTGCAGCAGCAGGACAGGGAATAGTGCGACAACATGATAGGGAATGCTGTAGCAACAGGACAGGCGGAAGTGTGGCAGTATTGGTAAGCAGGATAGGGAATACTGTAGCAACAATACAGAGAATACTGCAGCGATAGGACAGGGAATATTACGGCAAGTGGACAGGGAATACTGCGGTAACAGGATAGGGAATATTCTATCAAACGGACAGGGAATACTGTGACAGCTATAAAGGGAATACTGCGGCAACATGATAGGGAATCCTGCGTCAACAGGATAGGGAATACTGCGGCAACAGGATAGCGTATACTGCGGCAACAGGATAGGGAATTCTACGGCAACAGTACTGGGAATACTGCCGCAACAGGACAGAAAATACTGCATCAATAGGATAGGGAATACTGCGCCAACAAAATAGGGAATACTTAGGCAACAGGACAGGAAATACCACGGTAACAGGATAGGGAATACCGTGGCAACAGAATAAAGAATCCTGTGGCAACAGGACAGCAAATGCTGCAGCAATAGGAGCGGGAATACTGTGACAAAATTCCAGGGAAAACTGCAGGAACAGGACAGGGAATACTGTGACAATGGGATAGGGAATACTGCACCAAGAAGATAAGGAATACTGCAACAACAGTGTAGGGAATTTTGCAGCAACAAGATAGAGATTCTGTAGCAAAAGTACAGGGAATATTGCAGCAACAGGACAGGGAATACTGCAGCAACAGGACAGGGAATACTGTGGCAACAGGATAGGGAATGCTGCAGCTACAGGACAGGGAATACTGCGGCAACAGGATAGGGAATGCTGCAGCTACAGGACAGGTAATACTGCGGCAACAGGAGAGGGATTATTGCAGCAACAGGATATGGAATACTGCAGCAACAGGATAGGGACTATTGTGGCAACAGGATAGGAAATGTAGCTGCAAGACAACCGGAAATACTGCAGCAACAGAATAGGGTATATTGCGGCAACAGGATAGGGAATACTGCAACAACAGTGTAGGGAATTTTTCAGCAACAAGATAGGGATTCTGCAGCAAAAGTACAGGGAATACTGCAGCAACAGGACAGGGAATACTGCAGCAACAGGACAGCGAATGCTGCATCAACAGGATATGGAATACTGCAGCAACAGGACAGGGAATACTGCGGCAACAGGATAGGGAATGCTGCAGCTACAGGATGTGGAATACTGCAGCAACAGGATAGGGACTATTGTGGCAACAGGATAGGGAATGTAGTTGCAAGACAACCAGAAATACTGGGGCAACAGGATAGGGAATACTGCGGCAAAAGAACAGGGAAAACTGCAGCAAGTGGATAGGGAATACTGCAACAATAGGAGAGGGAATACTGCGGCAACAAGAGAGAATACTGCAGCAATAGGACAGCAAATACTATGGCAAGAGGACAGGGAATACTGCGGTAACAGGATAGGGAATATTCTAGCAAACAGACAGGGAATACTGTGGCAGCCGTATAGGGAACACTGCAGCAACATGATAGTGAATCTTGCGTCAACAGGATAGGGAATACTGCAGAAACAGGATAGGTTATACTGCGGCAACAGGATATGGAATTCTTCATCAAGAGGATAGGGAATAGTGTGGCAACAGTCCTGGGAATACTGCAGCAACATTACAGAAAATCCTGCATCAATAGGATAGAGAATACTGTGCCAACAAAATAGGGAATACTTAGGCAACAGGACAGGAAATACCATGGTAACAGGATAGGGAATACTGTGGCAACAGAATAAAGAATCCTGCGGCAACAGGACAGCAAATGCTGCAGCAATAGGAGAGGGAATACTGTGGCAACAGGACAGCTCATACTTCAGCAACCTGATAGAGAATTCTGCGGCAACAAGATAGGGAATACTGCAGCAACAGGACAGGGAGTACTGTGGCAAAATGCCAGGGAATACTGCAGGAACAGGACAGGAAATAGTGCGGCAACATGATAGGGAATACTGCAGGAACAGGATAGGGAATACTGCAGCAACAGAACGGGGAATACTGCAGCAACAGGATAGGGAATACTGCGGCAACAATATAGAGAATACTGCAGCAATAGGGCATGGAATATTATGGGAACATGGTAGGGAATACTGCAGGAACAGGATAGGGAATACTGTGGCAATAGGATAGGGAATATTGCAGTAACAGGATAAGGAATACTGAGGCAACAGGACGGGGAATACTGCAGCAACAGGACAGGGAATACTGCGGCAACAAGATAGAGAATACTGCAGCGAAAGGACAGGGAATACTATGGCAAGAGGACAGAGAATACTGCGGTAACAGCATAGGGAATATTCCAGCAACAGAACAGGGAATAATGTGGCAACGGGACAGGGAATACTGCGCAAAATGGATAGGGAATTTTGTGTCAACAGGATAGGGAATACTGCGGCAACAGTACTGGGAATACTGCAGCAACAGGACAGAAAATACTGCATCAATAGGATATGGAATACCGCGCCAACAACATAGGGAGTACTTAGGCAACAGGACAGGGAATACCACGGAAACAGAATTGGGAATACTGTGGCAACAGAATACAGAATCCTGCGGCAACAAGACAGCAAGTACTGCGGCAACAGGACAGGGAATATTGCGGCAACAGGACAGGGAATGATGCAGCAGCAGGACAGGGAGAAGTGTGGCAGTATTGGAAAGCAGGATAGGGTATACTGTAGCAACAAGAGAGGGAATACTGCAGCAACAGCACAGGGAATTCTGCAGAAACAGGACAGGGAATACTGCAGCAACAGAACCGGGCATTCTGCGGCACTAAGATTGAGAATACTGCGGAAACTGGACAGTGAATACTGCAGCAACAGGATCGGGAATACTGCGAGTACAGGACAGGGAATACTGCGGCAACTGTCCGAGGAATACTGCTTCAACTGGACAGGGAGTACTGTAGCAACAGGATAGGGAATACTGCAGCAACAGGACAGGGAATACTGCAGCAACAGGAAAGGGAATACTGCGGCAACAGGACAGGGAATACTGCAGCAACAGGATAGGGAATACTGCAGCAACAGGATAGGGTATACTGCAGCAACAAGACAGGGAATACTGCAGCAACAGGACAGGGAATTCTGCGGCAACAGAATATGAAATAGAACAGCAACAGGATAGGGAATTCTGCAGCAACAGGACAGGGAATACTGCAGCAACAGGATAGGGAATTCTGCAGCAACAGGACAGGTAATACTGCGGCAACAATATAGAGAATACTGCAGCGATAGGACAGGGAATAATACGGCAAGCGGACAGGGAATACTGCGGTAACAGGATAAGGAATATTCTAGCAAACGGACAGGGAATACTGTGGCAGCCATAAAGGGAATACTGCGGCAACATGTTAGGGAATCCTGCTTCTACAGGATAGGGAATACTGCGGCAACAGGATAGCGTATACTGCGGCAACAGGATAGGGAATTCTGCGGCAACAGTACTGGGAATACTGCAGCAACAGGACAGAAAATAATGCATCGATAGGATAGGGAATACTGCGCCAACAGAACATGAAATAGTGCAGCAACAGGATAGGGAATTCTGCAACAACAGGACAGGGAATACTGCAGCAACAGGATAGGGAATTCTGCAGCAACAGGCCAGGGAATACTGCAGCAACAGGATAGGGAATACACCAGCAACAGGATAGGGAATACTGCCGCAACAGGGTAGGGAATTCTGCAGCAACAGGACAGTGAATACTGCAGCAACAGGGTAGGGAATTCTGCAGCAACAGGACAGGGAATATTGCAGCAACAGGGTAGGGAATTCTGTAGCAACAGGACAGGCATTTCAGCGTCAACAGGACAGGGAATACCACAGCAACAGGACAGGGAATTCTGTGGCAACAGGATAGGGAATACTGCTGCAGCAGGCTAGGGAATACTGCAGCAACAGGACAGGGAATACTGCAGCAACAGGATAGAGATTACTGCAGCAACAGCATAGGGAATAGTGCAGCAACACGGTAGGGAATTCTGCAGCAACAGGACAGGGAATTCAGTGGCAACAGGAAGGGAATACTGCTGGAATAGGATAGGGAATGCACCTGCAACAAGATAGGGAATACTGCAGCAAAGGGACAGGGAATTCTGTGGCAACAGGAGGGGCATATTGTGGCAACAGGATAGGGAATTCTGCAGCAACAGGAAGGGAATACTGCGGCAACAGGATAGGAAATACTGCGGCAACAGGATAGCGTATACTGTGGCAACAGGATAGGGAATTCTGCGGCAACAGTACTGGGAATACTGCAGCAACAGGACAGAAAATACTGCATCAATAGGATAGGGAATACTGCGCCAACAGAACATGAAATAGTGCAGCAACAGGATAGGGAATTCTGCAGCAACAGGAAAGGGAATACTGCAGCAACACGATAGGGAATACACCTGCAACAGGATAGGGAATACTGCCGCAACAGGTTAGGGAATTCTGCAGCAACAGGACAGGGAATGCTGCAGCAACAGGGTTGGGAATTCTGCAGCAACAGGACAGGGAATACTGCAGCAACAGGGTAGGGAATTCTGCAGCAACAGAACAGGCATTTCATCGTCAACAGGACAGGGAATACCACAGCAACAGGACAGGGAATTCTGTGGCAACAGGATAGGGAATACTGCTGCAGCAGGCTAGGGAATACTGCAGCAACAGGACAGGGAATACTGCAGCAACAGGATAGAGATTACTGCAGCAACAGCATAGGGAATAGTGCAGTGACATGGTAGGGAATTCTGCAGCAACAGGACAGGGAATTCAGTGGCAACAGGAAGGAAATACTGCTGGAACAGGATAGGGAATGCACCTGCAACAAGATAGGGAATACAGCAGCAAAAAGACAGGGAATTCTGTGGCAACAGGAGTGGCATATTGTGGCAACAGGATAGGGAATTCTGCAGCAAAAGGAAGGGAATATTGCGGCAACAGGATAGGAAATACTGCGGCAACAGGATAGGAAATGCTGATGCAATAGGAAATGGAATAATGCAGCAAAAGTATAGGGAATACAACAGCAACAGGAAAGGGAAAACTGCAGCAGCGGGATATGGAATACTCGGAAACAGGGCAAGGAATACTTCAGCCATGGCATAGGAAATACTGCAACAACAGGATAGGGAATATTGCAGCAACAGGAGAAGGAATACTGTGGCAACAGGATATGGATTTGTGCAGCAACCAGATAGGGAATCCTACTACAAAAGTATAGGGAATACTGCAGCAACAGGACAGTGAATACTGCAGCAACTGGATAGGAAATTCAGGATAAGTAAACAGGATAAGGAATACTGCAGCAACAGGAGAGGGAATACTGCAACAGCAGCATAGGGAATTCTGTGGCAACAATAGAGGGAACACTGAGGCAACAGGATAGGGAATACTGCGCAACAGGGCAGGGTATTCTGCAGCAACAGGACAGGGAATACTGCGGTACCATGATCGGGAATACTGTGGAAACAGGACAGTAAATACTGCAGCAACAGAACCGGGAATACTGCGGCACCATGATCGGGAATACTATGGAAACAGGACAGTGAATACTGCAGCAACAGAATCGAGAATACTGCGAGTACAAGACAGGGAATACTGCGGCAACTGTCCTGGGAATACTGCATCAATAATACAGGGAATACTGCAGCAACAAAACAGGGAATACTGCATCAACAATACAGGGGATACTGCAGCAACAGGATAGGGAATACTGCAGCAACAGGACAGGGAATACTGCAGCAACAGGACGTGAAAGACTGCGGCAGTTTGATAGGGAACACTGCGGAAACAGGAGAGGGAATACCGCAGCAATAGGACAGGTAATACTGCAGCAACAGGGTAGGGAATACTGCAGCAACAGAGTAGGGTATACTGCAGCAACAGGGTGGGGAATTCTGCTGCAACAGGACATGGCATACTGCAGCAACAGGATAGGGAATACTGCGGCAACAGGGTAGGGAATTCTGCAGCAACAGCACAGGCAATTCTGTGTCAAAAGGACAGGGAATACTGCAGCATCAGGATAGGGAATGCACCTGCCACAAGACAGGGAATACTGCAGCAACAGGACAGGGAATACTGCAGCATCAGGACAGGGAATTCTGTGGCAACAGGTGAGGAAATACTGCAGCATCAGGATAGGGAATACTGCAGCATCAGGATAGGGAATGCACCTGCCACAAGACAGGGAATACTGCAGCAACAGGACAGGGAATTCTGTGGCAACAGGTGAGGTAATACTGCAGCAACAGGACAGGGAATACTGCAGCAAAAGAATAGGGAATACTGCGGCTTCACGATAATGGATACTGCAGCAACAGGATAGGGAATGCACCTGCAACAATTTAGGGAATACTGCAGCAACAGGACATGGAATTCTGCGCCACAGGAAGGGAATACTGTGGCAACAGAATAGGAAACACTGCGGCAATGGGTGAGGGAATACTTCGGCAACAATATAAGGGATACTGATGCAACAGGAAATGGAATAACACAGCAAAATGATAGGGAATACTGCAGCGACAAGAAACGGAAAACTGAAGCAAAAGGACAGAAAATTCAGTATTGGAAAGCAGGATAGGGAACACTGTAGCAACAAGAGAGGGAATACTGCAGCAACAGCACAGGGAATACTGCTGCAAAAATATAGGGAAAACAGAGACAACAGACCAGGGAATACTGCCACAATAGGGCAGGGAATTCTGCAGCAACAGGACAGGGAATACTGCAGCAACAGAGCCAGGCATACTGCGGCACTAAGATCGGGAATACTGCCGCAACTGGACAGTGAATACTGCAGCAACAGGATCAGGAATACTGCGGGTACAGGTCAGAGAATACTGCGGCAACTGTCCTGGGAATATTGCTTCAACAGGACAGGGAATACTGTGGTAACAGGATAGGAAATACAGCAGCAACAGGACGGGTATACTGCGGAACTGGATAGGGAATTCTGCAGCAACAGGATAGGGAATTCTGCAGCAACAGGACAGGGAATACTGCAGCAACAGGATAGGGAATGCTGCAGCAACAGGATAGGGAATTCTGCAGCATCAGGATAGGGAATTCTGCAGCAACAGGACAGGGAATACTGTAGCAACAGGACAGGGAATGCTGCAGCAACAGGATAGGGAATTCTGCAGCAACAGGATAGGGAATTCTGCAGCAACAGGACAGGGAATACTGTAGCAACAGGATAGGGAATACAGCAGCAACAGGATAGGGAATTCTGCAGCAACAGGTTAGGGAATTCTGCAGCAACAGGACAGGGAATACTGTAGCAACAGGATAGGGAATGCTGCAGCAACAGGATAGGGAATTCTGCAGCATCAGGATAGGGAATTCTGCAGCAACAGGACAGGGAATACTGTAGCAACAGGACAGGGAATGCTGCAGCAACAGGATAGGGAATTCTGCAGCAACAGGACTGGAAATACTGCAGCAACAGGTTAGGGAATACTGCAGCAATAAGACATGGAATTCTGCGCCACAGGAAGGGAATACTGTGGCAACAGAATAGGAAACACTGCGGCATCAGGTGAGGGAATACTGCAGCAACAGGATAGGGAATTCTGCAGCAACGGGACAGGGAATACTGCGGCAACTGTCCTGGGAATACTGCTTCAACAGGACAGGGAATACTGTGGCAACAGGATAGGGAATTCTGCAGCAACAGGACAGGGAATACTACAGCAACAGGACGGGGAATACTGCAGCAACAGGGTAGGGAATTCTGCAGCATCAGGACAGGGAATACTGCAGCAAAAGGATAGGGAATACACCTGCAAGAGGGTAGGGAATACTGCAGCAACAGGACAGGGAATACTGTGGCAACAAGGGAGGGAATACTGCAGCAGCAGGAAGGGAATACTGCAGCAACAGGACAGGGGATTTGTGGCAACAGGTGAGGGAATACTGCAGCAACAGCACAGGCAATTCTGTGTCAAAAGGACAGGGAATACTGCAGCATCAGGATAGTGAATGCACCTGCCACAAGACAGGGAATACTGCAGCAACAGGACAGGGAATACTGCAGCATCAGGACAGGGAATTCTGTGGCAACAGGTGAGGGAATACTGCAGCATCAGGATAGGGAATACTGCAGCATCAGGATAGGGAATGCACCTGCCACAAGACAGGGAATACTGCAGCAACAGGACAGGGAATTCTGTGGCAACAGGTGATGGAATACTGCAGCAACAGGACAGGGAATACTGCAGCAAAAGAATAGGGAATACTGCGGCTTCACGATAATGAATACTGCAGCAACAGGATAGGGAATGCATCTGCAACAGGTTAGGGAATACTGCAGCAACAGGACATGGAATTCTGCGCCACAGGAAGGGAATACTGTGGCAACAGAATAGGAAACACTGCAGCAACAGGTGAGAGAATACTTCGGCAACAATATAAGGGATACTGATGCAACAGGAAATGGAATAACACAGCAAAATGATAGGGAATACTGCAGCGACAAAAAACAGAAAACTGAAGCAAAAGGACTGAAAATTCAGTATTGGAAAGCAGGATAGGGAACACTGTAGCAACAAGAGAGGGAATACTGCAGCAACAGCACAGGGAATACTGCGGCAAAAATATAGGGAATACAGAGACAACAGACCAGGGAATACTGCCACAATAGGGCAGGGAATTCTGCAGCAACAGGACAGGGAATTCTGCAGCAATTGGACAGGGAATACTGCAGCAACAGAGCCAGGCATACTGCGGCACTAAGATCAGGAATACTGCGGTAACAGGACAGTGAATACTGCAGCAACAGGATCAGGAATACTGCGGGTACAGGACAGAGAATACTGCGGCAACTGTCCTGGGAATACTGCTTCAACAGGACAGGGAATACTGTGGCAACAGGATAGGAAATACTGCAGCAACAGGACGGGTATACTGCGGAACTGGATAGGGAATACTGCAGCAACAGGACAGGGAATACTGTAGCAACAGGATAGGGAATACTGCAGCAACAGGGTAGGGAATTCTGCAGCAACAGGACAGGCATTTCAGTGTCAACAGGACAGGGAATGCCACAGCAACAGGACAGGGAATACCACAGCAACAGGACAGGGAATTCTGTGGCAGCAGGATAGGGAATACTGCTGCAGCAGGCTAGGGAATACTGCAGCAACAGGACAGGGAATACTGCAGCAACAGGTTAGAGATTACTGCAGCAACAGCATAGGGAATAGTGCAGCGACATGGTAGGGAATTCTTCAGCAACAGGACAGGGAATTCAGTGGCAACAGGAAGGGAATACTGCTGGAACAGGATAGGGAATGCACCTGCAACAAGATAGGGAATACTGCAGCAAAAGGACAGGAAATTCTGTGGCAACAGGAGGGGCATATTGTGGCAACAGCATAGGGAATTCCGCAGCAACAGGAAGGGAATACTGCGGCAACAGGATAGGAAATGCTGATGCAATAGGAAATGGAATAATGCAGCAAAAGTATAGGGAATACAACAGCAACAGGAAAGGGAAAACTGCAGCAGCGGGATATGGAATACTCGGGCAACAGGGCAAGGAATACTTCAGCCATGGCATAGGAAATACTGCAACAACAGGATAGGGAATATTGCAGCAACAGAGCCAGGCATACTGCGGCACAAAGATCGGGAATACTGCCGCAACTGGACAGTGAATACTGCAGCAACAGGATCAGGAATACTGCGGGTACAGGACAGAGAATACTGCGGCAACTGTCCTGGGAATACTGCTTCAACAGGACAGGGAATACTGTGGCAACAGGATAGGAAATACTGCAGCAACAGGACGGATATACTGCGGAACTGGATAGGGAATACTGCAGCAACAGGACAGGGAATACTGCAACAACAGGACAGTGAATACTACAGCAACAGGACAGGGAATACTGCAGCAACAGGTTAGGGAATACTGCAGCAATAGGACAGGGAATACTGCAGCCCCAGGACAGGGAATACTGCAACAACAGGATAGGGAATACTGCAGCAACAGGACAGGGAATACTACAACAACAGCACAGGGAATACTGCAGCAACAGGATAGGGAATACTGCGGCAATGGGATAGTGAAATGTGCAGCAGCAGGACAGGGAATACTGCGGAAACGAGAGGGAACACTGCAGCAACAGGTTAGGTAATACTGCAGCAACAGGACAGGGAATACTGCAGCAACAGGATAGGGAATGCTGCGGCAATGGGATAGGGAATACTGCAGCAACAGGACAGTGAATACTGCAGCAACAGGATAGGATATTCAGGATAGGAAAACAGGACAGGGAATTCTGCAGCAACAGGAGAGGGAATACTGCAGCAACAGAACAGGGAATACTGCAACAACAGGATAGGGAATACTGCAACAACAGGACAGGGAATACTACAACAACAGCACAGGGAATACTGCAGCAACAGGATAGGGAATACTGCGGCAATGGGATAGTGAATTGTGCAGGAACAGGACAGGGAATACTGCGGAAACGAGAGGGAACACTGCAGCAACATGTTAGGTAATACTGCAGCAACAGGACAGGGAATACCGCAGCAACAGGTTAGGGAATGCTGCGGCAATTGGATAGGGAATACTGCAGCAACAGGACAGTGAATACTGCAGCAACAGGATAGGATATTCAGGATAGGAAAACAGGACAGGGAATTCTGCAGCAACAGGATTTGCAATACTGCAGCAACAGAACAGGGAATACTGCAGCAACAGGATAGGGAATACTGCAGCAACAGAACAGGGAATACTGCAGCAACAGGACAGTGAATATTGCAGCAACAGGATAGGGAATTCTGCGGCAACAAGAGAGGGAATTGTGCGGGAACAGGAGAGTAAATACTGCAGCAACAGGATCGTGAATACTGCAAGTACAGGACAGGGAATTCTGCGTCAAGAGGACAGTGAATGCTGCGGAAACAAAATAGAGAATGCTGAGGCAACAGAATAGGGAATTCTGCGGCAATAGGATTTGGAATACTGCAGCAACAGAATCAGGAATTCTGCAGCAATAGGACCGGGAATACACCTGCAACAGGGTAGTGAATACTGCTTCAACAGGACAGGGAATACTGTGGCGACAGGAAAGGAAATACTGCAGCAACAGGACGGGTATACTGCGGAACTGGATAGGGAATACTGCAGCAACAGGACAGGGAATACTGCAACAACAGGACAGTGAATACTGCAGCAACAGGATAGGGAATACTGCAGCAACAGGTTAGGGAATACTGCAGCAATAGGACAGGGAATACTGCAGCCCCAGGACAGGGAATACTGCAACAACAGGATAGGGAATACTGCAGCAACAGGACAGGGAATACTACAACAACAGCACAGGGAATACTGCAGCAACAGGATAGGGAATACTGCGGCAATGGGATAGTGAATTGTGCAGCAGCAGGACAGGGAATACTGCGGAAACGAGAGGGAACACTGCAGCAACAGGTTAGGTAATACTGCGGCAACAGGACAGGGAATACTGCAGCAACAGGATAGGGAATGCTGTGGCAATGGGATAGGGAATACTGCAGCAACAGGACAGTGAATACTGCAGCAACAGGATAGGATATTCAGGATAGGAAAACAGGACAGGGAATTCTGCAGCAACAGGAGAGGGAATACTGCAGCAACAGAACAGGGAATACTGCAGCAACAGGATAGGGAATACTGCAGCAACAGGACAGTGAATATTGCAGCAACAGGATAGGGAATTCTGCGGCAACAAGAGAGGGAATTGTGCGGGAACAGGAGAGTAAATACTGCAGCAACAGGATCGTGAATACTGCAAGTACAGGACAGGGAATTCTGTGTCAAGAGGACAGTGAATGCTGCGGCAACAAAATAGAGAATGCTGAGGCAACAGAATAGGGAATTCTGCGGCAACAGGATTTGGAATACTGCAGCAACAGAATCAGGAATTCTGCAGCAATAGGACCGGGAATACACCTGCAACAGGATAGTGAATACTGCAGCAACAGGATAGGGAATTCTGCAGCAACAGGCCAGGGAATACTGCCGCAACTGGACAGTGAATACTGTAGCAATAGGATAGGGAATACTGCAGCAACAGGATAGGGAATTTTGCAGCAACAGGCCAGGGAATACTACAGCAACAGGTTACGGAAGACTGCAGCAAAATGACAGAGAGTGCTGCGGCATCAGGATAGGGAATACTACGGCAACAGGACAGGGAACACTGCAGCAACCGGATAAGGAATATTGCAGCAGTTTGAAAGAGAATTCTGCAGCAACCAGATAAGAATACTGTGGCAACAGGAATGGGAATACTGTAGCAACAGCATAGGGAATAATGTGGCAACAATATCGGGAATGGTGAGGCAACAGGATGGGGAAAACTGTAGCAACAGGACTGGGAATACTGCAGCAACAGGTCAGGGAATTCTGCTGCAACAGGACAGTGAATATTGCAGCAACAGGATAGGGAATTCTACAGCAACAAGACAGTGAATACTGCAGCAACAGGATCTGAAATACAGTGAGTACAGGACAGGGAATACTGCAGCAACAGGACAGGGAATACTGCAGCAACAGGATAGGTAATTCAGGATAGGAAAACAGGACAGGGAATAATGCAGCAACAGGAGAGGGAATACTGCAGCAACAGGTTAGGGAATACTGCAGCAACAGGACAGGGAATACTACAACAACAGCACAGGGAATACTGCAGCAACAGGATAGGGAATTCTGCGGCAATGGGATAGTGAATTGTGCAGCAATTGGACAGGGAATACTGCGGAAACGAGAGGGAACACTGCAGCAACAGGTTAGGGAATACTGCAGCAACAGGACAGGGAATACTGCAGCAACAGGACAGGGAATAGTGCAGCAACAGGATAGGGAATGCTGCGGCAATGGGATAGGGAATACTGCAGCAACAGGATAGGATATTCAGGATAGGAAAACAGGACAGGGAATACTGCAGCAACAGGAGAGGGAATACTGCAGCAACAGAACAGGGAATACTGCAGCAAAAGGATAGGGAATTCTGCAGCAACAGAATAGGGAATACTGGAGCAACAGGATAGGGAATACTACCGAAACAGAACAGGGAATACTGCAATAACAGGACAGTGAATATTGCAGCAACAGGATAGGGAATTCTACAGCAACAAGATAGGGAATTGTGCGGGAACAGGAGAGTGAATACTGCAGCAACAGGATCGTGAATACTGCAAGTACAGGACAGGGAATTCTGCGTCAAGAGGACAGTGAATGCTGCGGCAACAAGATAGAGAATGCTGAGGCAACAGAATAGGGAATTCTGCGGCAACAGGATTTGGAATACTGCAGCAACAGAATCAGGAATTCTGCAGCAATAGGACTGGGAATACACCTGCAACAGGGTAGTGAATACTGCATCAACAGGACAGGGAATACTGCAGCAACAGGAGGAGGAATACTCCGGCAACAATTAGGGAATACTGTGGCAACAGCATAGGGAATACTGCAGCAACAGGACAGGGAATTCTGTGGCAACAGGAAGGGCAAGCTGCAGCAACAGGACAGGGAATATTGAGGCAACAGGATAGGGAATACTCCAGCAACAGGACGGGGAATTCTGCGGCAACTGTACATGGCATACTGCAGCAACAGGATAGGGAATTTTGCAGCAACAGAATTTGGAATACTGCAGTAACAGAATAGGGAATTCTACAGCAACAGGACAGGGAATGCTGCAGCAACAGGATAGGGAATACACCTGCAACAGGATAGTGAATACTGCAGCAACAGGATAGGAATACAGCAGCAACAGGACAGGGAATACTGCAGCAAAAGGATAGGGAATACTGCCGCAACAGAACAGGGAATACTGCGGCACAAAGATAAGATGTATTGCGACGACAGTACAGTGAATATTGCAGCAACGGGATAGGGAATTCTGCAGCAACAAGATAGGGAATTGTGCGGGAACAGGACAGTGAATACTGCAGCAACAGGGTCGGGAATACTGCTAGTACAGGACAGGGAATACTGTGGCAACAGGACAGGGAATACTGCTTCAAGAGGACAGGGAATGCTGCAGCAACAGGATAGGGAATACTGCAGCAAAAGGACGGGGAATACTGTGGCAATATGATAGGGAATACTGCAGCAGCAGGATAGGAAATACTGCGGCAATAGGACAGGGAAGTGTGCAACAACAGGACAGGGAATTCTGCGGAAACATGAGAGGGAATACTGCAGCAACAGCTTAGGGAACACTGCGGAAATGTGAGAGGGAACACTGCAGCAACAGGTTAAGGAATACTGCAGCAACAGAACAGGGAATACTGCAGCAACAAGATAGGGAATACTGCAGCAACAGGACAGGGAATTCTGCGGCAACAGGAAGGACGTACTGCGGCAACAGGATAGGGAATTCTGCGGCAACAGGAAGGGAATACTGCGGCAACAGGAAGGATGTACTGCGGCAACAGGATAGGGAATTCTGCGGCAACAGGAAGGGAATACTGCGGCAGCAGCATAGGGAATATTGAGACAACTGGTCAGGGAATACTCCAGCAACAGGACAGGGAATTCTGCGACAACAGTACATGGCATACTGCAGCAACAGCACAGGGAATACTGCAGCAATAGGATAGGGAATGTTGTGGCAACAGGATAGGGAATATAGCAGCAACAAAATAGGGAATACTGCAGCAACAGGATAGGGAATGCTGCAGCAACAGGATACGGAATTTTGCAGCAACAGGATTTGGAATACTGCAGCAACAGAATAGGGAATTCTGCAGCAACAGGACAGGGAATGCTGCAGCAAAACGATAGGGAATACACCTGCAACAGGATAATGAATACTTCAGCAACAGGATAGCGAATACTGTAGCTACAATATAGGAATACAGCAGCAGCAGGATAGGGAATACTGCAGCAACAGGATAGGGAATACTGCAGCTACAGGATAGGAATACAGCAGCAACAGGATAGGGAATACTGCAGCAACAGGATAGGGAATACTGCCGCAATAGAACAGGGAATACTGCGATAACAGGACAGTAAATATTGCAGCAACGGGATAGGGAATTCTGCAAGTACAGGACAGGGAATCCTGTGGCAACAGGCCAGGGAATACTGCGTCAAGAGTACAGGGAATGCTGCAGCAACAGGATAGGGAATACTGCAGCAAAAGGACGGGGAATACTGTGGCTATATGATAGGGAATACTGCAGCAGCTGGATAGGGAATACTGCGGCAATAGGACATGGAATTGTGCAGCAAGAGGAGAGGGAATACTGCGGAAACATGAGAGGGAACACTGCAGCAACAGGACAGGGAATACTGCAGCAACAGGACAGGGAATAGTGCAGCAACAGGATAGGGAATGCTGCGGCAATGGGATAGAGTACACTGCGGCTACAGGACAGGGAATACTGCAGCAACAGTATAGGGAATACTGCGAAAACAGGCCAGGGAATACTACAGCAACAGGACAGGGAACACTGTAGCAACCGGATAAGGAATATTGCAGCAGTATGAAAGAGAATTCTGCAGCAACCAGATAAGAATACTGTGGCAACAGGAATGGGAATACTGTAGCAACAGCATAGGGAATACTGTGGCAACAATATCGGGAATGGTGAGGCAACAGGATGGGGAAAACTGTAGCAACAGGTCTGGGAATACTGCAGCAACAGGACAGGGAATTCTGCTGCAACAGGACAGTGAATATCGCAGCAACAGGATAGGGAATTCTACAGCAACAAGACAGTGAATACTGCAGCAACAGGATCGGAAATACAGCGAGTACAGGACAGGGAATACTGCAGCAACAGGACAGGGAATTCTGCAGCAATGGCATAGGGAATACTGCAACAACAGGACAGGGAATACTGCGGCAACAGGATAGGTAATTCAGGATACGAAAACAGGACAGGGAATAATGCAGCAACAAGAGAGGGAATACTGCAGCAACAGGTTAGGGAATACGGCAGCAACAGGACAGGGAATTCTGCAACAACAGGACAGTGAATACTGCAGCAACAGGACAGGGAATTCTGCAGCAACAGGTTAGGGAATACGGCAGCAATTGGACAGGGAATACTGCAGGCCCAGGACAGGGAATACTGCAACAACAGGATAGGGAATACTGCAGCAACAGGACAGGGAATACTACAACAACAGCACAGGGAATACTGCAGCAACAGGATAGGGAATACTGCGGCAATGGGATAGTGAATTGTGCAGCAAAAGGACAGGGAATACTGCGGAAACGAGAGGGAACACTGCAGCAACAGGTTAGGGAATACTGCAGCAACAGGACAGGGAATACTGCAGCAACAGGACAGGGAATAGTGCAGCAACATGATAGGGAATGCTGCGGCAATGGGATAGGGAATACTGCAGCAACAGGACAGTGAATACTGCAGCAACAGGATAGGATATTCAGGACAGGAAAACAGGACAGGGAATACTGCAGCAACAGGAGAGGGAATACTGCAGCAACAGAACAGGGATTACTGCAGCAACAGGATAGGGAATACTGCAGCAACAGAACAGGGAATATTGGAGCAACAGCATAGGGAATACTACCGCAACAGAACAGGGCAATAGGACAGTGAATATTGCAGCAACAGGATAGGGAATTCTGCAGCAACAAGATAGGGAATTGTGCGGGAACAGGAGAGTGAATACTACAGCAACAGGATTGTGAATACTGCAAGTACAGGACAGGGAATTCTGCGTCAAGAGGACAGTGAATGCTGCGGCAACAAGATAGAGAATGCTGAGGCAACAGAATAGGGAATTCTGCGGCAACAGGATTTGGAATACAGCAGCAACAGGACAGGGAATACTGCAACAAAAGGATAGGGAATACTGCCGCAACAGAACAGGGAATACTGCGGCACAAAGATAAGATGTATTGCGACGACAGGACAGTGAATATTGCAGCAACGGGATAGGGAATTCTGCAGCAACAAGATAGGGAATTGTGCGGGAACAGGACAGTGAATACTGCAGCAACAGGGTCGGGAATACTGCTAGTACAGGACAGGGAATACTGTGGCAACAGGCCAGGGAATACTGCGTCAAGAGGACAGGGAATGCTGCAGCAACAAGATAGGGAATACTGCAGCAAAAGGATGGGGAATACTGTGGCAATATGATAGGGAATACTGCAGCAGCAGGATAGGAAATACTGCGGCAATAGGACAGGGAAGTGTGCAGCAACAGGACAGGGAATTCTGCGGAAACATGAGAGGGAATACTGCAGCAACAGCTTAGGGAACACTGTGGAAATGTGAGAGGGAACACTGCAGCAACAGATTAAGGGATACTGCAGCAACAGAACTGGGAATACTGCAGCAACAGGATAGGGAATACTGCAGCAACAGGACAGGGAATTCTGCAGCAACAGGAAGGACGTACTGCGGCAACAGGATAGGGAATTCTGCGGCAACAGGAAGGGAATACTGCGGCAACAGGAAGGACGTACCGCGGCAACAGGATAGGGAATTCTCCGGCAACAGGAAGGGAATACTGCGGCAGCAGCATAGGGAATATTGAGACAACTGGTCAGGGAATACTCCAGCAACAGGACAGGGAATTCTGCGACAACAGTACATGGCATACTGCAGCAAAAGCACAGAGAATACTGCAGCAATAGGATAGGGAATGCTGTGGCAACAGGATAGGGAATATAGCAGCAACAGAATAGGGAATACTGCAGCAACAGGATAGGGAATGCTGCAGCAACAGGATATGGAATTTTGCAGCAACAGGATTTGGAATACTGCAGCAACAGAATAGGGAATTCTGCAGCAACAGGACAGGGAATGCTGCAGCAATACGATAGGGAATACACCTGCAACAGGATAATGAATACTTCAGCAACAGGATAGTGAATACTGCAGCTACAAGATAGGAATACAGCAGCAGCAGGATACGGAATACTGCAGCAACAGGATAGGGAATACTGCAGCTACAGGATAGGAATACAGCAGCAACAGGATAGGGAATACTGCAGCAACAGAACAGGGAATACTGCAGCAACAGAACAGGGAATACTGCGATAACAGGACAGTAAATATTGCAGCAACGGGATAGGGAATTCTGCAAGTACAGGACAGGGAATCCTGTGGCAACAGGCCAGGGAATACTGCGTCAAGAGTACAGGGAATACTGCAGCAACAGGATAGGGAATACTGCAGCAAAAGGACGGGGAATACTGTGGCTATATGATAGGGAATACTGCAGCAGCTGGATAGGGAATACTGCGGCAATAGGACATGGAATTGTGCAGCAAGAGGAGAGGGAATATTGCGGAAACATGAGAGGGAACACTGCAGCAACAGGACAGGGAATATTGCAGCAATGGGATAGGGTACACTGCGGCTACAGGACAGGGAATACTGCAGCAACAGTATAGGGAATACTGCGGAAACAGGATAGGAATACAGCAGCAACAGGATAGGGAATACTGCAGCAACAGGTTAGGGAATACTGCCGCAACAGAACAGGGAATACTGCGATAACAGGACAGTAAATATTGCAGCAACGGGATAGGGAATTCTGCAAGTACAGGACAGGGAATCCTGTGGCAACAGGCCAGGGAATACTGCGTCAAGAGTACAGGGAATGCTGCAGTAACAGGATAGGGAATACTGCAGCAAAAGGACGGGGAATACTGTGGCTATATGATAGGGAATACTGCAGCAGCTGGATAGGGAATACTGCGGCAATAGGACATGGAATTGTGCAGCAAGAGGAGAGGGAATACTGCGGAAACATGAGAGGGAACACTGCAGCAACAGGACAGGGAATACTGCAGCAACAGGACAGGGAATAGTGCAGCAACAGGATAGGGAATGCTGCGGCAATGGGATAGGGTACACTGCGGCTACAGGACAGGGAATACTGCAGCAACAGTATAGGGAATACTGCGGAAACAGGCCAGGGAATACTACAGCAACAGGACAGGGAATACTGTAGCAACAGGATAGGGAATACTGCGGCAACAGGATAGGGAATTCTGCAGCAACAGGACAGGGAATACTGTAGCAACAGGATAGGGAATTCTGCAGCAACAGGCCAGGGAATACTACAGCAACAGGTTACGGAAGACTGCAGCAAAATGACAGGGAGTGCTGCGGCATCAGGATAGGGAATACTACGGCAACAGGACAGGGAACACTGCAGCAACCGGATAAGGAATATTGCAGCAGTTTGAAAGAGAATTCTGCAGCAACCAGATAAGAATACTGTGGCAACAGGAATGGGAATACTGTAGCAACAGCATAGGGAATAATGTGGCAACAATATCGGGAATGGTGAGGCAACAGGATGGGGAAAACTGTAGCAACAGGACTGGGAATACTGCAGCAACAGGACAGGGAATTCTGCTGCAACAGGACAGTGAATATCGCAGCAACAGGATAGGGAATTCTACGGCAACAAGACAGTGAATACTGCAGCAACAGGATCGGAAATACAGCGAGTACAGGACAGGGAATACTGCAGCAACAGGACAGGGAATCCTGCAGCAATGGCATAGGGAATACTGCAACAACAGGACAAGGAATACTGCGGCACCAGGATAGGTAATTCAGGATACGAAAACAGGACAGGGAATAATGCAGCAACAAGAGAGGGAATACTGCAGCAACAGTTTAGGGAATACTGCAGCAACAGGACAGGGAATACTGCAACAACAGGACAGTGAATACTGCAGCAACAGGACAGGGAATTCTGCAGCAACAGGTTAGGGAATACTGCAGCAATTGGACAGGGAATACTGCAGGCCCAGGACAGGGAATACTGCAACAACAGGATAGGGAATACTGCAGCAACAGGACAGGGAATACTACAACAACAGCACAGGGAATACTGCAGCAACAGGATAGGGAATACTGCGGCAATGGGATAGTGAATTGTGCAGCAAAAGGACAGGGAATACTGCGGAAACGAGAGGGAACACTGCAGCAACAGGTTAGGGAATACTGCAGCAACAGGACAGGGAATACTGCAGCAACAGGACAGGGAATAGTGCAGCAACATGATAGGGAATGCTGCGGCAATGGGATAGGGAATACTGCAGCAACAGGACAGTGAATACTGCAGCAACAGGATAGGATATTCAGGCTAAGAAAAGAGGACAGGGAATACTGCAGCAACAGGAGAGGGAATACTGCAGCAACAGAACAGGGAATACTGTAACAACAGGATAGGGAATACTGCAGCAACAGAATAGGGAATACTGGAGCAACAGCATAGGGAATACTACCGCAACAGAACAGGGAATACTGCAGCAATAGGACAGTGAATATTGCAGCAACAGGATAGGGAATTCTGCAGCAACAAGATAGGGAATTGTGCGGGAACAGGAGAGTGAATACTGCAGCAACAGGATTGTGAATACTGCAAGTACAGGACAGGGAATTCTGCGTCAAGAGGACAGTGAATGCTGCGGCAACAAGATAGAGAATGCTGAGGCAACAGAATAGGGAATTCTGCGGCAACAGGATTTGGAATACTGCAGCAACTGAATCAGGAATTCTGCAGCAATAGGACTGGGAATACACCTGCAACAGGGTAGTGAATACTGTATCAACAGGACAGGGAATACTGCAGCAACGGGAGGGGGAATACTCCGGCAACAATTAGGGAATACTGTGGCAACAGCGTAGGGAATACTGCAGCAACAGGACAGGGAATTCTGTGGCAACAGGAAGGGCATGCTGCAGCAACAGGATAGGGAATATTGAGGCAACAGGAAAGGGAATACTCCAGCAACAGGACGGGGAATTCTGCGGCAACTGTACATGGCATACTGCAGCAACAGGATAGGGAATTTTGCAGCAACAGAATTTGGAATACTGCAGTAACAGAATAGGGAATTCTGCAGCAACAGGACAGGGAATTCTGCAGCAACAGGATAGGGAATACACCTGCAACAGGATAGTGAATACTGCAGCAACAGGATAGGAATACAGCAGCAACTGGACAGGGAATACTGCAGTAACAGAATAGGGAATACTGTGGCACAAAGATAAGGAGTATTGCAATGACAGGACAGTGAATATTGCAGCAACGGAATAGGGAATTCTGCAGCAAAAAGATAGGGAATAGTGCGGGAACAGGACAGTGAATACTGCAGCAACAGGATAGGAATACAGCAGCAACAGGACAGGGAATACTGCAGCAACAGGGTCGGGAATACTGCTAGTACAGGACAGGGAATATTGTGGCAACAGGACAGGGAATACTGCGTCAAGAGGACAGGGAATGCTGCAGCAACAGGATAGGGAATACTGCAGCAAAAGGACGGGGAATACTGTGGCAATATGATAGGGAATACTGCAGCAGCAGGATAGGAAATACTGCGGCAATAGGACAGGGAAGTGTGCAGCAACAGGACAGGGAATTCTGCGGAAACATGAGAGGGAATACTGCATAAACAGCTTAGGGAATACTGCGGAAATGTGAGAGGGAACACTGCAGCAACAGGTTAAGGAATACTGCAGCAACAGAACAGGGAATACTGCAGCAACAGGATAGGGAATACTGCAGCAACAGGATAGGGAATTCTGCGGCAGCAGGAAGGACGTACTGCGCAAACAGGATAGGGAATTTTGCGGCAACAGGAAGGGAATACTGCGGCAACAGGAAGGACGTACCGCGGCAACAGGATAGTGAATTCTGCGGCAACAGGAAGGGAATACTGCGGCAGCAGCATAGGGAATATTGAGACAACTGGTTAGGGAATACTCCAGCAACAGGACAGGGAATTCTGTGACAACAGTACATGGCATACTGCAGCAACAGCACAGGGAATACTGCAGCAATAGGATAGGGAATGCTGTGGCAACAGGATAGGGAATATAGCAGCAACAGAATAGGGAATACTGCAGCAACAGGATAGGGAATGCTGCAGCAACAGGATACGGAATTTTGCAGCAACAGGATTTGGAATACTGCAGCAACAGAATAGAGAATTCTGCAGCAACAGGACAGGGAATGCTGCAGCAATACGATAGGGAATACACCTGCAACAGGATAATGAATACTTCAGCAACAGGATAGCGAATACTGCAGCTACAAGATAGGAATACAGCAGCAGCAGGATAGGGAATACTGCAGCAACAGGATAGGGAATACTGCAGCTACAGGATAGGAATACAGCCGCAACAGGATAGGGAATACTGCAGCAACAGGATAGGGAATACTGCCGCAACAGAACAGGGAATACTGCGATAACAGGACAGTAAATATTGCAGCAACGGGATAGGGAATTCTGCAAGTACAGGACAGGGAATACTGTGGCAACAGGCCAGGGAATACTGCGTCAAGAGTACAGGGAATGCTGCAGCAACAGGATAGGGAATACTGCAGCAAAAGGACGGGGAATACTGTGGCTATATGATAGGGAATACTGCAGCAGCAGGATAGGGAATACTGTGGCAATAGGACATGGAATTGTGCAGCAAGAGGAGAGGGAATACTGCGGAAACATGAGAGGGAACACTGCAGCAACAGGACAGGGAATACAGCAGCAACAGGACAGGGAATAGTGCAGCAACAGGATAAGGAATGCTGCGGCAATGGGATAGGGTACACTGCGGCTACAGGACAGGGAATACTGCAGCAACAGTATAGGGAATACTGCGGAAACAGGATAATGAATACTGCAGCAACAGGTTAGGGAATACTGCAGCAACAGGACAGGGAATACTGCAGCAGCAGGATAGGGAATACTGCAGCAACAGAATAGGGAATTCTGCATCAACAGGACAGAGAATATTGCAGTAACAGGAATGGGAATACTCCAACAACAAAAAGGGAATTCTGTGGCAAAAGTATAGGGAATTCTGCGGCAAAAGGATGGGAATACTGCAGCAAGGGGATAGGGAATACTGCGGCAACAGGATAGGGAATACTGCAGCAACAGAATAGGGAATTCTGCATCAACAGAACAGAGAATACTGCAGTAACAGGAATGGGAATAGTCCAGCAACAAAAAGGGAATACTGTGGCAAAAGATTAGGGAATTCTGCGGCAAAAGGATGGGAATACTGCAGCAAGAGGATAGGAAACACTGCGGCAACAGGACAGGGAATTCTGCGGTAACAGGAAGAGCATACTGCGGCAACAGAATAGGGAATACAGCAGCAACAGCACAGGGAATGCTGCAGCAACAGGATAAGGAATTCTGTGGCAACAGGATTTGGAATACTGCAGGAACAGAATAGGGAACACTGCAGCAACAGGACAGGGAATGCTGCAGGAACAGGGTAGGGAATACAACTGCAACAGGATAGGGAAGACTGCAGCAACAGGACAGGAAATACTGCGGCAACAGGATAGGGAATACTGCAGCAAAAGGATGGGGAATACTGTGGCTATATGATAGGGAATACTGCAGCAGCTGGATAGGGAATAATGCGGCAATAGGACATGGAAATGTGCAGCAAGAGGAGAGGGAATACTGCGGAAACATGAGAGGGAACACTGAAGCAACAGGACAGTGAATACTGCAGCAACAGGACAGGGAATAGTGCAGCAAAAGGATAGGAAATGCTGCGGCAATGGGATAGGGTACACTGCGGCTACAGGACAGGGAATACTGCAGCAACAGTATAAGGATGACTGCGGCAACAGGATAATGAATACTGCAGCAACAGGTTAGGGAATACTGCAGCAACAGGACAGGGAATACTGCAGCAGCAGGATAGGGAATACTGCAGCAACAGAATAGGTAATTCTTCATCAACAGGACAGAGAATACTGCAGTAACAGGAATGGGAATACTCCAGCAACAAAAAGGTAATACTGTGGCAAAAGTATAGGGAAATCTGCGGCAAAATGATGGGAATACTGTAGCCACAGGATAGGAATACAGCAGCAACAGGATAGGGAATACTGCAGCAACAGGATAGGGAATACTGCTGCAACAGAACAGGGAATACTGCGATAAAAGGACAGTAAATATTGCAGCAACGGGATAGGGAATTTTGCACGTACAAGACAGGGAATACTGTGGCAACAGGCCAGGGAATACTACTTCAAGAGTACAGGGAATGCTGCAGCAACAGGATAGGGAATGCTGCAGTTTTACGATAGGGAATACACCTGCAACAGGATAATGAATACTTCAGCAACAGGATAGCGAATACTGCAGCTACAAGATAGGAATACAGCAGCAGCAGGATAAGGAATACTGCAGCAACAGGATAGGGAATACTGCAGCTACAGGATAGGAATACAGCAGCAGCAGGATAGGGAATACTGCAGCAACAGGATAGGGAATACTGCAGCTACAGGATAGGAATACAGCCGCAACAGGATAGGGAATTCTGCGATAACAGGACAGTAAATATTGCAGCAACGGGATAGGGAATTCTGCAAGTACAGGACAGGGAATACTGTGGCAACAGGCCAGGGAATACTGCGTCAAGAGTACAGGGAATGCTGCAGCAACAGGATAGGGAATACTGCAGCAAAAGGACGGGGAATACTGTTGCTATATGATAGGGAATACTGCAGCAGCTGGATAGGGAATACTGTGGCAATAGGACATGGAATTGTGCAGCAAGAGGAGAGGGAATACTGCGGAAACATGAGAGGGAACACTGCAGCAACAGGACAGGGAATACTGCAGCAACAGGACAGGGAATAGTGCAGCAACAGGATAAGGAATGCTGCGGCAATGGGATAGGGTACACTGCGGCTACAGGACAGGGAATACTGCAGCAACAGTATAGGGAATAGTGCGGCAACAGGATAATGAATACTGCAGCAACAGGTTAGGGAATACTGCAGCAACAGGACAGGGAATACTGCAGCAGCAGGATAGGGAATACTGCAGCAACAGAATAGGGAATTCTGCATCAACAGGACAGAGAATATTGCAGTAACAGGAATGGGAATACTCCAACAACAAAAAGGGAATACTGTGGCAAAAGTATAGGGAATTCTGCGGCAAAAGGATGGGAATACTGCAGCAACAGGACAGGAAATACTGCAGCAGCAGGATAGGGAATAATGCAGCAACAGAATAGGGAATTCTGCATCAACAGAACAGAGAATACTGCAGTAACAGGATTGGGAATACTCCAGCAAAAAAAAGGGAATACTGTGGCAAAAGAGTAGGGAATTCTGTGGCAAAAGGATGGGAATACTGCAGCAAGAGGATAGGGAACACTGCGGCAACAGGACAGGGAATTCTGCGGTAACAGGAAGAGCATACTGCGGCAACAGAACAGGGAATACAGCAGCAACAGGACAGGGAACGCTGCAGCAACAGGATAGGTAATTCTGTGGCAACAGGATTTGGAATACTGCAGGAACAGAATAGGGAACTCTGCAGCAACAGGACAGGGAATGCTGCAGGAACAGGGTAGGGAATACAACAGCAACAGGATAGGGAAGACTGCAGCAACAGGACAGGGAATACTGCGGCAACAGGATAGGGAATACTGTGGCGACAGGTCCGGGAGTACAGCCGCAACAGGACATGGAATAGTGCAGCAATAGGATAGGGAATATTGCAGCAACAGGATAGGGAATACTGCAGCAACAGGACAGGGAATTCTGCGGCAACAGGAAGGACATACTGCAGCAACAGGATAGGGAATTCTGCGGCAACAGGAAGGGAATACTGCGGCAACAGGATAGGGAATATTAAGGCAACTGGTCAGGGAATACACCAGCAACTGGACAGGGAATTCTGCGGCAATAGTACGTGGCATACTGCAGCAACAGCAGAGGGAATACTGCAGCAACAGGATAGGGAATGCTGCAGCAACAGGATAGGGAATTTTGCAGCAACAGGATTTGGAATACTGCAGCAACAGAATAGGGAATTCTGCAGCAACAGGACAGGGAATGCTGCAGCAATAGGATAGGGAATACACCTGCAACAGGATAATGAATACTTCAGCAACAGGATAGTGAATACTGCAGCTACAGGATAGGAATACTTCAGCAACAGTATAGTGAATACTGCAGCTACAGGGTAGGAATACAGCAGCAACAGGATAGGGAATACTGCAGCTACAGGATAGGGAATACTGCCGCAACAGAACAGGGAATACTGCAATAACAGGACAGTGAATATTGCAGCAACGGAATAGGGAATTGCACAAGTACAGGAGAGGGAATACTGTGGCAACAGGCCAGCGAAAACTGCGTCAAGAAGACAGGGAATGCTGCAGCAACGGCATAGGGAATACTGCAGCAACAGGACAAGGAATCCTGCGGCAACAGGAAGGGCATAATGCGGCAAAAGGATGAGAATACAGCAGCAAGAGGATAGGGAATACTGCGGTAACAGGATAGGGAATACTGCAGCAACAGAATAGGGAATTCTGCATCAACAGAACAGAGAATACTGCAGTAACAGGAATGGGAATACTCCAGCAACAAAAAGGGAATACTGTGGCAAAAGATTAGGGAATTCTGCAGCAAAAGGATGGGAATACTGCAGCAAGTGAATAGGGAACACTGCGGCAACAGGACAGGGAATTCTGCGGTAAAAGGAAGAGCATACTGCCACAAAAGAATAGGGAATACAAGAGCAACAGGATAGGGAAGACTGCAGCAACAGGACAGGGAATACTGCGGCAACAGGATAGGGAATACTGCAGCAAAAGGATGGGGAATACTGTGGCTATATGATAGGGAATACTGCAGCAGCTGGATAGGGAATACTGCGGCAATAGGACATGGAATTGTGCAGCAAGAGCAGAGGGAATACTGCGGAAACATGAGAGGGAACACTGCAGCAACAGGACAGGGAAAACTGCAGCAACGGGACAGGAAATAGTGCAGCAACAGGATAGGGAATGCTGCGGCAATGGGATAGGGTAAGCTGCGGCTACAGCACAGGGA
The DNA here is from genome assembly GCF_017639515.1 of Carcharodon carcharias. Classification (NCBI taxonomy): domain Eukaryota; kingdom Metazoa; phylum Chordata; class Chondrichthyes; order Lamniformes; family Lamnidae; genus Carcharodon; species Carcharodon carcharias. Next base: position 82,695,144 of record NC_054476.1, read on the forward strand.
ATACTGCAGCAACAGTATAGGGAATACACGGCAACAGGATAATGAATACTGCAGCAGCAGGATAGGGAATACTGCAGCAACAGAATAGGTAATTCTGCATCAACAGGACAGAGAATATTGCAGTAACAGGAATGGGAATACTCCAACAACAAAAAGGGAATACTGTGGCAAAAGTATAGGGAATTCTGCGGCAAAAGAATGGGAATACTGCAGCAAGGGGATAGGGAATACTGCGGCAACAGGATAGGGAATATTGCAGCAACAGAATAGGGAATTCCGCATCAACAGGACAGAGAATACTGCAGTAACAGGAATGGGAATACTCCAGCAACAAAAAGGTAATACTGTGGCAAAAGTATAGGGAAATCTGCGGCAAAATGATGGGAATACTGTAGCTACAGGATAGGAATACAGCAGCAACAGGATAGGGAATACTGCAGCAACAGGATAGGGAATACTGCTGCAACAGAACAGGGAATACTGCGATAACAGGACAGTAAATATTGCAGCAACGGGATAGGGAATTTTGCACGTACAAGACAGGGAATACTGTGGCAACAGGCCAGGGAATACTACTTCAAGAGTACAGGGAATGCTGCCACAACAGGATAGGGAATACTGCAGCACAAGGACGGGGAATACTGTGGCAATATGATAGGGAATACTGCAGCAGCTGGATAGGGAATACTGCAGCAATAGGACATGGAATTGTGCAGCAAGAGGAGAGGGAATACTGCGGAAACATGAGAGGGAACACTGCAGCAACAGGACAGGGAATACTGCAGCAACAGGACAGGGAATAGTGCAGCAACAGGATAGGGAATGCTGCGGCAATGGGATAGGGTACACTGTGGCTACAGGACAGGGAATACTTCAGCAACAGTATAGGGAATAGTGCGGCAACAGGATAATGAATACTGCAGCAACAGGTTAGGGAATACTGCAGCAACAGGACAGGGAATACTGCAGCAGCAGGATAGGGAATAATGCAGCAACAGAATAGGGAATTCTGCATCAACAGAACAGAGAATACTGCAGTAACAGGATTGGGAATACTCCAGCAACAAAAAGGGAATACTGTGGCAAAAGATTAGGGAATTCTGTGGCAAAAGGATGGGAATACTGCAGCAACAGCATAGGGAATATTGAGACAACTGGTCAGGGAATACTCCAGCAACAGGACAGGGAATTCTGCGACAACAGTACATGGCATACTGCAGCAACAGCACAGGGAATACTGCAGCAATAGGATAGGGAATGCTGTGGCAACAGGATAGGGAATATAGCAGCAACAGAATAGGGAATACTGCAGCAACAGGATAGGGAATGCTGCAGCAACAGGATACGGAATTTTGCAGCAACAGGATTTGGAATACTGTAGCAACAGAATAGAGAATTCTGCAGCAACAGGACAGGAAATGCTGCAGCAATACGATAGGGAATATACCTGCAACAGGATAATGAATACTTCAGCAACAGGATAGCGAATACTGCAGCTACAAGATAGGAATACAGCAGCAGCAGGATAGGGAATACTGCAGCAACAGGATAGGGAATACTGCAGCTACAGGATAGGAATACAGCCGCAACAGGATAGGGAATACTGCAGCAACAGGACAGTAAATATTGCAGCAACGGGATAGGGAATTCTGCAAGTACAGGACAGGGAATACTGTGGCAACATGCCAGGGAATACTGCGTCAAGAGTACAGGGAATGCTGCAGCAACAGGATAGGGAATACTGCAGCAAAAGGACGGGGAATACTGTGGCTATATGATAGGGAATACTGCAGCAGCTGGATAGGGAATACTGTGGCAATAGGACATGGAATTGTGCAGCAAGAGGAGAGGGAATACTGCGGAAACATGAGAGGGAACACTGCAGCAACAGGACAGGGAATACTGCAGCAACAGGACAGGGAATAGTGCAGCAACAGGATAAGGAATGCTGCGGCAATGGGATAGGGTACACTGCGGCTACAGGACAGGGAATACTGCAGCAACAGTATAGGGAATAGTGCGGCAACAGGATAATGAATACTGCAGCAACAGGTTAGGGAATACTGCAGCAACAGGACAGGGAATACTGCAGCAGCAGGATAGGGAATACTGCAGCAACAGAATAGGGAATTCTGCATCAACAGGACAGAGAATATTGCAGTAACAGGAATGGGAATAATCCAACAACAAAAAGGCAATTCTGTGGCAAAAGTATAGGGAATTCTGCGGCAAAAGGATGGGAATACTGCAGCAACAGGACAGGAAATACTGCAGCAGCAGGATAGGGAATAATACAGCAACAGAATAGGGAATTCTGCATCAACAGAACAGAGAATACTGCAGTAACAGGATTGGGAATACTCCAGCAACAAAAAGGGAATACTGTGGCAAAAGATTAGGGAATTCTGTGGCAAAAGGATGGGAATACTGCAGCAAGAGGATAGGGAACACTGCGGCAACAGGACAGGGAATTCTGCGGTAACAGGAAGAGCATACTGCGGCAACAGAATAGGGAATACAGCAGCAACAGGACAGGGAACACTGCAGCAACAGGATAGGGAATTCTGTGGCAACAGGATTTGGAATACTGCAGGAACAGAATAGGGAACTCTGCAGCAACAGGACAGGGAATGCTGCAGGAACAGGGTAGGGAATACAACAGCAACAGGATAGGGAAGACTGCAGCAACAGGACAGGCAATATTGCAGTAACAGGAATGGGAATACTCCAGCAACAAAAAGGGAATACTGTGGCAAAAGTATAGGGAATTCTGCAGCAAAAGGATGAGAATACTGCAGCAAGAGGATAGGGAATACTGTGGCAACAGGACAGGGAATACTGCAGCAACAGAATAGGGAATTCTGCATCAACAGAACAGAGAATACTGCAGTAACAGGAATGAGAATACTCCAGCAACAAAAAGGGAGTACTGTGGCAAAAGATTAGGGAATTCTGCGGCAAAAGGATGGGAATACTGCAGCAAGAGGATAGGGAACACTGCGGCAACAGGACAGGGAATTCTGCGGTAACAGGAAGAGCATACTGCGGCAACAGAATAGGGAATACAGCAGCAACAGGACAGGGAACGCTGCAGCAACAGGATAGGGAATTCTGTGACAACAGGATTTGGAATACTGCAGGAACAGAATAGGGAACTCTGCAGCAACAGGACAGGGAATGCTGCAGGAACAGGGTAGGGAATACAACAGCAACAGGATAGGGAAGACTGCAGCAACAGGACAGGGAATACTGCGGCAACAGGATAGGGAATACTGTGGCGACAGGTCCGGGAGTACAGCCGCAACAGGACATGGAATAGTGCAGCAATAGGATAGGGAATATTGCAGCAAAAGGATAGGGAATACTGCAGCAACAGGACAGGGAATTCTGCGGCAACAGGAAGGACGAACTGCAGCAACAGGATAGGGAATTCTGTGGCAACAGGAAGGGAATACTGCGGCAACAGGATAGGGAATATTAAGGCAATTGGTCAAGGAATACTCCAGCAACAGGACAGGGAATTCTGCGGCAATAGTACATGGCATACTGCAGCAACAGCACAGGGAATACTGCAGCAACAGGATAGGGAATGCTGCAGCAACAGGATAGGGAATTTTGCAGCAACAGGATTTGGAATACTGCAGCAACAGAATAGGGAATTCTACAGCAACAGGACAGGGAATGCTGCAGCAATAGGATAGGGAATACACCTGCAGCAGGATAATGAATACTTCAGCAACAGGAAGGTGAATACTGCAGCTACAGGATAGGAATACAGCAGCAACAGGATAGGGAATACTGCAGCAACAGGATAGGGAATACTGCAGCTACAGGATAGGGAATACTGCTGCAACAGAACAGGGAATACTGCGATGACAGGACAGTGAATATTGCAGCAATGGGATAGGGAATTGCGCAAGTACAGGAGAGGGAATACTGTGGCAACAGGCCAGCGAATACTGCATCAAGAAGACAGGGAATGCTGCAGCAACAGCATAGGGAATACTGCGGCAACAGGACAAGGAATTCTGCGGCAACAGGAAGGGCATAATGCCGCAAAAGGATGAGAATACTGCAGCAAGGGGATAGGGAATACTGCGGCAACAGGATAGGGAATACTGCAGCAACAGAATAGGGAATTCTGCATCAACAGAACAGAGAATACTGCAGTAACAGGAATGGGAATACTCCAGCAACAAAAAGGGAATACTGTGGCAAAAGATTAGGGAATTCTGCGGCAAAAGGTTGGGAATACTGCAGCAAGTGAATAGGGAACACTGCGGCAACAGGACAGGGAATTCTGCGGTAAAAGGAAGAGCATACTGCCACAAAAGAATAGGGAATACAGCAGCAACAGGACAGGGAATGCTGCAGCAACAGGATAGGGAATTCTGTGGCAACAGGATTTGGAATACTGCAGGAACAGAATATGGAACTCTGCAGCAACAGGACAGGGAATGCTGCAGGAACAGGGTAGGGAATACAACAGCAACAGGATAGGGAAGACTGCAGCAACGGGACAGGGAATACTGCGGCAACAGGATAGGGAATACTGCAGCAAAAGGATGGGGAATACTGTGGCTATATGATAGGGAATACTGCAGCAGCTGGATAGGGAATACTGAGGCAATAGGACATGGAATTGTGCAGCAAGAGCAGAGGGAATACTGCGGAAACATGAGAGGGAACACTGCAGCAACAGGACAGGGAATACTGCAGCAATGGGATAGGGTAAGCTGCGGCTACAGGACAGGGAATACTGCGGCAACAGGATAATGAATACTGCAGCAGCAGGATAGGGAATACTGCAGCAACAGAATAGGTAATTCTGAATCAACAGGACAGAGAATATTGCAGTAACAGGAATGGGAATACTCCAACAACAAAAAGGGAATACTGTGGCAAAAGTATCGGGAATTCTGCGGCAAAAGGATGGGAATACTGCAGCAAGGGGATAGGGAATACTGCTGCAACAGGATAGGGAATACTGCAGCAACAGAATAGGGAATTCTGCATCAACAGAACAGAGAATACTGCAGTTACAGGAATGGGAATACTCCAGCAACAAAAAGGGAATACTGTGGCAAAAGATTAGGGAATTCTGCGGCAAAAGGATGGGAATACTGCAGCAAGAGGATAGGGAACACTGCGGCAACAGGACAGGGAATTCTGCGGTAACAGGAAGAGCATACTGCGGCAACAGAATAGGGAATACAGCAGCAACAGGACAGGGAATGCTGCAGCAACAGGATAGGGAATTCTGTGGCAACAGGATTTGGAATACTGCAGGAACAGAATAGGGAACTCTGCAGCAACAGGACAGGGAATGCTGCAGGAACAGGGTAGGGAATACAACCGCAACAGGATAGGGAAGACTGCAGCAACAGGACAGGGAATACTGCGGCAACAGGATAGGGAATACTGCAGCAAAAGGATGGGGAATACTGTGGCTATCTGACAGGGAATACTGCAGCAGCTGGATAGGGAATACTGCGGCAATAGGACATGGAATTGTGCAGCAAGAGGAGAGGGAATACTGCAGAAACATGAGAGGGAACACTGCAGCAACAGGACAGTGAATACTGCAGCAACAGGACAGGGAATAGTGCAGCAAAAGGATAGAAAATGCTGCGGCATTGGGATACGGTACACCGCGGCTACAGGACAGGGAATACTGCAGCAACAGTATAGGGAATACTGCGGCAACAGGATAATGAATACTGCAGCAACAGGTTAGGGAATACTGCAGCAACAGGACAGGGAATACTGCAGCAGCAGGATAGGGAATACTGCAGCAACAGAATAGGTAATTCTGCATCAACAGGACAGAGAATACTGCATTAACAGGAATGGGATTACTCCAACAACAAAAAGGGAATACTGTGGCACAAGTATAGGGAATTCTGTGGCAAAAGGAAGGGAATACTGCAGCAAGAGGATAGGGAATACTGCGGCAACAGGATAGGGAATACTGCAGCTACAGGATAGGAATACAGCAGCAACAGGATAGGGAATACTGCAGCAACAGGATAGGGAATACTGCCGCAACAGAACAGGGAATACTGCGATAACAGGACAGTAAATATTGCAGCAACGGGATAGGGAATTCTGCACGTACAAGACAGGGAATACTGTGGCAACAGGCCAGGGAATACTGCATCAAGAGTACAGGGAACACTGCAGCAACAGGACAGCGAATACTGCAGCAACAGGACAGGGAATGGTGCAGCAACAGGATAGGGAATGCTGCGGCAATGGGATAGTGTACACTGCGGCTACAGGACAGGGAATACTGCAGCAACAGTATAGGGAATACTGCAGCAACAGGACAGGGAATACTGCAGCAGCAGGATAGGGAATACTGCAGGAACAGAATAGGGAATTCTGCATCAACAGGATAGAGAATATTGAAGTAACAGGAATGGGAATACTCCAGCAACAAAAAGGGAATACTGTGGCAAAAGTATAGGGAATTCTGCAGCAAAAGGATGAGAATACTGCAGCAAGAGGATAGGGAATACTGTGGCAACAGGACAGGGAATACTGCAGCAACAGAATAGGGAATTCTGCATCAACAGAACAGAGAATACTGCAGTTACAGGAATGGGAATACTCCAGCAACAAAAAGGGAATACTGTGGCTAAAGGTTAGGGAATTCTGTGGCAAAAGGATGGGAATACTGCAGCAAGAGGATAGGGAACACTGCGGCAACAGGACAGGGAATTCTGCGGTAACAGGAAGAGCATACTGCGGCAACAGAATAGGGAATACAGCAGCAACAGGACAGGGAATGCTGCAGCAACAGGATAGGGAATTCTGTGACAACAGGATTTGGAATACTGCAGGAACAGAATAGGGAACTCTGCAGCAACAGGACAGGGAATGCTGCAGGAACAGGGTAGGGAATACAACAGCAACAGGATAGGGAAGACTGCAGCAACAGGACAGGGAATACTGCGGCAACAGGATAGGGAATACTGTGGCGACAGGTCCGGGAGTACAGCCGCAACAGGACATGGAATAGTGCAGCAATAGGATAGGAAATATTGCAGCAACAGGATAGGGAATACTGCAGCAACAGGACAGGGAATTCTGCGGCAACAGGAAGGACGTACTGCAGCAACAGGATAGGGAATTCTGCGGCAACAGGAAGGGAATACTGCGGCAACAGGATAGGGAATATTAAGGCAATTGGTCAAGGAATACTCCAGCAACAGGACAGGGAATTCTGCGGCAATAGTACATGGCATACTGCAGCAACAGCACAGGGAATACTGCAGCAACAGGATAGGGAATGCTGCAGCAACAGGATAGGGAATTTTGCAGCAACAGGATTTGGAATACTGCAGCAACAGAATAGGGAATTCTACAGCAACAGGACAGGGAATGCTGCAGCAATAGGATAGGGAATACACCTGCAGCAGGATAATGAATACTTCAGCAACAGGAAGGTGAATACTGCAGCTACAGGATAGGAATACAGCAGCAACAGGATAGGGAATACTGCAGCAACAGGATAGGGAATACTGCAGCTACAGGATAGGGAATACTGCTGCAACAGAACAGGGAATACTGCGATGACAGGACAGTGAATATTGCAGCAATGGGATAGGGAATTGCGCAAGTACAGGAGAGGGAATACTGTGGCAACAGGCCAGCGAATACTGCATCAAGAAGACAGGGAATGCTGCAGCAACAGCATAGGGAATACTGCGGCAACAGGACAAGGAATTCTGCGGCAACAGGAAGGGCATAATGCCGCAAAAGGATGAGAATACTGCAGCAAGGGGATAGGGAATACTGCGGCAACAGGATAGGGAATACTGCAGCAACAGAATAGGGAATTCTGCATCAACAGAACAGAGAATACTGCAGTAACAGGAATGGGAATACTCCAGCAACAAAAAGGGAATACTGTGGCAAAAGATTAGGGAATTCTGCGGCAAAAGGTTGGGAATACTGCAGCAAGTGAATAGGGAACACTGCGGCAACAGGACAGGGAATTCTGCGGTAAAAGGAAGAGCATACTGCCACAAAAGAATAGGGAATACAGCAGCAACAGGACAGGGAATGCTGCAGCAACAGGATAGGGAATTCTGTGGCAACAGGATTTGGAATACTGCAGGAACAGAATATGGAACTCTGCAGCAACAGGACAGGGAATGCTGCAGGAACAGGGTAGGGAATACAACAGCAACAGGATAGGGAAGACTGCAGCAACGGGACAGGGAATACTGCGGCAACAGGATAGGGAATACTGCAGCAAAAGGATGGGGAATACTGTGGCTATATGATAGGGAATACTGCAGCAGCTGGATAGGGAATACTGAGGCAATAGGACATGGAATTGTGCAGCAAGAGCAGAGGGAATACTGCGGAAACATGAGAGGGAACACTGCAGCAACAGGACAGGGAATACTGCAGCAATGGGATAGGGTAAGCTGCGGCTACAGGACAGGGAATACTGCGGCAACAGGATAATGAATACTGCAGCAGCAGGATAGGGAATACTGCAGCAACAGAATAGGTAATTCTGAATCAACAGGACAGAGAATATTGCAGTAACAGGAATGGGAATACTCCAACAACAAAAAGGGAATACTGTGGCAAAAGTATCGGGAATTCTGCGGCAAAAGGATGGGAATACTGCAGCAAGGGGATAGGGAATACTGCTGCAACAGGATAGGGAATACTGCAGCAACAGAATAGGGAATTCTGCATCAACAGAACAGAGAATACTGCAGTTACAGGAATGGGAATACTCCAGCAACAAAAAGGGAATACTGTGGCAAAAGATTAGGGAATTCTGCGGCAAAAGGATGGGAATACTGCAGCAAGAGGATAGGGAACACTGCGGCAACAGGACAGGGAATTCTGCGGTAACAGGAAGAGCATACTGCGGCAACAGAATAGGGAATACAGCAGCAACAGGACAGGGAATGCTGCAGCAACAGGATAGGGAATTCTGTGGCAACAGGATTTGGAATACTGCAGGAACAGAATAGGGAACTCTGCAGCAACAGGACAGGGAATGCTGCAGGAACAGGGTAGGGAATACAACCGCAACAGGATAGGGAAGACTGCAGCAACAGGACAGGGAATACTGCGGCAACAGGATAGGGAATACTGCAGCAAAAGGATGGGGAATACTGTGGCTATCTGACAGGGAATACTGCAGCAGCTGGATAGGGAATACTGCGGCAATAGGACATGGAATTGTGCAGCAAGAGGAGAGGGAATACTGCAGAAACATGAGAGGGAACACTGCAGCAACAGGACAGTGAATACTGCAGCAACAGGACAGGGAATAGTGCAGCAAAAGGATAGAAAATGCTGCGGCATTGGGATACGGTACACCGCGGCTACAGGACAGGGAATACTGCAGCAACAGTATAGGGAATACTGCGGCAACAGGATAATGAATACTGCAGCAACAGGTTAGGGAATACTGCAGCAACAGGACAGGGAATACTGCAGCAGCAGGATAGGGAATACTGCAGCAACAGAATAGGTAATTCTGCATCAACAGGACAGAGAATACTGCATTAACAGGAATGGGATTACTCCAACAACAAAAAGGGAATACTGTGGCACAAGTATAGGGAATTCTGTGGCAAAAGGAAGGGAATACTGCAGCAAGAGGATAGGGAATACTGCGGCAACAGGATAGGGAATACTGCAGCTACAGGATAGGAATACAGCAGCAACAGGATAGGGAATACTGCAGCAACAGGATAGGGAATACTGCCGCAACAGAACAGGGAATACTGCGATAACAGGACAGTAAATATTGCAGCAACGGGATAGGGAATTCTGCACGTACAAGACAGGGAATACTGTGGCAACAGGCCAGGGAATACTGCATCAAGAGTACAGGGAACACTGCAGCAACAGGACAGCGAATACTGCAGCAACAGGACAGGGAATGGTGCAGCAACAGGATAGGGAATGCTGCGGCAATGGGATAGTGTACACTGCGGCTACAGGACAGGGAATACTGCAGCAACAGTATAGGGAATACTGCAGCAACAGGACAGGGAATACTGCAGCAGCAGGATAGGGAATACTGCAGGAACAGAATAGGGAATTCTGCATCAACAGGATAGAGAATATTGAAGTAACAGGAATGGGAATACTCCAGCAACAAAAAGGGAATACTGTGGCAAAAGTATAGGGAATTCTGCAGCAAAAGGATGAGAATACTGCAGCAAGAGGATAGGGAATACTGTGGCAACAGGACAGGGAATACTGCAGCAACAGAATAGGGAATTCTGCATCAACAGAACAGAGAATACTGCAGTTACAGGAATGGGAATACTCCAGCAACAAAAAGGGAATACTGTGGCTAAAGGTTAGGGAATTCTGTGGCAAAAGGATGGGAATACTGCAGCAAGAGGATAGGGAACACTGCGGCAACAGGACAGGGAATTCTGCGGTAACAGGAAGAGCATACTGCGGCAACAGAATAGGGAATACAGCAGCAACAGGACAGGGAATGCTGCAGCAACAGGATAGGGAATTCTGTGACAACAGGATTTGGAATACTGCAGGAACAGAATAGGGAACTCTGCAGCAACAGGACAGGGAATGCTGCAGGAACAGGGTAGGGAATACAACAGCAACAGGATAGGGAAGACTGCAGCAACAGGACAGGGAATACTGCGGCAACAGGATAGGGAATACTGTGGCGACAGGTCCGGGAGTACAGCCGCAACAGGACATGGAATAGTGCAGCAATAGGATAGGAAATATTGCAGCAACAGGATAGGGAATACTGCAGCAACAGGACAGGGAATTCTGCGGCAACAGGAAGGACGTACTGCAGCAACAGGATAGGGAATTCTGCGGCAACAGGAAGGGAATACTGCAGCAACAGGATAGGGAATATTAAGGCAATTGGTCAAGGAATACTCCAGCAACAGGACAGGGAATTCTGCAGCAACAGTACATGGCATACTGCAGCAACAGCACAGGGAATACTGCAGCAACAGGATAGGGAATGCCGCAGCAACAGGATAGGGAATTTTGCAGCAACAGGATTTGGAATACTGCAGCAACAGAATAGGGAATTCTGCAGCAACAGGACAGGGAATGCTGCAGCAATAGGATAGGGAATACACCTGCAACAGGATAATGAATACTTCAGCAACAGGATAGTGAATACTGCAGCTACAGGGTAGGAATACAGCAGCAACAGGATAGGGAATACTGCAGCAACAGGATAGGGAATACTGCAGCTACAGGATAGGGAATACTGCTGCAACAGAACAGGGAATACTGCGATGACAGGACAGTGAATATTGCAGCAATGGGATAGGGAATTGCGCAAGTGCAGGAGAGGGAATACTGTGGCAACAGGCCAGCGAATACTGCGTCAAGAAGACAGGGAATGCTGCAGCAACAGCATAGGGAATACTGCGGCAACAGGACAAGGAATTCTGCGGCAACAGGAAGGGCATAATGCGGCAAAAGGATGAGAATACTGCAGCAAGGGGATAGGGAATACTACGGCAACAGGATAGGGAATACTGCAGCAACAGAATAGGGAATTCTGCATCAACAGAACAGAGAATACTGCAGTTACAGGAATGGGAATACTCCAGCAACAAAAAGGGAATACTGTGGCAAAAGATTAGGGAATTCTGCGGTAAAAGAATGGGAATACTGCAGCAAGAGGATAGGGCATACTGCGGCAACAGGACAGGGAATTCTGCGGTAACAGGAAGAGCATACTGCGGCAACAGAATAGGGAATACAGCAGCAACAGGATAGGGAATTCTGTGGCAACAGGATTTGGAATACTGCAGGAACAGAATAGGGAACTCTGCAGCAAGAGGACAGGGAATGCTGCAGGAACAGGGTAGGGAATACAACAGCAACAGGATAGGGAAGACTGCAGCAACAGGACAGGGAATACTGCGGCAACAGGATAGGGAATACTGCAGCAAAAGGATGGGGAATACTGTGGCTATATGATAGGGAATACTGCAGCAGCTGGATAGGGAATACTGCGCAATAGGACATGGAATTGTGCAGCAAGAGGAGAGGGAATACTGCGGAAACATGAGAGGGAACACTGCTTCAACAGGACAGGGAATACTGCAGCAACAGGACAGGGAATAGTGCAGCAAAAGGATAGGAAATGCTGCGGCAATGGGATAGGCTACACTGTGGCTACAGGACAGGGAATACTGCAGCAACAGTATAGGGAATACTGCGGCAACAGGATAATGAATACTGCAGCAACAGTTTAGGGAATACTGCAGCAACAGGACAGGGAATACTGCAGCAGCAGGATAGGGAATACTGCAGCAACAGAATAGGTAATTCTGCATCAACAGGACAGAGAATACTGCAGTAACAGGAATGGGAATACTCCAGCAACAAAAAGGGAATACTGTGGCAAAAGTATAGGGAATTCTGCGGCAAATGGATGGGAATACTGCAGCAAGAGGATAGGGAATACTGCAGCAACAGGATAGGGAATACTGCAGCTACAGGATAGGAATACAGCAGCAACATGATAGGGAATACTGCAGCAACAGGATAGGGAATACTGCCGCAACAGAACAGGGAATACTGCGATAACAGGACAGTAAATATTGCAGCAACGGGATAGGGAATTCTGCACGTACAGGACAGGGAATACTGTGGCAATAGGCCAGGGAATACTGCATCAAGAGTACAGGGAATGCTGCAGCAACAGGATAGGGAATACCGCAGCACAAGGACGGTGAATACTGTGGCAATATGATAGGGAATACTGCAGCAGCTGGATAGGGAATACTGCGGCAATAGGACATGGAATTGTGCAGCAAGAGGAGAGGGAATACTGCGGAAACATGAGAGGGAACACTGCAGCAACAGGACAGTGAATACTGCAGCAACAGGACAGGGAATAGTGCAGCAACAGGATAGGGAATGCTGCGGCAATGGGATAGGGTACACTGCGGCTACAGGACAGGGAATACTGCAGCAACAGTGTAGGGAATACTGCGGCAACAGGATAATGAATACTGCAGCAACAGGTTAGGGAATACTGCAGCAACAGGACAGGGAACACTGCAGCAGCAGGATAGGGAATACTGCAGCAACAGGACAGGGAATAGTGCAGCAACAGGATAGGGAATGCTGCAGCAATGGGATAGTGTACACTGCGGCTACAGGACAGGGAATACTGCAGCAACAGTAAAGGGAATACTGCGGAAATAGGATAATGAATACTGCAGCAACAGGTTAGGGAATACTGCAGCAACAGGACAGGGAATACTGCAACAGCAGGATAGGGAATACTGCAGCAACAGAATAGGGAATACTGCATCAACAGGACAGAGAATATTGCAGTAACAGGAATGGGAATTCTCCAGCAACAAAAAGGGAATACTGTGGCAAAAGTATAGGGAATTCTGCAGCAAAAGGATGAGAATACTGCAGCAAGAGGATAGGGAATACTGTGGCAACAGGACAGGGAATACTGCAGCAACAGAATAGGGAATTCTGCATCAACAGAACAGAGAATACTGCAGTAACAGGAATGGGAATACTCCAGCAACAAAAAGGGAATACTGTGGCAAAAGATTAGGGAATTCTGCGGCAAAAGGATGGGAATACTGCAGCAAGAGGATAGGGAACACTGCGGCAACAGGACAGGGAATTCTGCGGTAACAGGAAGAGCATACTGCGGCAACAGAATAGGGAATACAGCAGCAACAGGACAGGGAATGCTGCAGCAACAGGATAGGGAATTCTGTGACAACAGGATTTGGAATACTGCAGGAACAGAATAGGGAACTCTGCAGCAACAGGACAGGGAATGCTGCAGGAACAGGGTAGGGAATACAACAGCAACAGGATAGGGAAGACTGCAGCAACAGGACAGGGAATACTGCGGCAACAGGATAGGGAATACTGTGGCGACAGGTCCTGGAGTACAACCGCAACATGACATGGAATAGTGCAGCAATAGGATAGGGAATATTGCAGCAACAGGATAGGGAACACTGCAGCAACAGGACAGGGAATACTGCAGCAACAGGACAGGGAATAGTGCAGCAAAAGGATAGGAAATGCTGCGGCAATGGGATAGGCTACACTGTGGCTACAGGACAGGGAATACTGCAGCAACAGTATAGGGAATAGTGCGGCAACAGAATAACGAATACTGCAGCAACAGTTTAGGGAATACTGCAGCAACAGGACAGGGAATACTGCAGCAGCAGGATAGGGAATACTGCAGCAACAGAATAGGTAATTCTGCATCAACAGGACAGGGAATACTGCAGCAACAGGAATGGGAATACTCCAGCAACAAAAAGGGAATACTGTGGCAAAAGTATAGGGAATTCTGCGGCAAATGGATGGGAATACTGCAGCAAGAGGATAGGGAATACTGCAGCAACAGGATAGGGAATACTGCAGCTACAGGATAGGAATACAGCAGCAACATGATAGGGAATACTGCAGCAACAGGATAGGGAATACTGCCGCAACAGAACAGGGAATACAGCGATAACAGGACAGTAAATATTGCAGCAACGGGATAGGGAATTCTGCACGTACAGGACAGGGAATACTGTGGCAACAGGCCAGGGAATACTGCATCAAGAGTACAGGGAATGCTGCAGCAACAGGATAGGGAATACTGCAGCACAAGGACGGTGAATACTGTGGCAATATGATAGGGAATACTGCAGCAGCTGGATAGGGAATACTGCGGCAATAGGACATGGAATTGTGCAGCAAGAGGAGAGGGAATACTGCGGAAACATGAGAGGGAACACTGCAGCAACAGGACAGGGAATACTGCAGCAACAGGACAGGGAATAGTGCAGCAACAGGATAGGGAATGCTGCGGCAATGGGATAGGGTACACTGCGGCTACAGGACATGGAATACTGCAGCAACAGTGTAGGGAATACTGCGGCAACAGGATAATGAATACTGCAGCAACAGGTTAGGGAATACTGCAGCAACAGGACAGGGAACACTGCAGCAGCAGGATAGGGAATAATGCAGCAACAGAATAGGGAATTCTGCATCAACAGGACAGAGAATATTGCAGTAACAGGAATGGGAATACTCCAGCAACAAAAAGGGAATACTGTGGCAAAAGATTAGGGAATTCTGCGGCAAAAGGATGGGAATACTGCAGCAAGAGGATAGGGAACACTGAGGCAACAGGACAGGGAATTCTGCGGTAACAGGAAGAGCATACTGCGGCAACAGAATAGGGAATACAGGAGCAACAGGACAGGGAACGCTGCAGCAACAGCATAGGGAATTCTGTGGCAACAGGATTTGGAATACCGCAGGAACAGAATAGGGAACTCTGCAGCAACAGGACAGGGAATGCTGCAGGAACAGGGTAGGGAATACAACAGCAACAGGATTGGGAAGACTGCAGCAACAGGACAGGGAATACTGCGGCAACAGGATAGGGAATACTGTGGCGACAGGTCCGGGAGTAGAGCCGCAACAGGACATGGAATAGTGCAGCAATAGGATAGGGAATATTGCAGCAACAGGATAGGGAATACTGCAGCAACAGGACAGGGAATTCTGCAGCAACAGGAAGGACGTACTGCAGCAACAGGATAGGGAATTCTGCGGCAACAGGAAGGGAATACTGCAGCAACAGGATAGGGAATATTAAGGCAACTGGTCAGGGAATACTCCAGCAACAGCACATGGAATTCTGCGGCAATAGTACATGGCATACTGCAGCAACAGCAGAGGGAATACTGCAGCAACAGGATAGGGATTGCTGCAGCAACAGGATAGGGAATTTTGCAGCAACAGGATTTGGAATACTGCAGCAACAGAATAAGGAATTCTGCAGCAACAGGACAGGGAATGCTGCAGCAATAGGATAGGGAATACACCTGCAACAGGATAATGAATACTTCAGCAACAGGATAGTGAATACTGCAGCTACAGGATAGGAATACAGCAGCAACAGGATAGGGAATACAGCAGCAACAGGATAGGGAATACTGCAGCTACAGGATAGGGAATACTGCCGCAACAGAACAGGGAATACTGTGATAACAGGACAGTGAATATTGCAGCAACGGGATAGGGAATTGCGCAAGTACAGGAGAGGGAATACTGTGGTAACAGGCCAGCGAATACTGCGTCAAGAAGACAGGGAATGCTGCAGCAACAGCATAGGGAATTCTGCGGCAACAGGAAGGGCATAATGCGGCAACAGGATAGGGAATTCTGCGGCAACAGGAAGGGAATACTGCGGCAATGGGATAGGGTACACTGGGGCTACAGGACAGGGAATACTGCAATATAGGGAATACTGTGGCAACTGCATAATGAATACTGCAGCAACAGGTTAGGGAATACTGCAGCAACCGGACAGGGAATACTGCAGCACCAGGATAGGGAATACTGCGGCAATGGGAAAGGGTGTACTGCAGCAACAGGAGATGGAATACTGCAGCAACAGCACTGGGAATACTGCAGCAACAGGATAGGGAATATTGCAGCAACAGGATTTGGAATACTGCAGCAACAGAATAGGGAATTCTGCAGCAACCGGACCGGGAGTACTGCAGCAACAGAATAGGGAATTCTGCAGCAACAGGACAGGGAATGCTGCAGCAATACGATAGGGAATACACCTGCAACAGGATAAGGAATACTTCAGCAACAGGATTGCGAATACTGCAGCTAAAGAATAGGATTACAGCAGCAACAGGATAGGGAATACTGCAGCAACAGGATAGGGAATACGGCGGCAATTGGATAGGGAATACTGCGGCAATGGGAAAGGGTGCACTGCAGCAACAGGAGATGGAATACTGCAGCCACAGCACAGGGACTACTGCAACAACAGGATAGGGAATTTTGCAGCAACAGGATTTGGAATACTGCAGCAACAGAATAGGGAATTCTGCAGCAACAGGACCGGGAGTACTGCAGCAACAGAATAGGGAATTCTGCAGCAACAGGACAGGGAATGCTGCAGCAATATGATAGGGAATACACCTGCAACAGGATAAGGAATACTTCAGCAACAGGATAGTGAATACTGCAGCTAAAGGATAGGATTACAGCAGCAACAGGATAGGGAATACTGCAGCAACAGGATAGGGAATACTGCCGCAACAGTACAGGGAATACTGCAGCAACAGGACAGTGAATATTGCAGCATCGGGACAGGGAATTCTGCAAGTACAGGACAGGGAATAACGTGGCAAGAGGCCAGGGAATACTGCGTCAACAGGACAGGGAATGCTGCTGCAACAGGATAGGGAATACTGCAGCAAAAGGACGGGGAATACTGTGGCAATATGATAGGGAATACTGCAGCAGCAGGATAGGGAATATTGAGGCAATAGGACAGGGAATTGAGCAGCAACAGGACAGGGAATACTGCGGAAACATGAGAGGGAACACTGCAGCAACAGGTTAGGGAAAACAGCAGCAACAGGACAGGGAATAGTCCAGCAACAGGATAGGGAATGCTACGGCAATGGGACAGGGTACACTGTGGCTACAGGACAGGGAATACTGGAACAACAGTATAGGGAATACTGCGGCAACAGCATAATGAATACTGCAGCAATAGGATGGGGAATTCTGCGGCAACAGGACATGGCATACTGCAGCAGCAGGATAGGGAATACAGCGGCAACAGGATAGGGAATACTGCAGCAACAGGATAGGGAAAACTGCAGCAACAGCTTAGGGAATACTGCAGCAGCAGTATAGGGAATACTGCAGCAGGAGGATAGGGAATACTGCAGCAACAGGATAGGGAATAATGCAGCAACAGGACAGGGAATACTGCAGTAACAGGAATGGAAATACTCCAGCAACAATAAAGGGAATACTGTGGCAAAAGTATAGGGAATTCTGCGGCAACAGGACGGGAATACTGCAGCAACAGGTTAGGGAATACTGCAGCAACAGGACAGGGAACACTGCAGCAGCAGGATAGGGAATAATGCAGCAACAGAATAGGGAATTCTGCATCAACAGGACAGAGAATATTGCAGTAACAGGAATGGGAATACTCCAGCAACAAAAAGGGAATACTGTGGCAAAAGATTAGGGAATTCTGCGGCAAAAGGATGGGAATACTGCAGCAAGAGGATAGGGAACACTGAGGCAACAGGACAGGGAATTCTGCGGTAACAGGAAGAGCATACTGCGGCAACAGAATAGGGAATACAGGAGCAACAGGACAGGGAACGCTGCAGCAACAGCATAGGGAATTCTGTGGCAACAGGATTTGGAATACCGCAGGAACAGAATAGGGAACTCTGCAGCAACAGGACAGGGAATGCTGCAGGAACAGGGTAGGGAATACAACAGCAACAGGATTGGGAAGACTGCAGCAACAGGACAGGGAATACTGCGGCAACAGGATAGGGAATACTGTGGCGACAGGTCCGGGAGTAGAGCCGCAACAGGACATGGAATAGTGCAGCAATAGGATAGGGAATATTGCAGCAACAGGATAGGGAATACTGCAGCAACAGGACAGGGAATTCTGCAGCAACAGGAAGGACGTACTGCAGCAACAGGATAGGGAATTCTGCGGCAACAGGAAGGGAATACTGCAGCAACAGGATAGGGAATATTAAGGCAACTGGTCAGGGAATACTCCAGCAACAGCACATGGAATTCTGCGGCAATAGTACATGGCATACTGCAGCAACAGCAGAGGGAATACTGCAGCAACAGGATAGGGATTGCTGCAGCAACAGGATAGGGAATTTTGCAGAAACAGGATTTGGAATACTGCAGCAACAGAATAAGGAATTCTGCAGCAACAGGACAGGGAATGCTGCAGCAATAGGATAGGGAATACACCTGCAACAGGATAATGAATACTTCAGCAACAGGATAGTGAATACTGCAGCTACAGGATAGGAATACAGCAGCAACAGGATAGGGAATACAGCAGCAACAGGATAGGGAATACTGCAGCTACAGGATAGGGAATACTGCCGCAACAGAACAGGGAATACTGTGATAACAGGACAGTGAATATTGCAGCAACGGGATAGGGAATTGCGCAAGTACAGGAGAGGGAATACTGTGGTAACAGGCCAGCGAATACTGCGTCAAGAAGACAGGGAATGCTGCAGCAACAGCATAGGGAATTCTGCGGCAACAGGAAGGGCATAATGCGGCAACAGGATAGGGAATTCTGCGGCAACAGGAAGGGAATACTGCGGCAATGGGATAGGGTACACTGGGGCTACAGGACAGGGAATACTGCAATATAGGGAATACTGTGGCAACTGCATAATGAATACTGCAGCAACAGGTTAGGGAATACTGCAGCAACCGGACAGGGAATACTGCAGCACCAGGATAGGGAATACTGCGGCAATGGGAAAGGGTGTACTGCAGCAACAGGAGATGGAATACTGCAGCAACAGCACTGGGAATACTGCAGCAACAGGATAGGGAATATTGCAGCAACAGGATTTGGAATACTGCAGCAACAGAATAGGGAATTCTGCAGCAACCGGACCGGGAGTACTGCAGCAACAGAATA
Organism: Carcharodon carcharias; assembly: GCF_017639515.1. Lineage (NCBI taxonomy): Eukaryota > Metazoa > Chordata > Chondrichthyes > Lamniformes > Lamnidae > Carcharodon > Carcharodon carcharias. The sequence continues at coordinate 82,714,669 of NC_054476.1, forward strand.
GGGAATTCTGCAGCAACAGGACAGGGAATGCTGCAGCAATACGATAGGGAATACACCTGCAACAGGATAAGGAATACTTCAGCAACAGGATTGCGAATACTGCAGCTAAAGAATAGGATTACAGCAGCAACAGGATAGGGAATACTGCAGCAACAGGATAGGGAATACGGCGGCAATTGGATAGGGAATACTGCGGCAATGGGAAAGGGTGCACTGCAGCAACAGGAGATGGAATACTGCAGCCACAGCACAGGGACTACTGCAACAACAGGATAGGGAATTTTGCAGCAACAGGATTTGGAATACTGCAGCAACAGAATAGGGAATTCTGCAGCAACAGGACCGGGAGTACTGCAGCAACAGAATAGGGAATTCTGCAGCAACAGGACAGGGAATGCTGCAGCAATATGATAGGGAATACACCTGCAACAGGATAAGGAATACTTCAGCAACAGGATAGTGAATACTGCAGCTAAAGGATAGGATTACAGCAGCAACAGGATAGGGAATACTGCAGCAACAGGATAGGGAATACTGCCGCAACAGTACAGGGAATACTGCAGCAACAGGACAGTGAATATTGCAGCATCGGGACAGGGAATTCTGCAAGTACAGGACAGGGAATAACGTGGCAAGAGGCCAGGGAATACTGCGTCAACAGGACAGGGAATGCTGCTGCAACAGGATAGGGAATACTGCAGCAAAAGGACGGGGAATACTGTGGCAATATGATAGGGAATACTGCAGCAGCAGGATAGGGAATATTGAGGCAATAGGACAGGGAATTGAGCAGCAACAGGACAGGGAATACTGCGGAAACATGAGAGGGAACACTGCAGCAACAGGTTAGGGAAAACAGCAGCAACAGGACAGGGAATAGTCCAGCAACAGGATAAGGAATGCTACGGCAATGGGACAGGGTACACTGTGGCTACAGGACAGGGAATACTGGAACAACAGTATAGGGAATACTGCGGCAACAGCATAATGAATACTGCAGCAATAGGATGGGGAATTCTGCGGCAACAGGACATGGCATACTGCAGCAGCAGGATAGGGAATACAGCGGCAACAGGATAGGGAATACTGCAGCAACAGGATAGGGAAAACTGCAGCAACAGCTTAGGGAATACTGCAGCAGCAGTATAGGGAATACTGCAGCAGGAGGATAGGGAATACTGCAGCAACAGGATAGGGAATAATGCAGCAACAGGACAGGGAATACTGCAGTAACAGGAATGGAAATACTCCAGCAACAATAAAGGGAATACTGTGGCAAAAGTATAGGGAATTCTGCGGCAACAGGACGGGAATACTGCAGCAACAGGTTAGGGAATACTGCAGCAACAGGACAGGGAACACTGCAGCAGCAGGATAGGGAATAATGCAGCAACAGAATAGGGAATTCTGCATCAACAGGACAGAGAATACTGCAGTAACAGGAATGGGAATACTCCAGCAACAAAAAGGGAATACTGTGGCAAAAGATTAGGGAATTCTGCGGCAAAAGGATGGGAATACTGCAGCAAGAGGATAGGGAACACTGAGGCAACAGGACAGGGAATTCTGCGGTAACAGGAAGAGCATACTGCGGCAACAGAATAGGGAATACAGCAGCAACAGGACAGGGAACGCTGCAGCAACAGCATAGGGAATTCTGTGGCAACAGGATTTGGAATACCGCAGGAACAGAATAGGGAACTCTGCAGCAACAGGACAGGGAATGCTGCAGGAACAGGGTAGGGAATACAACAGCAACAGGATTGGGAAGACTGCAGCAACAGGACAGGGAATACTGCGGCAACAGGATAGGGAATACTGTGGCGACAGGTCCGGGAGTAGAGCCGCAACAGGACATGGAATAGTGCAGCAATAGGATAGGGAATATTGCAGCAACAGGATAGGGAATACTGCAGCAACAGGACAGGGAATTCTGCAGCAACAGGAAGGACGTACTGCAGCAACAGGATAGGGAATTCTGCGGCAACAGGAAGGGAATACTGCAGCAACAGGATAGGGAATATTAAGGCAACTGGTCAGGGAATACTCCAGCAACAGCACATGGAATTCTGCGGCAATAGTACATGGCATACTGCAGCAACAGCAGAGGGAATACTGCAGCAACAGGATAGGGATTGCTGCAGCAACAGGATAGGGAATTTTGCAGCAACAGGATTTGGAATACTGCAGCAACAGAATAAGGAATTCTGCAGCAACAGGACAGGGAATGCTGCAGCAATAGGATAGGGAATACACCTGCAACAGGATAATGAATACTTCAGCAACAGGATAGTGAATACTGCAGCTACAGGATAGGAATACAGCAGCAACAGGATAGGGAATACAGCAGCAACAGGATAGGGAATACTGCAGCTACAGGATAGGGAATACTGCCGCAACAGAACAGGGAATACTGTGATAACAGGACAGTGAATATTGCAGCAACGGGATAGGGAATTGCGCAAGTACAGGAGAGGGAATACTGTGGTAACAGGCCAGCGAATACTGCGTCAAGAAGACAGGGAATGCTGCAGCAACAGCATAGGGAATTCTGCGGCAACAGGAAGGGCATAATGCGGCAACAGGATAGGGAATTCTGCGGCAACAGGAAGGGAATACTGCGGCAATGGGATAGGGTACACTGGGGCTACAGGACAGGGAATACTGCAATATAGGGAATACTGTGGCAACTGCATAATGAATACTGCAGCAACAGGTTAGGGAATACTGCAGCAACCGGACAGGGAATACTGCAGCACCAGGATAGGGAATACTGCGGCAATGGGAAAGGGTGTACTGCAGCAACAGGAGATGGAATACTGCAGCAACAGCACTGGGAATACTGCAGCAACAGGATAGGGAATATTGCAGCAACAGGATTTGGAATACTGCAGCAACAGAATAGGGAATTCTGCAGCAACCGGACCGGGAGTACTGCAGCAACAGAATAGGGAATTCTGCAGCAACAGGACAGGGAATGCTGCAGCAATACGATAGGGAATACACCTGCAACAGGATAAGGAATACTTCAGCAACAGGATTGCGAATACTGCAGCTAAAGAATAGGATTACAGCAGCAACAGGATAGGGAATACTGCAGCAACAGGATAGGGAATACGGCGGCAATTGGATAGGGAATACTGCGGCAATGGGAAAGGGTGCACTGCAGCAACAGGAGATGGAATACTGAAGCCACAGCACAGGGACTACTGCAACAACAGGATAGGGAATTTTGCAGCAACAGGATTTGGAATACTGCAGCAACAGAATAGGGAATTCTGCAGCAACAGGACCGGGAGTACTGCAGCAACAGAATAGGGAATTCTGCAGCAACAGGACAGGGAATGCTGCAGCAATATGATAGGGAATACACCTGCAACAGGATAAGGAATACTTCAGCAACAGGATAGTGAATACTGCAGCTAAAGGATAGGATTACAGCAGCAACAGGATAGGGAATACTGCAGCAACAGGATAGGGAATACTGCCGCAACAGTACAGGGAATACTGCAGCAACAGGACAGTGAATATTGCAGCATCGGGACAGGGAATTCTGCAAGTACAGGACAGGGAATAACGTGGCAAGAGGCCAGGGAATACTGCGTCAACAGGACAGGGAATGCTGCTGCAACAGGATAGGGAATACTGCAGCAAAAGGACGGGGAATACTGTGGCAATATGATAGGGAATACTGCAGCAGCAGGATAGGGAATATTGAGGCAATAGGACAGGGAATTGAGCAGCAACAGGACAGGGAATACTGCGGAAACATGAGAGGGAACACTGCAGCAACAGGTTAGGGAAAACAGCAGCAACAGGACAGGGAATAGTCCAGCAACAGGATAGGGAATGCTACGGCAATGGGACAGGGTACACTGTGGCTACAGGACAGGGAATACTGGAACAACAGTATAGGGAATACTGCGGCAACAGCATAATGAATACTGCAGCAATAGGATGGGGAATTCTGCGGCAACAGGACATGGCATACTGCAGCAGCAGGATAGGGAATACAGCGGCAACAGGATAGGGAATACTGCAGCAACAGGATAGGGAAAACTGCAGCAACAGCTTAGGGAATACTGCAGCAGCAGTATAGGGAATACTGCAGCAGGAGGATAGGGAATACTGCAGCAACAGGATAGGGAATAATGCAGCAACAGGACAGGGAATACTGCAGTAACAGGAATGGAAATACTCCAGCAACAATAAAGGGAATACCGTGGCAAAAGTATAGGGAATTCTGCGGCAACAGGACGGGAATACTGCGGCAAGAGGATAGGGAATACTGCGGCAACAGGACAGGGAATGCTGCAGTAACAGGAATGGGAATATTCCAGCAACAAAAAGGGAATACTGTGGCAAAAGTATAGGGATTTCTGCGGCAACAGGATGGGAATTTCTGTGGCAACAGGAAGAGCAGACTGCGGCAACAGGATAGGGAATTCTGCAGCAACAGGACAGGGAATGCTGCAGTAACAGGAATGGGAATACTCCAGCAACAAAAAGGGAATACTGTGGCAAAAGTATACGGAATTCTGCGGCAACAGGATGGGAAAATCTGTGGCAACAGGAAGAGCAGACTGCGGCAACAGGATAGGGAATTCTGCAACAACAGGACAGGGAATGCTGCAGCAACAGGATAGGGAATTCTGTGGCAACAGGATTTGGTATACTGCAGCAACAGAATAGGGAATTCTGCAGCAACAGGACAGGGAATTCTGCGGCAACAGGAAGGGAATACTGCGGCAACAGGATAGGGAATATTGAGGCCACAGGTCAGGGAATGCTGCAGTAATAGGAATGGGAATATTCCAGCAACAAAAAGGGAATACTGTGGCAAAAGTATAGGGAATTCTGCGGCAACAGGATGGGAAATTCTGTGGCAACAGGAAGAGCAGACTGCGGCAACAGGATAGGGAATTCTGTAGCAACAGGACAGGGAATGCTGCAGTAACAGGAATGGGAATACTCCAGCAACAAAAAGGGAATACTGTGGCAAAAGTATACAGAATTCTGCGGCAACAGGATGGGAAATTCTGTGGCAACAGGAAGAGCAGACTGCGGCAATAGGATAGGGAATTCTGCAGCAACAGCACAGGGAATGCTGCAGCAACAGGATAGGGAATTCTGTGGCAACAGGACAGGGAATGCTGCAGCAACAGGGTAGGGAATACAATTGGAACAGAATAGGGAATATTGCAGCAACAGGACAGGGAATACTGCAGGAACAGGATAGGAAATTCTGCATCAACAGGACAGGGAATGCTGCAACAACAGGAGGGGGAATACTCCAGCAACAATTAGGGAAATCTGCAGCAACAGGAAGGGAATACTGCGGCAACAGGATAGGGAATATTGAGGCCACAGGTCAGGGAATACTCCAGCAACAGGACAGGGAATTCTGCGGCAACAGTACATGACATACTGCAGCAACAGCACAGGGAATACTGCAGCAACAGGATAGGGAATGCTGCAGCAACAGGGTAGGGAATTCTGCAGCAACAGGACAGGGAATACTGCAGCAACAGGATAGGGAATGCCACAGCAACAGGATAGAGAATTTTGCAGCAACAGGATTTGGAATACTGCAGCAACAGAATAGGGAATTCTGCAGCAACAGGACAGGGAGTGCTGCAGCAACAGGATAGGGAATTCTGCAGCAACAGGACAGGGAATACAGCAGCAACAGGATAGGAAATACTGCAGCAACAGGATAGGGAATACTGCCGCAACAGAACAGGGAATACTGCGACAACAGCACAGTGAATATTGCAGCAACGGGACAGGGAATTCTGCACGTACAGGACAGGGAATACTGTGGCAAGATGCCAGGGAAGACTGCGTCAAGAGGACAGGGAATGCTGCAGCAACAGGATAGGGAATATTGCAGCAAAAGGACGGGGAATACTGTGGCTATATGATAGGGAACACTGCAGCAGCAGGATAGCGAATACTGCGGCAACAGGATAGGGAACACTGCAGCAACAGGATAGGGAATGCTGCGGCAATGGGATAGGGTACACTGCGGCTACGGGACAGGGAATACTGCAGCAACAGTATAGGGAATATTGCGGCGACAGGGTAATGAATACTGCCGCACCAGGTTAGGGAATACTGCAGCAACAGGACAGGGAATACTGCAGCACCAGCATAGGGAGTACTGCGGCAATTGGATGGGGAATACTGTGGCAATGGGAAAGGCTACACTGCAGCAAAAGGAGAGGGAATACTGCAGCAACAGAATAGTGAATTTTGTGTCAACAGGACAAGGAATACTACAGCAACCGGATAGGGAATACTGTGGCAATAGGAGAGTGAATTCTGCAGTAACAGGACAGGGAATAGTGAGCAATGGGATAGGGAATACAGCAGCAACGGGACAGGGAATTCTGTGGCAACAGGATTTGGAATAGTGCAGCAACAGAATAGGGAATTCTGCAGCAATAGGACAGCGAATGCTGCAGCAACAGGATAGGGAATACTCCGGCAACAGGATTTGGAATACTGCAGCAACAGAATAGGGAATTCTGCAGCAACAGGATAGGGAATGCTGTGGCAATGGGATAGGGTACACTGCAGCAACAGGATAATGAATACTGCAGCAAGAGGATGGGCAATTCTGCAGCAACAGGTCATGTATAGGGAATACTGCAGCAGCAGGATAGGGAATTCTGCGGCAACAGGATAGGGAAATCCGCATTAGCAGGATAGGGAATACTGCAGTAACAGGAATGGGAATACTCCAGAAACAAAAAGGGAATACTGTGGCAAAAGTATAGGGAATACTGCAACAACAGCACAGTGAATATTGCAGCAACGGGACAGGGAATTCTGCACGTACAGGACAGGGAATACTGTGGCAAGATGCCAGGGAAGACTGCGTCAAGAGGACAGGGAATGCTGCAGCAACAGGATAGGGAATACTGCAGCAAAAGGCCGGGGAATACTGTGGCTATATGATAGGGAACACTGCAGCAGCAGGATAGCGAATACTGCGGCAATAGGACAGGGAATTGTGCAGCAACAGGACAGGGAATACTGCGGAAACTTGAGAGGGAACACTGCAGCAACAGGATAGGGAATGCTGCGGCAATGGGATAGGGTACACTGCGGCTACGGGACAGGGAATACTGCCGCAACAGTATAGGGAATACTGCGGCGACAGGGTAATGAATACTGCCGCACCAGGTTAGGGAATACTGCAGCAACAGGACAGGGAATACTGCAGCACCAGCATAGGGAGTACTGCGGCAATTGGATGGGGAATACTGTGGCAATGGGAAAGGCTACACTGCAGCAAAAGGAGAGGGAATACTGCAGCAACAGAATAGTGAATTTTGTGTCAACAGGACAGGGAATACTACAGCAACCGGATAGGGAATACTGCGGCAATAGGAGAGTGAATTCTGCAGTAACAGGACAGGGAATAGTGAGCAATGGGATAGGGAATACAGCAGCAATGGGACAGGGAATTCTGTGGCAACAGGATTTGGAATAGTGCAGCAACAGAATAGGGAATTCTGCAGCAATAGGACAGCGAATGCTGCAGCAACAGGATAGGGAATACTGCAGCAACAGGATAGGGAAAACTGCAGCAACAGCTTAGGGAATACTGCAGAAGCAGGATAGGGAATACTGCAGCAACAGGATAGGGAATAATGCAGCAACAGGACAGGGAATACTGCAGTAACAGGAATGGGAATACTCCAGCAACAATAAAGGGAATACTGTGGCAAAAGTATAGGGAATTCTGCGGCAACAGGACGGGAATACTGCGGCAAGAGGATAGGGAATACTGCGGCAACAGGACAGAGAATGCTGCAGTAACAGGAATGGGAATATTCCAGCAACAAAAAGGGAATACTGTGGCAAAAGTATAGGGATTTCTGCGGCAACAGGATGGGAAATTCTGTGGCAACAGGAAGAGCAGACTGCGGCAACAGGATAGGGAATTCTGCAGCAACAGGAATGGGAATACTCCAGAAACAAAAAGGGAATACTGTGGCAAAAGTATAGGGAATACTGCAACAACAGCACAGTGAATATTGCAGCAACGGGACAGGGAATTCTGCACGTACAGGACAGGGAATACTGTGGCAAGATGCCAGGGAAGACTGCGTCAAGAGGACAGGGAATGCTGCAGCAACAGGATGGGGAATACTGCAGCAAAAGGCCGGGGAATACTGTGGCTATATGATAGGGAACACTGCAGCAGCAGGATAGCGAATACTGCGGCAATAGGACAGGGAATTGTGCAGCAACAGGACAGGGAATACTGCGGAAACTTGAGAGGGAACACTGCAGCAACAGGATAGGGAATGCTGCGGCAATGGGATAGGGTACACTGCGGCTACGGGACAGGGAATACTGCAGCAACAGTATAGGGAATACTGCGGCGACAGGGTAATGAATACTGCCGCACCAGGTTAGGGAATACTGCAGCAACAGGACAGGGAATACTGCAGCACCAGCATAGGGAGTACTGCGGCAATTGGATGGGGAATACTGTGGCAATGGGAAAGGCTACACTGCAGCAAAAGGAGAGGGAATACTGCAGCAACAGAATAGTGAATTTTGTGTCAACAGGACAGGGAATACTACAGCAACCGGATAGGGAATACTGCGGCAATAGGAGAGTGAATTCTGCAGTAACAGGACAGGGAATAGTGAGCAATGGGATAGGGAATACAGCAGCAATGGGACAGGGAATTCTGTGGCAACAGGATTTGGAATAGTGCAGCAACAGAATAGGGAATTCTGCAGCAATAGGACAGCGAATGCTGCAGCAACAGGATAGGGAATACTGCAGCAACAGGATAGGGAAAACTGCAGCAACAGCTTAGGGAATACTGCAGCAGCAGTATAGGGAATACTGCAGAAGCAGGATAGGGAATACTGCAGCAACAGGATAGGGAATAATGCAGCAACAGGACAGGGAATACTGCAGTAACAGGAATGGGAATACTCCAGCAACAATAAAGGGAATACTGTAGCAAAAGTATAGGGAATTCTGCGGCAACAGGACGGGAATACTGCGGCAAGAGGATAGGGAATACTGCGGCAACAGGACAGAGAATGCTGCAGTAACATGAATGGGAATATTCCAGCAACAAAAAGGGAATACTGTGGCAAATGTATAGGGATTTCTGCGGCAACAGGATGGGAAATTCTGTGGCAACAGGAAGAGCAGACTGCGGCAACAGGATAGGGAATTCTGCAACAACAGGACAGGGAATGCTGCAGCAACAGGATAGGGAATTCTGTGGCAACAGGATTTGGTATACTGCAGCAACAGAATAGGGAATTCTGCAGCAACAGGACAGGGAATTCTGCGGCAACAGGAAGGGAATACTGCGGCAAAAGGATAGGGAATATTGAGGCCACAGGTCAGGGAATGCTGCAGTAACAGGAATGGGAATATTCCAGCAACAAAAAGGGAATACTGTGGCAAAAGTATAGGGAATTCTGCGGCAACAGGATGGGAAATTCTGTGGCAACAGGAAGAGCAGACTGCGGCAACAGGATAGGGAATTCTGCAGCAACAGGACAGGGAATGCTGCAGTAACAGGAATGGGAATACTCCAGCAACAAAAAGGGAATACTGTGGCAAAAGTATACAGAATTCTGCGGCAACAGGATGGGAAATTCTGTGGCAACAGGAAGAGCAGACTGCGGCAGCAGGATAGGGAATTCTGCAGCAACAGCACAGGGAATGCTGCAGCAACAGGATAGGGAATTCTGTGGCAACAGGATTTGGTATACTGCAGCAACAGAATAGGGAATTCTGCAGCAACAGGACAGGGAATGCTGCAGCAACAGGGTAGGGAATACAATTGGAACAGAATAGGGAATATTGCAGCAACAGGACAGGGAATACTGCAGGAACAGGATAGGAAATTCTGCATCAACAGGACAGAGAATGCTGCAACAACAGGAGGGGGAATACTCCAGCAACAATTAGGGAAATCTGCGGCAACAGGACAGGGAATTCTGCGGCAACAGGAAGGGAATACTGCGGCAACAGGATAGGGAATATTGAGGCCACAGGTCAGGGAATACTCCAGCAACAGGACAGGGAATTCTGCGGCAACAGTACATGGCATACTGCAGCAACAGCACAGGGAATACTGCAGCAACAGGATAGGGAATGCTGCAGCAACAGGGTAGGGAATTCTGCAGCAACAGGACAGGGAATACTGCAGCAACAGGATAGGGAATGCCACAGCAACAGGATAGGGAATTTTGCAGCAACAGGATTTGGAATACTGCAGCAACAGAATAGGGAATTCTGCAGCAACAGGACAGGGAGAGCTGCAGCAACAGGATAGGGAATTCTGCAGCAACAGGACAGGGAATACAGCAGCAACAGGATAGGAAATACTGCAGCAACAGGATAGGGAATACTGCCGCAACAGAACAGGGAATACTGCGACAACAGCACAGTGAATATTGCAGCAACGGGACAGGGAATTCTGCACGTACAGGACAGGGAATACTGTGGCAAGATGCCAGGGAAGACTGCGTCAAGAGGACAGGGAATGCTGCAGCAACAGGATAGGGAATACTGCAGCAAAAGGACGGGGAATACTGTGGCTATATGATAGGGAACACTGCAGCAGCAGGATAGCGAATACTGCGGCAATAGGACAGGGAATTGTGCAGCAACAGGACAGGGAATACTGCGGCAACAGGATAGGGAACACTGCAGCAACAGGATAGGGAATGCTGCGGCAATGGGATAGGGTACACTGCGGCTACGGGACAGGGAATACTGCAGCAACAGTATAGGGAATACTGCGGCGACAGGGTAATGAATACTGCCGCACCAGGTTAGGGAATACTGCAGCAACAGGACAGGGAATACTGCAGCACCAGCATAGGGAGTACTGCGGCAATTGGATGGGGAATACTGTGGCAATGGGAAAGGCTACACTGCAGCAAAAGGAGAGGGAATACTGCAGCAACAGAATAGTGAATTTTGTGTCAACAGGACAGGGAATACTACAGCAACCGGATAGGGAATACTGCGGCAATAGGAGAGTGAATTCTGCAGTAACAGGACAGGGAATAGTGAGCAATGGGATAGGGAATACAGCAGCAATGGGACAGGGAATTCTGTGGCAACAGGATTTGGAATAGTGCAGCAACAGAATAGGGAATTCTGCAGCAATAGGACAGCGAATGCTGCAGCAACAGGATAGGGAATACTCCGGCAACAGGATTTGGAATACTGCAGCAACAGAATAGGGAATTCTGCAGCAACAGGACAGGGAATACTGCAGCAACAGGATAGGGAATGCTGTGGCAATGGGATAGGGTACACTGAAGCAACAGGATAATGAATACTGCAGCAAGAGGATGGGCAATTCTGCAGCAACAGGTCATGTATAGGGAATACTGCAGCAGCAGGATAGGGAATTCTGCGGCAACAGGATAGGGAAATCCGCATCAGCAGGATAGGGAATACTGCAGTAACAGGAATGGGAATACTCCAGAAACAAAAAGGGAATACTGTGGCAAAAGTATAGGGAATACTGCAACAACAGCACAGTGAATATTGCAGCAACGGGACAGGGAATTCTGCACGTACAGGACAGGGAATACTGTGGCAAGATGCCAGGGAAGACTGCGTCAAGAGGACAGGGAATACTGCAGCAACAGGATAGGGAATACTGCAGCAAAAGGCCGGGGAATACTGTGGCTATATGGTAGGGAACACTGCAACAGCAGGATAGCGAATACTGCGGCAATAGGACAGGGAATTGTGCAGCAAAAGGACAGGGAATACTGCGGAAACTTGAGAGGGAACACTGCAGCAACAGGATAGGGAATGCTGCGGCAATGGGATAGGGTACACTGTGGCTACGGGACAGGGAATACTGCAGCAACAGTATAGGGAATACTGCGGCGACAGGGTAATGAATACTGCCGCACCAGGTTAGGGAATACTGCAGCAGCAGTATAGGGAATACTGCAGAAGCAGGATAGGGAATACTGCAGCAACAGGATAGGGAATAATGCAGCAACAGGACAGGGAATACTGCAGTAACAGGAATGGGAATACTCCAGCAACAATAAAGGGAATACTGTGGCAAAAGTATAGGGAATTCTGCGGCAACAGGACGGGAATACTGCGGCAAGAGGATAGGGAATACTGCGGCAACAGGACAGAGAATGCTGCAGTAACAGGAATGGGAATATTCCAGCAACAAAAAGGGAATACTGTGGCAAAAGTATAGGGATTTCTGCGGCAACAGGATGGGAAATTCTGTGGCAACAGGAAGAGCAGACTGCGGCAACAGGATAGGGAATTCTGCAGCAACAGGAATGGGAATACTCCAGAAACAAAAAGGGAATACTGTGGCAAAAGTATAGGGAATACTGCAACAACAGCACAGTGAATATTGCAGCAACGGGACAGGGAATTCTGCACGTACAGGACAGGGAATACTGTGGCAAGATGCCAGGGAAGACTGCGTCAAGAGGACAGGGAATGCTGCAGCAACAGGATGGGGAATACTGCAGCAAAAGGACGGGGAATACTGTGGCTATATGATAGGGAACACTGCAGCAGCAGGATAGCGAATACTGCGGCAATAGGACAGGGAATTGTGCAGCAACAGGACAGGGAATACTGCGGAAACTTGAGAGGGAACACTGCAGCAACAGGATAGGGAATGCTGCGGCAATGGGATAGGGTACACTGCGGCTACGGGACAGGGAATACTGCAGCAACAGTATAGGGAATACTGCGGCGACAGGGTAATGAATACTGCCGCACCAGGTTAGGGAATACTGCAGCAACAGGACAGGGAATACTGCAGCACCAGCATAGGGAGTACTGCGGCAATTGGATGGGGAATACTGTGGCAATGGGAAAGGCTACACTGCAGCAAAAGGAGAGGGAATACTGCAGCAACAGAATAGTGAATTTTGTGTCAACAGGACAGGGAATACTACAGCAACCGGATAGGGAATACTGCGGCAATAGGAGAGTGAATTCTGCAGTAACAGGACAGGGAATAGTGAGCAATGGGATAGGGAATACAGCAGCAATGGGACAGGGAATTCTGTGGCAACAGGATTTGGAATAGTGCAGCAACAGAATAGGGAATTCTGCAGCAATAGGACAGCGAATGCTGCAGCAACAGGATAGGGAATACTGCAGCAACAGGATAGGGAAAACTGCAGCAACAGCTTAGGGAATACTGCAGCAGCAGTATAGGGAATACTGCAGAAGCAGGATAGGGAATACTGCAGCAACAGGATAGGGAATAATGCAGCAACAGGACAGGGAATACTGCAGTAACAGGAATGGGAATACTCCAGCAACAATAAAGGGAATACTGTGGCAAAAGTATAGGGAATTCTGCGGCAACAGGACGGGAATACTGCGGCAAGAGGATAGGGAATACTGCGGCAACAGGACAGAGAATGCTGCAGTAACATGAATGGGAATATTCCAGCAACAAAAAGGGAATACTGTGGCAAATGTATAGGGATTTCTGCGGCAACAGGATGGGAAATTCTGTGGCAACAGGAAGAGCAGACTGCGGCAACAGGATAGGGAATTCTGCAACAACAGGACAGGGAATGCTGCAGCAACAGGATAGGGAATTCTGTGGCAACAGGATTTGGTATACTGCAGCAACAGAATAGGGAATTCTGCAGCAACAGGACAGGGAATTCTGCGGCAACAGGAAGGGAATACTGCGGCAAAAGGATAGGGAATATTGAGGCCACAGGTCAGGGAATGCTGCAGTAACAGGAATGGGAATATTCCAGCAACAAAAAGGGAATACTGTGGCAAAAGTATAGGGAATTCTGCGGCAACAGGATGGGAAATTCTGTGGCAACAGGAAGAGCAGACTGCGGCAACAGGATAGGGAATTCTGCAGCAACAGGACAGGGAATGCTGCAGTAACAGGAATGGGAATACTCCAGCAACAAAAAGGGAATACTGTGGCAAAAGTATACAGAATTCTGCGGCAACAGGATGGGAAATTCTGTGGCAACAGGAAGAGCAGACTGCGGCAGCAGGATAGGGAATTCTGCAGCAACAGCACAGGGAATGCTGCAGCAACAGGATAGGGAATTCTGTGGCAACAGGATTTGGTATACTGCAGCAACAGAATAGGGAATTCTGCAGCAACAGGACAGGGAATTCTGCGGCAACAGGAAGGGAATACTGCGGCAAAAGGATAGGGAATATTGAGGCCACAGGTCAGGGAATGCTGCAGTAACAGGAATGGGAATATTCCAGCAACAAAAAGGGAATACTGTGGCAAAAGTATAGGGAATTCTGCGGCAACAGGATGGGAAATTCTGTGGCAACAGGAAGAGCAGACTGCGGCAACAGGATAGGGAATTCTGCAGCAACAGGACAGGGAATGCTGCAGTAACAGGAATGGGAATACTCCAGCAACAAAAAGGGAATACTGTGGCAAAAGTATACAGAATTCTGCGGCAACAGGATGGGAAATTCTGTGGCAACAGGAAGAGCAGACTGCGGCAGCAGGATAGGGAATTCTGCAGCAACAGCACAGGGAATGCTGCAGCAACAGGATAGGGAATTCTGTGGCAACAGGATTTGGTATACTGCAGCAACAGAATAGGGAATTCTGCAGCAACAGGACAGGGAATGCTGCAGCAACAGGGTAGGGAATACAATTGGAACAGAATAGGGAATATTGCAGCAACAGGACAGGGAATACTGCAGGAACAGGATAGGAAATTCTGCATCAACAGGACAGAGAATGCTGCAACAACAGGAGGGGGAATACTCCAGCAACAATTAGGGAAATCTGCGGCAACAGGACAGGGAATTCTGCGGCAACAGGAAGGGAATACTGCGGCAACAGGATAGGGAATATTGAGGCCACAGGTCAGGGAATACTCCAGCAACAGGACAGGGAATTCTGCGGCAACAGTACATGGCATACTGCAGCAACAGCACAGGGAATACTGCAGCAACAGGATAGGGAATGCTGCAGCAAAAGGGTAGGGAATTCTGCAGCAACAGGACAGGGAATACTGCAGCAACAGGATAGGGAATGCCACAGCAACAGGATAGGGAATTTTGCAGCAACAGGATTTGGAATACTGCAGCAACAGAATAGGGAATTCTGCAGCAACAGGACAGGGAGAGCTGCAGCAACAGGATAGGGAATTCTGCAGCAACAGGACAGGGAATACAGCAGCAACAGGATAGGAAATACTGCAGCAACAGGATAGGGAATACTGCCGCAACAGAACAGGGAATACTGCGACAACAGCACAGTGAATATTGCAGCAACGGGACAGGGAATTCTGCACGTACAGGACAGGGAATACTGTGGCAAGATGCCAGGGAAGACTGCGTCAAGAGGACAGGGAATGCTGCAGCAACAGGATAGGGAATACTGCAGCAAAAGGACGGGGAATACTGTGGCTATATGATAGGGAACACTGCAGCAGCAGGATAGCGAATACTGCGGCAATAGGACAGGGAATTGTGCAGCAACAGGACAGGGAATACTGCGGCAACAGGATAGGGAACACTGCAGCAACAGGATAGGGAATGCTGCGGCAATGGGATAGGGTACACTGCGGCTACGGGACAGGGAATACTGCAGCAACAGTATAGGGAATACTGCGGCGACAGGGTAATGAATACTGCCGCACCAGGTTAGGGAATACTGCAGCAACAGGACAGGGAATACTGCAGCACCAGCATAGGGAGTACTGCGGCAATTGGATGGGGAATACTGTGGCAATGGGAAAGGCTACACTGCAGCAAAAGGAGAGGGAATACTGCAGCAACAGAATAGTGAATTTTGTGTCAACAGGACAGGGAATACTACAGCAACCGGATAGGGAATACTGCGGCAATAGGAGAGTGAATTCTGCAGTAACAGGACAGGGAATAGTGAGCAATGGGATAGGGAATACAGCAGCAATGGGACAGGGAATTCTGTGGCAACAGGATTTGGAATAGTGCAGCAACAGAATAGGGAATTCTGCAGCAATAGGACAGCGAATGCTGCAGCAACAGGATAGGGAATACTCCGGCAACAGGATTTGGAATACTGCAGCAACAGAATAGGGAATTCTGCAGCAACAGGACAGGGAATACTGCAGCAACAGGATAGGGAATGCTGTGGCAATGGGATAGGGTACACTGAAGCAACAGGATAATGAATACTGCAGCAAGAGGATGGGCAATTCTGCAGCAACAGGTCATGTATAGGGAATACTGCAGCAGCAGGATAGGGAATTCTGCGGCAACAGGATAGGGAAATCCGCATCAGCAGGATAGGGAATACTGCAGTAACAGGAATGGGAATACTCCAGAAACAAAAAGGGAATACTGTGGCAAAAGTATAGGGAATACTGCAACAACAGCACAGTGAATATTGCAGCAACGGGACAGGGAATTCTGCACGTACAGGACAGGGAATACTGTGGCAAGATGCCAGGGAAGACTGCGTCAAGAGGACAGGGAATACTGCAGCAACAGGATAGGGAATACTGCAGCAAAAGGCCGGGGAATACTGTGGCTATATGGTAGGGAACACTGCAACAGCAGGATAGCGAATACTGCGGCAATAGGACAGGGAATTGTGCAGCAAAAGGACAGGGAATACTGCGGAAACTTGAGAGGGAACACTGCAGCAACAGGATAGGGAATGCTGCGGCAATGGGATAGGGTACACTGTGGCTACGGGACAGGGAATACTGCAGCAACAGTATAGGGAATACTGCGGCGACAGGGTAATGAATACTGCCGCACCAGGTTAGGGAATACTGCAGCAGCAGTATAGGGAATACTGCAGAAGCAGGATAGGGAATACTGCAGCAACAGGATAGGGAATAATGCAGCAACAGGACAGGGAATACTGCAGAAACAGGAATGGGAATACTCCAGCAACAATAAAGGGAATACTGTGGCAAAAGTATAGGGAATTCTGCGGCAACAGGACGGGAATACTGCGGCAAGAGGATAGGGAATACTGCGGCAACAGGACAGAGAATGCTGCAGTAACAGGAATGGGAATATTCCAGCAACAAAAAGGGAATACTGTGGCAAAAGTATAGGGATTTCTGCGGCAACAGGATGGGAAATTCTGTGGCAACAGGAAGAGCAGACTGCGGCAACAGGATAGGGAATTCTGCAGCAACAGGAATGGGAATACTCCAGAAACAAAAAGGGAATACTGTGGCAAAAGTATAGGGAATACTGCAACAACAGCACAGTGAATATTGCAGCAACGGGACAGGGAATTCTGCACGTACAGGACAGGGAATACTGTGGCAAGATGCCAGGGAAGACTGCGTCAAGAGGACAGGGAATGCTGCAGCAACAGGATGGGGAATACTGCAGCAAAAGGCCGGGGAATACTGTGGCTATATGATAGGGAACACTGCAGCAGCAGGATAGCGAATACTGCGGCAATAGGACAGGGAATTGTGCAGCAACAGGACAGGGAATACTGCGGAAACTTGAGAGGGAACACTGCAGCAACAGGATAGGGAATGCTGCGGCAATGGGATAGGGTACACTGCGGCTACGGGACAGGGAATACTGCAGCAACAGTATAGGGAATACTGCGGCGACGGTAATGAATACTGCCGCACCAGGTTAGGGAATACTGCAGCAACAGGACAGGGAATACTGCAGCACCAGCATAGGGAGTACTGCGGCAATTGGATGGGGAATACTGTGGCAATGGGAAAGGCTACACTGCAGCAAAAGGAGAGGGAATACTGCAGCAACAGAATAGTGAATTTTGTGTCAACAGGACAGGGAATACTACAGCAACCGGATAGGGAATACTGCGGCAATAGGAGAGTGAATTCTGCAGTAACAGGACAGGGAATAGTGAGCAATGGGATAGGGAATACAGCAGCAATGGGACAGGGAATTCTGTGGCAACAGGATTTGGAATAGTGCAGCAACAGAATAGGGAATTCTGCAGCAATAGGACAGCGAATGCTGCAGCAACAGGATAGGGAATACTGCAGCAACAGGATAGGGAAAACTGCAGCAACAGCTTAGGGAATACTGCAGCAGCAGTATAGGGAATACTGCAGAAGCAGGATAGGGAATACTGCAGCAACAGGATAGGGAATAATGCAGCAACAGGACAGGGAATACTGCAGTAACAGGAATGGGAATACTCCAGCAACAATAAAGGGAATACTGTGGCAAAAGTATAGGGAATTCTGCGGCAACAGGACGGGAATACTGCGGCAAGAGGATAGGGAATACTGCGGCAACAGGACAGAGAATGCTGCAGTAACATGAATGGGAATATTCCAGCAACAAAAAGGGAATACTGTGACAAATGTATAGGGATTTCTGCGGCAACAGGATGGGAAATTCTGTGGCAACAGGAAGAGCAGACTGCGGCAACAGGATAGGGAATTCTGCAACAACAGGACAGGGAATGCTGCAGCAACAGGATAGGGAATTCTGTGGCAACAGGATTTGGTATACTGCAGCAACAGAATAGGGAATTCTGCAGCAACAGGACAGGGAATTCTGCGGCAACAGGAAGGGAATACTGCGGCAAAAGGATAGGGAATATTGAGGCCACAGGTCAGGGAATGCTGCAGTAACAGGAATGGGAATATTCCAGCAACAAAAAGGGAATACTGTGGCAAAAGTATAGGGAATTCTGCGGCAACAGGATGGGAAATTCTGTGGCAACAGGAAGAGCAGACTGCGGCAACAGGATAGGGAATTCTGCAGCAACAGGACAGGGAATGCTGCAGTAACAGGAATGGGAATACTCCAGCAACAAAAAGGGAATACTGTGGCAAAAGTATACAGAATTCTGCGGCAACAGGATGGGAAATTCTGTGGCAACAGGAAGAGCAGACTGCGGCAGCAGGATAGGGAATTCTGCAGCAACAGCACAGGGAATGCTGCAGCAACAGGATAGGGAATTCTGTGGCAACAGGATTTGGTATACTGCAGCAACAGAATAGGGAATTCTGCAGCAACAGGACAGGGAATTCTGCGGCAACAGGAAGGGAATACTGCGGCAAAAGGATAGGGAATATTGAGGCCACAGGTCAGGGAATGCTGCAGTAACAGGAATGGGAATATTCCAGCAACAAAAAGGGAATACTGTGGCAAAAGTATAGGGAATTCTGCGGCAACAGGATGGGAAATTCTGTGGCAACAGGAAGAGCAGACTGCGGCAACAGGATAGGGAATTCTGCAGCAACAGGACAGGGAATGCTGCAGTAACAGGAATGGGAATACTCCAGCAACAAAAAGGGAATACTGTGGCAAAAGTATACAGAATTCTGCGGCAACAGGATGGGAAATTCTGTGGCAACAGGAAGAGCAGACTGCGGCAGCAGGATAGGGAATTCTGCAGCAACAGCACAGGGAATGCTGCAGCAACAGGATAGGGAATTCTGTGGCAACAGGATTTGGTATACTGCAGCAACAGAATAGGGAATTCTGCAGCAACAGGACAGGGAATGCTGCAGCAACAGGGTAGGGAATACAATTGGAACAGAATAGGGAATATTGCAGCAACAGGACAGGGAATACTGCAGGAACAGGATAGGAAATTCTGCATCAACAGGACAGAGAATGCTGCAACAACAGGAGGGGGAATACTCCAGCAACAATTAGGGAAATCTGCGGCAACAGGACAGGGAATTCTGCGGCAACAGGAAGGGAATACTGCGGCAACAGGATAGGGAATATTGAGGCCACAGGTCAGGGAATACTCCAGCAACAGGACAGGGAATTCTGCGGCAACAGTACATGGCATACTGCAGCAACAGCACAGGGAATACTGCAGCAACAGGATAGGGAATGCTGCAGCAAAAGGGTAGGGAATTCTGCAGCAACAGGACAGGGAATACTGCAGCAACAGGATAGGGAATGCCACAGCAACAGGATAGGGAATTTTGCAGCAACAGGATTTGGAATACTGCAGCAACAGAATAGGGAATTCTGCAGCAACAGGACAGGGAGAGCTGCAGCAACAGGATAGGGAATTCTGCAGCAACAGGACAGGGAATACAGCAGCAACAGGATAGGAAATACTGCAGCAACAGGATAGGGAATACTGCCGCAACAGAACAGGGAATACTGCGACAACAGCACAGTGAATATTGCAGCAACGGGACAGGGAATTCTGCACGTACAGGACAGGGAATACTGTGGCAAGATGCCAGGGAAGACTGCGTCAAGAGGACAGGGAATGCTGCAGCAACAGGATAGGGAATACTGCAGCAAAAGGACGGGGACTACTGTGGCTATATGATAGGGAACACTGCAGCAGCAGGATAGCGAATACTGCGGCAATAGGACAGGGAATTGTGCAGCAACAGGACAGGGAATACTGCGGCAACAGGATAGGGAACACTGCAGCAACAGGATAGGGAATGCTGCGGCAATGGGATAGGGTACACTGCGGCTACGGGACAGGGAATACTGCAGCAACAGTATAGGGAATACTGCGGCGACAGGGTAATGAATACTGCCGCACCAGGTTAGGGAATACTGCAGCAACAGGACAGGGAATACTGCAGCACCAGCATAGGGAGTACTGCGGCAATTGGATGGGGAATACTGTGGCAATGGGAAAGGCTACACTGCAGCAAAAGGAGAGGGAATACTGCAGCAACAGAATAGTGAATTTTGTGTCAACAGGACAGGGAATACTACAGCAACCGGATAGGGAATACTGCGGCAATAGGAGAGTGAATTCTGCAGTAACAGGACAGGGAATAGTGAGCAATGGGATAGGGAATACAGCAGCAATGGGACAGGGAATTCTGTGGCAACAGGATTTGGAATAGTGCAGCAACAGAATAGGGAATTCTGCAGCAATAGGACAGCGAATGCTGCAGCAACAGGATAGGGAATACTCCGGCAACAGGATTTGGAATACTGCAGCAACAGAATAGGGAATTCTGCAGCAACAGGACAGGGAATACTGCAGCAACAGGATAGGGAATGCTGTGGCAATGGGATAGGGTACACTGAAGCAACAGGATAATGAATACTGCAGCAAGAGGATGGGCAATTCTGCAGCAACAGGTCATGTATAGGGAATACTGCAGCAACAGGATAGGGAATGCTGTGGCAATGGGATAGGGTACACTGAAGCAACAGGATAATGAATACTGCAGCAAGAGGATGGGCAATTCTGCAGCAACAGGTCATGTATAGGGAATACTGCAGCAGCAGGATAGGGAATTCTGCGGCAACAGGATAGGGAAATCCGCATCAGCAGGATAGGGAATACTGCAGTAACAGGAATGGGAATACTCCAGAAACAAAAAGGGAATACTGTGGCAAAAGTATAGGGAATACTGCGGCAACAGGAGAGTGAATTCTGCGGCAACAGGAAGGGCATAGTACAGCAACAGGATAGGGAATATTGAGGCAACAGGACAGGGAATAGTACAGCAAACGGAGAGGGAATACTGCAGCAACAGGATAGGGAATACTGCCACAACAGGTGAGGGAATACTGCTGCAACAGCAAAAGGAATACTGCGGCAACAATATAGGGAATACTGAGGGAACAGGAAATAGAATACTGCAGCAACAGGAAAGGGAAAACTGCAGAAATGGGATAGGGAATTCTCCAGTAACAGGACAGGGAATACTGCAACAATGGCACAGGAAATACTGCAACAACAGGATAGGGAATATTGCAGCAACAGGAGAATGAATACTGCGGCGACAGGATAAGGATTTGTGCAGCAACAAGATAGCAAATCCTGCTACAAAAGTATTGGGAATACTGCAGCATCAGGATATGAAAACAGGATAGGGAATACTGCAGCAACAGGCCAGGGAGTACTGCGTCAAGAGGACAAGGAAGGCTGCAGCATCAGGATAGGGAATACTGTGCCAACAGAATAAAGTAATCTGCAGCAACAGGACAGGGAATTCTGCAGCAATGTGATAGGGAATACTGCAGCTACAGGACATGGAATACTGCAACAATATGATAGGGAATACTGCAGCAACAAGACAGGCTATTCTACGGCAACAGGACAAGGCCTACTGTAGCAATAGGAAAAGGAATACTGTAGCAACAGGATAGGGAATACAACTGCAACAGGATAGGGAATACTGCAGCATCAGGACAGGGAATACAACAGCAACAGGAGGGGGAATACTCCAGCAACAATTAGGGAAATCTGCAGCAACAGCATAGGGAATACTGCAGCAACAGGACAGGGAATACTGCAGCAACAGGACAGGGAATTCTGCGGCAACAGGAAAGGCATACGGCGGCAACAGGATGGGGAATTCTGCGGCAACAGGAAGGGAATACTGCAGCAACAGGTTAGGGAATATTGAGGCAACAGGACAGGGAATACTGCGACAACAGCACATGGCATACTGCAGCAGCAGGATACGGAATACTGCAGCAACAGGATAGGGAATACTGCAGCAACAGGATAGGGAATACTGCAGTAACAGGTGAGGGAATACTGCTGCAACAGCAAAAGGAATACTGCGGTAACAATATAGGGAATACTGAGGGAACAGGAAATGGAATACTGCAGCAACAGGAAAGGGAAAACTGCAGAAATGGGATAGGGAATTCTCCAGTAACAGGACAGGGAATACTGCAACAATGGCACAGGAAATACCGCAACAACAGGATAGGGAATATTGCAGCAACAGGAGAATGAATACTGCAGCAACAGGATGGGGAATACTGCAAGTACAGGACAGGGAATACTGCGGCAAGACTATAGGGAATACTGCAAGTAAAGACAGGGAATACTGCGGCAACAGGCCAGGGAATACTACAGCAACAGGATATGGAACGCTGCAGCAAAATAACATGGAGTGCTGCAGCAACAGGTTAGGGAATGCTGCAGCAACAGGACAGGGAATACTGCGACAACAGCACATGGCAGACTGCAGCAGCAGGATATGGAATACTGCAGCAGCAGGATAGGGAACGCTACAGCAACAGGATAGGGAACTCTGCATCAACAGGACAGGGAATACTGCAGTAATAGGAATGGGAATACTCCAGCAACAAAAAGGGAATACTGTGGCAAAAGTATAGGGAATTCTGTGGCATCAGGACGGGAATACTGCAGCAAGAGGATAGGGAATACTGCGGCAACAGGACAGAGAATTCTGCGGCAACAGGAAGAGCATACTGCGGCAACAAGATAGGGAATACTGCAGCAACAGGACAGGGAATGCTGCAGCAACAGGGTAGGGAATACAACGGCAACAGAATAGGGAATCCTGCAGCAACAGGACAGGGAATACTGCAGCAACAGGACAGGGAATACTGCAGGGACAGGATAGGAAATTCTGCATCAACAGGACAGGGAATGCTGCAACAACAGGTGGGGGAAAACTCCAGCAACAATTAGGGAAATCTTTTACAACAGCATAGGGAATACTGCGGCAACAGGACAGGGAATTCTGCGGCAACAGGACAGGGAATGCTGCAGCCACAGGATAGGGAAATTTGCTGCAACAGGACAGGGAATTTTGTAGCAACAGGATTTGGACTACTGCAGCAACAGAATAGGGAATTCTGCAGCAACAGGACAGGGAATACTGCAGCAACTGGATAGGGAATACTGCAGCAAAAGGCCAGGGAATACTGCAGCTACAGGACAGGGAATACTGCAGCAACAGGATAATAAATACTGCAGCAACAGGATGGGGAATACTGCAAGTACAGGACAGGGAATACTGCGGCAAGACTATAGGGAATACTGCAAGTAAAGACAGGGAATACTGCGGCAACAGGCCAGGGAATACTACAGCAACAGGATATGGAACGCTGCAGCAAAATAACATGGAGTGCTGCAGCAACAGGTTAGGGAATGCTGCAGCAACAGGACAGGGAATGCTGCAGCAACAGGATAGGGAATTCTGTGGCAACAGGATTTGGAATACTGCAGCAACAGAATAGGGAATTCTGCAGCAACAGGACAGGGAATGCTGCAGCAACAGTGTAGGGAATACTGCAGGAACAGGATAGGAAATTCTGCATCAACAGGAAAGGGAATGCTGCAGCAACAGGAGGGGGAATACTCTAGCAACAATTAGGGAAATCTATGACAACAGCATAGGTTATACTGCAGCAACAGGACAGGGAATTCTGCGGCAACAGGATAGGGTATTCTGCGGCAACAGGAAGTGAATACTCCAGCAACAGGGCAGGGAATTCTGCGGCAACAGTACATGGCAGACTGCAGCAACAGCACAGGGAATACTGCAGCGACCGGATAGGGAATGCTTCAGCAACAGGATAGGGAATTCTGTATCAACAGGACAATGAATACTGCAGCAACAGGGTAGGCAATTCTGCAGCAACAGGACATGGAACGCTGCAGCATTAGGATAGGGAATACACCTGCAACAGGATAAGGAATACATCAGCAACAGGATAGGGAATACTGCAGCTACAGGATAGGAATACAGCAGCAACAGGATAGGCAATTCTGCAGCAACAGGATAGGGAATACAGCAGCAACAGGATAGGGAATACTGCAGCAACAGGAGGGGGAATACTGCAGCAACAGGACATGGAATTCTGCGGCAACAGGAAAGGCATACGGCGGCAAAAGGATGGGGAATTCTGCGCCAACAGGAAGGGAATACTGTGGCAACAGGATAGGGAATATTGAGGCAACAGGACAGGGAATACTGCGACAACAGCACATGGCATACTGCAGCAGCAGGATATGGAATACTGCGGCAACAGGTTAGGGAATACTGCAGCAACAGGATGGGGAATTCTGCGGCAACAGGACATGGCATACTGCAGCAGCAGGATATGGAATACTGCGGCAACAGGATAGGGAATACTGCAGCAACAGGATAGGGAACGCTGCAGCAACAGGATAGGGAACTCTGCATCAACAGGGTAGGGAATACAACAGCAACAGAATAGGGAATACTGCAGCAACAGGACAGGGAATACTGCAGGAACAGGACAGGGAATAATGCAGGAACAGGATAGGAAATTCTGCATCAACAGTACAGGGAATACTGCAACAAAAGGAGGGGGAATACTCCAGCAACAATTAGGGAAATCTGTGACAACAGCATAGGTAATACTGCAGCAACAGGACAGGGAATTCTGCGGCAACAGGACAGGGAATTCTGCGGCAACAGGAAGGGAATAGTGCGGCAACAGGATAGGGAATATTGAGGCAACTGGACAGGGAATACGCCAGCAACAGGACAGAGAATTCTACGGCAACAGTACATGGCATACTGCAGCAACAGGATAGGGAATACTGCAGCAACAGGATAGGGAATACTGCAGCAACAGGATAGGGCATGCTGCAGCAACAGGATAGGGAATTCTGCAGCAACAGGACAGGGAATACTGCAGCAACCGGATAGGGAATACTGCAGCAAAAGGACAGGGAATACTGCAGCAAAAGGACAGGGAATACTGCAGCAACAGGATAATAAATACTGCAGCAACAGGATGGGGAATACTGCAAGTACAGGACAGGGAATACTGCGGTAAGACTATAGGGAATACTGCAAGTAAAGACAGGGAATACTGCGGCAACAGGCCAGGGAATACTACAGCAACAGGATACGGAACGCTGCAGCATAATAACATGGAGTGCTGCAGCAACAGGATACGGAATGCTGCAGCAACAGGACAGGGAATGCTGCACCAACAGGATAGGGAATTCTGTGGCAACAGGATTTGGAATACTGCAGCAACAGAATAGGGAATTCTGCAGCAACAGGATAGGGAATACTGCAGGAACAGGATAGGAAATTCTGCATCAACAGGAAAGGGAATACTGCAGCAACAGGAGGGGGAATATTCTAGCAACAATTAGGGAAATCTATGACAACAGCATAGGTAATACTGCAGCAACAGGACAGGGAATTCTGCAGCAACAGGATAGGGAATTCTACGGCAACAGGAAGGGAATACTCCAGCAACAGGGCAGGGATTTCTGCAGCAACAGTACATGGCAGACTGCAGCAACAGCACAGGGAATACTGCAGCAATAGGATAGGGAATGCTGCAGCAACAAGATAGGGAATTCTGCATCAACAGGACAATGAATACTGCAGCAAAAGGGTAGGCAATTCTGCAGCAACAGGACATGGAATGCTGCAGCATTAGGATAGGGAATACACCTGCAAAAGGATAAGGAATACATCAGCAACAGGATAGGGAATACTGCAGCTACAGGATAGGAATACAGCAGTAACAGGATAGGCAATACTGGAGCAACAGGATAGGGAATACTGCAGCTACAGGATATGAATACAGCAGCAACAGGATAGGGAATACTGCAGCTACAGGATAGGAATACAGCAGCAAAAGGATAGGGAATACTGCAGCAACAGGATAGGGAATTATGCAGCAACAGGATAGGAATACAGCAGCAATAGGATAGGGAATACTGCAGCTACAGGATAGGAATACAGCAGCAACAGGATAGGGAATACTGCAGCAACAGGATAGGCAATACTGCAGCAACAGAATAGGGAATGCTGCAGCTACAGGATAGGAATACAGCAGCAACAGGATAGGGAATACTGCAGCAACAGGATAGGCAATACTGCAGCTACAGGATAGGAATACAGCAGCAACAGGATAGGGAATACTGCAGCAACAGGATAGGGAAAACTGCAGCAACAGGATAGGCAATACTGCAGCTACAGGATAGGAATACAGCAGCAACGGGATAGGGAATACTGCAGCAACAGGATAGGGAATACTGCAGCAACAGGATAGGGAATACTGCAGCAACAGGATAGGGAATACTGCAGCAACAGGATAGGGAATAGTGCCGCAACAGAACAGGGAATACTGCGACAACAGGACCGTGAATATTGCAGCAACGGGATAGGGAATTCTGCAAGTACAGGACAGGGAATACTGTGGTAACAGGCCAGGGAATACTGCGTCAAGAGGACAGGGAATGCTGCAGCGACAGGATAGGGAATACTGCAGCAGCAGGATAGGTAATACTGCGACAATAGGACAGGGAATTGTGCAGCAACAGAACAGGGAATACTGTGGAAACATGAGTGGGAACACTGCAGCAACAGGTTAGGAAATACTGCAGCAACAGGACAGGGAATGCCGCAGCAATAGGATAGGGAATGCTGCGGCAATGGAATAGGGTACACTGCGGCAACAGGATAATGAATACTGCAGCAACAGGACGGGCAATTCTGCAGCAACAGGTCAT
Source organism: Carcharodon carcharias (assembly GCF_017639515.1). NCBI lineage: Eukaryota > Metazoa > Chordata > Chondrichthyes > Lamniformes > Lamnidae > Carcharodon > Carcharodon carcharias. The sequence continues at coordinate 82,741,866 of NC_054476.1, forward strand.
GGCATACTGCAGCAGCAGGATAGGGAATACTGCAGCAGCAGGATAGGGAATTCTGCGGCAACAGGATAGGGAAATCTGCATCAACAGTATAGGGAATACTGCAGTAACAGGAATGGGAATACTCCAGAAACAAAAAGGGAATACTGTGGCAAAAGTATATGGAATACTGCGGCAACAGGAGAGTGAATTCTGCGGCAACAGGAAGGGCATAGTGCGGCAAAAGGATAGGGAATTCTGCGGCCACAGGAAGGGAATAGTACAGCAAATGGATAGGGAATACTGCAGCAACAGGATAGGGAATACTGCTGCAACAGCAAAAGGAATACTGCGGCAACAATATAGGGAATACTGAGGGAACAGGAAATGGAATACTGCAGCAGCAGGAAAGGGAAAACTGCAGAAATGGGATAGGGAATTCTCCGGTAACAGGACAGGGAATACTGCAACAATGGCACAGTAAATACTGCAACAACAGGATAGGGAATATTGCAGCAACAGGAGAATGAATACTGCGGCAACAGGATAAGGATTTGTGCAGCAACAAGATAGCAAATCCTGCTACAAAAGTAATGGGAATACTGCAGCAACAGGATACGGAACACTGCAGCAACAGGCCAGGGAGTACTGCGTCAAGAGGACAAGGAATGCTGCAGCATCAGGATAGGGAATACTGTGCCAACAGAATAAAGAAATCTGCAGCAACAGGACAGGGAATTCTGCGGCAACAGGAAAGGCATACGGCGGCAACAGGATGGGGAATTCTGCGGCAACAGGAAGGGAATACTGCGGCAACAGGATAGGGAATATTGAGGCTACAGGACAGGGAATACTGTGACAACAGCACGTGGCATACTGCAGCAGCAGGATATGGAATACTGCGGCAACAGGGTAGGGAATACTGCAGCAACAGCACAGGGAATACTGCAGCAACAGGATGGGGAATTCTGCGGCAACAGGACATGGCATACTGCAGCAGCACGATATGGAATACTGCGGCAACAGGATAGGGAATACTGCAGCAACAGGATAGGGAACGCTGCAGCAACAGGATAGGGAAATCTTCATCAACAGGACAGGGAATACTGCAGTAATAGGAATGGGAATACTCCAGCAACAAAAAGGGAATACTGTGGCAAAAGTATAGGGAATTCTGCGGCATCAGGACGGGAATACTGCAGCAAGAGGGTAGGGAATACTGCGGCAACAGGACAGAGAATTCTGCGGCAACAGGAAGAGCATACTGCAGCCACAGAATAGCGAATACTGCAGCAACAGGACAGGGAATGCTGCAGCAACAGGGTAGGGAATACAACGGCAACAGAATAGGGAATACTGCAGCAACAGGACAGGGAATACTGCAGCAACAGGACAGGGAATGCTGCAACAACAGGAGGGGGAATACTCCAGCAACAATTAGGGAAATCTGTGACAACAGCATAGGGAATACTGCGGCCCCAGGATAGGGAATATTGAGGCAACTGGACAGGGAATACTCCAGCAACAGGACAGAGAATTCTGCGGCAATAGTACATGGCATACTGCAGCAACAGGATAGGGAATACTGCAGCAACAGGATAGGGAATGCTGCAGCCAAAGGATAGGGAATTTTGCAGCAACAGGATTTGGAATCCTGCAGCAACAGAATAGGGAATTCTGCAGCAACAGGACAGGGAATGCTGCAGCAATGGGATAGGGAATACACCTGCAACAGGATGACGAATACTTCAGCAACAGGATAGTGAACACTGCAGCTGCAGGATAGGAATACAGCAGCAACAGGATAGGGAATACTGCAGCAAAGAATAGGGAGTTCTGCAGCAACAGCACAGGGAATGCTGCAGCAATAGGATAGGGAATCCAGCTGCAACAGGATAAGGAATACTTCAGCAACAGGATAATGAATACTGCAGCAACAGGTTAGGGAATACTGCAGCACTAGCATAGGGAGTACTGCGGTAATTGGATAGGGAATACTGCAGCAGCAGGATAGGGAATACTGAGGCAATAGGATAGGGAATTGTGCAGCAACAGGACAGGGAATACTGTGGAAACATGAGAGGGAACACTGCAGCAACAGGTTAGGAAATACTGCAGCAACAGGACAGGGAATATTGCAGCAACAGGATAGGGAATACTGCAGCAACAGGACAGGGAATACTGCAGCAACAGGACAGGGAATAGTGCAGCAACAGTTTAGGGATTACTGCAGCTACAGGACAGGAAATACTGCAGCAACAGTATAGGGAATACTGCGGCTACAGGATAGGGAATATTGAGGCAACAGGACAGGGAATACTGCAGCTAAAGGACAGGGAATACTGCAGCAAGAGGACAGGGAACACTGCAGCAATAGGACAGGGAATAGTGCAGCAACAGGTTAGGGAATACTGCGGCTACAGGACAGGGAATACTGCAGCAACAGTATAGGGAATACTGCGGCTACAGGACAGGGAATAGTGCAGCAACAGTATAGGGAATACTGCGGCAACAGGATAATGAATACCGCAGCAACAGGATGGGGAATACTGCAAGTAAAGGACAGGGAATACTGCGGCAAGAGGATAGGGAATGCTGCAGCTACAGGATAGGAATACAGCAGCAACAGGATAGGGAATACTGCAGCAACAGGATAGGCAATACTGCAGCTACAGGATAGGAATACAGCAGCAACAGGATAGGGAATACTGCAGCAACAGGATAGGGAAAACTGCAGCAACAGGATAGGCAATACTGCAGCTACAGGATAGGAATACAGCAGCAACGGGATAGGGAATACTGCAGCAACAGGATAGGGAATACTGCAGCAACAGGATAGGGAATACTGCAGCAACAGGATAGGGAATACTGCAGCAACAGGATAGGGAATAGTGCCGCAACAGAACAGGGAATACTGCGACAACAGGACCGTGAATATTGCAGCAACGGGATAGGGAATTCTGCAAGTACAGGACAGGGAATACTGTGGTAACAGGCCAGGGAATACTGCGTCAAGAGGACAGGGAATGCTGCAGCGACAGGATAGGGAATACTGCAGCAGCAGGATAGGTAATACTGCGACAATAGGACAGGGAATTGTGCAGCAACAGAACAGGGAATACTGTGGAAACATGAGTGGGAACACTGCAGCAACAGGTTAGGAAATACTGCAGCAACAGGACAGGGAATGCCGCAGCAATAGGATAGGGAATGCTGCGGCAATGGAATAGGGTACACTGCGGCAACAGGATAATGAATACTGCAGCAACAGGACGGGCAATTCTGCAGCAACAGGTCATGGCATACTGCAGCAGCAGGATAGGGAATACTGCAGCAGCAGGATAGGGAATTCTGCGGCAACAGGATAGGGAAATCTGCATCAACAGTATAGGGAATACTGCAGTAACAGGAATGGGAATACTCCAGAAACAAAAAGGGAATACTGTGGCAAAAGTATATGGAATACTGCGGCAACAGGAGAGTGAATTCTGCGGCAACAGGAAGGGCATAGTGCGGCAAAAGGATAGGGAATTCTGCGGCCACAGGAAGGGAATAGTACAGCAAATGGATAGGGAATACTGCAGCAACAGGATAGGGAATACTGCTGCAACAGCAAAAGGAATACTGCGGCAACAATATAGGGAATACTGAGGGAACAGGAAATGGAATACTGCAGCAGCAGGAAAGGGAAAACTGCAGAAATGGGATAGGGAATTCTCCGGTAACAGGACAGGGAATACTGCAACAATGGCACAGTAAATACTGCAACAACAGGATAGGGAATATTGCAGCAACAGGAGAATGAATACTGCGGCAACAGGATAAGGATTTGTGCAGCAACAAGATAGCAAATCCTGCTACAAAAGTAATGGGAATACTGCAGCAACAGGATACGGAACACTGCAGCAACAGGCCAGGGAGTACTGCGTCAAGAGGACAAGGAATGCTGCAGCATCAGGATAGGGAATACTGTGCCAACAGAATAAAGAAATCTGCAGCAACAGGACAGGGAATTCTGCGGCAACAGGAAAGGCATACGGCGGCAACAGGATGGGGAATTCTGCGGCAACAGGAAGGGAATACTGCGGCAACAGGATAGGGAATATTGAGGCTACAGGACAGGGAATACTGTGACAACAGCACGTGGCATACTGCAGCAGCAGGATATGGAATACTGCGGCAACAGGGTAGGGAATACTGCAGCAACAGCACAGGGAATACTGCAGCAACAGGATGGGGAATTCTGCGGCAACAGGACATGGCATACTGCAGCAGCACGATATGGAATACTGCGGCAACAGGATAGGGAATACTGCAGCAACAGGATAGGGAACGCTGCAGCAACAGGATAGGGAAATCTTCATCAACAGGACAGGGAATACTGCAGTAATAGGAATGGGAATACTCCAGCAACAAAAAGGGAATACTGTGGCAAAAGTATAGGGAATTCTGCGGCATCAGGACGGGAATACTGCAGCAAGAGGGTAGGGAATACTGCGGCAACAGGACAGAGAATTCTGCGGCAACAGGAAGAGCATACTGCAGCCACAGAATAGCGAATACTGCAGCAACAGGACAGGGAATGCTGCAGCAACAGGGTAGGGAATACAACGGCAACAGAATAGGGAATACTGCAGCAACAGGACAGGGAATACTGCAGCAACAGGACAGGGAATGCTGCAACAACAGGAGGGGGAATACTCCAGCAACAATTAGGGAAATCTGTGACAACAGCATAGGGAATACTGCGGCCCCAGGATAGGGAATATTGAGGCAACTGGACAGGGAATACTCCAGCAACAGGACAGAGAATTCTGCGGCAATAGTACATGGCATACTGCAGCAACAGGATAGGGAATACTGCAGCAACAGGATAGGGAATGCTGCAGCCAAAGGATAGGGAATGCTGCAGCCAAAGGATAGGGAATTTTGCAGCAACAGGATTTGGAATCCTGCAGCAACAGAATAGGGAATTCTGCAGCAACAGGACAGGGAATGCTGCAGCAATGGGATAGGGAATACACCTGCAACAGGATGACGAATACTTCAGCAACAGGATAGTGAACACTGCAGCTGCAGGATAGGAATACAGCAGCAACAGGATAGGGAATACTGCAGCAAAGAATAGGGAGTTCTGCAGCAACAGCACAGGGAATGCTGCAGCAATAGGATAGGGAATCCAGCTGCAACAGGATAAGGAATACTTCAGCAACAGGATAATGAATACTGCAGCAACAGGTTAGGGAATACTGCAGCACTAGCATAGGGAGTACTGCGGTAATTGGATAGGGAATACTGCAGCAGCAGGATAGGGAATACTGAGGCAATAGGATAGGGAATTGTGCAGCAACAGGACAGGGAATACTGTGGAAACATGAGAGGGAACACTGCAGCAACAGGTTAGGAAATACTGCAGCAACAGGACAGGGAATATTGCAGCAACAGGATAGGGAATACTGCAGCAACAGGACAGGGAATACTGCAGCAACAGGACAGGGAATAGTGCAGCAACAGTTTAGGGATTACTGCAGCTACAGGACAGGAAATACTGCAGCAACAGTATAGGGAATACTGCGGCTACAGGATAGGGAATATTGAGGCAACAGGACAGGGAATACTGCAGCTAAAGGACAGGGAATACTGCAGCAAGAGGACAGGGAACACTGCAGCAATAGGACAGGGAATAGTGCAGCAACAGGTTAGGGAATACTGCGGCTACAGGACAGGGAATACTGCAGCAACAGTATAGGGAATACTGCGGCTACAGGACAGGGAATAGTGCAGCAACAGTATAGGGAATACTGCGGCAACAGGATAATGAATACCGCAGCAACAGGATGGGGAATACTGCAAGTAAAGGACAGGGAATACTGCGGCAAGAGGATAGGGAATGCTGCAGCTACAGGATAGGAATACAGCAGCAACAGGATAGGGAATACTGCAGCAACAGGATAGGCAATACTGCAGCTACAGGATAGGAATACAGCAGCAACAGGATAGGGAATACTGCAGCAACAGGATAGGGAAAACTGCAGCAACAGGATAGGCAATACTGCAGCTACAGGATAGGAATACAGCAGCAACGGGATAGGGAATACTGCAGCAACAGGATAGGGAATACTGCAGCAACAGGATAGGGAATACTGCAGCAACAGGATAGGGAATACTGCAGCAACAGGATAGGGAATAGTGCCGCAACAGAACAGGGAATACTGCGACAACAGGACCGTGAATATTGCAGCAACGGGATAGGGAATTCTGCAAGTACAGGACAGGGAATACTGTGGTAACAGGCCAGGGAATACTGCGTCAAGAGGACAGGGAATGCTGCAGCGACAGGATAGGGAATACTGCAGCAGCAGGATAGGTAATACTGCGACAATAGGACAGGGAATTGTGCAGCAACAGAACAGGGAATACTGTGGAAACATGAGTGGGAACACTGCAGCAACAGGTTAGGAAATACTGCAGCAACAGGACAGGGAATGCCGCAGCAATAGGATAGGGAATGCTGCGGCAATGGAATAGGGTACACTGCGGCAACAGGATAATGAATACTGCAGCAACAGGACGGGCAATTCTGCAGCAACAGGTCATGGCATACTGCAGCAGCAGGATAGGGAATACTGCAGCAGCAGGATAGGGAATTCTGCGGCAACAGGATAGGGAAATCTGCATCAACAGTATAGGGAATACTGCAGTAACAGGAATGGGAATACTCCAGAAACAAAAAGGGAATACTGTGGCAAAAGTATATGGAATACTGCGGCAACAGGAGAGTGAATTCTGCGGCAACAGGAAGGGCATAGTGCGGCAAAAGGATAGGGAATTCTGCGGCCACAGGAAGGGAATAGTACAGCAAATGGATAGGGAATACTGCAGCAACAGGATAGGGAATACTGCTGCAACAGCAAAAGGAATACTGCGGCAACAATATAGGGAATACTGAGGGAACAGGAAATGGAATACTGCAGCAGCAGGAAAGGGAAAACTGCAGAAATGGGATAGGGAATTCTCCGGTAACAGGACAGGGAATACTGCAACAATGGCACAGTAAATACTGCAACAACAGGATAGGGAATATTGCAGCAACAGGAGAATGAATACTGCGGCAACAGGATAAGGATTTGTGCAGCAACAAGATAGCAAATCCTGCTACAAAAGTAATGGGAATACTGCAGCAACAGGATACGGAACACTGCAGCAACAGGCCAGGGAGTACTGCGTCAAGAGGACAAGGAATGCTGCAGCATCAGGATAGGGAATACTGTGCCAACAGAATAAAGAAATCTGCAGCAACAGGACAGGGAATTCTGCGGCAACAGGAAAGGCATACGGCGGCAACAGGATGGGGAATTCTGCGGCAACAGGAAGGGAATACTGCGGCAACAGGATAGGGAATATTGAGGCTACAGGACAGGGAATACTGTGACAACAGCACGTGGCATACTGCAGCAGCAGGATATGGAATACTGCGGCAACAGGGTAGGGAATACTGCAGCAACAGCACAGGGAATACTGCAGCAACAGGATGGGGAATTCTGCGGCAACAGGACATGGCATACTGCAGCAGCACGATATGGAATACTGCGGCAACAGGATAGGGAATACTGCAGCAACAGGATAGGGAACGCTGCAGCAACAGGATAGGGAAATCTTCATCAACAAGACAGGGAATACTGCAGTAATAGGAATGGGAATACTCCAGCAACAAAAAGGGAATACTGTGGCAAAAGTATAGGGAATTCTGCGGCATCAGGACGGGAATACTGCAGCAAGAGGGTAGGGAATACTGCGGCAACAGGACAGAGAATTCTGCGGCAACAGGAAGAGCATACTGCAGCCACAGAATAGCGAATACTGCAGCAACAGGACAGGGAATGCTGCAGCAACAGGGTAGGGAATACAACGGCAACAGAATAGGGAATACTGCAGCAACAGGACAGGGAATACTGCAGCAACAGGACAGGGAATGCTGCAACAACAGGAGGGGGAATACTCCAGCAACAATTAGGGAAATCTGTGACAACAGCATAGGGAATACTGCGGCCCCAGGATAGGGAATATTGAGGCAACTGGACAGGGAATACTCCAGCAACAGGACAGAGAATTCTGCGGCAATAGTACATGGCATACTGCAGCAACAGGATAGGGAATACTGCAGCAACAGGATAGGGAATGCTGCAGCCAAAGGATAGGGAATTTTGCAGCAACAGGATTTGGAATCCTGCAGCAACAGAATAGGGAATTCTGCAGCAACAGGACAGGGAATGCTGCAGCAATGGGATAGGGAATACACCTGCAACAGGATGACGAATACTTCAGCAACAGGATAGTGAACACTGCAGCTGCAGGATAGGAATACAGCAGCAACAGGATAGGGAATACTGCAGCAAAGAATAGGGAGTTCTGCAGCAACAGCACAGGGAATGCTGCAGCAATAGGATAGGGAATCCAGCTGCAACAGGATAAGGAATACTTCAGCAACAGGATAATGAATACTGCAGCAATAGGTTAGGGAATACTGCAGCACTAGCATAGGGAGTACTGCGGTAATTGGATAGGGAATACTGCAGCAGCAGGATAGGGAATACTGAGGCAATAGGATAGGGAATTGTGCAGCAACAGGACAGGGAATACTGTGGAAACATGAGAGGGAACACTGCAGCAACAGGTTAGGAAATACTGCAGCAACAGGACAGGGAATATTGCAGCAACAGGATAGGGAATACTGCAGCAACAGGACAGGGAATACTGCAGCAACAGGACAGGGAATAGTGCAGCAACAGTTTAGGGATTACTGCAGCTACAGGACAGGAAATACTGCAGCAACAGTATAGGGAATACTGCGGCTACAGGATAGGGAATATTGAGGCAACAGGACAGGGAATACTGCAGCTAAAGGACAGGGAATACTGCAGCAAGAGGACAGGGAACACTGCAGCAATAGGACAGGGAATAGTGCAGCAACAGGTTAGGGAATACTGCGGCTACAGGACAGGGAATACTGCAGCAACAGTATAGGGAATACTGCGGCTACAGGACAGGGAATAGTGCAGCAACAGTATAGGGAATACTGCGGCAACAGGATAATGAATACCGCAGCAACAGGATGGGGAATACTGCAAGTAAAGGACAGGGAATACTGCGGCAAGAGGATAGGGAATAATGTATCAACAGTCCAGATAATATTACAGCAACAGGATACGGAACGCTGCAGCAAAATAACATGGAATGCTGCGGCAGCAAGATAGGGAATGCTGAGGCAACAGAATAGGGAATATTGCAGCAACAGGAGAGGGAATTCTGTGGCAACAGGATTTGGAATATTGCAGCAACAGAATAGGGAATTCTGCAGCAATAGGACAGGGAATGCTGCAGCAACCGAGTAGGGAATACAACTGCAACAGGATAGGGAATACTGAAGCAAAAGGACAGGGAATACTGCAGCAACAGGATAGGAAATACTGCAGGAACAGGATAGGAAATTCTGCATCAACTGGACAAGGAATGCTGCAACAACAGGAGGGGGAATACTCCAGCAATAATTAGGGAAATCTGCGGCAACAGCATAGGGAATACTGTGGCAACAGGGCAGGGAATTCTGCGGCAAAAGGAAGGACATACTGCCACAACAGGATAGGGAATTCTGCGGCAACAGGAGGGGAATACTGCGGCAACAGGATAGGGAATATTGAGGCAACAGGACAGGGAATACTCCAGCAACAGGACAGGGAATTCTGCGGCAACAGTACATGGCATACTGCAGCAACAGCACAGGGAATATTGCTGCAACAGGATAGGGAATACTGCAGCAACAGGATAGGGAATGCTGCTGTAACAGGGTAGGGAATTCTGCAGGAACAGGGCAGGGAATACTGCAGCAACAGGGTAGGGAATACAACGGCAACAGAATAGCGAATACTGCAGCAACAGGACAGGGAATGCTGCAGCAACAGGGTAGGGAATACAACGGCAACAGAATAGGGAATACTGCAGCAACAGGACAGGGAATACTGCAGCAAAAGGACAGGGAATACTGCAGGAACAGGATAGGAAATTCTGCATCAACAGAACAGGGAATGCTGCAACAACAGGAGGGGGAATACTCTAGCAACAATTAGGGAAATCTGTGACAACAGCATAGGGAATACTGCGGCCCCAGGATAGGGAATATTGAGGCAACTGGACAGGGAATACTCCAGCAACAGGACAGAGAATTCTGCGGCAACAGTACATGGCATACTGCAGCAACAGGATAGGGAATAAAGCAGCAACAGGATAGGGAATGCTGCAGCAACAGGATAGGGAATTTTGCAGCAACAGGATTTGGAATACTGCAGCAAAAGAATAGGGAATTCTGCAGCAACAGGACAGGGAATGCTGCAGCCAAAGGATAGGGAATTTTGCAGCAACAGGATTTGGAATACTACAGCAACAGAATAGGGAATTCTGCAGCAACAGGACAGGGAATGCTGCAGAAATAGGATAGGGAATACACCTGCAACAAGATGACGAATACTTCAGCAACAGGATAGTGAACACTGCAGCTACAGGATAGGAATACAGCAGCAACAGGATAGGGAATACTGCAGCAACAGAATAGGGAATTCTGCAGCAACAGCACAGGGAATGCTGCAGCAATAGGATAGGGAATCCAGCTGCAACAGGATAAGGAATACTTCAGCAACAGGATAATGAATACTGCAGCAACAGGTTAGGGAATACTGCAGCACTAGCATAGGGAGTACTGCGGGAATTGGATAGGGAATACTGCAGCAGCAGGATAGGGAATACTGAGGCAATAGGATAGGGAATTGTGCAGCAACAGGACAGGGAATGCTGTGGAAACATGAGAGGGAACACTGCAGCAACAGGTTAGGAAATACTGCAGCAACAGGATAGGGAATACTGCAGCAACAGGACAGGGAATAGTGCAGCAACAGTTTAGGGATTACTGCAGCTACAGGACAGGAAATACTGCAGCAACAGTATAGGGAATACTGCGGCTACAGGATAGGGAATATTGAGCAACAGGACAGGGAATACTGCAGCTACAGGACAGCGAATACTGCAGCAAGAGGACAGGGAATACTGCAGCAATAGGACAGGGAATAGTGCAGCAACAGGTTAGGGAATACTACGGCTACAGGACAGGGAATACTGCAGCAACAGTATAGGGAATACTGCAGCTACAGGATAGGGAATACTGCAGCAACAGTATAGGGAATACTGCGGCAACAGGATAATGAATACCGCAGCAACAGGATGGGGAATACTGCAAGTAAAGGACAGGGAATACTGCGGCAAGAGGATAGGGAATAATGTATCAACAGGCCAGATAATATTACAGCAACAGGATACGGAACGCTGCAGCAAAATAACATGGAGTGCTGCGGCAACAAGATAGGGAATGCTGAGGCAACAGAATAGGGAATATTGCAGCAACAGGAGAGGGAATTCTGTGGCAACAGGATTTGGAATATTGCAGCAACAGAATAGGGAATTCTGCAGCAATAGGACAGGGAATGCTGCAGCAACCGAGTAGGGAATACAACTGCAACAGGATAGGGAATACTGAAGCAAAAGGACAGGGAATACTGAAGCAACACGATAGGAAATACTGCAGGAACAGGATAGGAAGTTCTGCATCAACTGGACAAGGAATGCTGCAACAACAGGAGGGGGAATACTACAGCAACAATTAGGGAAATCTGCGGCAACAGCATAGGGAATACTGTGGCAACAGGGCGGGGATTTCTGCGGCAAAAGCAAGGATATACTGCCACAACAGGATAGGGAATTCCGCGGCAACAGGAGGGGAATACTGCGGCAACAGGATAGGGAATATTGAGGCAACAGGACAGGGAATACTCCAGCAACAGGACGGGGAATTCTGCGACAACAGTACATGGCATACTGCAGCAACAGCACAGGGAATACTGCTGCAACAGGATAGGGAATACTGCAGCAACAGGATAGGTAATACTGCGGCAATAGGACAGGGAATTGTGCAGCAACAGGACAGGGAATACTGCGGAAACATGAGAGGGAACACTGCAGCAACAGGTTAGGGAATACTGCAGCAACAGGACAGGGAATGCCGCAGCAATAGGATAGGGAATGCTGCGGCAATGGAATAGGGTACACTGCGGCAACAGGATAATGAATACTGCAGCAACAGGATGGGCAATTCTGCAGCAACAGGTCATGGCATACTGCAGCAGCAGGATAGGGAATACTGCAGCAGCAGGATAGGGAATTCTGCAGCAACAGGATAGGGAAATCTGCATCAACAGTATAGGGAATACTGCAGTAACAGGAATGGGAATACTCCAGAAACAAAAAGGGAATACTGTGGCAAAAGTTTATGGAATACTGCGGCAACGGGAGAGTGAATTCTGCGGCAACAGGAAGGGCATAGTGCGGCAACAGGATAGGGAATTCTGCGGCCACAGGAAGGGAATAGTACAGCAACAGGATAGGGAATATTGTAGCAACAGGACAGGGAATAGTACAGCAAACGGATAGGGAATACTGCAGCAACAGGATAGGGAATACTGCAGCAACAGGTGAGGGAATACTGCTGCAACAGCAAAAGGAATACTGCGGCAACAATATAGGGAATACTGAGGGAACAGGAAACGGAATACTGCAGCAACAGGAAAGGGAAAACTGCAGAAATGGGATAGGGAATTCTCCGGTAACAGGACAAGGTATACTGCAACAATGGCACAGGAAATACTGCAACAGCAGGATAGGGAATATTGCAGCAACAGGAGAATGAATACTGCGGCGACAGGATAAGGATTTGTGCAGCAACAAGATAGCAAATCCTGCTACAAAAGTAATGGGAATACTGCAGCAACCGGATATGAAAACAGGATACGGAATACTGCAGCAACAGGCCAGGGAGTACTGCGTCAAGAGGACAAGGAATGCTGCAGCATCAGGATAGGGAATACTGTGCCAGCAGAATAAAGAAATCTGCAGCAACAGGACAGGGAATTCTGCAGCGATATGATAGGGAATACTGCAGCAACAGGACAGGGAATTCTGCGGCAACAGGAAAGGCACACAGCGGCAACAGGATGGGGAATACTGCGGCAACAGGACAGAGAATTCTGCGGCAACAGGATGAGCATACTGCAGCCACAGAATAGCGAATACTGCAGCAACAGGACAGGGAATGCTGCAGCAACAGGGTAGGGAATACAACAGCAACAGAATAGGGAATACTGCAGCAAAAGGACAGGGAATACTGCAGCAACAGGACAGGGAATACTGCAGGAACAGGATAGGAATTTCTGCATCAACAGGACAGGGAATGCTGCAACAACAGGAGGGGGAATACTCCAGCAATAATTAGGGAAATCTGTGACAACAGCATAGGGAATACTGCGGCCACAGGATAGGGAATATTGAGGCAACTGGACAGGGAATACTCCAGCAACAGGACAGAGAATTCTGCGGCAACAGTACATGGCATACTGCAGCAACAGGATAGGGAATGCTGCAGCAACAGGATAGGGAATGCTGCAGCAACAGGATAGGGAATTTTGCAGCAACAGGATAATGAATACTGCAGCAACAGGATGGGGAATACTGCAAGTAAAGGACAGGGAATACTGCGGCAAGAGGATGGGGAATAATGTATCAACAGGCCAGATAATATTACAGCAACAGGATACGGAACGCTGCAGCAAAATAACATGGAGTGCTGCGGCAACAAGATAGGGAATGCTGAGGCAACAGAATAGGGAATATTGCAGCAACAGGAGAGGGAATTCTGTGGCAACAGGATTTGGAATATTGCAGCAACAGAATAGGGAATTCTGCAGCAATAGGACAGGGAATGCTGCAGCAACCGAGTAGGGAATATAACTGCAACAGGATAGGGAATACTGAAGCAAAAGGACAGGGAATACTGCAGCAACAGGATAGGAAATACTGCAGGAACAGGATAGGAAATTCTGCATCAACTGGACAAGGAATGCTGCAACAACAGGAGGGGGAATACTCCAGCAACAATTAGGGAAATCTGCGGCAACAGCATAGGGAATACTGTGGCAACAGGGCAGGGAATTCTGCGGCAAAAGGAAGGACATACTGCCACAACAGAATAGGGAATTCTGCGGCAACAGGAGGGGAATACTGCGGCAACAGGATAGGGAATATTGAGGCAACAGGACAGGGAATACTCCAGCAACAGGACGGGGAATTCTGCGACAGCAGTACATGGCATACTGCAGCAACAGCACAGGGAATACTGCTGCAACAGGATAGGGAATACTGCAGCAACAGGATAGGTAAAACTGCGGCAATAGGACAGGGAATTGTGCAGCAACAGGACAGGGAATACTGCGGAAACATGAGAGGGAACACTGCAGCAACAGGTTAGGGAATACTGCAGCAACAGGACAGGGAATGCCGCAGCAATAGGATAGGGAATGCTGCGGCAATGGAATAGGGTACACTGCGGCAACAGGATAATGAATACTGCAGCAACAGGATGGGCAATTCTGCAGCAACAGGTCATGGCATACTGCAGCAGCAGGATAGGGAATACTGCAGCATCAGGATAGGGAATTCTGCAGCAACAGGATAGGGAAATCTGCATCAACAGTATAGGGAATACTGCAGTAACAGGAATGGGAATACTCCAGAAACAAAAAGGGAATACTGTGGCAAAAGTATATGGAATACTGCAGCAACAGGAGAGTGAATTCTGCGGCAACAGGAAGGGCATAGTGCGGCAACAGGATAGGGAATTCTGAGGCCACAGGAAGGGAATAGTACAGCAACAGGATAGGGAATATTGAGGCAACAGGACAGGGAATAGTACAGCAAACGGATAGGGAATACTGCAGCAACAGGATAGGGAATACTGCAGCAACAGGTGAGGGAATACTGCTGCAACAGCAAAAGGAATACTGCGGCAACAATATAGGGAATACTGAGGGAACAGGAAACGGAATACTGCAGCAACAGGAAAGGGAAAACTGCAGAAATGGGATAGGGAATTCTCCGGTAACAGGACAGGGAATACTGCAACAATGGCACAGGAAATCCTGCAACAACAGGGTAGGGAATATTGCAGCAACAGGAGAATGAATACTGCGGCGACAGGATAAGGATTTGTGCAGCAACAAGATAGCAAATCCTGCTACAAAAGTAATGGGAATACTGCAGCAACCGGATATGAAAACAGGATACAGAATACTGCAGCAACAGGCCAGGGAGTACTGCGTCAAGAGGACAAGGAATGCTGCAGCATCAGGATAGGGAATACTGTGCCAGCAGAATAAAGAAATCTGCAGCAACAGGACAGGGAATTCTGCAGCAAAATGATAGGGAATACTGCAGCAACAGGACAGGGAATTCTGCAGCAACAGGAAAGGCATACGGCGGCAACAGGATGGGGAATTCTGCGGCAACAGGAAGGGAATACTGCGGCAACAGGATAGGGAATATTGAGGCAACAGGACAGGGAATACCGTGACAACAGCACATGGCATACTGCAGCAGCAGGATATGGAATACTGCGGCAACAGGATAGGGAATACTGCAGCAACAGGATAGGGAACGCTGCAGCAACAGGATAGGGAAATCTTCATCAACAGGACAGGGAATACTGCAGTAATAGGAATGGGAATACTCCAGCAACAAAAAGGGAATACTGTGGCAAAAGTATAGGGAATTCTGCGGCATCAGGACAGGAATACTGCAGCAAGAGGGTAGGGAATACTGCGGCAACAGGACAGAGAATTCTGCGGCAACAGGAAGAGCATACTGCGGCAACAAGATAGGGAATACTGCAGCAACAGGACAGGGAATGCTGCAGCAACAGGGTAGGGAATACAACAGCAACAGAATAGGGAATACTGCAGCAAAAGGACAGGGAATACTGCAGCAACAGGACAGGGAATACTGCAGGAACAGGATAGGAAATTCTGCATCAACAGGACAGGGAATGCTGCAACAACAGGAAGTGGAATACTCCAGCAACAATTAGGGAAATCTTTTACAACAGCATAGGGAATACTGCGGCCACAGGATAGGGAATATTGAGACAACTGGACAGGGAATACTCCAGCAACAGGACAGAGAATTCTGCGGCAACAGTACATGGCATACTGCAGCAACAGGATAGGGAATACTGCAGCAACAGGATAGGGAATGCTGCAGCAACAGGATTTGAAATACTGCAGCAACAGAATAGGGAATTCTGCAGCAACAGGACAGGGAATGCTGCAGCCACAGGATAGGGAATTTTGCAGCAACAGGATTTGGAATACTACAGCAACAGAATAGGGAATTCTGCAGCAACAGGACAGGGAATGCTGCAGCAATAGGATAGGGAATACACCTGCAACAGGATAATGAATACTTCAGCAACAGGATAGTGAACACTGCAGCTGCAGGATAGGAATACAGCAGCAACAGGATAGGGAATACTGCAGCAACAGAATAGGGAATTCTGCAGCAACAGCACAGGGAATGCTTCAGCAATAGGATAGGGAATCCAGCTGCAACAGGATAAGGAATACTTCAGCAACAGGATAATGAATACTGCAGCAACAGGTTAGGGAATACTGCAGCCCCAGCATAGGGAGTACTGCGGCAATTGGATAGGGAATAATGCAGCAGCAGGATAGGGAATACTGCGGCAATAGGATAGGGAATTGTGCAGCAACAGTACAGGGAATACTGTGGAAACATGAGAGGGAACACTGCAGCAACAGGTTAGGAAATACTGCAGCAACAGGACAGGGAATACTGCAGCAACAGGATAGGGAATACTGCAGCAAAAGGACAGGGAATACTGCAGCAACAGGACAGGGAATAGTGCAGCAACAGGTTAGGGATTACTGCAGCTACAGGACAGGAAATACTGCAGTATAGGGAATACTGCGGCTACAGGATAGGGAATACTGCAGCAACAGTATAGGGAATACTGCGGCAACAGGATAATGAATACTGCAGCAACAGGATGGGGAATACTGCAAGTAAAGGACAGGGAATACTGCGGCAAGAGGATGGGGAATAATGTATCAACAGGCCAGATAATATTACAGCAACAGGATACGGAACGCTGCAGCAAAATAACATGGAGTGCTGCGGCAACAAGATAGGGAATGCTGAGGCAACAGAATAGGGAATATTGCAGCAACAGGAGAGGGAATTCTGTGGCAACAGGATTTGGAATATTGCAGCAACAGAATAGGGAATTCTGCAGCAATAGGACAGGGAATGCTGCAGCAACCGAGTAGGGAATACAACTGCAACAGGGCAGGGAATACTGCAGCAAAAGGATAGGGAATACTGCAGCAACAGGATAGGAAATACTGCAGGAACAGGATAGGAAATTCTGCATCAACTGGACAAGGAATGCTGCAACAACAGGAGGGGGAATACTCCAGCAACAATTAGGGAAATCTGCGGCAACAGCATAGGGAATACTGTGGCAACAGGGCAGGGAATTCTGCGGCAAAAGGAAGGACATACTGCCACAACAGGATAGGGAATACTGCGGCAACAGGATAGGGAATATTGAGGCAACAGGACAGGGAATACTCCAGCAACAGGACGGGGAATTCTGCGGCAACAGTACATGGCATACTGCAGCAACAGCACAGGGAATACTGCTGCAACAGGATAGGGAATGCTGCAATAACAGGGTAGGGAATTCTGCAGGAACAGGACAGGGAATACTGCAGCAATAGGACAGGTGAGGGAATACTGCTGCAACAGCAAAAGGAATACTGCGGCAACAATATAGGGAATACTGAGGGAACAGGAAATGGAATAATGCAGTAAAATGATAGGGAATACTGCAGCAACAGGAAAGGGAAAACTGCAGAAATTGGATAGGGAATTGTCCATTAATGGGACCGGGAATACTGAAACAATGGCACAGGAAATACTGCAACAACAGGATAGGGAATATTGCAGCAACAGGAGAAGGAATACTGTGGCAACAGGATAAGGATTTGTGCAGCAACAAGATAGCAAATCCTGCTACAAAAGTACGGGGAATTCTGCGGCAACAGGATGTGAAAACAGAATAGGGAATACTGCAGCAACACGATCAGGAATACTGCGAGTATGGGACAGGGAATACTGTGGCAACTGGCCAGGGAATACTGCATCAAGAGGACAGGGAATGCTGCAGCATCAGGATAGGGAATACTGTGCCAATAGAATAAAGAAATCTGCAGCAACAGGACAGGGAATTCTGCAGCAATATGATAGGGATTACTCCAGCAACAGGACAGGGAATTCTGCGGCAACAGTACATGGCATACTGCAGCAACAGCACAGGGAATACTGCTGCAACAGGATAGGGAATACTGCAGCAACAGGATAGGGAATGCTGCAGTAACAGGGTAGGGAATTCTGCAGGAACAGGACAGGGAATACTGCAACAATAGGACAGGTGAGGGAATACTGCTGCAACGGCAAAAGGAATAATGCAGCAACAATATAGGGAATACTGAGGGAACAGGAAATGGAATAATGCAGCAAAAGGATAGGGAATACTGCAGCAACAGGTAAGGGAAAACTGCAGAAACGGGATAGGGAATTCTCCAGTAACAGGACCGGGAATACTGCAACAATGGCACAGGAAATACTGCAACAACAGGATAGGGAATATTGCAGCAACAGGAGATGGAATACTGTGGCAACAGGATAAGGATTTGTGCAGCAACAAGAGAGCAAATCCTGCTACAAAAGTACAGGGAATTCTGCAGCAACAGGATGTGAAAACAGGATAGGGAATACTGCAGCAACACGATCAGGAATACTGCGAGTACAGGACAGGGAATACTGTGGCAACTGGCCAGGGAATATTGCATCAAGAGGACAGGGAATACTGCAGCAAAAGAATAGGGAATACTGCATCAAGAGGACAGGGAATGCTGCAGCATCAGGATAGGGAATACTGTGCCAACAGAATAAAGAAATCTGCAGCAACAGGACAGGGAATTCTGCAGCAATATGATAGGGAATAGTGAGCAATATGATAGGGAATACTGCAGCAACAGGATAGGGAATACTGCAGCAACAGAATAGGGAATACTGCATCAAGAGGACAGGGAATGCTGCAGCATCAGGATAGGGAATACTGTGCCAACAGAATAAAGAAATCTGCAGCAACAGAATAGGGAATTCTGCAGCAATAGGACAGGGAATGCTGCAGCAACCAAGTAGGGAATACAACTGCAACAGGATAGGGAATACTGCAGCAACAGGATAGGTAATACTGCAGCAACAGGATAGGTAATACTGCAGCAATAGAATAGGGAATACTGCAGCAACAGGATAGGGAATACTGCAGCAACAGGATAGGGAATGCTGCAGCAACAGGATAGGGAATACTGCAGCAATAGGATAGGGAATACACCTGCAACAGGATAAGGAATACTTCAGCAACAGGATAGCAAATACTGCAGCAACAGGATAGGGAATACTACCGCCACAGAACAGGGAATACTGCGACAACAGGACAGTGAATATTGCAGCAACAGGATAGGGAATTCTGCGGCAACAAGATAGGGAATTGTGCGGGAACAGGACAGTGAATACTGCAGCAACAGGATTGGGAATACTGCAAGTACACGACAGGGAATACTGTGGCAACAGCCCAGGGAATACTGCATTAAGAGGATAGGGAATGCTGCAGCAACAGGATAGGGAATACTGCAGCAAAAGGACGGGGAATACTGTGGCAATATGATAGGGAACACTGCAGCAGCAGGATAGGGAATACTGCAGCAATAGGACAGGGAATTGTGCAACAACAGGACAGGGAATACTGCGGAAACATGAGAGGGAACACTGCAGCAACAGGATAGGGAATGCTGTGGCAATGGGATAGGGTACACTGCGGCTACAGGACAGGGAATACTGCCGCAACAGTATAGGGAATACTGTGGCAACAGGATAATGAATACTGCAGCAACAGGTTAGGGAATACTGCAGCACCAGCATAGGGAGTACTGCGGCAATTGGATAGGGAATACTGCAGCAGCAAGATAGGGAATACTGCGGCAATAGGACAGGGAATTGTGCAGCAACAGGACAGGGAATACTGTGGAAACATGAGAGGGAACACTGCAGCAACAGGTTAGGAAATACTGCAGCAACAGGACAGGGAATACTGCAGCAACAGGATAGGGAATACCGCAGCAACAGGACAGGGAATACTGCAGCAACAGGACAGGGAATAGTGCAGCAACAGGTTAGGGATTACTGCAGCTACAGGACAGGGAATACTGCAGCAACAGTATAGGGAATACTGCGGCTAGAGGATAGGGAATATTGAGGCAACAGGACAGGGAATACTGCAGCTACAGGACAGGGAATACTGCAGCAACAGGACAGGGAATACTGCAGCAATAGGACAGGGAATAGTGCAGCAACAGGTTAGGGAATACTGCGGCTACAGGACAGGGAATACTGCAGCAACAGTATAGGGAATACTGCGGCTACAGGACAGGGAATAGTGCAGCAACAGTATAGGGAATACTGCGGCAACAGGATAATGAATACCGCAGCAACAGGATGGGGAATACTGCAAGTAAAGGACAGGGAATACTGCGGCAAGAGGATAGGGAATAATGTATCAACAGGCCAGATAATATTACAGCAACAGGATACGGAACGCTGCAGCAAAATAACATGGAGTGCTGCGGCAACAAGATAGGGAATGCTGAGGCAACAGAATAGGGAATATTGCAGCAACAGGAGAGGGAATTCTGTGGCAACAGGATTTGGAACATTGCAGCAACAGAATAGGGAATTCTGCAGCAATAGGACAGGGAATGCTGCAGCAACCGAGTAGGGAATACAACTGCAACAGGATAGGGAATACTGCAGCAACAGGATAGGAAATACTGCAGCAACAGGATAGGAAATTCTGCATCAACATGACAGGGAATGCTGCAACAACAGGAGGGGGAATACTCCAGCAACAAATGGGGAAATCTGCGGCAACAGCATAGGGAATACTGCAGCAACAGGACAGGGAATTCTGCGGCAAAAGGAAGGACATACTGCCACAACAGGATAGGGAATTCTGTGGCAACAGGAAGGGAATACTGTGGCAACAGGATAGGGAATATTGAGGCAACAGGACAGGGAATACTCCAGCAACAGGACAGGGAATACTGCAGCTGCAGGATAGGGAATACACCTGCAACAGGATAAGGAATACTTCAGCAACAGGATAGGGAATACAGCAGCAACAGGATAGGGAATACTGCAGCAACAGCGCAGGGAATACTGCAGCAACAGGATAGGGAATGCGGCAGCAAAAGTGTAGGGAATACACCTGCAACAGGATGAGGAATGTTTCAGCAACAGGATATGAATACTGCAGCTGCAGGATAGGGATACAGCAGCCACAGGATAGGGAATACTGCAGCAACAGGATAGGGAATACTGCAGCAACAGGATAGGTAATACTGCAGCAATAGAATAGGGAATACTGCAGCAACAGGATAAGGAATACTTCAGCAACAGGATAGTGAATACTGCAGCAACAGGATAGGGAATACTACTGCAACAGAACAGGGAATACTGCGACAACAGGACAGTGAATATTGCAGCAACGGGATAGGGAATTCTGTGGCAACAAGATAGGGAATTGTGCGGGAACAGCACAGTGAATACTGCAGCAACAAGATTGGGAATACTGCAAGTACAGGACAAGGAATACTGTGGCAACAGCCCAGGGAATACTACGTCAAGAGGACAGGGAATGCTGCAGCAACAGGATAGGGAATACTGCAGCAAAAGGACAGGGAATACTGTGGCAATATGATAGGGAATACTGCAGCAGCGGGATAGGGAATACTGCGGGAATAAGACAGGGAATTGTGCAGCAACAGGACAGGGAATACTGCGGAAACATGAGAGGGAACACTGCAGCAACATGTTAGGGAATACTGCAGCAATAGGACAGGGAATACTGCAGAAACATGAGAAGGAACACTTCAGGAACAGGACAGGGAATAGTGCAGCAACAGGATAGGGAATGCTACGGCAACAGGACATGGCATACTGCAGCAGCAGGATAGGGAATACAGCGGCAACAGGATAGGGAATACTGCAGCAACAGGATAGGGAATACCGCAGCAACAGTTTGGGAATTCTTCATCAACAGGGCAGGGAATACTGCAGTAACAGGAATGGGAATACTCCAGCAACAAAAAGGGAATACTGTGGCAAAAGTATAGGGAATTTTGCAGCAACAGGACGGGAATACTGCAGCAAGATGATAGGGATTACTGCGGCAACAGGACAGGGAATTCTGCGGCAACAGGAAGAGCATAGTGCGGCAACAGGATAGGGAATTCTGCGGCAACAGGTGAGGGAATACTGCTGCAACAGCAAAAGGAATACTGCGGCAACAATATAGGGAATACTGAGGCAAGAGGAAATGGAATAATGCAACAAAAGGATAGGGAATACTGCAGCAACAGGAAAGGGAAAACTGCAGAAACGGGATAGGGAATTCTCCAGTAACAGGACAGGGAATACTGCAACAATGTCACAGGAAATACTGCAACAACAGGATAGGGAATATTGCAGCAACAGGAGATGGAATACTGTGGCGACAGGATAAGGATTTGTGCAGCAACAAGATAGCAAATCCTGCTACAAAAGTACAGGGAATTCTGCAGCAACAGGATGTGAAAACAGGATAGGGAATACTGCAGCAACACGATCAGGAATACTGCGAGTACAGGACAGGGAATACTGTGGCAATATGATAGGGAATACTGCAGCATCAGGACAGGGAATACTGCAGCAACATGATAGGGAATACTACAGCAAAAGGATAGGGAATACTGCAGCAACAGAATAGGGAATTCTGCATCAACAGGACAAGGAATACTACAGCAACAGGATAGGGAACACTGCATCAAGAGGACAGGGAATGCTGCAGCATCAGGATAGGGAATACTGTGCCAACAGAATAAAGAAATCTGCAGCAACAGGATAGGGAATACTGCAGCAACAGGACAGGGAATACTGCAGCAACAGGACAGGGAATAGTGCAGCAACAGGTTAGGGATTACTGCAGCTACAGGACAGGAAATACTGCAGCAACAGTATAGGGAATATTGCGGCTACAGGATAGGGAATATTGAGGCAACAGGACAGGGAATACTGCAGCCACGGGACAGGGAATACTGCAGCAACAGGACAGGGAATACTGCAGCAATAGGACAGGGAATAGTGCAGCAACAGGTTAGGGAATACTGCAGCTACAGGACAGGGAATACTGCAGCAACAGTATAGGGAATACTGGGGCTACAGGACTGGGAATACTGCAGCAACAGTATAGGGAATACTGCGGCAACAGGATAATGAATATCGCAGCAACAGGATGGGGAATACTGCAAGTAAAGGACAGGGAATACTGCGGCAAGAGGATAGGGAATAATGTATCAACAGGCCAGATAATATTACAGCAACAGGATACGGAACGTGCAGCAAAATAACATGGAGTGCTGCGGCAACAAGATAGGGAATGCTGAGGCAACAGAATAGGGAATATTGCAGCAACAGGAGAGGGAATTCTGTGGCAACAGGATTTGGAATATTGCAGCAACAGAATAGGGAATTCTGCAGCAATAGGACAGGGAATGCTGCAGCAACCGAGTAGGGAATACAACTGCAACAGGATAGGGAATACTGCAGCAATAGTATAGGGAATACTGCGGCAACAGGATAATGAATACTGCATCAAAGGTTATGGAATACTGCAGCACCAGCATAGGGAGTACAGCGGCAATTGGATAGGGAATACTGCAGCAGCAAGATAGGGAATACTGCGGCAATAGGACAGGGAATTGTGCAGCAACAGGACAGGGAATACTGCGGAAACATGAGAGGGAACACTGCAGCAACAGGTTAGGAAATACTGCAGCAACAGGACAGGGAATACTGCAGCAACAGGATAGGGAATACTGCAGCAACAGGACAGGGAATGCTGCAGCAACAGGGTAGGGAATTCCGCAGCAACAGGATAGGGAATACTGCAGCAATAGGATAGGGAATACACCTGCAACAGGATAAGGAATACTTCAGCAACAGGATAGTGAATACTGCAGCAACAGGATAGGGAATACTACCGCAACAGAACAGGGAATAGTGCGACAACAGGACAGTGAATATTGCAGCAACGGGATAGGGAATTCTGCGGCAACAAGATAGGGAATTGTGCGGGAACAGCACAGTGAATACTGCAGCAACAATATTGGGAATACTGCAAGTACAGGACAGGGAATACTGTGGCAACAGGCCAGGGAATACTGCGTCAAGAGGACAGGGAATACTGCAGCAAAAGGACGGGGAATACTGTGGCAATATGATAGGGAATACTGCAGCAGCAGGATATGGAATGCTGTGGGAATAAGACAGGGAATTGTGCAGCAACAGGACAGGGAATACTGCGGAAACATGAGAGGGAACACTGCAGCAACAGGTTTGGGAATACTGCAGCAATAGGACAGGGAATTGTGCAGCAACAGGACAGGGAATACTGCAGAAACATGAGAAGGAACACTGCAGGAACAGGACAGGGAATAGTGCAGCATCAGGATAGGGAATGCTACAGCAACAGGATAATAAATACTGCAGCAACAGGATGGGGAATTCTGCGGCAACAGGACATGGCATACTGCAGCAGCAGGATAGGGAATACAGCGGCAACAGGATAGGGAATACTGCAGCAACAGGATAGGGAATACTGCAGCAACAGTTTGGGAATTCTTCATTAGCAGGGCAGGGAATACTGCAGTAACAGGAATGGGAATACTCCAGCAACAAAAAGTGAATACTGTGGCAAAAGTATAGGGAATACTGCGGCAACAGGACGGGAATACTGCAGTAAGATGATAGGGATTACTGCGGCAACAGGACAGGGAATAGTGCAGCAACAGGTTAGGGAATACTGCAGCTACAGGACAGGGAATACTGCAGCAACAGTATAGGGAATACTGGGGCTACAGGACTGGGAATACTGCAGCAACAGTATAGGGAATACTGCGGCAACAGGATAATGAATATCGCAGCAACAGGATGGGGAATACTGCAAGTAAAGGACAGGGAATACTGCGGCAAGAGGATAGGGAATAATGTATCAACAGGCCAGATAATATTACAGCAACAGGATACGGAACGTGCAGCAAAATAACATGGAGTGCTGCGGCAACAAGATAGGGAATGCTGAGGCAACAGAATAGGGAATATTGCAGCAACAGGAGAGGGAATTCTGTGGCAACAGGATTTGGAATATTGCAGCAACAGAATAGGGAATTCTGCAGCAATAGGACAGGGAATGCTGCAGCAACCGAGTAGGGAATACAACTGCAACAGGATAGGGAATACTGCAGCAACAGGATAGGGAATGCTGCGGCAATGGGATAGGGTTCACTGCGGCTACAGGACAGGGAATACTGCCGCAACAGTATAGGGAATACTGCGGCAACAGGATAATGAATACTGCATCAAAGGTTAGAGAATACTGCAGCACCAGCATAGGGAGTACTGCGGCAATTGGATAGGGAATACTGCAGCAGCAAGATAGGGAATACTGCGGCAATAGGACAGGGAATTGTGCAGCAACAGGACAGGGAATACTGCGGAAACATGAGAGGGAGCACTGCAGCAACAGGTTAGGAAATACTGCAGCAACAGGACAGGGAATAATGCAGCAACAGGATAGGGAATACTGCAGCAACAGGGTAGGGAATTCCGCAGCAACAGGATAGGGAATACTGCAGCAATAGGATAGGGAATACACCTGCAACAGGATAAGGAATACTTCAGCAACAGGATAGTGAATACTGCAGCAACAGGATAGGGAATACTACTGCAACAGAACAGGGAATACTGCGACAACAGGACAGTGAATATTGCAGCAACGGGATAGGGAATTCTGCGGCAACAAGATAGGGAATTGTGCGGGAACAGCACAGTGAATACTGCAGCAACAAGATTGGGAATACTGCAAGTACAGGACAGGGAATACTGTGGCAACAGGCCAGGGAATACTGCGTCAAGAGGACAGGGAATACTGCAGCCAAAGGACGGGGAATACTGTGGCAATATGATAGGGAATACTGCAGCAGCAGGATAGGGAATGCTGCGGGAATAAGACAGGGAATTGTGCAGCAACAGGACAGGGAATACTGCGGAAACATGAGAGGGAACACTGCAGCAACAGGTTAGCGAATACTGCAGCAATAGGACAGGGAATTGTGCAGCAACAGGACAGGGAATACTGCAGAAACATGAGAAGGAACACTGCAGGAACAGGACAGGGAATAGTGCAGCATCAGGATAGGGAATGCTACGGCAACAGGATAATAAATACTGCAGCAACAGGATGGGGAATTCTGCAGCAACAGGACATGGCATACTGCAGCAGCAGGATAGGGAATACAGCGGCAACAGGATAGGGAATACTGCAGCAACAGGATAGGGAATACTGCAGCAACAGTTTGGGAATTCTTCATTAGCAGGGCAGGGAATACTGCAGTAACAGGAATGGGAATACTCCAGCAACAAAAAGTGAATACTGTGGCAAAAGTATAGGGAATACTGTGGCAACAGGACGGGAATACTGCAGTAAGATGATAGGGATTACTGCGGCAACAGGACAGGGATTTCTGCGGCAACAGGAAGAGCACAGTGCGGCAACGGGATAGGGAATTCTGCGGCAACAGGTGAGGGAACACTGCTGCAACAGCAAAAGGAATACTGCGGCAAAAATATAGGGAATACTGAGGCAAGAGGAAATGGAATAATGCAGCAAAAGGATAGGGAATACTGCAGCAACAGGTAAGGGAAAACTGCAGAAACGGGATAGGGAATTCTCCAGTAACAGGACCGGGAATACTGCAACAATGGCACAGGAAATACTGCAACAACAGGATAGGGAATATTGCAGCAACAGGAGAAGGAATACTGTGGCAACAGGATAAGGATTTGTGCAGCAACAAGATAGCAAATCCTGCTACAAAAGTACAGGGAATTTTGCAGCAACAGGATGTGAAAACAGGATAGGGAAACCTGCAGCAACACGATCAGGAATACTGCAAGTACAGGACAGGGAATACTGTGGCAACTGGCCAGGGAATACTGCATCAAGAGGACAGGGAATGCTGCAGCATCAGGATAGGGAATACTATGCCAACAGAATAAGGAAATCTGCAGCAACAGGACAGGGAATTCTGTGGCAATATGATAGGGAATACTGCAGCATCAGGACAGGGAATACTGCAGCAACATGATAGGGAATACTACAGCAAAAGGATAGGGAATACTGCAGCAACAGAATAGGGAATTCTGCATCAACAGGACAAGGAATACTACAGCAACAGGATAGGGAACACTGCATCAAGAGGACAGGGAATGCTGCAGCATCAGGATAGGGAATACTGTGCCAACAGAATAAAGAAATCTGCAGCAACAGGATAGGGAATACTGCAGCAACAGGACAGGGAATACTGCAGCAACAGGACAGGGAATAGTGCAGCAACAGGACAGGGAATACTGCAGCCACAGGACAGGGAATACTGCAGCAACAGGACAGGGAATACTGCAGCAATAGGACAGGGAATAGTGCAGCAACAGGTTAGGGAATACTGCAGCTACAGGACAGGGAATACTGCAGCAACAGTATAGGGAATACTGGGGCTACAGGACTGGGAATACTGCAGCAACAGTATAGGGAATACTGCGGCAACAGGATAATGAATATCGCAGCAACAGGATGGGGAATACTGCAAGTAAAGGACAGGGAATACTGCGGCAAGAGGATAGGGAATAATGTATCAACAGGCCAGATAATATTACAGCAACAGGATACGGAACGTGCAGCAAAATAACATGGAGTGCTGCGGCAACAAGATAGGGAATGCTGAGGCAACAGAATAGGGAATATTGCAGCAACAGGAGAGGGAATTCTGTGGCAACAGGATTTGGAATATTGCAGCAACAGAATAGGGAATTCTGCAGCAATAGGACAGGGAATGCTGCAGCAACCGAGTAGGGAATACAACTGCAACAGGATAGGGAATACTGCAGCAACAGGATAGGGAATGCTGCGGCAATGGGATAGGGTTCACTGCGGCTACAGGACAGGGAATACTGCCGCAACAGTATAGGGAATACTGCGGCAACAGGATAATGAATACTGCATCAAAGGTTAGGGAATACTGCAGCACCAGCATAGGGAGTACTGCGGCAATTGGATAGGGAATACTGCAGCAGCAAGATAGGGAATACTGCGGCAATAGGACAGGGAATTGTGCAGCAACAGGACAGGGAATACTGCGGAAACATGAGAGGGAACACTGCAGCAACAGGTTAGGAAATACTGCAGCAACAGGACAGGGAATAATGCAGCAACAGGATAGGGAATTCCGCAGCAACAGGATAGGGAATACTGCAGCAATAGGATAGGGAATACACCTGCAACAGGATAAGGAATACTTCAGCAACAGGATAGTGAATACTGCAGCAACAGGATAGGGAATACTACTGCAACAGAACAGGGAATACTGCGACAACAGGACAGTGAATATTGCAGCAACGGGATAGGGAATTCTGCGGCAACAAGATAGGGAATTGTGCGGGAACAGCACAGTGAATACTGCAGCAACAAGATTGGGAATACTGCAAGTACAGGACAGGGAATACTGTGGCAACAGGCCAGGGAATACTGCGTCAAGAGGACAGGGAATACTGCAGCCAAAGGACGGGGAATACTGTGGCAATATGATAGGGAATACTGCAGCAGCAGGATAGGGAATGCTGCGGGAATAAGACAGGGAATTGTGCAGCAACAGGACAGGGAATACTGCGGAAACATGAGAGGGAACACTGCAGCAACAGGTTAGCGAATACTGCAGCAATAGGACAGGGAATTGTGCAGCAACAGGACAGGGAATACTGCAGAAACATGAGAAGGAACACTGCAGGAACAGGACAGGGAATAGTGCAGCATCAGGATAGGGAATGCTACGGCAACAGGATAATAAATACTGCAGCAACAGGATGGGGAATTCTGCAGCAACAGGACATGGCATACTGCAGCAGCAGGATAGGGAATACAGCGGCAACAGGATAGGGAATACTGCAGCAACAGGATAGGGAATACTGCAGCAACAGTTTGGGAATTCTTCATTAGCAGGGCAGGGAATACTGCAGTAACAGGAATGGGAATACTCCAGCAACAAAAAGTGAATACTGTGGCAAAAGTATAGGGAATACTGCGGCAACAGGACGGGAATACTGCAGTAAGATGATAGGGATTACTGCGGCAACAGGACAGGGATTTCTGCGGCAACAGGAAGAGCATAGTGCGGCAACGGGATAGGGAATTCTGCGGCAACAGGTGAGGGAACACTGCTGCAACAGCAAAAGGAATACTGCGGCAAAAATATAGGGAATACTGAGGCAAGAGGAAATGGAATAATGCAGCAAAAGGATAGGGAATACTGCAGCAACAGGTAAGGGAAAACTGCAGAAACGGGATAGGGAATTCTCCAGTAACAGGACCGGGAATACTGCAACAATGGCACAGGAAATACTGCAACAACAGGATAGGGAATATTGCAGCAACAGGAGAAGGAATACTGTGGCAACAGGATAAGGATTTGTGCAGCAACAAGATAGCAAATCCTGCTACAAAAGTACAGGGAATTCTGCAGCAACAGGATGTGAAAACAGGATAGGGAAACCTGCAGCAACACGATTAGGAATACTGCGAGTACAGGACAGGGAATACTGTGGCAACTGGCCAGGGAATACTGCATCAAGAGGACAGGGAGTGCTGCAGCATCAGGATAGGGAATACTGTGCCAACAGAATAAGGAAATCTGCAGCAACAGGACAGGGAATTCTGCAGCAATATGATAGGGAATAGTGAACAATATGATAAGGAATACTGCAGCAACAGGATAGGGAATACTGCAGCAACCGAATAGGGAATTCTGCATCAACAGGACAAGGAATACTACAGCAACAGGATAGGGAATACTGCATCAAGAGGACAGGGAATACTGCATCAAGAGGACAGGGAATACTGCAGCAACAGGATAGGGATTACTGCAGCAACAGAATAGGGAATTCTGCATCATCAGGACAAGGAATATTACAGCAACAGGATAGGGAATACTGCGGCAATAGGAGAGTGAATTCTGCAGTAACAGGACAGGGAATAGAGAGCAATGGGATAGGGAATACAGCAGCAACAGGACTGGGAATGCTGCAGCAACAGGATTTGGAATACTGCAGTAACAGAATAGGGAATTCTGCAGCAACAGGACAGGGAATGCTGCAGCAACAGGATAGGAAATACACCTGCAATAGGATAGGGAATACTGCAGCAATAGGACAGGGAATACAGCAGGAACAGGACAGGGAATACTGCAGCAACAGGAGGGGCAATACTCCGGCAACAAAAGGGAATACTGTGGCAAAAGTATAATGATTCTGTGGCAACAGGACGGGAATACTGCGGCAACAGCATAGGGAATACTGCGACAATAGGAAAGGGAATTCTGCGGCAACAGGAAGGGAATACTGCGGCAACAGGAAGGGAATACTGCGGCAACAGGATAGGGAATATTGCGGCAACAGGACAGGGAATACTCGAGCAACAGGATAAGTAATTCTGTGGCAATAGGAAGGGAATACTGGAGAAACTGGATAGTGAATTCCGCAGCAACAGGACGGGGCATATTGCGGCAATATAATAGAGAATACTGTGGCAACAGGAGAGGGAATTCTGCAGTAACAGCACAGGACATAGTGAGCAACGGGATAGAGAATACTGCAGCAACAGGACAGGGAATTCTGCGACAACAGGATTTGGAATATTGCAGCAACAGATTAGGGAATACACCTGCAAAAGGCTAGGGAATATGCAGCAACAGGACAGGCAATTCCACAGCAACAGGAAGGGTATACTTTGGAAAAGGATAGGGAATTCTGCAGCAACAGAAAGGGAATACTGTGGCATCTGGACAGGGAATACTGCAGCAACAGGACAGGGGATACTGCGGCACAAAGATAGGGAATATGGCAGCAACAGGATAGGGAATACTCCGGCAATGGGATAGGGTACACTGCGGCAACAGGATAGGGAACACTGCAGCAACAGTTATAGGGAATACTGCGGCACAAAGATAGGGAATAAGGCAGCAACGGGACAGGGAATACAGCAGCAACGGAATAAGGTACACGGCGGTAACAGGACAGGGAATACTGCAACAACGGCATAGGGAATACTGTGCCAACAGAATAAAGAAATCTGCAGCAACAGGATAAGGAGTACTGTAGCAAAGGATAAGGAATACAGCAGCAACAGGATAGGGAATATTGCAGCAACAGAATAGGGAATACTGCAACAACAGGATAGGGAATACTGCAAGAACAGGATAGGGAATACTGCAGCAACAGGATAGGGAATACTGCAGCAGCAGGATAGTGAATACTGATGCAATAGGACAGGGAATTGTGCAGCAACAGGACAGGGAATACTGCGGAAACATGAGAGAGAACTGCAGCAACAGGTTAGGTAATACTGCAGCAGCAGGATAGGGAATAGTGAAGCAACAGGATAGGGAATACTGCAGCAATGGGATTGGGTACACTGTGGCTACAGGACATGGAATACTGCAGCAACAGTATAGGGAATACCGCAGCAACTGGATAATGAATACTGCAGCAACAGATTGGGGAATTCTGCGGCAACAGGACATGGCATACTGCAGCAACAGGATAGGGAATACTGCGGCAATAGGATAGGGAATACTGCAGCAACAGGATAGGGAATTCTGAATCAACAGGACAGGGAATACTGCAGTAACAGGAATGGGAATACTCCAGCAACAAAAAGGGAATACTGTGGAAAAAGTATAGGGAATTCTGCGGCAATAGGACAGGAATACTGCGGCAAGAGAATAGAGAATACTGCAGCAACAGGACAGGGAATTCTGCAGCAACAGGAAGAGCATACTGCGGCAACAGGATAGGGAATTCTGCAGCAACAGGAAGGGAATACTGCAGCAACAGGACAGGGAATTGTACAGCAAATGGATAGTGAATACTGCAGCAACAGGATAGGGAATACTGCCACAACACGTGAGGGAATACTGCTGCAACAGCAAAAGCAATACTGTGGCAACAATATAGGGAATACTGAGGCAACAGGAAATGGAGTAACGCAGCAAAAGGATAGGGAATACTGCAGCAACAGGAAAGGGAAAACTGCAGAAACGGGATAGGGAATTCTCCGGTAACAGGACAGGGAATACTGCCAACAATGGCACAGGAAATACTGCAACAACAGGATAGGGAATATTGCAGCAACAGGAGAAAGAATACTGTGGCAACAGGATAAGGATTTGTGCAGCAACAAGATAGCAAATCCTGCTACAAAAGTGTAGGGAATACGGCAGCAACAGGATCAGGAATACTGTGAGTACAGGACAGGGAATACTGTGGCAACAGGCCAGGGAATACTGCATCAAGAGGACAAGGAATGCTGCAGAAACAGGATAGGGAATTCTGCATCAACAGGACAGGGAATACTGCAGCAGTAGGATAGGGAATACACCTGCAACAGGATAAGGAATACTTAAGCAACAGGATAGTGAATACTGCAGCAACAGGATAGGAATACAGCAGCAACAGGATAGGGAATTCTGCAGCTACAGGATAGGGAATACTACCGTAACAGAACAGGGAATACTGCGACAACAGGACAGTGAATATTACAGCAACGGGATAGGGAATTCTGCGGCAACAAGATAGGGAATTGTGCGGGAACATGACAGTGAATACTGCAGCAACAGGATCGGGAATATTGCAAGGACAGGACAGGGAATACTGTGGCAACAGGCCAGGGAATACTGTGTCAAGAGGACAGGGAATGCTGCAGCAACAGGACAGGGAATACTGCAGCAAAAGGATGGGGAATACTGTGGCAATATGATAGGGAATACTGCAGCAGCAGGATAGGGAATACTGCGGCAATACGACAGGGAATTGTGCAGCAACAGGACAGGGAATACTACAGAAACATGAGAGGGAATACTGCAGCAACAGGACAGGGAATAATGCAGCAACAGGACAGGGAATACTGTGGCAATATGTTAGGGAATACTGCAGCAGCAGGATAGGGAATACTGAGGCAATAGGACAGGGAGTTGTGCAGCAACAGGACAGTGAATACAACGGAAACATGAGAGAGAACACTGCAGCAACAGGACAGGGAATAGTGCAGCAACAGGATAGGGAATACTGCGGCAATAGGATAGGAAATACACCTGCAACAGGATAAGGAATACTTCAGCAACAGGATAGTGAATACTGCAGCTGCAGGATAGGAATACAGCAGCAACAGGATAGGGAATACTCCAGCTACAGGATAGGGAATACTACCGCAACAGAACAGGGAATACTGCAACAACAGGACAGTGAATATTGCAGCAACGGGATAGGGAATTCTGCGGCAACAAGATAGGGAATTGTGCGGGAACAGGACAGTGAATACTGCAGCAACAGAATCGGGAATACTGCAAGTACAGGACAGGGAATACTGTGGCAACAGGCCAGGGAATACTGCATCAAGAGGACAGGGAATACTGCAGCAAAAGGACGGGGAATACTGTGGCAATATGATAGGGAATACTGCAGCAGCAGGATAGGGAATACTGTGGGAATAAGACAGGGAATTGTGCAGCAACAGGACAGGGAATACTGCGGAAACATGAGAGGGAACACTGCAGCAACAGGTTAGGGAATACTGCAGCAACAGGACAGGGAAAACTGCAGCAGCAGGATAGGGAATGCTGCAGAAATAGGACAGGGATTTGTGCAGCAACAGGACAGGGAATACTGCGGAAACATGAGAGGGAACAATGCAGGAACAGGACAGGGAATAGTGCAACAACAGGATAGGGATTGCTGCGGCAACAGGATAATGAATACTGCAGCAACAGGATGTGGAATTCTACGGCAACAGGACATGGCATACTGCAGCAGCAGGATAGGGAATACAGCAGCAACAGGATAGGGAATACTGCAGCAACAGTTTGGGAATTCTTCATCAACAGGACAGGGAATACTGCAGTAACAGGAATGGGAATACTCCAGCAACAAGAAGGGAATACTGTGGCAAAAGTATAGGGAATTCTGCGGCAACAGGATGGGAATACTGCAGCAAGAGGATAGGGAATACTGCGGCAACAGGACAGGGAATTCTGCGACAACAGGAAGAGCATAGTGCAGCAACAGGATAGGGAATTCTGTGGCAACAGGAAGGGAATACTGCAGCAACAGAATAGGGAATATTGCAGCAACAGGACAGGGAATAGTACAGCAAACGGATAGGGAATACTGCAGCAACAGGTGAGGGAATACTGCTGCAACAGCAAAAGGAATACTGCGGCAATAATATAGGGAATACTGAGAGCAACAGGAAATGGAATAATGCAGCAAAAGGATAGGGAATACTGCAGCAACAGGAAAGGGAAAGCTGCAGAAACGGGATAGGGAATTCTCCAGTAACAGGACCGGGAATACTGCAACAATGGCACAGGAAATACTGCAACAACAGGATAGGGAATATTGCAGCAACAGGAGAAGCAATACTGTGGCAACAGGATAAGGATTTGTGCAGCAATAAGATAGCAAATCCTGCTACAAAAGTGTAGGGAATACTGCAGCAACAGGATGTGAAAACAGGATAGGGAATACTGCAGCAACACGATCAGGAATACTGCGAGTACAGGACAGGGAATACTGTGGCAACTGGCCAGGGAATACTGCATCAAGAGGACAGGGAATGCTGCAGCATCAGGATAGGGAATACTGTGCCAACAGAATAAAGAAATCTGCAGCAACAGGACAGGGAATACTGCAGCAACAGGATAGGGAATACTGCAGCAAAAGGATAGGGAATACTGCAGCAACAGAATAGGGAATTCTGCGTCAACAGGACAAGGAACACTACAGCAACAGGATAGGGAATACTGCGGCAATAGGAGAGTGAATTCTGCAGTAACAGGACAGGGAATAGCGAGCAATGGGATAGGGAATACAGCAGCAACAGGACTGGGAATGCAGCAGCAACAGGATTTGGAATACTGCAGCAACAGAATAGGGAACTCTGCAGCAACAGGACAGGGAATGCTGCAGCAACAGGATAGGGAATACACCTGCAACAGGACAGGGAATACTGTGGCAATATGATCGGGAATACTGCAGCAGCTGGATAGGGAATACTGCGGCAATAGGACAGGGAATTGCGCAGCAACACGACAGGGATTACTGCGGAAACATGAGAGGGAACACTGCATCAACAAGTTAGGGATTACTGCAGCAACAGGACATGGAATACTGCAGCAACCGTATAGGGAATACTGCAGCAACAGAACAGGAAATACTGCGGCACAAAGATAGGGACTATTGCGACAACAGGACAGTGAATATTGCAGCAACAGGACAGAGAATTCTGTGGCAACAAAATAGGGAATTGTGCGGGAACAGGACAGTGAATACTTCAGCAACTGGATCAGGAGTACTGCAAGTACAGGACAGGGAATATTTTGGCAGCAGGCCAGGGAATACTGCAGCAACAGAACAGGGAATACTGCGGCACCAAGTTAGGGAATACTACGGCAACAGAACAGTGAATATTGCAGCATCAGGATAGGGAATTCTGCAGCAACTAGATAGGAAATTGTGCGGTGACAGAATAGGGAATACTGCAGCAACAGGACAAGGAATACTGCAGCAAAAGGATAGGGAATACTTCAGCAACAGAACAGGAAATTACTGCTGCACAAAGAAAGGGAATATTGTGACAACAGGACAGTGAATATTGCAGCAACGGGATCGGGAATACTGCAAGTACAGGACAGGGAATACTGCGACAACAGGACAGTGAATATTGCAGCAACGGGATAGGGAATCCTGCGGCAACAAGATAGGGAATTGTGCAGGAACAGGACAGTGAATACTTCAGCATCAGGATCGGGAATACTTTGGCAGCAGGCCAGGGAATACTGCGTCAAGAGGACAGGGAATGCTGCAGCAACAGGATAGGGAATACTGCAGCAACAGGACAGGGAATACTGTGGCAATATGATAAGGACTACTGCAGCAGCAGGATAGGGAATACTGCAGCAACAGGACAGGGAATACTGCAGCAACCGTATAGGGAATACTGCAGCAACAGGACAGGGAATACTGTGGCACAAAGATAGGGAATATTGCGACAACAGGACAGTGAATATTGCAGCAACGGGATAGGGAATTCTGCGGCAACAAGATAGGGAATTGTGTGGGAACAGGGCAGTGAATACATCAGCAACAGGCTCGGGAATACAGGACAGGGAATATTTTGGCAGCAGGCCAGGGAATACTGTGTCAAGAGGACAGGGAAAGCTGAAGCAACAGGATAGGGAACACTGCACCATCAGGACAGTGAATACTGTGGCGATATGATAGGAAATACTGCAGCAGCAGGATTGGGAATACTGCAGCAATAGGACAGGGGATACTGTGGCAATATGATAGGGAATACTGCAGCAGCAGGATTGGGAATACTACAGCAATAGGACAGGGATTACTGTGGCAATATGATAGGGAATACTGCAGCAGCAGGATTGGGAATACTGCAGCAATAGGACAGGGAATAGTGCAGCAACAGGACAGGGAATACTGCCGAAACATGAGAGAACACTGCAGCAACAGGTTAGGGAATACAGCAGCAACAGGATAGGGAATTCTGCAGCTACAGGACAAGGAATTCAGCTGCAACAGGAAGGGAATACTGCAGCAACAGGATAAGGAATACTGCGGCAACAATATATTGAATACGGAGGAAACAGGAAAGGAAAAACTGCAGCAACGGGATAGGGAATACTCCATTAACAGGACAGGGAATACTGCAGCCACGGCATAGGAAATACTGCAGGAACAGGACAGTGAATACTGCAGCAACAGGATCGGGAATACTGCGAGTACAGGACAGGGAATACTGCGGCAACAGACCAGGGAATACTGTATCAACAGGCCAGGGAATACCATGGCAACAGGATACGGAACACTGCAGCAAAAAGACAGGGAGTGCTGCGGCAACAAGATAGGGAATTCTGCAGCAACAGGACAGGGAATACTGCGGCAACATGATATTGAACACTGCACCAACAGGTTAGGGAATACTGCAGCAACAGGACAGGGAATGCTGCAGCAATAGGATAGGGAATACTGCCGCAACAGGACAGGGAAAACTGCAGCAACAGGACAGGGAATACTGCAGCAACAGGACAGGGAATACTGCAGCAACAAGACAGGCAATTCTGTGGCAACAGGAATGGAATACTGTGGAAAAGGGTAGGAAATTCTGCAGCAACAGCAAGGGAATACTGCGGCAAAGGTATAGGGAATACTGAGTAAACAGGACAGGGAATAGTACGGCAACAGGATAGGGAATACTGCAGCAACATGATAGGGAATACTGAGTAAATAGGACAGGGAATAGTATGGCAACAGGATAGGGAATACTGCAGCAACATTACAGTGAATACTTCGGCAACAGGACAGGGAATACTGCTGAAACAGGATAGGGAATACTGAATAAACAGGACAGGGAATAGTACGGCAACACGATAGGGAATACTGCAGCAACACGATAGGGAATACTGCAGCAACATGATAGGGAATACTGCAGCAACATTACAGTGAATACTTCGGCAACAGGACAGGGAAAATCTGCAGCAACAGGATAGGGAATAATGCAGCAACAGGACATGGAATATTGCAGCAACCGGATAAGGAATATTGCAGCAGTAGGAAAGGGAATTCTGCAGCAACCAGATAAGGAATACTATGGTAACAGGACTGGGAATACTGCAGCTACAGGAATAGGAATTCTGCTGCAACAGGAAGGGAATATTGCAGCAACAGTATAGGGAATTCTGCAGCAACAGGAAGGGAATACTGCAGCAACAGGACAGGGAATACTGGAGCAACAGGACAGGGAATATTGCGGCAACAGGACAGGAAATACTGCGGCAACAGGACAGGAAATACTGCAGCAACAGGTTAGGGAATACTGCGGGACAAAGATAGGGAATATTGTGACAAGAGGACAGTGAATATTGCAGCAATGGGATAGAGAATTCTGCAGCAACAAGATAGGGAATTGTGTGGGAACAGGACAGTGAATACTTCAGCAACAGGATCGGGAATACTGCAAGTACAGTACAGGGAATACTGTGGCAATAAGATAGGGAATACTGCAGCAGCAGGATAGGGAATACTGTGGCAATATGATAGGGAATACTGCAGCAGCAGGATAGGGAATACTGCGGCAATAAGACAGGGAATTGTGCAGCAACAGGGCAGGGAATACTGCGGAAACATGAGAGGGAATACTGCAGCAACAGGTTAGGGAATACTGCAGCAACAGAATGGGGTATACTGCGGCAACAGGACAGGGAATTCTGCAGCAACAGGACATGGCATACTGCAACAAAAGGATAGGGAATACTGCAGCAGCAGGAATGGGAATACTGCAGCAACAAGAATGGGAATACTCTAGCAACAAATAGGGAATACTGTGGCAAAAGGATAGGAAATTCTGCAGCAACAGGAAGGGAATCCTGCGGCAACAGGACACGGAATAGTACAGCAAACTGATGGGGAACACTGCAGCAACGGGATAGGGAATACTGCAGCAACAGGAGAGGGAATATTGCTGCAATAGCATAAGGAATACTGAGGCAACAGGAAATGGAATAACCCAGCAAAAGGATAGGCAAAAGTGCAGAAATGGGATAGGGAATTCTCCGGTAACAGGACAGGGAATACTGCAACAATGGCACAGGAAATACTGCAACAACAGGATAGGGAATATTGCAGCAACAGGAGAAGGAGTACTGTTGCAACAGGATAAGGATTTGTGCAGCAACAAGATAGCAAATCCTGCTACAAGAGTATTGGGAATACTGCAGCATCAGGATATGAAAACAGGATATGGAATACTGCAGCAACAGGATCAGGAATACAGCAAGTACAGGACAGGGAATACTGTGGCAACAGGCTAGGGAATACTGCGTCAACAGGACAGGGAATACTGCAGCAACATGACGGGGAACGCTGCAGCAACAAGACGGGCTATTCTGCGGCAACAGGACATGGACTACTGTAGCAACAGGATAAGGAATACTGTAGCAACAGGATAGGGAATACTGCAGCAACAGGATAGGGAATACTGCAGCAACAGGATAGGGAATACTGCGGCACCAGGACAGGGAATACTACAGCAACAGGACAGGGAATACTGCAGCAACAGGACAAGAAATATTGCAGCAACAGGATAGGGAATTCTGCATCAACAGGACACGGAATACTACAGTAACAGGACGGGGAATACTGCGGCAACAGGAAGGGAATACTGCGGCAACAGGATAAGGAATACTGCGGTAACAATATAAGGAATACGGAGGAAACAGGAAAGGAAAAACTGCAGCAACGGAATAGGGAATACTCCATTAACAGGGCAGGGAATACTGCAGCAACAGGAGAAGGACTAATGTGGCAACAGGATAAGGATTTGTGCAGCAACAAGATAGGGAATCCTGCTACAAATGTATAGGGAATACTGCAGCAACTGGACAGGGAATACTGCAGCAACAGCACAGGGAATACTGCAGCAACAGGATAGGGAATACTGCGCCAACAGGACAGGGAATACTGCGGTAGCATGATAGGGAACACTGCAGCAACAAGTTAGGGAATACTGCGTCAACAGGACAGGGAATACTACTGCAACAGGAGAGGGAATACTGCGGCAAAAAAAAAGGGAATTCTGCGGCAACAGGAAGGGAATACTGCGGCAAAAGCATACCGCATACTGTGGCAACCGGTCAGGGATTAGTATGGCAACAGTATAGGGAATACTGCAGCAACAGTATAGGGAATACTGCAGCAACAGGATAGGGAATATTGCGGCAACAGGACAGGGAATAGTACAGCAAACTAATGGGGAATACTGCAACAATGGGATAGGGAATACTGCAGCAACAGTAGAGGGAATACTGCTGCAATACCATAAGGAATACTGTGGCAACAATATAGGGAATACTGAGGCAACAGGAAATGGAATAACGCAGCAAAAGGATAGGCAAAAGTGCAGAAACGGGATAGGGAATTCTCCGGTAACAGGACAGGGAATACTACAACAATGGCACAGGAAATACTGCAACAACAGAATAGGGAATATTGCAGCAACAGGAGAAGGAATACTGTAGTAACAGGCTAAGGATTTGTGCAGCAACAAGATAGCGAATCCCGCTACAAAAGTACAAGGAATACTGCAGCAACAGGATCAGGAATACTGCGAGTACAGGACAGGGAATACTGTGGCATCAGGCCAGGGAATACTGCATCAAGAGGACAGGGAATGCTGCAGCATCAGGATAGGGAATACTGTGCCAACAGAATAAAGAAATCTGCAGCAACAGGACAGGGAACTCTGCATCAACAGGACAGGGAATACTGCAGCAATATGATAGGGAATACTGCAGCAACAAGACGGGCTATTCTGCAGCAACAGGACATGGCCTATTGTAGCAACAGGATAAGGAATACTGCAGCAACAGGATAAGGAATACTGCAGCAACAGGATAAGAAACACTGCAGCAACAGGACAGGGAGTACTACAGCAACAGGAGAGGGAATACCGCAGCACAAAGATAGGGAATACTGCAGCAACAGGATAGGGAATTCTGCATCAACAGGACACGGAATACTACAGCAACAGGACGGGGAATACTGCGGCAACAGGAAAGGAATACTGCGGCAAAAGGATAGGGTATTCTGCGGCAACAGGAAGGGAATAATGCCGCAACAGGATAAGGAATACTGCGGCAACAATATAGGGAATACGGAACGAACAGGAAAGGAAAAACTGCAGCAACGGGATAGGGAATACTCTGTTAACAGGGCAGGGAATACTGCAGCAACGACATTGGAAATACTGCAGGAACGGGATAGGTAATACTGCAGCAACAGCAGAGGGAGTAATGTGGCAACAGGATAAGGATTTGTGCAGCAACAAGATAGGGAATCCTGCTACAAATGTATAGGGAATACTGCAGCAACCAGACAGGGAATACTGCAGCAACAGCACAGGGAATACTGCAGCAACAGGATAGGGAATACTGCAGCAACAGCACAGGGAATACTGCAGCAACAGGATAAGGAATACTGTAGCAACAGGATAAGGAATACTGCAGCAACAGGATAGGGAATACTGCAGAAACAGGATAGGGAATTCTGCATCAACAGGACAGGGAATACTACGGCAACAGGACAGGGAATACTGCGGCAACAAGACAGGGAATACTGCAGCACAAAGATAGGGAATACTGCAGCAACAGGATAGGGAATTCTGCATCAACAGGACACAGAATACTACAGCAACAGGACAAGGAATACTGCGGCAACAGGAAAGGAATACTGCGGCAAAAGGATAGGGAATTCTGCAGCAACAGCAAGGGCATACTGTGGCAACAGGATAGGGACTTCTGCGGCAACAGGAAGGGAATACTGCTGCAACAGGATAAGGAATACTGCGGCAACAATATAGGGAATACGGAGCAAACAGGAAAGGAAAAACTGCAGCAACGGGATAGGGAATACTGTGGCAACAGCACAGGGAATACTGCAGCAACAGGATAGGGAATACTGCGGCAACAGAATAGGAAATACTGCAGCAACAGGATAGGGAATACTGTGGCAATAGGATAGGGAATACTGCAGCAACAGGATAGGGAATACTGCAGCAACAGGATAGGGAATACTGCGGCAACAGAATAGGAAATACTGCAGCAACAGGAGAGGGAATACTGTGGCAATAGGATAGGGAATACTGCAGCAACAGGGTAGGGAATACTGCAGCAACAGGATAGGGAATACTGCGGCAACAGGATAGGGAATACTGTGGCAATAGGATAGGGAATACTGCAGCAACAGGATAGGGAATACTACTCAACATTACAGGGAATACTGTGGCATCAGGACAGTGAATTCTGCAGCAACATGAAAGGGAATACTGTGGCAACAATATAGGGAATATTGCAGCAATAGGATAGGGAATACTACGGCAACAGGACAGGGATTACTGCTGCAACTGGATAAGGAATATTGCAGCATTAGGAAAGGGAATTCTGCAGCAACCAGATAGGGAATACTGTGGCAACAGAATAGGAAATACTGCAGCAACAGGATAGGGAATACTGTGGCAATAGGATAGGGAATACTGCAGCAACAGGATAGGGAATACTGCAGCAACAGGATAGGGAATACTGCGGCAACAGAATAGGAAATACTGCAGCAACAGGAGAGGGAATACTGTGGCAATAGGATAGGGAATACTGCAGCAACAGGGTAGGGAATACTGCAGCAACAGGATAGGGAATACTGCGGCAACAGGATAGGGAATACTGTGGCAATAGGATAGGGAATACTGCAGCAACAGGATAGGGAATACTACTCAACATTACAGGGAATACTGTGGCATCAGGACAGTGAATTCTGCAGCAACATGAAAGGGAATACTGTGGCAACAATATAGGGAATATTGCAGCAATAGGATAGGGAATACTACGGCAACAGGACAGGGATTACTGCTGCAACTGGATAAGGAATATTGCAGCATTAGGAAAGGGAATTCTGCAGCAACCAGATAGGGAATACTGTGGCAACAGGAATGGGAATACTTCAGCAACAGTATAAGGAATACTGTGGCAACAGGCTTGGGAATACTGCAGCAACAGGATAAGGAACACCACGGCAACAGGATAGGGCATGCTGCAGCAACAGGATAAGGAATAATGCGGCAACAAGATAAGGAATACTGCTGCAGCAGGATAGGGAATACTGTAGCAACAGGATAGGGAATACGGCGTCAACATGATAGGGAATACTGCAGCAACAGGACACAGAATACTGCAGCAACAAGGTAGGGAAACTGCAGCAACAGTATAGGGAACACTGCAGCAACAGGACAGGGAATACTGCAGCGACAGTATAGGGAATACTGCAGCAACAGGACAGGGATTACTGCAGCGACAGTATAGGGAATACTGCAGCAACAGGAAAGGGATTACTGCTGCAACGGTATAGGGAACACTGCAGTAATGGGATTGTGAAAGCAGAAACAATGGGAAAGGAATACTGCTGCCGAAGGAGGGAGAACACTGCAATAATAGGATAGGGAATACCGCAATAAAAAGATAGCTGGTACTGCAAGAATGGCTAGGAAATATTGCTGGAGCATAATGGGGAATACTGCAATAATGGATAGGGAATATTGCTGAAGCATAATGGGGAATACTGCAATAATGGATAGGGAATATTGCTGGAGCATAATGGGGAATACTGCAATAATGGATAGGGAAATCTACAGCAAAAGGATAGGGAACAGTGTATTTCTTCAATCTCATTAATGACCGGCCAAGTTAACATTAGGTGAAATGATTCAGTAAGTGACTTGAGGAAAAGGGAACAGGAATTCAGGGCTTGGGAGAGAGAGTAAAATCATTTGGGAGGGGCGTGTGTGATTTACATGCACCACTTAGACCAATTGGGTTGAAAGGCTTGTTTCTGTGCTATGTAATGCACTGTATCTAATGTAGTTCAATGTAAGGTGAAAAGATGGTACAGTCAGTATGATGAGGGGCAGTAAGTTCAATTGGCAAAACTACCCATTATATTAAAAAATAATGAATAATTGACATGCTCGCACTGCAATTGGCTGTCTTCCGTAAATGGAACCAGATAACTCCTCTGTTCTGTCCTACAACTCAGGGCATTATGTCCTTTCTTTCCAGTCCCCTGACTTTCATAGCCTTTTGCCTCCCAACCTGTTCAATATTCTTTTTCTAAAAATCAGGCTGCCTTTCAGTGTATGTGTTTGCCTTTACTTAAAAACTAGGCTTCACTGTCAGTTTATAGTCAAACACGCCACACACTATCTAACCAGAAGCTTTAGCCCAACAGATGATCTTGACAATGGCTTCCAGCTGAATTCAAATGATTAGAATTGGCAAATCAGTAATGAATATCAGCAACCAATGGAATTTCACTTTAGCTTCGATTGTTTGCAGGAAGCTGGTTCAGCCCCATCAAAGTCTTATCTATCCTGTGGAACTAACTACTCGAGAGCTAGGTTTAGTTCATGGGCATTGTTAATGTACATTACACCAAGGAACACTCCACTCTTCCCCACGACAGGATGATCTAAAATGCTGAAGAGGTACAATTACATTTTGCACACGCCCTTGTCACAGGAACATACCCTGCATTCAGTTCTCAGGTTCTAATTCTGAATATTTTGTATTAAAAAGCTTTCTACTGTGACTAAATGTGCAGCGCTGGTCAGGGTGGTGGACAGTCAGCTAAGGGTCTCGAGGCACGAGGTCCGTCCAATGGATGAGCAGAGGCAGGCAAGGATCTCAGGTGTCACCTGACCGAAAGGCCTTAACTTTAAAGGGCTGTCAGGCCTGTATTTTGTGCT
The DNA here is from genome assembly GCF_017639515.1 of Carcharodon carcharias. Lineage (NCBI taxonomy): Eukaryota > Metazoa > Chordata > Chondrichthyes > Lamniformes > Lamnidae > Carcharodon > Carcharodon carcharias. Next base: position 82,786,471 of record NC_054476.1, read on the forward strand.
GTCATATTCTTCAGGATTGCCTCAGGACAGTGCTGAAGACCCCTGAGGCTGCATGGAAAACCCTTAAATCCCCTGAGGCTTCACTAAAGACCCCTGAGGATGCTGCTGCCAACATGCCAGAGGGAAGGCACTGGGCAGGGTGACCAACTGTCTTGTATTTTATGAGATTATCCTGTATTTTTAACATTTGTCCCACATCCCGTATGAAACCTCCCCAGGAACGCCATTCTGTCACCTCGCTGGACCGGAACTCCGAAATCCGGAAACATCAGTGCCCCAGAATTTTCACTGCCGAGTCAGAAGGGTGAACCTGACTCGGGAGAAACTGCCCCAGATTACTGGATTTTCGCTCCATGGGTGCATGCTGGAGTTGGGCCCGTGCCCCTGGAAGCAGTCCGGAGGCAGCTACAGGGGCTGCCAAGTACCAAGGCAGGCTGCTTAAAAAGGCCCACCTCAGTGCTCTGGGCCTTCATCCCAGTAATAATAAAAACAGTAAAGCGCTCTAGCCCTCACCCCTCAAACCCCATCAACCCCCACACACTCCGCATGACCCATCAATGACAACTCATGCCACCTCATGCCTCCACCAACCACCATGCTCTCCATGCCAACCTATGCCACTCTACCCACCCCCGTGGCCCCTTATAGCCTCTATGCCAACTTAGTGCCAACTTATCACCACCAACCACCACACTTTGCCCTTTCACCCTCCATGCCAAATTTCCCAATGTCCACCATGGGCAGATATCAGGAACCATGCTGAGGTGAAGTAATATAAAGTTATAAGTATCTATTACAGACTTCACTATCTTAAAAAAAGCACTCTGATTGATGAAAGGCCATTCAATAAATTTCCATCCCCTTAAGTGCTTAATCCTTTAGAAAAACTAACATTTGTATTCATAGCTACACATCAAAGATAGCTAATTCCTTAATAACCTTCTGGAGCTGATAACCAAACTGTGAACTTATAGATCCCACCCCCCGCCCCCACTGTGATAATGACAGATGTGGAAGAGTCAAGCAGCGCTAATACAATAATGATAACCCTCAGGCTTACGTCAACAAACAAAATTGAAATCGCAAGCACCAATTTCTTTTCAATTTCCTTTCTACAAAATTTAAAAGAACAGGGGATTTAAATAACCCAACAGCTTGACAGTTCCACAGACCTGATCCACCTTTTATGTATATTCACACCTACTCTTAACAATCATAAGTCACACGCTATGGGAAACAGACCTCGCTCCAGCAAAAGCTGAGTCTTTTTCCTGACAACTGAGTTCACCTGGCCCTGCTGGGTTGAGGTCTCCCATCTGTGTAAATTGCATCCTGCCCCCTCTCCCTCACTCTCAACTCGGGCAAAAAGAGATGTCAGAAATGGGCAGGACTCCTGGACTCAGGATATCCTGTAGCTTGGTGCAGAAGTCGGTAGTAATCTTGGGAGGAGGTGGCAGTGGTGGTCAGCATCAATGCCCTGCAAAAGAGGGCAGCCATTCAGTGCCACAAGAGGATGAATGATCTCCTCCGTTCCTCAGGATAAGTCACTCTTCTTATCACTTTCAACTCACACACTCGCAAACCCATCACACATCCACAGGGCTCTCTCACTCACTGTCGGTAGGAGGGACATCACCAATCAATCTCTCACACACACTGTCAATGTCCTCATCCCATCCATGGGACCACTCACCACCACACATGCCAGGCATACTTATCATCTGACCCAGCAGGGATCCTGCTTACACCCACTCCATCTCTATTCATGCAGGGAAAGTTGGTACACAACAAGAGGGAGAGGTCGCAGACTGGTGGAGGAATGCCCAAGATCAAGGCCCTCACAAACTTTGATAACAGAGCCATCCAGCTGGCTGGTGCTGACTGGGACCGGTCCTGTGCTGACGTTGAGGTCTGCGCTGATCTACCAAGTGAGGATCCAGCAGTGCAACATCCATCAGATAACCATGCCATGAGTGATGTGTCCCCTTTCACAGGCCACTGCCATGCACTAATTATCTCCCCTTGCTTTTGCAGGCACATCTGGGAAACTGCCGACAGAGTCCATGACTCAGAGCCTCCAATCAAGCTCCGAAGAAACCTCAAAATCAAGAACCTATCTATCTCCGTCTTAAATACACTCAATGACCAGGCCTCCACAGCCTTCTGTGGCAATGAATTCCATAGATTCACCACTCTCTGGCAAAAAAAGTTTCTCCTCATCTCTGTTCTAAAAGGTCTTCCCTTTACTCTGAGGCTGTGCCCTCGGGTCCTAGTCTCTCATACTAATGGAAACATCTTCCCCACATTCACTCTATCCAGGCCTTTCAGTATTCTGTAAGTTTCAATCAGATCCCCCCTCATCCTTCTAAACTCCATTGAGTATAGACCCAGAGTCCTCAAACGTCACTCCTGCACTGCTGCGCGGGCTTAACTCCATCATTGATGCCATAGTTGGCCTCCAACAGTGTTTACGTGAGAGGGGTGCTGGGCAGCTCGATCTCACTTCAGCTGCCCCTGTTCCTCAAGGAGTCAGCCAGGGGCCCTCGGGCACCCATAGGGAGTAGAATCAGTAGGTGCACGCCCCAAGGCCATCCGCCCAGGTGACTCTGTGAGTGTCTGGCACATCCAAATCCCCTCTTCCTGTGAACCCAGCAACTCCAGCTCCACAGGTCGAGGAGAGTGCCACTGCCACACAGCAAGACCCTGAAAGCAGGTCGGGCAGAGGTGGAAGCAGAGGACGCCCATCGAGGTCATCACAGACAGAGAGTAGCAGTCAGCAGGCTGCCCCGCCTCTGCTGTGGACGTCCAGGGAGCACCAAGAACTAGTGGCAGGGTTAGAAAGTTAAGTAAAAGTATTTGCATGTCTGGGCACAGGTGTTAATCACTTGTACATGCTGTTCACTATTGCAAATAAACTCCTAAGAATGTCTCCCAGCCTATGACTCTTTGTTCTGATCAGCAGTGTTCATGTCACTCAGATGTAAAACCTTTCTGCACAAGAAAAAGGCAGGTGTCTCAGTCCAGGCTCACTTCCCTGTGCTCTGTGTAGCCTTCAGACCACAGTGATGGTCCAGCCTCACACTCCCTGGAAACATTACTGATGTCTGCACCTCGATGGTGTTGGCATTGCTGCCGGAATGTTGTGGGCAGGCGTCACAGAGTTCCATCATTCTCTCTGTGCTCTCAGCACCTTTAAAGTGGGGCTGGCCCCCATCTCATCAGCATCTGTGGCCAGTGACGCTGTGCACCAGGTCCTGAAGGGCTCAGGTGCTGAAGGTGGACAAAGGATCAGAGGCTTTTAAAGTTTCACGGCTGCATCTCCATGAAATGACCCTGATCACAGATCGCAAGTGAGCTGCCCTCAACTAGAGAGGAGTCAGACATTCTCAGAGGCTATGTGAAGATCTGTGGAGTGTCCTCACCCCATGTCGCCATCACCCTCCTGGAATTGAATGACTATTAGGGCCTCCACTGCATCTCCATGACAGGAGCATTGTCATAGAGGGTATGTGCACTGTCCAAAGCCAGACTGGAGTCAAGCGTTCATGGATATAATGCGAGGGACAGTGGGGTCACCTCATTGCATGCTGTCATTATCCTCAATAAATCTGGCAGCTATGAGGGCCTCCTGAGTGCGCCTGGCCAGTGTGAGGGCTTCATCACTGTAATCATCACCTTCGAGGACCTCCTCACCCTCATCACTATCGATGTCCTCCTCATCAGAGGAGACCTCCAGCTCCTCCATCTCCTCCTCAGCCAGCTCCTCACCCTGTTGCAGTGCCAGGTTGTAAAGGACGCAGCAGATGACGAAGATGTGTTACACCCTCTGTGGACTGTATTGCAGGGCTCCACAAGACCAGTACTAGCACCGGATCCTCATTTCAAACATCCCGATGATTCTCTCCACCAACTTGCAAGTTGCAGCGTGAGCCTCATTATACCTTCACTCTGCTACAGTCTGAGGCTGCTGAATGGGTGTCATCAGCCACAGCCTCTGCAGGTAGCCCTTATCCCCGAGGAGCCAACCCTGCAGCTTCTGTGGACTCTGGAAAACGTCAGGGCTCTGTGACCAACTGAGAATGTAGGATTTGTGGCCACTCCCTGGAAACCATGCGCAGACCTGCAGGATGCGTTTGTGGTGGTCACATACCAACTGCACATTCAATGAATTGAAGCCCTTGTAGTTGACATAGTTCACCGCTTTTGCGACGGATATCTGAGCGCCATGTAAGTGCTGTCGATCGCACCCTGCATCTGTGGGAAACCTGAGATCTGGGCAAATCCAATCATTCTTGCATCCTGGCTCTCTTGTTCCCGGGCGAAATGCAGAGAGTTGTGTGCCCTCGCGAAGGTGGCATCCGTGACGTCATGGATGCTTTTGTGGGTGGAAGCTTGTGAAATCCCACGGACGTCACCTGTGGAGCCCTGAAAGGTGCCACTGGTGCAAAGATTGAGCGCCACTCTCACTTTCACGGTCACTGGCAGTGGATGCCCTCCATGTCCCCGTGGCGCCAAATCCTGCAACAGGTGGCAGATGTGACCAGTCCCCTAGACATGTGCAGTCTGCAGTGACACTGGTTCTCAGTCATCTGCAGGAATGAAAGGCAGCATCTGTAAACCCTGTGTCTAGCTAAGCTCTAACCAGCGACGGCTCGATGTGGCTCTTCAGCGGCTTGTGCAGGACCCCCAGCCGCCCCTTCTTCCAGAGGGTCCTGCTCCTCTCTCTGCACAACCAGGCACCTCTGTCACTCTCTTCTCCTTTGTCTTCACTCTCTGTAAATCATGAGGCATACAGCTAGCTCACCAGGCTCCGTGATCCTGATGTACTCCTCCTGCAGGCTGAAAGAGAGAGATGTGTGGGTTAGCTTGGGTGTACTAAAAACCTCCCTTGGTTAAGTCTGAAACCTTAACGCACCCTGGAGAATGTTGGCCACCACTTGGATGGCCAGTGTTTAGTGTGCTGCATGGCTGCCCGAAACTCCACCCACTTCCGCCCCACTCCACCTGACTGATTAGCAACAGCTTTGCCCACTGGACTGCATGATGTGCTCTCAGCTCAGGCACAGACATTCTCCTAACCTGCACTGCAAGGCTGCACTGTTAGCTTGAACAATGGGGAGACTGGTCCAAACCGGGATGCTGACGTTGCAAGGGGCTGTGAGCACTTCCACCAGTGACTGCTCCATGGCCAACTTTAGCAAGGAGATTGTACAACGTGTGCAATTGTCCAGCTGTTCTACAGTCCACGAAAACGTTCATTAGTTTGCAATCTGTGGCCAAGGGGTGAAAAGCTCTGGAGCACATGGTGACACTTTCATGCCTCTACGTTGCTTGAGTGGGCAGATAAGCTAGAGGCCCACTCCAATCATATCAATGTGGCTGCGTCCGAACTGTATCAGCTGTGGAGGAATGGTCACTTTATACAAGGTGTCCCTAATGCATGGCCGCCTTCCTCGCCCACCCCCACCCCCACGTCCCCACCACTCCGCATGTGCTTTTGTGCTTCCTTCAACCTCAGGGTAATCTTTGCCACCACCCCCCTCAAATCGCCTCAACTGCAGGGCAGCCTTTGCCCCCTTGCCCCAACGCATCTCAACATTGATGTCCAACAGGTATCCCTTGCAAGCGCTCTGCAACCTTACTATGCACTCACCTTGAGTCCCCTTCAAAGTGCAGCCCACCAAATTGCTGGCCTTTTATGGGCTGTTGTGAAACTCTTTGGTGTGCAATCACATCAACGTGGGCGGACGATCCAGCAAGGAGGTGGGGGACCGATTCTAGTGGGCTGGTCTTAGAATGATATCCAGGTGTATTACAATGAGGTTCCCGATGTTTGATGATGGGAAACGTAACCCGCCACCGATGGGCTGACCAGATGATTGCAAACTGGTTTCACAACATCATGAAACCAATTCTTGGCCTTTTTGCCATGTTGTCTGCTGACACCACTGAACATACCCGACACCAGTGGGCACGGGCAATTCCACCCAATGCTTGGAGGTAATGGGCTGCTTCAAACTTTGGGTGGAATTTTACAGCTTGTCCGGCTGATGGACTTTTGAACAACTCACAGCATTTTCCAGCCCAGCCCCTGCAGTGACAGGGGCTCAAAGCTCCACCCTTTGTCTTTCTGCTGATAGACAATCTTATAAGGTTTGGGGAGCTGGGAGTTTACCATGTGGGAGTGGTTTAAGATACGCTGGCCAAAATGATCTCAGATAAAATAGTTAGAAAAGATCAAATGTGTTACACATGCCTCACATGACATTTGCTTTTCATCACTACTTTCTTTCCTTTTCTATTTCTTCTATCTCTCTTTCCCTTATTTTATCTTTTATTTCTTCCTCTCTGTATTATTCTTTCCCCTCTTCTGTCACAGTAGCTCCAAGTGTCATTAGACTAAGAGGTTAATCTTTATTGCACTGATGGTGAAAGGGCATGAGGGCCATAGGAACTGGGTGTGTCCAAGATTGTCCTGAGCATCCCTTGAGCGTCTCTCAGTGCCCCTTGCCTGTGGTGCAAGGGCTTCTTCATCCTGCTCAGCAGCATCTTCCACATCTTCCTCGGTGTTGGAGGACTGGCGATCAATGATGTCCTCATTACTCAAGGCCTTCCCCCTCTGCAGTGCTAGATTGCATAGAGGACAGCAGACCCCCACAATATGTGAAACCCTCACTAGGGCACACTGAAGGGCTGCATCAGATTATTCTAGGCACCTGAATCGTATCTTCAGAAGCCCAATAGCCTGCTTGATTGTCACGTGTGGATGTGAGAGAGACCCTGGATTGTACCTATCCTCTGCTGCAGTGTGAGGGTTCCTTACAGGCATCAGTAGCCATGTCTTCAAAGTGTAGCCCTTCTCATTGAGAATCCAGTACTGAAGGTGAGCGGGGTACAAGAACAGCTGTGGCACCTGGCACTGCCTTAATGTGTAGCCATCATGGCTGCTGCCTGGGATCAGCTTTTGATGGGCGCAGACTATTTGTAAGTTGATGGAATGAAAGTCCTTCCTGTTGGTGAAGGCCACTGACTTGTCAGTGAGAGCCTTGATGGCCACTTGAAGCCTGCTGTAAATGACACCTTGTTCCTTAGAGAATCCAGGGATGGCCTCAAAGCCAATTGCCTTTTCCACCTGAATGTCTAAGTTAGTTCAGTAGTGCACATGGTGACCTGCCCTCTCGAACATGGTTTTGATCACCTCTTTGATACATCGATAGGACACTGCCTGCAAGATCCCACATTTATCCTAGTGGATCCCAGAAAAAAATCCAGCTGCCTCAAAAATGCTTGTAACAGTGATCTTCAGGGACACTGGTATTGGGTGTCTACCAAACCCCACAGGACTCAGCTCATCCTGCAGCATGGCACAGAAGTCGGTAATGGCCTCCCTTGAGTTTCTTCACTGGCACTGGTGCTAGACGACCTGGAGATATTTTGGTGTGCCTGGTACACTGCCTCCTGAGGGTAGGCCCTTATTTGGGCTTCAATTTCTTGTAACTTTCCTCTGTGCACTTCTCTGACATTCCCACCAAGAGACTGGACCTCTCACTGCTCCTCCTCTGGAGCTGCTGGTACCTGGTCCTCCCGCCCTCTGCACCACTCCTCCTCCAAGTGGGAGGCCATGAAGACTGGGTGGATCAATCCCATCCAGTTGGCCACCACCGCCTCCCCCATGCACTACCTTACCGTCGGCCTCCCCCAGAACTTCCCATGGCTACTGCCTTTTAAACAGGTGCCACTGCCCCTCTGTACCCTTGCAGGTTGCCCACCCCAGCACTGTTGATGCCACCCTCACAGGACCATCATCCAATGCAGCAGCTCCCACTCTTACACATCGCTGGCTGCAGTGGCCTCCACACCACACTCTTCCCCTATGAGCCAATAGGTACTTTCAAAATGGCTGCCAGAGGCAGCACTGAGACTTCGCCTCATTCCAGCCCCCTTTAACCAGTCAGAGCTCTGAAGACCTGTGATTCCTGTGCGCTGTTCATGAAGTACAAAAGCCCATTAAATTCCATTAAATTGTGTGTAAATTCAGAGTCATTGGGCGGATTCATCCCAGATTTTCACTAAGTACTTTACCCGTCGGCTACAATGGCGGTTTTTCACGCCTTATCTTCCCAAAGCTGCCGCATTAATTATGCATTCCCGGGATACCCGTTGTTTCAATGGTGGGCGGGCTCCAATTCGCCTGCTGCGCCACCACTTTGCCACTTCATCACACCAGGCACCACATTTAAAGTGCAGCCGCGCTCGGTGCTTCCAGCCCAGGACTGCAGCAGAGAAGACATGGTCTCGAAGGACAAGAAGAATGCAGCCCTTGAGCGCCTTTTGGATGCTGTAGCGGCCCCCGCTGTGATATCCTGTACCCCTGCTCTGGCCGCAGGAGGGGCAGCAACATTACCATTCTGGCTTGGTAGGTGATGGCAGTGGTGATCAGTACCGACGCTGCATGGAAGAGAATGGCCATCCAGTGCAGACTGAGGATAAATGATCTCATCCGTGCAGCCAGGATAAGTCAAACACCTCATCACTCTAAACTCACACACTTAAGCCCATCACACATTCACTGGCATCTCACTCACTGCCAGCTCAAGGGACATCACCACCCATTCTTACACACACACCTTCACATCTCCATCTGGCCTCATCTCCTCTGGAGACTGCCTCCTCAGCCCTCACCATCTCAAGGCCACTTGTACAGATTAACATGTGCCCCCCGCACACACCCTGAGATACCCTCCTTCCCCAGTACAGCCCTCGCTCTGCAGCTTCTTCTCTTGCCTGAGGCTACTTCTACCCCTTCCCCAAGCAAGGCCTTGCCCTGCAGCCATTGAAAAGCCACCCCCACCTTACGGCTGGTCTGGTAGGTAGAGACCTGCCTGTAAGCCCCCCACTAAAAGTGATGTGGTGCTGTCTGTGAAGCCTGGTGCTGATGACTGTGAGTGATGCTCGAAGCCAGGTAGGAAAACAAACCTTGAAGTCCTGAGTGAAGTGCAGACCACCAAACACACACCTTATATATATTGTTGTGAAACATGTCAGCGTGTTTTCCCGCTGCTGTGTGCAGATGATCCAGTGTTGGGCGGGGTGGGGGGATGATTCTGGCGGGCTGGCTTTATGATGATATGCAGATTTATTACAGAGGTTCCCAACGTCCGATGGTGGGGAACGTGGCCCACCATTGGTGGGCTGAACTTACAATTGCAAAGTGGTTTCACACCGTCATGAAATCAATCACATCATATTGTCCACTCAGGCCACCGAATACGCCTGACATCAGCGGACACAGAAAATCCCAGTCACTATCTTCTAAACAAGTTCAATTAATGTCCTGCCATGTTGTAACAGTAAGTCCACCCGCCACGTTTCCTGCTACTTGCAAAATTCGGAACCAATGTCATGATGTCAGAGTTCCATGAGAGCACGACCGTCCCAATTTTCTGTCCCCCCTGCCTCCTACCCTGCTCATTCAGGCTGAATAAAATCCTGGCCACTGTGTCAGTTCTTGTATTAGTGAGTGATGAGGTGTTAAATGAAGCTATTTAACTGTGTAATTACAGTACCTGTACTCACATTTCCAAAAAGAACAAAGGGAGTGGTTGTAGACAGTGAAACATTCATTTATTATTTACACTTCCATTCTTTATGTGGATTATAAGACAGCAAAAGCTGCATGAGAGTCAATACCATTTGATACCACAGAACAGGGTCTTCTAGGATGAGTGAACACAAATATTTGTTTACGTCACTTTGATCTTGATGGGTGGGCGTTAGGGTCATCACTTAAAGAAGTGTCTCTTCCAACCTCTCCTAATACAGTACACTGTGTTAGCAACTGCTCCTCCTTTACATGTACTGAAAGACATGTTTTCAAATACATCTAATGGGTCAGTGAGTTCCTGACAATCGTGGTGTCACATGGGCAGGTCTAGGGTCTGTCTTGACACATAAGGAAGGTCTAGAGTCTGTCTTGTCACACTAGGAAGGTCTAGGGTCTGTCTTGTCACATCAGGAAGGTCTAGGGTCTGTCCTGTCACATTGGGCAGGTCTAGGGTCTGTCTTGTCACATCGGGCAGGTCTAGGGTTTGTTCTGTCACATAGGGCAGGTTTGGGGACTGTCCTGTCACATAGGGAAGGTCTAGAGACTCTCTTGTCACATAGGAAAAGTCTAGGGTCTGTTCTGTCACATTGGGCAGGTCTAGGGTCTGTCTTGTCATATAAGGAATGTCTAGGGTCTGTCCTGTCACACTGGGCAGGTCTTGGGTCTGTCTTGTCACATCGGGAAGGTATAGCGTCTGTCCTGTCACATTGGGCAGGTCTAGGGTCTGTCTTGTCACATTGGGCAGGTCTAGGGTCTGTCTTGTCACATCGGGAAGGTCTAGGGTGGGTTCTGTCACATAGGGCAGGTTTGGGGACTGTCCTGTCATATAGGGAAGGTCTAGGCTCTGTCCTGCCACATAGAGCAGGTTTAGGGACTGTCCTGTCACATAGGAAAGGTCTAGAGATTCTCCTGTCACATAAGGCAGGTCTAGGGATCATTTTGTCATGTGCGATGGGTCTGGGATGATCATGTCATGTGGGGTGAATCAGAGGAGCTTAGTGTCTCATAGGCTGGGTTCAAGGGCCATTGTTTCAGCTGGGATGGATCTGGGTTTTATCATACAGACAGTTTTCCAAAGTCATGATACAAACGTGCAAGCGAACATCTTCAGCCTGACTTCCTGGCCTGCCCAGTACATGCATGGCCTAAATCTGATATCAGTTTGCCTCTGTTAAATGTTTGGCTTGAGATGAGATCAGTATGTGCAAGATGGACCCAGCTATCATCGTGTCACCCTCCAATCCTTTCTACTTGTGAGTGTCATCGACAGCAACACCAGATAACATCTCCCCCAAGTGCACTGTGCTACTCCCTTTTGAACACATGCCACTGCCCCTCTGCCTCCCTTGTCAAACCACGTCCCTCCCCACTTTAACTCAGTGCCACTCTGCTGATTTGTGAGCGAGGGTATGGGTGTGGTGAATCTATCAGGAAATGATTCCACTTCAAAACTGTACACCTTCAATCGATCTAACGCATTTTTTTTTGTCTTAAACTTTTCAAATTGTTGCATCCGTTTTACATGAATTTCTGAAATTGTTAGAGGAAATGCAAAGTTTGTGGTCAATACTGCCATACTCGGATGAGTTCAACAGGAGTTGAGAGGTCAGGTGGTAGCAGACCTTCATCCCTGACAAGGCCAACCTGTCATTTCTCTCGGTCAGAGCTGCTGAGTCTTTCCAATGATTTCTGTTTGAGAATGATTATAGGTCCCAAACACTGAACAGCCAATGAAGTACTTTTGAAGTGTCAGTGCTGTTGTCAAATAGGAAACTCTGCCATCAATTTGCACACTACAAACTCCTGCAGACAACAATGAGATACATTGCAAAATGATCTGCTTTTTATTGGGATTAAATATTGGCCAGCATATTGGGGAGAAATCCCTTGCTCTTCAATTAGTGCCCTGGGATTTTTATGACTACCTGAGAGGCAGAGGGGGCCTCAGTTTAATATCTTATCCAAAAGGTAAAAGATATGGGGGAGATGGTGATGTAGAGATAATGCCTTTGGACTAATAGTCCAGAGGTCTGGACACTGGGCTCAAATCCCATCATAGCAGCTGGTGGAATTTAAATTAATAAATTTAATAAAAGGGTGGGGAAAAAAATCTGGACTTGAAAACTAGTCTCAGTAACGGTAACAAGAAGCTATTGTTGATTGTCAGATGAACCCATCTGATTCATTAACATCCTTTAGGGAAGGAAATCTGCAATCCTTATCTGGTCTGGCCTACATGTGACTCCAGACCCACAGCAATGTGGTTGACTCTTAACTATCCTCTGGAATTGCCTAGCAAGCCACTCAGTACAAGGGCAATCAGGGATGGGCAACAAATGCTGGTCTTGCCAGTGATGGATACAGCCCATGAAAGTAAAAAGAAAAGGTGGCACCTCTGACAGTGCAGCACTTCCTCAGTAGTGTCAGTCTGGATTCTGTGCTCATGTTGCTGTAGTGGGACTCAGATGAAAGTGTGACCATTGAAACTCAGTCGACACTTGAAGGGAGAGTAGTAGGTGCAGTGGGGGAACAGATCATCGAATATGTTAGCAGCTCTTAAAGGGGTGCAGCTGGGACTGTAAAACAAATTGGCAGACTTTCTAAAAACTACACAGGGGTAAAACAAATGCAGAGACTGGAAAGAGTTGATGTGCAGGTAGACATTCCCTGAGCTAATGAAATAAGAATAGTCTCAGTGTAATATTTGCCAATGTTCTGATTTACCACAGACCGTCTTCACACCCGCTCAGATCTGGGAGGAAGGGTTTGTTGTTGCCAAGCCACAGAAGAGTGGTGGGAAAGAAGGAGAGTGCAACTGTTTTTTTTCATTCTTTCATGGAATGTGGGCGACACTGGCTGGGTCAGCATTTATTGCCCATCCCTATCTGCCCTTAAGAAGATGGTGGTGAGCTGCCTTCTTGAACCGGTGTAGTCCCTGTGACGTAGGTACACCCACAGTGCTGTTATAGAGTGAGTTCCAGGATTTTGACCCAATGACAGTGAAGGAACAGTGATATATTTCTAAGTCAGGATGGCGAGTGACTTCTAGGGGAACTTTCAGGTGGTGGTGCTCCCATGTGTCTGCTGCTCTTGTCCTTCTGGATCGTGGGTTTGTCACTGTGCCAAGGGCCTATCAATGGTAAAGGTGACCTGGCCATTCAATGCACAGCAACCTGACAATTGATATGACTTTTTGTTTGGTTCATTATCAGTTTTTTTATCTTTTGCATTGAGAGAAGGAAAATGTTCTTAGTGAGATTTCAGCTCATGATGCATTAAAACCATATAAAACAGGATAAACCATGAACTCCAAGACATGGAAAGTAAGACCACAGGTTCTTTGATGCCAGCTATATGCTGATACCCGTCTGGGTTAGGGTTTGGGTTGGGTGGATTATATGCCATGCCTGACTTTGCTCTCAAAGGGACTCAAGTGAGAGTAAAACTAGACTGGGTGCAAAACAGGCAACTTGAACTTGCCAGTCACGTTCTGCCTATAGTGGCTAATGTTAAAATCAGGGCTCGAGTCTCCAGATCCAATTCCGTGAGGCCAGCTTCATTGTCATTGTTCCCCACCTCATTGCCTGATAGCAAATGCTATCATGTCCTGGACCCAGTTACTCGAACACCAATTGTTACATGCTGTAGATTAAATAATCCCAGTCGTGATGTTGGTCCCTTCTTCAGGTTATGACTCCAGGAACCGGCCAGAGTAAGAACTTGGCATGGTAGGGAGGTCACAGTTTTTAGTTTCTGACTGCACTGAGCTTGATCAGCCAAATTGGCAGTAATTGTGCGGGCAGTGGGGGAGGGGGCACAGTGGTGAGAGATAGCGGTTGTATAATGTAATCTGCAGCATTTTGAAAGGAGAGGTAGAAGTCAGATATTAGCATTGTTGCCCTTTGAACAATCGTTCTTCCATAACTCACAACATCTGTTCTCTTGTCAAATACCAATTTCTTCTCAACTGTTTTTGGTTGCTAGGCAGCATGGGGAGAAAGTAAGTGGTCTGGGAAACAAGATAAACCTTCTCCAGCACTCCATCTGTCCATATGCAATGCCTTTAATGATGCATGCTGGAAACCCATCATCAAACATTATTTCCTCACACTGATATTGGCTCAAGAGTCAACAAACACTAATGCAGTTAGTTTGGCTTTGAAACTTAACCTTTGCTTACCTTCTGGGACAGGTAAGCATGTGCAGGAAGGGGCAATAAGAAAATCCACTTGACTCTTCAAGCAGATCCCTTTCACCTACCCCCACTCTAGCATAGATTTGATAGTACCTATGTAATTATAATTGGTATTGTCACCAGACTATTACTCCAGATAACCAGGGTAATGGTCCAGGGACCTGGGTCACAATCCCACCACAGCAGATGGCGAATTTGAATTCAATAAAATAAAAATCTGGAATTAAAAGTCCAATGATGACCACGAAACCATTGTCGACTGTTGTAAAAACCCATCTGGTTCACTAATGTCCTTTAGAGAAGGAAATCTGCCGTCCTTACCTGGTCTGGTCCACATGTGACTCCAGACCCATAACAATATGATTGACTCTTAAAAATGCCCACCAAAATGGCCCAGCATGCAATTTCAAGCCAAGTCAGCTCTCAAGGGCAATTAGGGATGGGTAATAAGTGCTGGCCAGTGATGCCTACGTCCCATGAACAAATTTTTAAAAATTATCTGAAAAGATTTTCAGGTGTCTCCCTGGATGCCCCTCCAATGTTTAGTTAACCAAGCCCCAGAGTGTCTCTCTTCATCATCTCCATTCCACACCCATGAAAGGTCAACTTTCTAGACCGGAGCTGAGGACCCACCATGACCCACACACAATTATCTCTAACTGCACTGATCTGAGAAGCCCTTGGAAATTTTCTTCACCAGTTTTTCAGCCAACTTTTATTCTTAAATAAGTGTTCGATATTTGAAATTTTTTTTTTGACTGTACTGCATTATCAAAAATACTGGCACATCCCTCTCTAGCAAATAATACATCAGTCCTGATGAAAGGGCATTGACCTGAAACATTAACTGTTTCTCTCTCTGCAGATACTGTCTGATCTGCTGAGTACTTCCAGCATTTTCTGTTTTAACATCAGGCCAGGCATAACTAAAAGCGGGGGCCGATAAAGCTATATTAGCAAGTTACAGAGCTTACCTGATGCAGGTCCAGATCTTCCCTTCAAGTGTGCCCAGAGCAATGGGTAAGATGACAGATGCAGAAACTCCCTTAAAACTGAGCGAGAGGTGGTTTGAGAAATCAAGTTAATCCTGGTTCTCTGTGAAGAAGGAGCCAGAAGTAGATTAAAATAATTCAGAAGCCCATGGAGGACTGTGTCACTCATGAGGGGCTTCCCCTAACTTGGTTTCCTTTAATTTGATTGGCTGTAGTTATAAACAGAAAAGAGCTTGTTAATTTGCATTTGCAGTGTTTTACATAAATATTTGACTGCTATGACACACAAACAGTGCAGTTGCTGTTCAGGACATGCTCACTGTATACAGGACGCTGAGCCTCTTGAGCTCAGTGACTGAGCTCAGCTGGAGGAAGTATCTTCAATAAATATATATCTGTGTGGCAAATAGGTGATTAAAATGAAAGGGATTTGCTGGCTGTGCCTGAGGTGTTTTTGGAGCGATTTAACTATTCAAATCTTTACAGTGGCAATCCTACAAATGGTTAATTGTTAACCAGTCCCCTGTATCAACAGTAAAACCCGTCCTACTGGTTGGCCTGTTTGCACTGAGAAATAAATAGGCGTCTGTTTTCTAATCAAAAGTACATTTACTGCTGTGAACTGGGAACCTCAAATAAGGAAGGGTAAAAGGAAATGGGTAAACAGCTCCAGTCCTGCTTTCCACTACCCTGCACTACTGCTTCCCCTGCACTGTCGCACACCCCTTTTCCCCTGTCATTCCCATATGATATGAGTGGACATGTCAAGCAAGATCCATTCAGGTACTTTGATACTGGGATCTTTCTGTTCTTTTATTTTTTCTGTCAATGGCCCCCTTCATGGCCCCCTTCACCATTGCTTCCTGATAGTGCTGACCCCTTGCTGGCTGGGTCAAAACTCCAGCATCACATCTGATTGGCCTTCTTTCATGTGTTCCATGTTCCTCCCTCTCACAGCCCAAGCTAGTGCTGCCCTCACCTGGGACTACATTGTTCTCTGTGCACTATATTGTCAGTGAAGAAATAGACATGAACAAACATTGGGGCATGATCAGTCCAACACAAGTCCCTTGTGTTAGTGCTGCCGTGTATCTTTACATGATAAACACCCGTAAAAAAATTCAATGAAAAAAAACGAGGAAACATTGAATTTTTCTTCTGAGGACGAATGAAGAGTTTGGATAACACTCCCAGCTCTTTGGGCAGCACTCCCAGCTGATTGGACAACAGTTCTCTTTCCTTGGATAGCACTCTCAGCTCATTGGATAGCACTCCCAGCTGATTGGACAACAGTTCTCTTTCCTTGGGCAGCACTCCCAGCTCATTGGATAGCACATCTTAGCATTTCTTGCACCTCGGATGGAGCTCCCAGCTTATTGGACAGCATTTTTCTCTCCTTGGACAGCACTGCCAGCTGATTGGACAACGCTTCTCTCACCTTAGACAAAACCCCCGGCTCCTTGGACAGCATTTCTCTCTCTTTGGCTAGCACTCTTGAACTCCTTGCATAGCATTCTCAAGCTCCTTGCCTGGCATTCCAATTCCTGGAACACCATTCCACTTTCTTTGGACCACATTCCCCCTTCCCTGGATAACACACCTTTGGCAACATTCCTCTCCCCTTGATTAGCGTTCCACAACTCCTTGGGCAACATTCCTCTCTCCTCAGAGTTCCCAAGCTCATTGGACAGTGTTCCGAGCTTCGCAAACAAATAGAAAAGTGAGGGTTTTATTCCTATTCAAGACAAGTGTTAGTGAGACAAATGTTTAGGAGTATTTCTTATATGGAATATTTAGACCTACAAGCCCAAGGTGACAAGTGAAAAGTGTGCAGCAATCTCTATATAGGTATGAGCTTTACCACCTCTATTGGGTATATTACAGTGCAGTAGCTGGAGAAGTTAGCTTGATTGCACAGAGGCCCATAATTAAACAGCGGATGCAATGATCGGTGCTGTATTCCTGTATGAATTTCTCTAACTAAAGATGTAGCTGATTCATCATTCAGATCATTCCCTATAAGAAAAACAAGGGTGTTGAAACTCCCACCCGTCCAAGTCAGAGTTTGTATCTCCAGGTTCTTTACTTCATACAGACACAGGCACTCAGCCCTTTACAAATGGAACACCATGCACTCTGCCTGGATGTACCAGTGTCTGATTACACTACATATCACACAACTAGTCACCATGATCAGGGCAAGGTATGGGTCTCGAGTTTCTTTTCAACTGGGCTAGTGCAGTTGCCCTGATATGGGTGTAACCAGCACAAAGGATCGCAAAATTTTAAGCCCAAATTGTGCTCAGCGCAACTCGAATTTCAGTGATCTCTTGCACTAGTTTTTAAAACAGCATTGAGCTGGAAGAAGGCCCTCATGGCTGCCATTGACAGGTAAATGAAAAAAAAATGTTGAAAACATCCTTCTTCTGCCATAACCTACAGAAGTGGCAGTGGTCACATGGTTTCTCAGGAGTCATGGTTGCGATCACCTCCACCCCCCACACACCCGATTCCCTAACCTGATCTGATCGTCCTTCCCAGGATTTACCTGAGAGTTACTGCTAGCAAGGCCGGTTGCATTCACTTGGGTGAGCTGTGTTTGATTCTTCAGCTCGGAAGGTGAAACTTCAGAACTACATGCTCTAGACATGCATGAGAACTTACAATCAACAGACAATATACACAAGATGGCATTGATCGACTGTGAGCTACACAAGGTCAACATCAACATTGCTGCTCTCCAAGAGACTGGATTGGCTAACATGGGATCAATACATGAGGCCAATTATACTTTCTGAAAGCATGACAAATAGGCAGATGATCACCGTGAATGTGAATTTGGTTGACAATTTATTGTCAACAACAAATTGATACACATAATTGAGATGCCTGCTGCAACTTCTGAATGTCTCATATCTCTTCATCTACCATTAGATGGTGGATTTGTAACCATCACCTGTGCTTAGGCACCAATCCTGTACGCCAATGCTAAAGGTGGTGATCACTTCTACAAGAGTCCAGACAATATTCTGGAGTATCTGCCACATAGAGAAAAGTTATTTCTCCTTGTGGAATTTAGCACAAGAGCTGGATCAGACAGAGTCTCATGGCAAACAAGTCTTGATCAACATGGTTTTGGCAAGGTGGCTGAAAATGGACAGCAGCTACTAGAACTAAGTGCACAGCCTGGACTTTATGTTACTAACACCTTCTTCCAGGGCAGACATTGGTAATGGGTGTAATGGCACCATCTGAGATCTGGTCACTGGCACCTATTTGACTGGATAATCACCCAAAGAGACAATCTGTTCGGTGTTCTTCACACCAGCGCCTATCACAGTGCAGACTGCCATACTGATCACTGGCTTGTCTGTAGCAGGGTGAATATGCAACCACAGAAAATCCACAAGGCCAAACACAATGGCAATCCGTTCATCAATGTTCCATGCATGAAGGATGACGAAAAGTGCCAGAAGTTTTCAGGAGCCCTCGGGCAGTCCCTTGCTCCTGAAGACTCACCAGGTAATTTTGATGAAGCATGGAAGTCTCTGCAGTCAAGAAGCTGTGGCAACACTTTTGGCAAAGGAAGAATAGGAACAAAGATAGGTTTGACACCCACCTTGCAGAAATGACTCCTGTCATTGCAGCAAAGAGCACAGCTCATCTGGCTTACAACCTGTCTCCTAACCTTAAAGCACATAACAATCTCATGTTATTCAATGTAGTTGTGCAGAAGATGGCAAGGTACTGTGCCCACAAGTATTGGATCAATCTATGCAAATAATTACAAACTGCTAGTGATAATGATAACCTTTGTGCTATGTATGATGGTATCAAAAGAGCACTTGACTCCACTCTCATCAATTTTGCTCCTTTGAAATCCACAGATGGGGAAGTACTCAGTGACAGGAACAAGAAAATGGCTGGCTGGGTAGAGCACTATACTGATGTGAGACCGATATTTCTCTGCCTGTGTTTGATGATCTTCTGCAGCTGCCTGACATGTATGAACTCAATGCTAAACCCTCATTACTTGAGCTTGTAAAGGCCATTGATTCCCTAGCAACAAGGAAAGCACCTGGAAAAGATGGACTAGCAGCTGAACTACTCAAGTATGGAAAGCCCTGCCTGCTGCCATACATCGAGAACCTCATCCTCCTCTTCTGATGGAGAGAAGACTCAGCCCCACAGCATATGTGTGATGCAAATAGCATCATGTGATACAAGAACAAAGGAGGTCGAGGGGATTGCAACAACTAATCTGGGCTTCTGATGCCTCAGCATCACTGGGAAGGCCTTTGTCAGAGTCAGTCTTATGAGGGTCCATCAGAAAACAGAATATACCTGGAGGCACAATGTGGCTTCAGACCAGGCAGATCCACAGTAAACATAATCTCCGTTTTTCAGCTTTCAGAGAAGTGCAGAGAGCAGCAAACAGTACTTTACTTTGGGCTTGTGAATCGCACAAAAGCTTTTGACAACATAAGCAGGACAGGACTCTACCGGTGTCACGAAAGCATAATAATTCTCATAATATTATTGTGCTTTATTGTAAAAGTAGGTTAATGTTGGGGTTTGGATAGTTTCTGTGCGTGTGTGGGGGGGTGGGGGGTGGGGGGGGTGCTGGTGGTGGATTCAACTGAACTGGAGACAGCAGGCCTGGAGGCTTTCACTCATCAAAAGAAGCTAGGTTTGAAATGCTAAATACGTAAACATGGCGAAGTTTTAGAATGTAAGGTGAGAAGAATTTGCATTTTTAGATAAATCCGGGTAGTTTGAATTTCAAAGAGATGGTAGGATGATCATCTAGCCAGAGAAGCTAGACCAAGCAGTGTGTTTATTTTTTCCAAAGGTTACTGATAATAGTAGCACCATGAAAAGATTTATATTATGAGAAAGGTAAAGTTCCAAAGACATGGGAACAATGGAAATTACATTAAAAGGGAGAAATGTGTATAAAGGAGAATGAGGCTATGTGTTAGGGAAGACATTGTAGGATCTAACACAAGTGTGAGAAGCCTCCATTATCTGTATATAACTGTCAACAGAAACCAATGCTGGGAAAAGCCATTTTAAATTCTACTGTCTGGGTCTTGTGTTGACTTGACTGGATCTGTTTAAATCTATTTTTTTTAACTGTTGCCTTAACAGGGGTGTAACTGGATGCCAGATTAACTAGGGGTTTTAGGAGTTATTATAGTAGTAATTTGCAGACCTATGTATGTGCTTGAAATATTTTCTTCTGTTAACAAATGTTTAATTTAGTTTTCTAAAAATTCTCTAAAGTCTTGGTGGACCTATTATTTCTGAATTCAGGGCATGCATCTCAAAATAAATACAAATTGTAAAACCGTTGTGACTGTGTGATAAGAGTTTTCCTCATGGATTTGATCCACCTGGCACATGTCATCCGCCGCATCATAACAAACTGGGGGCTCATCCGGTATATTTGAAATTCCTTGATTGGTTTGGAGTTGCTGAATCTTAAGGTTACAAATACGAGAAGCACTTTGAATTCTGGAGTTGGTGTGAGGGAGATTTAAAATAGTGGGACTGCAAAAATGGCTGTATCCATAGCTAAAACTTTTTTGAGAGTAGAAGATATAACTCTGATTGGGTTACAAAATGTATCTAAGGGCAAGTTAACAGAGTTGGCGGATAAATTGCAGTTGAGATTACCTGTAGGGGCAAAGAAAGCAAACATAATTGAAGTGATAGCACAGCATTTAACATTGGAAATGATACCTGCCACGAGTGAGTCACAGCTGGAGGTAGTGAGACTTCAGTTAGAAATGAAGAGGCTTGAATTTGAACAAGCAAAGAAACTGAGAAAACTTGAATTGGAGGCAAATGAAAATGAAAAAGAATTGGAAATGAGAAAACGGAAACTAGAGGCAACAGAAAAAGAAAGGGAAAAAGAGAGATTATTTCAAAAAGAAACAGAAAGGTGATCTCCAGAGGGAAAAGTTAGCAATGGAAGAGAGAACTGACATTTTTTTTATCCATTCACTGTGATGTGGGTGTCGCTGGCTAGGCCAGTATTTATTGTATATAGACGTAGATGAGGAGAAATTTTTTCTCTCAGAGGGTCATGAGTCTCTGGAACTCTTTTCCCCAGAAAGCAGTAGATGCAGGGTCAATGAATATTTTTAAGGCAGAGTTAGATAAATTGTTGATTAACAAGGGAGTCAAAGGATATGGGGAGTGGGTGGGAATGTGGAGTTGAGGCCATGATCTTATTGAGTGGTGGAGCAGGCTCGAGGGGCTGAGTGGCCTACTCCTGCTCCTAATTTGTATGTTTGTGTGTTAGTTATGGGACAGGGTGTTGCGTTTTTAACCTGTGATCAGACTCAACAACGCACCACTGGAAGCAGTCAGCAACCTCTGCCAGGTTGGATCCACAGTGATAGGCAACCTGTTTCTTGATGAAGAACTCCACACATGCCTCAGAAAGGCAGCAGCCAACTTTAGCCAACTAACACACTGGGCATGGAAAAATGCCAAACTGATCCGCAGGACCAAGATGCTTATCTACAAGGCCTGTATCCCCAACACATTGTTGTATGGCAGCAAAGCCTGGGCAACTTACACCGACCAAGAAAAAAGGTTCAGCAACTTCCATCTCCGATGTCTACGATGCATCCTTGGCATCACATTGAAACACAAGGTCACCAATGAAACAATCCTTTCTAAGGCAAGCATGCCAAGAATGCTAGAGCTAATCCAGCAAGAGACTTTGCTGGCAGAGGGTGGGAAATAGCCGCACCCCAAGGACAGGACACACGTGGAGGTAGTCCATTATCTCTAGCAGATGGAAACATGCCAATCACTTGGCCTGCGTGTAGAGGAGAGAGCAGTGCAGGAATCTCATGCCAAGCATGGAAAGAAACTCTGAATCAATTTCCCCTCATCCTTGGGTCTCTCGATGTGGGCAGAGAAGAAGCAGAGGGCTGAGACTGTGTGTGCTGATGGATGCCAACTAATTTCTACATCAAGACACAACGTACAGAAAGGTGCTTGAGATGTGATTTCAGGATGAACTTCTGGAACAACAGGATGAGACATCAGAAGCAATTATAGATGGATTGTAACTTTATCATTATTGAGAATAATTTGGATGAATTGTAACTCTTATTATTGAGCTTAATTTGGATGGGTTATCATTGTATTAATGCTGAGAATCATGTGGATGGATTGTCACTTGATTATTCCTTTTCATAGTTTGTGCTTGTTTGATTGAGGGATATACAGGGCCTGAACTTCTGCAGAGTGCCAATCATGGTCAGGTTGTCACTCCGCTCCTACTTTCATACTTTCAAATTTTCTGACCCTGTCTTGCCTGACATTCTGACTCCGGCCTGGTGAGAACTGGGTAGGGCAGTGCATTTCAGAGCCTTCTGTTGAGGGCTTCAGAGTTGGATGCATGGAGGCCACGTCCCCTTTTGTAAAGCACTGGCTACCATGAATCAGGTAAGTTTAAAGATCCAGCCACTTTCAAGCCAGGGAAAAGGTAGGTTTGTCAGGTAAGTGGTTAGAATTTGGGAGGGGGGTGTGGTCAGGCAGTCGGGAAGGTGGGGGCTCAGGCAGCTTTGGAGGGTCTTACACAGTCGGGGAGGTCAGGCAACTGTGGGGAGTCGGACAGTCAGGCAGAGGAATCAGACAGTTGCGGAGGTGGGTGGTTAGACAGTCTGAGGGGGTTGGACAGTAGCTGGGGGCTTGGACAGCTGGGGAAGGAGGACGGACAGTTGGTGAGGGGGGCCGGACAGTTGGGGGTCTTGGACAATTGGGAAGGGAGGTCGGACAGTTGGAGAGGGGGTTTGGATGGTCGGGAGTGGGGTTGGACACACAAGGTTGGGGGAGGGGTTGCGGGTCTGACAGTCACAGGGGCCTTGGACAGTTGGGGCAGGGTTTGGATGGTCGGGGAGGAGGGGTCGGACAGTTGATGAGGGTGCTGGTAGTCGGGGGTGTTTCAGACAGTCAGGGTGGTCAGGCAGTCGGGTGAGTGGTCAGGCAGTCGGGTGGGTGGTCAGGCAGTCGGATGGGTACTGGCAGTCGGGGGGGTTCGGACAGTCAGGGTGGTCAGGCAGTCGGGGGGATGGTTGAGCTGTTGGGGGAGTGGATGGGCAGTCGGGGGGTGGCAGTCGGGGGGGGTGGTTGGGCAGTCGGGGGGTGGCAGTCGGGGGTGGTTGGGAAGTCGGGGGGTGGCAGTCGGGGGTGGTTGGGCAGTCGGGGGGGTGGCAGTCGGGGGGGGTGGTTAGGCAGTCGGGGGGTGGCAGTCGGGGGGTGGTTGGGCAGTCGGGGGGGTGGCACTCAGGGGGGGTAGTTGGGCAGTTGGGGGGTGGCACTCGGGGGGGGTAGTTGGGCAGTCGGGTGGGATCAGACAGTTAGGGTGGTCAGGCAGTCGGGTGGGTGCTGGCAGTCGGGGCAGGTAAGGCCTGGCTTTCAGCAGGGTGGGGAGGATGGGGCAGGTTAGGTCAGTGCTAGTGGGGGTGGTTGAGGGTTAGGGAGAGCCCTATGGCGGGGGGGGTATCAGGGTGTTTGGTTGGGGATAGTCAGAGGGTAGGGATGATAGTGGGAGGGTGGTGGGGGGTATCTGATGGGGGTTGAGTTGAATGTCCTGGGGATTTGGGGATGGGGGAGTTCCATGGGGATGTGGGGGATTGCCGTGGGGGGGTCAGTGTGGACCTATATAATAGTTAACCAGAAGCTAGAAGTGGTTTTAATTCTTCTAACTTTTCCTAGGTAACTATTGCTGTAATGCAGTTGGAACTATCGAAGTTTGCAATTTAAATCATATTTTTGGATGGTTCCCAGTGTCGGGCAATTGCCGATCAGAAGTTTGAATTTCCTGGGCAATTGCCATGCACTCCTTACCTGGGAACTTGTGGGGAGGTGATTCCCCAGCGCATCTTTAGAGTATTCCCCCAACCCAGCCCAGATACACTGCCCTGGAGCTTGAAAGTTATGACCTCATATTTTCTTTAAAAGGCTGATCAGTAAAAGGCAGGTGCTTTGAGGGTTTGTAGTGTACTTTGTTACTGACCATTCAGTAATGAATTATTAACACTGATTTCATGTCAGGGGATGATTGCTAGATGAAGGCAATGGACTTATTATTATGAGGGCTTTGATAGTATCAGGAGGTTGTTCTTGGACAGCATAAGACTGGAGCCTGACCCTGTCTTCACCCAATATTCATACAAAACCTCTTGCAGCAGGAATCACTGGAAAATGATCCAGAGTGGGAATGTTGGCTTGATTCCCTCTCCCCAATCCATGAGTGTTAAGACCAACTGTAATCTTCCTAATTCTTTCCCATGTTTAGATAAGCTAGGTTTATCGACTTGGTTCTTTTTAGCAAACTGACCTCTGGGTTCCAGGCCTACCTCAGGACTTCAATCTAGACTGACACTCCAGTGCAGTACTGAGGAAATGCTGGACTGCCAGAGGTGTCACTTCTCAGCTGAGATGTTAAACTGCTTGTTGCAGTGATTCAGATGCATGGTCTAGATCCATTGACACTATCCGAAGCAGAGCAGGGGGGTTTCTCCCCTATCCTGATCAACATTCCTCCCTCAGCACCAGAACTGTTTCTTCATGCATTGAAATTGATGCGATAACGAATATGGTGGAATGCGCAGGGCTATGGGCAGAAGGTGAGGAATGGTATTAGGTGCCTTCTGCGCTCAAACAATTCTGTGATTCATTTTTTAAAAGCAAATACTGAGTGAGAATTTGAAGATATTTTGACCTAATTCAGCGTTATATATCATTATATTTAATTCTCAAAGTTAGATGTTCCTGATGTGTGTGTCTCAGTTATTCATGATACATTTGCTGAGAATGTTAATTCTGCAGAGCTGACACCAATTGATGACTTGGAGACAGCACTGATTTATACCTTGTGGAGATATGAGATGACTATATTGCCACCTGGAAGAAGAACAAAAACAGTTGCAGCAATTAAAAGTGGAGAGAATTGAAGTTCTCCAGATGTTGCTTCACCATGTTTCTTTCTTATGTACTACTCAGTTGCTTCCAATTTTCCTCCCCTCTCCTCCCCCAATTACTTGTTTTGCTGCATCAAAGATAGTATTCTTCTAACTGTCACCACTCACTGGGGATAGTGGGCCGTAATATCAAGTCCTGCTGCTCCCCGAGCTGCTGCAAATGTGAAAAGTTTGATCAACCCACCTAATTGTTTAATTTAGGTTAACAGAATACGAGCACCAGGTTTGTAAACTTAATAAGTAAATAACTGTTTATTGAACAAATTGTCTTTAACCAGTGGCAAAAGAAAGAAATAGGAACTGCTAATTTCCAACTCTATAACCTAAGCTCTACCCCTTCTTAAATCCCTATACACACGCATACAAGACACACAAAAACATGGATTTTAAGGGTGGGATAAAACAGTTCAATAGCAATAATCCTGGAGTACAAGATTCGATGGGTTGATTTTGATCCATGTCTTCCAAGTTCCTTTCAGTTCTTTGCTGATGACACGAGGTGGTCTTCCAGCACTTTCGGTATTTAGTTCATTGGTTGAACACTTGCCTTTCAATGTCTCTAACAGTGATTTTCCCCTTTCCCTCTTGACAGGGGTTTTCAGAGAGTGAGCAGGTTATGGAGATATGAGAGAGAAAGGCCAGCTAGCTATTATTATTGAATTACTGGAATTTTACATGCACAGGAGAAAGAGGCTTTTGGTCTTTCTCCTTTCAGGCTAGGAGCTGTTCTTCTGCACTGCCCTCACACAAAGCCTGGTCACCTGGTCAGGAGCCAATTAAAATGTTGTTGCCAGGCAGTTCGCCATTACACCGGATTCCTCCTAGACATTATCCTGTCTTTCATGGCACACTCTATTCCAGGACAGCAACATTGTACATATCCCTCGCACTGTTCCAGTAGACATGTCTTTCAAAGTGCAGCCATTGTAATTTTAATCCACGGTCCAACAGAAATATAAAGATATGTTCTTTATATAACTGTCAATGAGATTGAATGGATTGGGGCTCTTTCTCTAGAAAAGATAAGGCTGAGAGGAAACCTGATGGATACTTTTAAAATTATGAGACTGGTTCGATAACGTGGCTGTGGAGAAAATATTTCCATGTGTGGATGAGTCCAGAACGATGAGGCATTAACAAAAAGAGATCAAATAAAGGATTCAGCAGTTTTTTTTTTCACACAGAATGATGAGTGGAACCCACTGCTTTGAGGTATTTAAGGGGAAGCGTGATACATGTACATGGCGGAAGGGCATAGAGGGATGCAGAGATAGATTGGGAAGAGGAAATTAGAGTGGGAGGAGGATTGTGTGTGTAGTGTTCAATGTTGTTAAGTTGTTCTGCGTTTGATTATGTGAGTCTGTTTACTATTTATGCTCACAGTGCTTGATTACTTAAGTCTGGGCGTGATCTCAGATAAAAGTAAACAAACTGTAGAAGTTGTAGGAAGATAGAGCTGGAAGCATGGAGCAGACATTTTAAAGCACTATGAATAAAACCTGTTACACATATAGAAACTAGTCTTATGTTTGCTATAGCTCCAAGATATAGAATATATAACTGTACTGCTGAAAAAAGGGACATCTTGTCAAAGCTTTTCATCTTGCACTCATTCAGACATGTTTGCACAAATAGCAAAACTAAAGGGAACAACGATATTCTTACGAATCTGCCCTGATAAGCGCAAGAGGAAAATCTTCAACAGCCTGTCTCTTTTTTCAACAACACTCAATTCTATACTACCAACCGACTATTTATATATAACAGCGCAGGGTACGATGGATTTTTCCATCGCTCTGATGGATGAGTGCTCAGCAAGGAGACCAATTGTTCACCATCTAGGTTGGTGTCATTTCTTATGTGGTGTTAAACTAAATCTTGATTTGGAGATCCAACTGGAAATATTAAATATGATGTGACTGTTGGAGGGGTGGGTGAAGGTACAGGTTTTGTGGTATGCTCACTTACCCTGTAGGTACCTGACTCAGTTCTTCTCATACATTGAAATTGCTTGACTTCTCCATTTGGACCTGTCAAGTGCTGGTTTCTTTTCCCCTCTATGGTGGGTTCCAGCTTACACGTTGTGAGATAGGCTTTGAGAATGCCTTTGTATCTGAGTTCCTATGCTCAGCTGGCTGTAGAATGCTGCCTTGGTAAGCGGGAATCCTCCATGCGAATGGTATGGCTGACCCAGCAAAGCTAAGCTCTGATGAACATGCCCTAACTACCAGGTATGGAATATAAACACTATCATATGACCAGCTGGATCAAGTGACCTGTTTCTGCTCCAGATTCTGTGTAATTCTCTGGAACTCCATGTGACACGATACCTGAACTATCAGTTACTGGAATTCTCCCAGTATTGTTTTGTAACTGTTTACTAGGCAGTGTGAGGGAGTAGCCAATAGGTGGCGATTTCTTTGATTGAGAGCAATAAAGAAACAAAAAGCAAAGGGAAAAACATTTAAATTAAAAAATAGATTTGAAACTCTGAAAATATACGAAGTATGAAACTTTCAGAAACTTGAAAGAAGAATTGGAGATTAAAAAGGACCTACAGTCAAACAACCGGAGATATGAAATAGAAAATCCAGTTGAGTTAAAAAAAACAAATAAAGGGAAATGTAGGAATTGTTTTAGCTTTCCACAGGCTGGGAGCTTTGTGTAGTACTTGGGGATTGGACCTTCCAGTCCACTGCAGGGAATGGGGTCAATTCCGATCTTCTCAATAGAGGCTGTTGGTTTGACTGAAGTAGTTTGAAATGTCTCTCAACATTAAACACTCACTTTTGTCATCTAATACTGACAGAATAATTCCAGATATTGACTGGATAATCAATCATTCTGATGGGATAAACTCTTATAATGGCAGGAAATTATGTTATAATGGAGAGCACACAAACCTCCAAAAACCTCACCTACCCAGCCCATCAACCACCATCTGCCCTGCATGTAGCAGAGTCTGTGGATCGCAGATGGACAGAGCAACCACCTCCAATCCCATCAAACCAGAGTGGAAGCAAGTCATCTTCAGTCCAGAAGGAGGGGCTAAGAAGAAGAATCACATTTCTATGTGATTATTAGAATTTGGATTTGTTGTAACATGTGGTTTAAGCTCATAGGCTGCACAGTATCTGTACAGTACAGAAGGAGGCTGTTCGGCCCATCGAGTCTGCACCGGCTCTCTGAAAGAACATTCCACCCAGTCCAACTCCCCTGCCTTATCCCTGTAACCTGCACATTCTCTCTTTTCAGGTAGCAATCCAATTCCCTTTTGAATACCTCGATCAAACCTGCCTCTACCACCCATTCAGGACATTTGTTCCAGACTCCAACCACCTCCTGGGTGGAAAAAATTTCCCTCACATCACATTTATTCCTTTTGCACATTGTTTTGAACCTGTGCCCTCTAGTTCATGATGTTCTCTTGAGTGGGAACAGTTTCTCACTATTTACCCTGTCCATACCCCTCAGGATCATGAATATCTCTATCAAGTCTCCCCTCAGCCTTCTTTTCTCCCAGGAAAACAGACCCAACCTCTCCAATCTATCCTCATAGCTACAGTTCTTCATCCTGGGAGTCATCCTTGTTAAACATATATTTTTCACAGGATTAAAATTCTAACTTCCTGGCCAAATGCAAAGCTAAAAGCAATGATATGTTTCAAAAAGTAATTGTCAAAATATCCACAAATATTGCATTTTATTAAGTTGTTGCAAACCAAGTAGCGGCATCAGTAACTCGTTTTGCGCAGACCAAAGTCCTGCAGCGACCACATCATTATTCTCCTCTTTAGACTTTGGAACTGGACTCCCAGCTCCACCCTCACTCTTTGCAAATCCTCTTATCCACCAGTTCTAAGAGTTTTAACCCAACTCTTTAAACAGAAAAAGCCTCATGACTGACAAACATCTGGGCATCCTCCGCAGATGAGCTGCTCAATTTCTGCGAAGTGGGTCCGACAAGTATCACAAAGCAAACTGCATTCTAACATGATAAAACATGCAGAATATTCAGAGCAGCACCATCATGGCAACCAAAGTCTAAAGAGTGAGGTTTTTGAGTAAGCTTTCAAATGAAGGATAGAAAGCAGGAAGCTGGAATGGTCTGAGAGAATTTCAGGGCAATGGGGAAGCAGTTGATGGAAACTTTGCAACCTGATGAGCCAAAAACTCAGCGTTACAGCAATAAGGTGGGCTTCAGCAGGGGCAGATGTAAAAAATGTGGTTTCATGCAAGCACCATACTGAAAGAAAACGGCCTGTTCCACTTATCAATGCCCATCAAAAAGTTAAGAATTTCTCAAAATTCAAATTGAAGCATTTTTGAAAATAATTAATTCAATAAAAATAATTATGAGGAGCATTATATATAAAACTTAGGGCAAAGATTTTTGCTGAGCGGGCAGGCACTCGCCAGACCTGCACAGGCATAAAATAGGGCGTGAAGATGTCAGGGGAGCGCCCCGATGTCATCGCGCACTCGCGCAGTACTTCGGTCGGCGGGTGCACATGGGAGTCGGAGCCACACCTGCTGACAATTACAAGGCCAGTTAAGGCCATTAAAAAGGCAATTAGTTTTATGATGCCAGTGCAATTTCGCACTCATCGCATTGGCAAAACGGGCAGGCGGGCAGCCAACAATTTGCTAAACCTCATCCACGGGCAGGATAAAAAGGGTCAGCAGCATTGCCAATGTGAGTAGTGAGGAGTTTTGGAGATAGTTTGCTGTTTGTTGTTATTGGTACTTGGCATCTCCATCTCTGTTCGGTGCTATATTGTTAGCATTTCCAGGTTTCATTTCAGAGCTTATTGGTGTCCCCAAGGCCTCCAGAGGATTCAGACCATGTGGGGCCTTCAAGGTATAGGGCAGCCTTCCATTGCTCTGGCAATGAGAATTGTGGTCTCCACTGGTGGCACCTCCTCTGAGGAGGGAGAGCAGAAGGGAGAGGAGGCCAGGTTCCCAATGCAGCTTCCAGGGGAGGGATCTGTGGGAGGAAAGGCGCAGACACAAGGGGCACAGGACCAGCAGGTAGTCCAAGGCGGAAGGGGCCGCAGAAGACGCCACTATTCTGCTGCCAGGGTTTACAGGCGGTGATGCAGCTACCTCAATATGTCCAAGGTGCAATGCCGAAGGAGGCTCCGCCTCTCAAGGGAGACCATGACCTCCATTTGTCAGATGATCGGGCCTGGAATCATCTCCGACTGTGTGGATTGACACCCCACGACAGTGGCTCTGAAGGTCACTGTGGCCCTCAAATTCTATGCCTCTGGCTCTTTCCAGGGCTCAGTGGGGGATCTGTGTGGAGTCTCCCAATCAGCTGTCCACAGTTGCATCAAGCTGATGACAGAAGCTCCGTTCAGGTGGGGACTGACCTTTATTCTTTACCATATGAGGAGGTCAGCCAGGCGAGCCAGAGGGTTTGCAATGATTGCTGGGTTCCCCCACATCCAGGGTGCCATCAACTGCACACATATGGCCATCAAGGCACCAGCAGATCAGCCGGCTGCCTTTGTCACCAGGAAGGGATTCCACTCCATGTCATGAAGCTGTTAATGTATATAATATTTTGGAAAATACTTTTCTTTAAAAATAGAGGCTTAGTCTGTGGGTGTGTCTCAATTGGATTAAAGCCAGCTAGTCTGGGTGCTTTGACATGTACTAGTTTTGATATGTAACAGAGGGTTGATTCTGTAAGACAAGCAGCAGAGATAGCTGATGTTTAAAAGTTAGTTCATTGAGCTAACCCTTTTTCCCGTCTCCCTTTCAAATTGGAAAAAGATAAAAAGTGAGAAGGTGAAAGGAAGACAGGTCAGGGAAGAGAAGGAGCAGCTGGAAGTTCCCAGGAAGCTTTTTCTCAGAACAAAAAGGAAGGTGCTGAAGGTAGAGGTGACATTCAAAAATTGAGGTGTTTTTATTGTAATAAAGTGTGGCCCACAAAGTCAGAATGTTGGAAATTGCAGGAAAAATCTGTTAGAAATATTGGGGTACAGAAAAGCTCTGGAAGTAAAAGTACTGTGGGCTCTGAGGTTCAGGCACAAGAGGAACCAATGGTTTGTGTACAGGTGAGACAGGGAGAATAAGTGAAAGATGAAGAAGTGAGAATGTGTTCACAGTTTTCTCAAGGGAATTCTGAGGAGCAGGTTGCAGAAATGTTTAGAGATTTTGTATGTGAAGGGAAAGTCTTTCCATGTATACAGGCTGGAATAGGTAAAGATGTTAAAATTTTAAGAGACACAGGGGCTAGTCAATCCTTAATATTGTGGGATTGTGATATTTGTTGTTCAAAGGGAGTGTTACAGGAGCAGGTAATAATAAGTGGGGTTCATGCAGATGCTAAATCTCTTCCATTGTGTAAGGTAAATTTAAAGAGCAAATGGAAGTGAAGTGAAGTTATAGTTGGAGTGACGGAAAATATTGCCCATTGCAGGGGTTCTTTTCATCCTGGGTAATGATATAGCTGTATCGCAACTGTGAGTGATGCCTATGGTAGTTGAGCAGCTTGTAGAAGTGTTTTCAACAGAAGCGCAACAGAAGGAACATCCTGGATTGTTTCATGATTGTGTTATAATGAGATCAAAGGCCCATCAGGAAGAACAAAATAAATAAGATAAACAGGCAGCCCAAAAGGAAGAGGAAGGTGTCGAAATCCAATTAGCTGGCACTGTATTTGATAACATTGTTCAGGAGGAAGGATTGCAAGACAGTTGAGTTGAAGTGTTTAATTCAAAGCTCAAAGGGTTTAGTGGAGTTACAGAAAAAATATTTGCAATTAAAACAATTATATCAGAAAGCTTATTTAGAAACCAAAGCAAAATGTATTCCAGTGTGTTATTATCTTCGAGGGAATATATTAATGAGAAAGTGGCAGTCAGATCATGTCGCAGCAAATGAAAGCTGAAGGGAGGTGCATCAGATTGTTATCCCACTAAGTTATAGAAGTGAGATTCTGAGGATTGCTCACGAAATTCCAATGGGGGGACCTTTAGGAATTAGGAAAGCACAGGACAAGATACAGAGGTTTTTTTTTGACCAGGTTTGCCGAGGGTTGTAGTCAAATTCTGTAGAGCCTGTTATACATGTCAAATAACAGGAAAACCACAAGCAGTGATTAAGCTGACACATTTAATCCCAATACCAGCATTTGAAGAACCTTTTACCAGGGTCATGATTGATTGTGTAGGGCCCCTCCCTAAGACTAAAAGTGGTAATCAGTACTTATTCACAATAATGGATGTGTCTGCCAGGTTTCCTGAAGCGATATTTTTAAGAAATATTACAACAAAGAAGATTGTGGAAGAGTTAATGAAATTTTTTACAAGATATGGTTTACCTAAAGAAATACAGTCATATCGGGGGTCAATTTTCATGTCACAGCTGTTTAAGGAAGTAATGAACAGTTTGCGGATAAAACAGTTTAAGTCGACAGCTTATCATCCAGAGTCACAAGGAGCTTTGGAAAGATGGCATCGAACTTTAAAAAACTACAGTAAGAGCATACTGTCATGACTATGCACAGGATTGGAATACAGGAATTCCATTTTTGCTTTTTGCTATTAGAGATGCTCCTAATGCATCAACTGGTTTTTAACCCTTTTGAACTAGTTTATGGTCATGAGGTAAGGGGACCACTGAAATTGAATCATGAGAAATTGGTGGGTCAAAATTCAGAAAATATTCTCCTGGATTATGTATAAGATTTCAGGGAAAGATTGAATAGAGCATGTGAGTTGGCTAGGGAACATTTAAAGACATCACAGCAAGTGATGAAAGTGAAAGCAGATAAGAAAGCTAAAGCTCGCAGTGTTGTTTCTGGAGAGAAAGTACTCGTTTTGTTACCAGTACCAGAGGATTCCTTAACTGCAAGATTTAGTGGGCTCTACAGGATTGAATAGAAATTTAGTAAAGTAAGTTATTTAATAAATACTCCAGATAGAAGAAAGAATCAGAGGGTGTGTCATGTAAATATGCTTAAAAATTTGACAGGGAAGAGGAACAAAAAGAGGTCTTAGTGATGGTGAAAGATGAGAAACAGGTAGAAGTTCAAGACTCTGAAAGTGATTTTCCTCTAATCAAATTGGATAATGAGGGGTGCTTGAAAATTTAAATGAAATATTGAGTTACCTTCCAAGCAAGTATCAAAATGATTTGAAAAAGCTATTTCAGTCACACAGACCTACTTGTGGAAATAAGTTGGGAAAGACACATTTAGCTATACATGATGTATGTATAGAAATATCATCTTCAATAAGGCAACAGCCTTAAAGTTTAAATCCGCCAAAGTTATCACTAGTACAAAAATAAATTGATTTCATGCTTCAAAGTGATATCATTGAGTCTAGTTGCAGTAACTGGAATTCACCTATTGTGCTGGTACTGAAACCAGACAGAACACAAAAACTGTGTGTGGACTATTGAAAGGTGAAAACGGTGACAAAAGCGGATTCATAGCCCATACCATGGTTGGAAGATTGCATTGAGAAAGTGGGACAATCAAAATTTATCTCAAAGATTGACTTGCTAAAAGGATATTGGCAGGTACCATTGTCAGAGAGAGCAAAGGAGATACCAGCTTTTGTAACATCAAATGGACAATATCAGTTTAAAATTATGCCATTTGGTATGAAGAATGCACCTGCGACATTTCAAAGACTGACAAACAAAGTAATTGTGAGTCTAAGCAATTGTACGGTTTATGTTGATGACCTAATTGTTCCTGGAGCAGCCTTTCCATGACAGCCACCACTCTCTCAATGGGGGAGGCAGTGCACTCGGCCATGAGCGTCAACACAGTGCTCACGCTCCGCATGGACTCCTCCACAATGGAGACCATGGCATGCAAACACCCATGGATCTCTGCCAGATCCTCCCACACACCCCACTGGACATCCAGCATCTGCCGCCTAATGGACAACTCCAGAGGGTCATCATCTGCTTTTGACTCAGTATCATCCTGGTGCCCAGCACTCCTCCGACTGCCTGTGCCCTGGGCACTCTCTGCCTCTGCCTACACCTCAAGTGAGTGTGAAGTGCCCTCAGCAATGTGCAACAACATTCTAGCCACCAGTCTAATGCCCACTGAGGTGCTGGTATTTGCACCAGTGCCTGGTTCATAGAGCAGGTGTGACGCAGCTGCAAATGAAGCCCAGAGGTCCTCTAGCATCAGGGGTGGCTCGTCGGGGTCCAGCAAGCGCGTGTGTGCTGGTGGATCTAAGAGAGATCAACGACATGTCATTATTTAAGTCACCACCAGGCATCCTGGTGAGACAATGGAGATCTGCACCATGGTGCCATTGTCTTTCAATGATCAATGGGAACTGCAGGTTCGAGGCTCAGATCAATGAAGAGACTACACTCGAAGGGTTGCACAATCTGGAACTCTCACCTCTGTGCACTACACTCTTACCTTTGTCTGGCACCCCAGCCTCTCCATGCCCAGTTGCACAGGGGGTGTGCTGGCTCTCCAGCTTTAGGGTGACCTGCTCAATCCTGGTCAGCAGCAGCAGGTTGGGCAGGCCTCTGACGATATGTGCCCTCTCGGCTTGGTTATGGCTTGTCTTCTCCTGAAAGGACAGAGGAGCATTGATTAGTCCACTCTCTACCCACAGCAACATTGTAGCCTGGCCAATCCCACCTGAGAGACACCTTGTAGGGAACATCCGAGTCGTGGCCCTCGAACTGCAAGGCACTCAGCCCAAGCAGTCAGGGCTCACCCCCTTGGCCAGCTCCCGTGTCATTGCCAGTTGACACTCAGAGTCTAACACCCCTGAGCTCCATGGGGGGATGGCCAGCCCTCAACACTCCTCCACACTGATCCATGCCAACATGGTACTCATCCTTCCTGAGTGTAGCAGATCATTGAACTTCGTCCGGCACAGGGCCATGTGCGCCACACCATGTCATGGCTGCTCACCAGAACTGCCACTTCCTCCCATGCCCTCTGGTGAGGTGCATTGGCTTCCTCCTCCCATCCCTTAGGGCTAGGGTTTCCCTCCTGGCAGCCACCTTCTCCAGGGGGAAGCGGGGCACTTACCTGAAAAGCTGGAGGCTGAGTGCCTGCCTGACCTGCCCTGCAGCCTGGCATCTCCAGACACACTCGACGCCATCATGATAACAAGAGGCGGAAGAGACTTTCTTCCATGGCAGCCTTCAAGGTGCTGCCTGAGCCTTTTTAAAACCGGCCGCTGGGTTGCCATTGGACTCAGTGGCCAACAGGACCCCTGCCCCACTCAACCCTTCCCGGCCAGTGAGGAGCCGCATTTCGTGCTGGGTTGGTTTTAATTAGCCAGCCAAAGCGAAATTGCAGTCGGGGGCTGATTGCGGGTAGCAGCCCATTTCCCGGCCGATCCGGGGTCCATCCACCACACCCAACCGCAAAAACCGAAAATTCTGCCCTTGGTTACACTGCTCTGTGTTTAAACCATTTGGTCACATGTCCTTTTGGGTAACTTGCCAATTTGCCCCTTACATTATTATGAAGCTTTTTTTATATTAAAAGAACTAAATAAATGCAATTTCCCATTTATTACAAAGCAGGACAGTAAAGGTTTATTTAAAAAAAAATAAACTTTATACGCAAAACACACACTCACATACACTCTCACACACTCACACACACAAACACATACACATACACACAAACACATGCTCACACTCACTCATACACACACACAAACTCACACATACACACTCTCACGCACTCACACACACACACAAACTCATACACACACATACAATCACTCACACACACACACACATACTCACTCACATACAGACACACTCACACACACTCTCATGCACTCACACACACACACAAACTCATACACACACACAAACACACTCTCACACTCAAACATACACACACACAAACTCACACTCACAAACACACGCACTCACACAGTCACTCTCACACTCACACACACTTTCAAACTCACACACACACTCTCACACACATTCTCACAATCACACTCACACAAACACACACACTCAAACACACTCACACAAACACACACACACTCTCACAATCACACACACACAATGTCACACTCACACATACACATACACTCTCACACTCAAAAAAACACAAACACTCTCACACACACACTCACTCACATGCACTCTTACACTCACACACACAATCACACACACACACACACTCACGCACAGACACACACTCACTCATGCTCACACACACACACTCACGCACAGACACACACTCACTCATTCTCACACACACACACTCACACACACACTCACGCACAGACACACACTCACTCATTCTCACACACACACACACACACATACAGTCTCACACACACACACACACTCACACAGGCAGACACACTCACACACACACACTTTCTCACACACACATGGACTCTCATACACACACACTCACACAGGCACACACACTCACACACACACTCTCACACTCACACACACACACACTCTCACACTCACACAAACAAACACACACACTCGCAAACACTCACACTCACACATACACACACACTCTCATGCACACTCACTCAAACAAACACACACTCACACTCACACACACACACACTCTCACACTCACACAAACAAACACACACACTCGCAAACACTCACACTCACACATACACACACACTCTCATGCACATTCACTCAAACAAACACACACTCACACTCACACACACACTCTCTCACACTCACACACACAATCACACACTCACATAAACAAACACACACTCTCACATTCACACTCACACAAATACATGCACTCACACACACACTCACACTCACACACACACTCACACAGACACACACACACACATTCTCACACTCACACAAACACACTCACACACACACTCTCACACACACTCACACTCACAAAGATACTCACTCTCACTCACACACACACACTCATTCAGCCACTCAAGCACACACACACATACTCACTCACTCACTCTCACTCATACACACACATACTCACACACACACTCACAAACACACTCACTCATATACACACTCTCTCTCTCTATCTCACACACACTCACTCATACACACACTCACTCAGCCACTCTCACACACACACACTCACTCACACTCACACACTCTCACACATACACACACATACATACACACACTCAAACACACACTCACTCATACATACACTCTCTCACACACACACTCACACACACACACACTCACACACACACACTCACAAACACACACACACACTCTCATGCACACACACAGACAACCTCACACACACACATTCACTCACACACACATACACACTGACACACACACACATGCTCACACACTCTCACACATACACACACTCATACTCACACACACACTCACTCTCACACATACACACACTCATACTCACACACACACTCACACATACACACACATTCACACAGACACACTCTCTCACTCACACACACACAAACATGCACTCTGACACTCACACATACACACACTCACACATACACACACTCACACATACACACTCTCACACTCACACACACAAACACACACTCACACAAACACACTCATACTCACACACACACACTCATACTCACACACACAATCTCACACTCACACACACACTCTCACACTCATACACACACTCACGCACACACAGTCTCACACACACACGCTCTCACACAGGCAGACACATTCACATACACACACACTTTCTCACACACACATGGACTCTTGTACACACACACTCACACAGGCACACACACTCACACACACACTCTCACACATACTCTCACAATCACACACACACACTCACACAAACACACACACTCACACACACATACTCACAAACACTCACACATACACACACACTCTCATGCACACTCACTCAAACAAACACACACTCACACTCACACACACACTCTCTCTCACTCACACACAATCACACACTCACATAAACACACACACACTCTCACATTCACACTCACCTAAACACACGCACTCACACACACACACTCACACAAACAAACTCACACACACACTCACTCACACACACACACTCACTCTCACACACACTCTCACACACACACTCACACACAATCACACTCACACAGATACTCACTCTCTCACACACACACACTCATTCAGCCACTCAAGCACACACACACACACTCACTCACTCTCACACACACTCACACATACACACACACACACTCACACACACACTCACTCATACACACACTCACTCAGCCACTCACACATACACACACTCACTCACTCTCACACACTCTCACACATACACACACATACTCACATACACACACTCAAACACACACTCACTCATACATACACTCTCTCTCACACACACTCACACACATACACACACACACACACACACTCTCACAAACACACACACAATCTCATGCACACACACACAAACAAACTCACACACACATTCACTCACACACACATACACACTCATAAACATACACACACTCACACATACACACACAGTCACACAGACACACTCTCTCACTCACACACACATGCAAACATGCACTCTCACACTCACACATACACACATACACACGCTCACACATACACACTCTCACACTCACACACAAACACACACTCACACAAACACACTCTCTCACACACACATACTCACACACACACTTACACATGCACACTCTCACACACACACTCACACTCACACACACAATCTCACACTCACACACACACTCTCACAAACACACATACACACACACTCTCACACTCACACATACACACACACTCTCACACTCACACATACACACACACACTCTCATGCACACATGCTCACATAACACACTCACACACACTCACTCTCACACACACACTCTCGCATTCACACATACAAACACACACTCTCACACTCACACACACACACTGATACTCACACACAATCTCACACTCACACATACACACACACTTGCACATACACACACACACTCTCATGCATGCACACTCACACAAACACACACACTCTCTCTCACACACACACACACTCTCACATTCACACATACAAACACGCACTCTCACACTCACACAAACACACTCTCTCACACACACATTCACACACATGCACACTCTCACACACACTCCCACCCACACACACAATCTCACACTCACACATACACTCTCACACTCACACACACACACACCTATTCACTCTCACACACTCTCACACTTACACACACACTCTCACACTCACACACACACTCTCACACTCACACAAACAATCACTCACATTCACACATGCACACACACACTCTCATGCACACATGCTCACATAACACACTCACACACACTCACTCTCACACTCATACACACACTCTCGCACTCACACATACAAACACACATTCTCACACTCACACACACACACTGATACTCACACACAATCTCACACTCGCACATACACACACACTCTCATGCACGCACACTCACACATACACACACACACTTTCTCTCACAGTCACACACACACTCTGTCACTCACACTCACACACAAGGTCTCACACTCATAAACACACTCTCACACTCACACACACACTCACAGTCACACAAACACACACACTCTCACACACACACACTCTCATGCATACACACTCACACAAACACACACACACACACTCTCTCACACTCACACACACTCTCACATTCACACATACAAACACACACTCTCACACTCACACTCATACAAACATACTCTCACACACACATTCACACACACACAAACACGCACACTCTCACACTCACACACACACATACACACACACCCATACACACACACACAATCTCACATGCACACATACACTCTCATACTCATCTACACACACACACTCTCACACTCACACTCTCTCACACACACAGACTGACACACTCTCACACTCACACATACCCACACACATACAATCTCACATGCACATACACACTCTCACACTCTCACTCACACACACACTCAGACACTCACATATACACACACACTCTCTCATTCACACTCACACAAACACATGCACTCACACGTACACACACACTCAGACACACACTCTCACACTCACACAGACACTCTCACACACATTCTCACACTCACACAATCACACACACTCTCACAAGCACACACACACACACACTCACAAACACTCTCACACACTCATAAACACATACACTCTCACACACACTCACTCACACACACACTCTCACGCTCACACAGACACTCTCACACACATTCTCACACTCACACAATCAAACACACTCTCTCACACACACACAGACTCACAAACACTCTCACACTCACACATAAACACATACATTCTCTCTCACACACACACAGACAAACTCACATACACACTCACTCACACACACTCTCACACACTCTCACACTCACTCGCACTCACACACACACCCTCATTCAGCCACTCACACACACACACACACTCATTCACTCTCTCACACACACTCACACACTCACTCTCACACACTCACACATACACACACATACTCACACAAACACTCACAAACACACTCATTCATATATGCACTCACTCACTCATACACACACTCACACAATCACACTCACTCACACATTCTCACACTCACCTACACACACACACTCTCACACTCACACTCTCTCGCACACACACTGACACACTCTCACACTCACACACACAATCTCACATGCACACACACACTCTCACACTCACACACAATCTCTCACACACACACACTCACATATACACACACACTCTCACATTCATACTCACACAAACACATGCACTCACACGTACACACTCACACTCAGACACACATTCTCACACTCACACAATCACACACACTCTCTCTCACACACACACACAGTCACAAACACTCTCACACTCACACATAAACACATACACTCTCTCTCTCACACACAGAAAAACACACACACACTCACACACTCTCACACACACTCACACTCACACAGACACTCACTCTCACTCACACACACACCCTCATTCAGCCACACACACACACACACAGTCACTCACTCACTCTCACACACACACTCTCACACACTCTCACACATACACACATACTCACTCAGCCACTCACGCACACACATATGCACACACACACTCTCACACACACACTGACACACTCTCACACTCACAAACACACTCACACTCACACACACACTCATACTCACACATACACACACACACACATACACACACAATCTCACATGCACTCACACACTCTCACACTCACATACACATGCACTCTTACACTAACACTCTCTCACACACACACTGACTCACTCTCACACTCACATATACACACACACTCTCTCACATTCACACTCACACAAACACACGCACTCACACATACACACTCACACTTACACACACACTCACACAATCACACACACTCTCTCTCACACACACACATAAACACATACACTCTCACACAAACAAACTCACACACCCACTCACGCAAACACACACTCACACACACTCTCACACTCACACATAAACACATACACTCACACACACACACACAAACTCACACACACTCACTCACACACACACTCACAGGCACTCTCACACTCACACATAAACACATACACTCACACACAGACACACACAAACTCACACACACACACACTCACACTCACTCACACTCACATACATACTCTCACACACACACAAACACTC
The DNA here is from genome assembly GCF_017639515.1 of Carcharodon carcharias. Lineage (NCBI taxonomy): Eukaryota > Metazoa > Chordata > Chondrichthyes > Lamniformes > Lamnidae > Carcharodon > Carcharodon carcharias. Next base: position 82,827,978 of record NC_054476.1, read on the forward strand.
TCACACTCACACACACACTCACTCACACACTCTCACACATACACACACACACTCTCACACTCACACACACACAATCTCACACGCACACACACTCTCTCACACTCTCACACACACTCACACACACACACTCTCACAAACACACACACACTCTCATGCACACACACTCACACAACAAACTCACACACACACACACATTCACTCACACACTGTCACACACACACTCACAGTCACACACACAATCTCACACTCACACACTCTCACAAACACACATACACACACACTCTCACACTCACACATCACACACACACTCTCATGCACACATGCTCACATAAACACACACACACTCACTCTCACACTCACACATACACACTTATACTCACACACACACACGCACACTCACACACGAACACTCACACACTCAATCTCACACACTCTCACACATGCACACGCAAACACACACTCTCTCTCACACACACACACTCACACGCACTCACACTCACTGACACTCACACACACACACTCGCACACAAACTCAGTCGCACACACACATACACACATTCACTCTCACACTCACACACACACACACTCACACACACACACTCACACATACACACACACACACACACATACTCACACAAACACATACTCACTCACACACACACACAGTCACTCAGCCACACACATGCACACACTCACACACACTCGCACCCACTCACTCACTCTCTCTCTCTCACACACACACACACACTCACCCTCATACACTCACACAAACACAGGGACACACATACTCACTCACACATACACACTCACACACACACTCATTCTCACCCACTCTCATACATACACACACTCATACTCTCACACACACACACTCTCACACACACACACACTCACACATACACACACTCACACATACACACTCTCACACTCTCTCTCTCTCACACACACACACATGCACACTCGCACACACACACACACACAATCTCACACTCACACACACACTCTCACACATACACACACTCACACTCTCACACACACACTCTCACACACACACTCTCTCTCCCACACACACACTCTCACACTCACACATACACACGCTCACACATACACTCGCTCACACACACAAGTACACTCGCACACACACAATCTCACATTCACACACACTCTCACACACATACACACACAAACACTATCACACTCACACATACACACACACACTCTCTGCAGACACACTAAAACAAACACACTCACACACGCTCTCACACTCACACATACAAACACACACTCTCACACAAACACACACACACACACACGCACACCCACACACACTCACACCCACACATATACACACACATGCACACTCTCAAACACACACTCACACTCACACAGACACACTCACAGACACACACACACACACGCACTCACACACAGACACTCTCATACTCACACATATACTATCACAATCACACAGACACCCTGACACACACACACACACTCACAAACACACATGCACTCACACACACTCTCACACTCACTGACACTCACTCACACATACACTCACACACACTCTCACACACACTCACACTCACTCACACACACACACTCACTCACACACACTCACTCAGCCACTCACACGCACAAACACACACTCTCACTCTCACACACTCTCACATACTCACACACATGCACTCACACACACTCTCATGCTCCTACACTCACACAAACACAGTCACACACACACTCACACACACGCTCACACACTCTCACACATACACATACTCATACTCACACACACACACTCACTCTCATACATACACGCACTCATACTCACACACATACTCTCACACACACACACTCTCTCACTCACACACACACACTCTCACACTCACACATACACACACTCACAAATACACACTCTCACACTTGAACATACACTCACACTCACACAATCTCACACTCACAAACACTCCCACACTCACAAACACTTTCACACTCACGCATACACACACACTCTCATGCACACACACTCCAACAAACACACTCACACACACTCTCTCACACTCACACAAGCACAATCTCACTCGCACACCCACACACACACACATACACACTCACACACACAATCTCACACTCACACAGACACACACACACACGCACTCACACACATGCACTCACACACATGCACACTCTCAAACACACACACACACACACACACAATCTCACACTCACACATACTCTCACACTACACAAACACACAAACACTCTCTCACATGCTCACACACACACTCTCACACTCACACTCACGCACACTCTCTCACTCACACACACACTCCCACACACACACAGACACTCTGATACTCACACACACACTATCACAATCACACAGACACTCTCACACACACACAGACTCACATTCACACATACACACACACTCTGACACACACACTCACACACACACGCTCTCTCACACACTCACACACTCTCTTATAACACATGCACTCACACACACTCTCCCACTCACTGACATTCACTCACACACACTCAGTCATACACACACACAGTCTCTCCCTCACACACATGCACTCTCACACTTACACATACTCACACTCACACACAAACACTCTCACACACACACTCACTCACAGAAACACACTCACACACAATCTCACACACACATACACTCTCACGTTCACACATACACACACAAACACTGTCACACTCACACATATACACACACTCTCACACTCACACAAATACACTCTTACATGCACACCCACACACACACATTCACACAAACACACACACACACTCTCAAACACACAGTCACACTCACACACTCAATCTCACACTCTCACATACAAAAACACACTCCCACACTCACACAAATACACTCTCACACACACACTCAGACGCACTCACACACACACACTCACACACATGCACACACACACACACTCACACACACGCACACACGCAAACTCTCAAACACACTCCCACACACACTCTCACGCTCATGCACTCACACAAACACAGTCACACACACACTCACACACACTCACAATCACGCTCACGCACACACACACACACACACATGCACACTCACTCACACTCACTCTCACACATACACACACTCATACTCACACACACACTCTTACACATACACACACTCATACTCACACACACACACTCGCACACACACACACTCTCTTATTCACACACAAACACTGTCACACTCACACATACACACACTCACACATACACACTCTCAGACTCTCTCTCTATCACACACACACACGCACACTCGCACACGCACACACATTCCGAATCTCACACTCACACATACCCACACACACTCAAACAAACACACTCACACACATACTAGCTCACACTCACACACACAGTCTCACACACAAACACACATTCTCATACTCACACTCACACAAACACACTCTCATACACACACCCACACACACTCTCACACACACATACTCACACACACGCACTCTCAAACACACACTCACACTCACACACACACAATCTCTCACACACACATACAAACACACACTCTCACATTCACACAAACACACTCACACACACACACACACTCATACAGACAGACTCACACACATGCACTCACTTGCACACACACACTCACTGTCACACACACTCACACACACACACACACAAACGGACTCTCAAACTCACACGCACACTCACACTCTCTCTCTCACACACACACACTCTCTCACTGTCACACAAATTCTCACACTCATACACACACTCACACTCTCACACATACACACACATACTCTCACACTCACACAAACACATGCTCACACACACTCACTCACATACACACTCATTCACGCTCACACACACACACACTCACACTCATACTCACACAGACATTCTCAGACTCACACACGCTCACACATAAACACACACACGTGCACACACACACTCACACACACTCTCACACTCACACATAAACACACAAACTCTCACACAAACTCACACACACACACTCACTCTCACATACACTCACACACAAACACACACACACACTCACTCACACTCTCTCACACACACACACACTCACACTCACACACACACACACACACTCACTCAGCCACTCACACGCACAAACACACACACACTCACTCACTCTCACACATACACACACACACTCACACATACACACATACTAAAACACATGCTCACACACACGCTCACACACACATTCACATACACACTCACTCTCACACATACCCACATTCATACTCACACACACTCACTCTCACACATACACGCACTCATACTCACAAACACACACACACACACGCACTCTCACACTCACATACGCACTCTCACACTCACACAAACACACTCTCACACACACACTCACACACACACAATCTCACACTCACACACAATCTCACACACACTCATATTCACTCACACACACACATACGCATTCTCACACTCACACATACACACAATCACACATATACACTCTCAGACTCTCACACACACACTCACACATAAACACACCATCTCTCACGCTCACACACTCACACAAACAAACTCACACACACACACTCTCACTCACACACTCACACACACTCTCACACACACACACTCACACATACACATACTCACTCACACACACACATACACAAACATATACTCACTCACACACACACACACACACACACTCACTCACACAAACACACTTACACACAATCTCACACACACACACTCTCACATTCACACATACACACACAAACACTGTCACACTCACACATACACACACACACTCACACACTCTCAAACATACACACACACACTCTCACACATACACACGTACTAACACAGATGCTGACACACACGCTCACACACATGCTCACACACACGCTTACACACACATTCACATACACACTCACTCTCACACTCATACTCACACACACACACTCTCACACATACATGCACTCATACTCACACACACACATACACACACGCACTCTCACACTCACATACGCACTCTCACACTCACACAAGCACACTCTCACACACACACTCACACACACACAATCTCACACACACACACTCACTCTCACACACACATACGCATTCTCACATTCACACATATACACATTCACACATACTCTCAGACTCTCACACACACACTCACACACACACTCACACATAAACACACAAACTTTCACGCTCACACACTCACACAAACAAACTCACACACACACACACACTCACACATACACTCACACACACTCTCACACACACTCTCACACACTCACACATACTCACACACACACATACTCACACAAACACATACCCACTCACACACGCACACACACACACACTCACTCACACAAACACACTCACACACAATCTCACACACACACACACACACTCTCACATTCACACATACACACACAAACACTGTCACGCTCACACATACACACACACTCTCACACTCACACTCACACAAATACACTCTTACATGCACGCCCACACACACACACACTCACAAAAACACACACACACACTCTCAAACACACACTCACACTCACACACTCAATCTCACACTCACACATACAAAAACACACTCCCACACTCACACTCACATAAACACACTCTCACACACACACACTCAGACACACTCACACATACACTCACACACACGCACACACACACACTCTCAAACACACACTCCCACACACACACTCTCACACTCATACACTCACACAAACACAGTCACACACACACTCACAATCACGCTCACGCACACACACACACACACTCACACGCACACTCACTCTCACACTCACTCTCACACTCACTCTCACACTCATACATACATACACATACACACACTCATACTCACACACACTCACTCTTACACATACACACACTCATACTCACACACACACACTCTCTTACTCACACACAAACACTGTCACACTCACACATACACACACTCACACATACACACTCTCAGACTCTCTCTCGCTCTCACACACACACACGCACACTCGCACACACACACACACACACACATTCAGAATCTCACACTTACACATACCCACACACACTCATGCACACGCACTCAAACAAACACACTCACACACATACTATCTCACACTCACACACTCAGTCTCACACACAAACACACATTCCCATACTCAAACTCACACAAACACACTCTCACACACACACCCCCACACACTCTCACACACACATACTCACACACACGCACTCTCAAACACACACTCACACTCACACACACAATCTCACATACACACATACAAACACACACTCTCGCATTCACACAAACACACACACACTCATACAGACTCACACACATGCACTCACTTGCACACACACACACTCACTGTCACACACACTCACACACACACAAACAGACTCTCAAACTCACACACACATTCACACTCTCACACACACACACACACACATACTCTCACTGTCACACACACTCTCTCACACTCATACACACACTCACACTCTCACACATACACACACACACTCTCACACTCACACAAACACATGCTCACACACACTCACTCACATACACACTCATTCACGCTCACACACACACACTCACACTCATACTCACACAGACATTCTCAGACTCACACACTCACACACACTCACACATAAGCACACACACGTGCACACATACACTTACACTCTCACACACACACACACACTCTCACTGTCACACACACTTTCTCACGCTCATACACACACTCACACTCTCACACATACACACACACACTCTCACACTCACACAAACACATGCTCACACACACTCACTCACATACACACTCATTCACGCTCACACACACACACTCATACTCATACTCACACAGACATTCTCAGACTCACACACTCACACACACTCACACATAAACACACACATGTGCACACACACACTCACACACACTCTCACACTCACACATAAACACACAAACTCTCACGCACACACATTCACACAAACAAACTCTCACACACACTCACTCACACATACACTCACACACACATACTCACTCACACACACACACTCACTCAGACACACACACTCACTCAGACACACACACTTGCACACACACACTCACACACACTCTCACACTCACACATAAACACACAAACTCTCACGCACACACACTCACCCAACAAACTCAGGCACACACACTCACTCACACATACACTCACACACACTCTCACACACACACACACTCACACTCACACACACACACTCACTCAGCCACTCACACGCACAAACACACACACACTCACTCACTCTCATACATACACACACACTCTCACACATACACAGATACTAACACACATGCTCACACACATGCTCACACAAACGCTCACACACACATTCACATACACCCTCACTCTCACACACTCTCACACATACACACACTCATACTCACACACACACTTACTCTCACACATACACGCACTCATACTCACACACACACTCACACACACATACGCATTCTCACACTCACACATACACACACTCACACATACACACTCTCAGACTCTCTCACACACACACACACTCACACACACTCTCACACTCACTCACACACACACATACTCACACAAACACATACTCACTCACACACACACACAGTCACTCAGCCACTCATATGCACACACTCACACACACTCGCACCCACTCACTCACTCTCTCTCACACACACACACTCTCAGCCTCATACACTCACACAAACACAGGGACACATATACTCACTCACACATACTCACTCACACACATGTTCACACACACACTCACACACACACTCATTCTCACCCACTCTCATACATACCCACACTCATACTCACACACACGCACACTCTCACACACACACACTCACACATACACACAGTCACACATACACACTCTCACACTCTCTCTCTCTCACACACACACATGCACACTCGCACAGACACACACAAACACTCTCACACTCATACATACACACACACACACTCTGCACACACACTCAAGCAAACACACTCACACACACACTCTCTCACACATACACACACTCATACTCACACACACACATACACTCTCACACACACACACTCACACACACACTCTCTCTCACACTCACACATACACACGCTCACGCATACACACGCTCACACATACACTCTCTCTCACACACACACACACACACGCATACTCGCACACACACAATCTCACATTCACACACACTCACACATACACACACAAACACTCTCACACTCACACATACACACACATTCTCTGCAGACACACTAAAACAAACACACTCACACACACTCTCACACTCACACATACAAACACACACTCTCACACAAACACACTCTCACACGCACACCCACACATATACACACACATGCACACTCTCAAACACACACTCACACTCACACTCACACAGACACACTCACAGACACACACTCACACACACACACTCACACACAGACACTCTCATACTCACACATATACTATCACAATCACACAGACACTCTGACACACACACATGCACTCACACACACTCTCACACTCACTGACACTCACTCACACATACACTCACACACACTCTCACACACACTTACGCTCACTCACACACACACACTCACTCACACACACTCACTGAGCCACTCACACACACAAACACACACACTCACTCTCACACACTCTCACATACTCACACACATGCACTCACACACACTCTCACGCTCCTACACTCACACAAACACAGTCACACACACGCTCACACATATGCTCACACAATCTCACACATGCACATACTCATACTCACACACACACACTCTCATACATAGACGCACTCATACTCACACACACACTCACACACACACACTCTCTCACTCACACACACACACTCTCACACACACACACACTAACAAATACACACTCTCACACTCGAACACACACACTCACACACACACACACAATCTCACACTCACAAACACTCTCACACTCACAAACACTCTCACACTCATGCATACACACACACTCTCATGCACACACACTCCAACAAACACACTCACACACGCACACCCACACACAATCACACATACACACTCATACACACGCACACTCTCAAACACACACTCACACACACACAATCTCACATTCACTCATACAACCACACACTCTCACACTCACACTCACACAGCCATACTCACAGACACGCACTCACACACACGCACTCACACACATGCACACTCTCAAACACACACTCACACACACACTCACACACTCACACACACTCTCTCACTACACAAACACACAAACACTCTCCCAAATGCTCTCACACACACTCTCACACACACACTCACTCACACACATTCACACTCACACACACACACTCACATTCACACACAGACACTCTCATACTCACACGCAGACTATCACAGTCTCACAGACAATCTCACACACACACTCACATTCACACATACACACACACACACACTCACACACACACACACACTCTCTCACACACTCACACGCACTCACACACACTCTCACACCCATTGACACTCACACACACTCAGTCAGACACACACACAGTCTCTCCCTCACACACATGCACTCTCACACTCACACATACAGACAATCACACACAGGCACTCTCACACACACACTCACTCACACAAACACACTCACACACACACATACTCACTCACACGCACTCACTCAGACACGCACACACACACTCACTCACACATACACACATAGTCTCACACATGCTCACACTCACACACACACACGCACTCAGCCACTCACACGCACAAACACACATACACTCACTCTTTCTCACACATACACACACACACTCACACACACTCTCACACACACACATGCACTCACACAGTCTCACGCTCATACACTCACACAAACACAGTCACACACACACTCTCACACGCTCACACACGCTCACACACACGGTCACATATGCACTCTCACACATTCTCACATATACACACACTCATACTCACACACACATACACACACTCACTCTCACACAAACACAAACGCACTCTCACACTCACACATACACACACAAACACTCTCACACTCACAAATACACACACACACTCTCATGCACACACACTCAAACAAACACACTCACACACTCTCAAACTCACACACATACACTCACGCATACAAACACACACTCTCACACTCACACAAACACACTCTCACACGCAAACCCACACACACTCACTCATACACACTCAGACACAAGCACACTCTCAAACATACACTCACACACACAATCTCACACTCACACATACAAACACACACTCTCACACTCACACTCACAGACACACACTCACACATACACACACTCACACATACCCACTCTCACACGCTCACACAACATGCACACTCGCACACACACACACACTCACACACACATAATCTTACACTCACACATACACACACTCTCTCACTCACACACACACACACACTCTCACACACACACAAACGCACTCTCACACTCACACATACACACACAAACACTCTCACACTCACAAATACACACACACAATCTCATGCACACACACTCAAACAAACACACTCTCTCACACATACACTCATGCATACAAACACACACTCTCACACTCACACAAACACACTCTCACATGCACACCCACACACACTCTTTCACACACACACGCACACTCGCACACACACAATCTCACATTCACACACACTCACACATACACACACAAACACTCTCACACTCACACATACACACACACTCTCTGCAGACACACTAAAACAAACACACTCACACACACTCTCACAATCACACATACAAACACACACTCTCACACAAACACACTCTCACACGCACACCCACACATATACACACACGCATGCACACTCTCAAACACACACTCACACACACACTCACACACTGACACACACTCTCTCACTACACAAACACACACACACACTCACATTCACACACAGACACTCTCATACTCACACACAGACTATCACAGTCTCACAGACAATCTCACACACACACTCACATTCACACATACACACACACACACTCACACACACACACACTCTCTCACACACTCACACGCACTCACACACACTCTCACACTCACTGACACTCACACACACTCAGTCAGACACACACACAGTCTCTCCCTCACACACATGCACTCTCACACTCACACATACAGACACTAACACACAGGCACTCTCACACACACACTCACTCACACAAACACACTCACACACACACACACATACTCACTCACACGCACTCACTCAGACACACACACGCACACACACACTCACTCACACATACACACACAGTCTCACACATGCTCACACTCACACACACACACGCACTCAGCCACTCACACGCACAAACACACATACACTCACTCATTCTCACACATACACACACACACTCACACACACTCTCACACACACACGCACTCACACAGTCTCATGCTCATACACTTACACAAACACAGTCACACACACACTCACACACGCTCACACACACGCTCACATATGCACTCTCACACATTCTCACACATACACACACTCATACTCACACACACATACACACACTCACTCTCACACAAACACAAACGCACTCTCACACTCACACATACACACACAAACACTCTCACACTCACAAATACACACACACACTCTCATGCACACACACTCAAACAAACACACTCACACACTCTCAAACTCACACACATACACTCACGCATACAAACACACACTCTCACACTCACACTCACACAAACACACTCTCACACGCAAACCCACACACACTCACTCATACACACTCAGACACAAGCACACTCTCAAACATACACTCACACACACAATCTCACACTCACTAATACAAACACACACTCTCACACTCACACTCACAGACACACACTCACACATACACATACTCACACATACCCACTCTCACACGCTCACACAACATGCACACTCGCACACACACACTCACACACACACAATCTTACACTCACACATACACACACTCTCTCACTAACACACACACACGCACTCTCACACACACACAAACGCACTCTCACACACACATACACACACAAACACTCTCACACTCACAAATACACACACACAATCTCATGCACACACACTCAAACACACACACATACACTCATGCATACAAACACACACTCTCACACTCACACAAACACACTCTCACATGCACACCCACACACACTCACACATACACACTCTTAAACACACATGCACTCACTCACACACACACTCACTGACACTCACTCACACATACACACACACACTCTCACACACACTCACTCACACAAACACACACACTTACTCTCACACACTCCCACATACTCACACACATGCACTCACACACACTCTCATGCTCATACACTCACACAAACACAGTCATACACATGCTCACACACACACTCACACACACGCTAACACACACACACATACACTCACTCTCACACATACATGCACTCATACTCACACACACTCTCACACACACACGCACTCTCTCACTCACACACACACATACACTCTCACACTCACACTCACACATACACACACTCACACATACAAACTCTCACAGTCTCACACAGACACACACACTCGCACACACACACAATCTCACACTCACAACCACTCTCACACTCACACATACACACACACACTCTCTCATGCACACACACTCAAACAAACACACTCACACACACACTCTCACACTCACACATACAAACACACACTCTCACACTCACACTCACACAAACACACTCTCACACGCAAACCCACACACACTCACACATACACACTCCGACACAAGCACACTCTCAAACACACACTCACACTCACACACACAATCTCACACTCACACATACAAACACACACTCTCACACTCACACAGACACACTCACAGACACACACTCTCTCACTCACACACACACACACTTTCACACTCACACATACACACACTCACACATACCCACTCTCACACTCTCACACAACACACACACTCACACACACACAATCTCAAACTCACACACACACACTCTCCCTCACTCACACACACACACG